>NW_025963868.1:4012142-4656071 GCF_023055435.1 Haliotis rufescens | reverse complement strand
GGGAATTTACATGTCAATTCTAATGGTAAATGATCGGACTGTATACAATCTCCAGTGTTTAACATGTCAATGTATTGAAAAAAATCCGGAGAACAGACAAGTAATCATTCACACTACAGACCACAATATGTATATTCCCCTTCTGCGTCTCCAAATACCCTGCCGTTAACAATAAATAACTCGAATGAGCAACACATGTCTAACAATATCTGTCCAAATCTGTTTGTCACACTGTCATGGGATTTACGATCATCAATAGGTAGATCTTCCTCCTCACTAAAAGGAATGTTGTGTTTATCAAAAACATCATCAAAGTTAGCAGGTTGGTTGTTTTGTTCACCTAAACGTGCATTCATATCACCACAAATAACTGTGTGAGAATAACTAATTTCTGAAAGGTTTTCTAATAAGAAATGATCAAGTAGTTCAATGTTTCGTTACTGTCGTTACAGTATGGCGAACCAGACGGTGGGATATAAGTACATATAGATTTCTGTCTACAGAGACCAATTGTTTTGATACTTTAATGCATACAGAATTATCGATATCTGATGTTATTAACCTGCAAAACTTACTAATTGAATGTTGGATACATATGCCAACGTCACCTGAGAGTCGACCATACTCAGATAATTTAATTGCAGGGCTGTAGAAGACATCATAACAAATGTTTCTACAAGACACACTATCTGGAATTTTCGTAGGTAGGAGGTGAAGTCGCGGTCTTCCACTTTTTCCTCAAGCCATTTACCTCCCAACACAAGAAAGTTAGTTTCTCATCTTCACTCACAGTAGCGCTCATAAAATCGATCGTGTCACCGGTCTTTTACATCCATATGATATATAATCCGGGCCTCGGCCATCATCCTATGGAAGTTACCTATTCGACGATTTTTCAATTACAGCTTGAGTGATCCTGCCTCCCCTTCGTTGGGATGTTTCCTGTTGAGTACAGGAGGTACTATCTGAACTTTCACGAGGTTCTGTCACAAGCTTACCGTTCTTAAAGTAACCAAAATGGTCGGTGTCTTTAAGAGCATTCAGTTGTTGACGTTGGCGTGTGGTCAAGTCGCTTGAAATTCCAAGCCCGTTTTCCTTAGGCACGGGTCTAGCTTTCAGAGCTCCAACCTTGTCGTCTGATATCAGAAGCTTGGCAATAATAGGGCGTGGTTTCACCGCATTTCGACGTCTTATTCCAAGGCGATGGGCGATGGGCGATGTCAGATGATTGCCACGCTTTAGACGTTACACGTTCATCAAAAATTGACCGCCGTTTCCTGCAAGCCATCGATTTCTCACCTTCTGCTTCGGGTACACCATGGAGAATGACATGTGGTACGAGCGAACGTTCATTGTTTCATGTTGTGATAGCCGAACGTTCGCTCACATTTTGCCAGTACCTGACAATCTGAATAAAGTGACAAAACCCTTTCCACTTCCAATAGAAATATGAACCACTATCAAATAGTGATGACACCAGGTGTTCGCGAAAAGGTGAGCGTATCATGCCCCACTGGTGGCACACGTCACAAACACATGCAAGACAAGTCAATTGTTCACTTGGAAAAAAACTTAAGAACGTCTGGTCGTATCTAAATAGGTAATTGCATCGGGCATCATTTATTTCACTGATGCGTCAATGTTCTCCACATGTCTACCATAAAACTTTTGGAAAGCTTTACTAAGGCCTTGAATGTTGTAACCTTGATCAAACAAGTTCTGAGTAAGAGTCGTATGACTATCTGTGAAATCTTGGTAGTAAGAGCATGCTCGATTGTATCTCAAGGGTGTGAAATGTAAACACCAAAGGCTGCAGCTGCTGGAATATTGCTCGACATGAAGGGAAAGTTGACTAGTGGAAAGTGAAAGTCATCGTCTTGTGGAGAGTGTTGTGTCACTTTGAATCTTTAGGCACAGATCTAAATATGAAACAGATGAGGCGGTGTCACTGGTCTCCTTTTGTCTAGAACAGGTGGGTAAATCAGTGGAAGTGAATTGGCTATTTGAGTGTTATTGAAAGATTTGAGATTATTGATATACTTGAACCTTAGGTTAAACTTCTTGGACAAATTACCTTGTTTTGACTTTGCCAATCCCAGCAGAAATTCCGATTCATACATGTATGCATAATGAAACAGATCCACAAGAAGGTGAGCACAAATGGTGCCCATGGGGATGCCTGCTTCTTGCCAAAACTACAGTCCAAAGGGGGTGACTGCTGCCGGATGCTAACATAAAATGTCACAAACAACATCTTTACATTCAAAATATTTCTCATCAGGTTTTTTAGATAATATTTCATCAGCTAAATTGTTCCATTCTTTCAAAATTCTGCATATCTTCAATGTCATGTGCTAGTCCATACATACATCACTTGTCTGTCAACAGGCTTTAATCAACCGAATCCAGTCTCAATGTTTATCTTTCTAGTGGCAGTTTGGATGTCCCAGGTCACAATTCAAGTGATCCGGGAACCATCGGAAAATCTTTTCTTTGTAATGTCAACCATTGTCAATTTGCCTTCACGTGTCTTATGACACTCCTATATCACTGGAAATCGACCAGGATCCGCCTAGTGCCTTTTTGAACAACTGGTGATTATGTTGGCTACAGGTAGAGTTAAGATAATTGTTGGAGGCGAAAAACTAGGGACCCACTGTCGATGTGCAGGGACAGCTTATTCTTATGACAACCACCGGCCGATTATACATTTTCATGTTATGTTATAAGAAAATATTGTGTATTTTTATTTCCAAAATATTTATGTCACTAAATCTAGACATGAAAAATAGTACCTGTTATGTGTTATTCATAAGAAAGCTTCGAAAACGGAGGTATTTCCTCATGTTAGTGAGCGGACAGCCACTATCATCCGGAAATGGGGGATGACAGATATTATTTGTAATTCTTTTCAAAATAATGTTCCTACTAGATCTACGTAAACAAATGAAAGTAAAAAAGAAATAGGTACCGGTAGGTTTTCCTTATCTAGATTAAGTGAAATAAATAGTATGACAACTTTTAGAACGCCTGTCAAACATGAATAAATCTAGAGCCAAATCTTTCGAATTTCAATGTTTTCATTAAACATGGGTGATGTATCAAAATATTTAAACCATGACAGTATTGATGCAAAAAGAAAGTATAAACCATCATCCTTGTAGTCATTTTCTTTCAGTATTTAGAAGCTTTATTAAAACAAGGTGCAAGATGCCATTGGAGGTACATGCAGTCTTACGTGACCGTTTCCACTGTTGGTATATGGCCTCAGACCACAGTTATCCCCCCTAAGTTTTACCATGAACCGGAAGGAAAATAGGAGAATATAGTACCCTGTTGAAATGGGCTGTTCAGCCTGTGGCAATTTTTTGGAGTGACTTGTGATAGCTTAAATGAAAGATAAGACATTGTAGTTTGCTGTCAATTTTTTGTTAGCCCCAATCTGTGAAGGTTTTGATTCCAGCTTCCCATGATTTGACCCCAAGTTGAAGGCCGCTGTGTGTGTTTCGGCTCGAAACTTCCGGTGAGCATTGTTGACAGTGGTTACTGCGAAAGCAAGGTGGTGGATGCAGGACGTAACTTTGCGTTTTAAGTGACAAGTGGCAGGTTGGTCAGCATGCAACAGGAGAACAGCCTACGACTGATAATAATTATGGTGGGCTGTCATGTCACTGTAGATAGCAAAGAAGGAAATTAATTGTGGTCTGAGGCCATATGCAGCAAGCTATGCGCTTTTGCAGATAACCCCAGACAGGAGTCAAAATGAAGATATTCCTATTTCCACTGTTGAAGGTTTCAATCTTTGCCAAGATCGCGATTTTAAATCTAAACTGTCTCACAACTTGGCAAAGATCGGTTTATGCATGTGGAATATGACAAAGGTATGTTTATTGTAAAATTGATTGTAACCACCTTAGATCTTGGAAGGATCTGATACGAAAATTATTTGGCCTGTCGCCATGCTGCAGGTTCTGTTATCAACATTTAAGGAAAGCATAGATGTATTTTCTTGATTTACGGATACATCACTGGCGTTTATGCTGGCAGGATTTGTATGTGATATGATCAGAGGTAATTCAGCACACGGAAAGAAGATGAATATCTTGGGATGTAATTTACGTCAAACCATGACTATCTTGTGGCTCAGAATTGTTCAAAAGGATGTTTAATATTAAAGCTGTAACACACAATGATTGTCCTCTATATGTTTATATTCCCATATGACAGCAGTCGGTATGAAGATTGCATATACATTGATTTCAGGGAACTATTGAAGTAAGGAGCTAAGAGACATGTCAGTATCACATGCAAATTCAAGAAAAAAGTTATGATCGTAGATCATTATATCTTTTTAAATCCTCGCCACTCTCTGCTTCCATTCTCAATCTTTCTTTTTCAATATCCATAGCCAATTTTCTCTGTCAAATTATAATTTCATCAAAGCCAAAACATCAGTTTTGTTTTATCAAGCAAGGCCAAAGCATCATCGTCCAAAATGTCTTCCTCAACCAGGTAAGTTATCAAAATTGTCTTGACAACAGCCTTTAGCAAACCCGATTTGACATTGTAATATTTGTCCAATTCGACCAGTTCAGACTTTTTGAGCATAGAGACTAAAGTCTTGTTTCGTTGAAGGCCGACTAACAATTTTCTCTAAACTAAACTCCATAGTGATTGTTGGCTTCACACAAAATTAGACAAAAAATTGTTTGTCCAATAATTTTGACAAAAAAATTGTGATATACGAAATTTTGATCCCGGACGAGCCACCATTTCTGTTATGTGTCGATTCCCAAACTGAAACAATACATTTGTCTAGAAATCTGAATACAAAAACACTTAGTATGAAACCAACAAACATCCAACAAGTGGTATACAATGAACAAATGTATTACAAAATTCACTAAGTTTACAATCAATACAAATTACTGCCCAGCAATTATAATGAGTGATTGAGTGAGTGCAGCGCTTTTAACAGTATTCCAGTTATATCACAGCGTGTAAGCTTAATGTGGGAGGAAAGCCCGAATTTATGCAGGTCTTAGACGTTTACCACTTCCGTGAAACCCACGAGCACGGTTATGGTGCTGACAAACCTAGAAACATAATCGGGGCAAACCGGGATTCGAACCCACAATCATAGGTTTCTGCACAGCGAATTGCGGCGCCTTAGAAGATTGGGCCACCCGTGCCCCCCAGCAATTATAATGGCAGAAATGGTAGTACCCTATTCAATGGCAATAAATGATATGATGGCAGTGGTCATTATCAAATACACAAATACAGTGTTGATAGCAAGAAGGCCGTGATAATAATGTTTACTTACCCTGGCCCAATCTACACGCAATCCAGTCAGCGAATATAATACAGTTATATTCATTGTTTAACTATAAATTGCACTGCCATATAACACTACTTAAACTTCACATGTGAAATAACAATCAGAAGACCAAAGAGTGGAGGCATTCTTGAATGTAGGCAAAATCAAAACATACCCAATGAAGTACATACATGTGCATCTGCATCATGTAGATCTGGGCAATTATGTTTTTGTCTGGATAAATCTAATGTTTCCAGGACAACCGTACATTGTTCTGTTGGAAACTCGTTCTTTGTATGTATTATTTCTTCCCTTGACAGTCAGTGATCCACAGGAATGTTTTCTTCCGTTAGCATATTTTAATAAAAAAGCAACCATAAGCGAGGTATGCTTGATTGCAAAATTTGATGTATATGCATTAATAAGCACTAAGCTAATAACACTTTTGTATATTGCCACCTGAATTTTACAAATGAAACAATTTGATGAATTACCATTTGAGGTTTTCTGTGGACTTAATATTTCGACTGCAAACACAATAATTTGACATACAATAGTCAAACAACAACAAATATTACTTCACGGGTCAAAATATGGTATTTATGATTATGTATCCAGTCTCTGGCAATTAAGATTCGTTTCAAGGCAACAATAGTGGTGATCTGATCGTGGTTGCTGTTAATAATGGTGAGTTTGTGTGATCTGTCGATCAGTTCTTACATAATTTCACCAAAATTAATGTAAATAATTTTGAATGCAACTTTGAATAAAATTAATCAAATAGTCCAGATATACAAGCGTACATTTGTGAACTCAAGTACTCAGGTTTTGTTGACATGTTATTAACGGTTTTAAGTGCTCATGTTAATATCTTTGCGTTCGGAAAAATAATCCACAATCATTGTCTGCGTGAATTATTCACACCCCTATTTACACAGCTGTGTTTGTTTGAAATACGTTTCCACTATGAACAACACAAGACAGTTCTGATCGAAAAATGCACAAAAGTGTGGTGTATAAATGTGTGTAATGGTACCAACATGCACTCTTCAGTGAATATAAGGCCCTGATATGAATATATCAAAAATATCAGTATATCATATGTGATATGAACGGTCATATATCTAGTTACCTCTCAGCAGCGGCAACCTAGTATATGTTTCCTAATTGGCATATGTTTTGAAAAAGTCTCCTTCAACACAGTTGGCGTTATCAAAGCCAAGGGCATGTAACTCTTAAGATCTTACATCAATTCTGGTATGCAAATGACGTCAACATATGGCAGTGTTCATTTCATTCTCATTACCTGTACAGTCATAAATAGTTCAAATCGTACCATGCTTTTATCAACATCTTGCTTTCATTACAGTGAATTCTTGGATCCTTCGATCAACAATAACATACTTCTCAAGTGTAAAGCACTAGCAGCAATGAATTACTGCTCTCTCAGCAAGAATCCCCGCTTAGAACTGAGAGTGGAGATACGCTACTGCCTAGAAGTTCATTCCCCCAACATGCGTTGAGAACGCGTGTCACACGCATGTGACACGGGTGCTCAACCGGTTGCACACGGGTTAACACCCGTTGAATACGCGTGTGCAACAGGTGTGCAGCGCGTGTGCAACCCTTTCAGCACGCGTGGGTCACTCGTTGCACACGCGTGTGTCATGTGTGTAACCCGGGACCGGGTTTCAGTTGAAGTTTACAAATATAACAAATGAATAATAAGAAAGAAAAAAACAGTGAGTGAGATGTGAATCTTGAGTTAATAAGCGGCCATTGACCTAAGTTCACCAGACCATAAACACAATGTCGGCCCATCTTAAATAGTGTTCGGTTGCTGGACTTTTATGGCATGAACCATTCCACTAGGGTCCAGTCTAGCCATTGTGGCTAGCCGACAGTAGAACAGTCGTGAATTTAGATGCGAGTTAATTTCTAGGGGAAACCCCGAGTTGACATATTCGTTTTAAATTTTGCCCACATGAGTCATTCCAGGTGATTGCAAATATAAAGTTTTTCGTTCGCCAAATTTCTGCTTTAGATAGTACAATTATGATAGAACAGTCATAATTACTTGTGTCTTATTATGTCACGTCGGAATATGTCCCACTTGCTGTTCGGTATTTTATTATAATATTTAAGAGAAAGTTTTGTGTTGGACTCTTAACATATATCACTAATTCTAAGAGGACATTGGAAAAGAATATGAACAGCCATGTTGCCTCACTGTTGATAGAATTTTAGATCTTCACAATCACCGGGTGTGACCATGTAGGCAGAAGCTCGTTAGGGTTTGTGATTTTTACATTTGCCCAATGACCATGGTGAGTATTGCTTGGGATACCAAAAGTGACACTTTACTTTTAGAGGAAATCGGTTGTGAGTACTTATACCATGTGGAAAGGATATCTTTAGGATTTTAATCCTTTCATTATCTGTGGGTAATCTTTTCAAGTTGATGGAAGGAAGTCACTCAACCAGGTCATGACAACGGTTGTGTGCAAGGCTCGGGATCGCGAAAAGATCACTAGAGGTGTTGATGGAGGCTGGAAATGCAGCATACAGCATTTCTAGTGTATGCTGGCACCTCGTCTTTGTTTCACTCGGTATTTAAAACCTTGATAAACAAGGCTACGGCCACCACGCCATTCACATGTGCATTTGTCTATTTACAATGAAGTTGTTTACTTACTTACTTTGGAGATTTAACGTGCGCTTTCCGACTGATGCGTATTTCGCACACGGGCCCGGCCAGGCCATGCAATGTTTCCGAAAGGGGCGAAAGTGGTCTGTGCAACCCAAGAGGGGGGTTTAGTGGTTGCTTCTATAGAATTGGGGAATTTTGAGATTTGGAATAGATGCCGATGGGGTTGGGAGGAGAACTAAGGGAGCCGGGTATGGTGGATGTTTGTTTGTTTATGTGATTTTGATTTGGTAGGTTATTGTGTTTTTAGATGCGTTTTATTAGTTCCGTTTTTATTAAGAATACGCCTAAGGCCTTGAAGTTTTCTAGTTTATTTTGTGGGTTTAGTATTGCTTCTAGAGTGAGAGCCTTGTTTAGATTGAGGGTGGTTTGTAATGCGGTTCGATGTGTTAGGTAGTGTGTGCAGTGGATGAGTGCGTGTTCTGGGGTTTCTGGTTGTTTGCAGTGTGGGCAGTTACCTGTAGTGTGTTTATTTTATTTTTTTAGGTGGTTATTTAGGTTGGTGTGTCCTGTTTGGAGTTTAGTGATTACTCTGTCGATTTTTTTTGATGGATGGAGAATTTTTGGTTTGGTTAGTGGTTTGCTGAGCACTTTTTTAATTTGGCTATTTGAGTTTAGATATAGGTTATGCCATTTTTTGTGATCATTTGCTTGTTTACACTTTTAATTTCTGATTTTGAGATGGGTAAGTTTAAGCTTATTTCTGGGATTTTGAGGGATAGTTTAGCTGCTTTATCGGCGTTTTCATTACCGTATATTCCTACGTGGGCGGGTATCCACAAGAAGATTATTTGTTTGCCTGCCTTAGTTAGGTCGTTGGAGCTTTTAAGTATTTGATTTATTAATTTAGGTCGGTTTTTGGTATTTTTGTTTTGGAGGGCTTGCAGTCCACTTAGGGAGTCGGTAAGTATTAGGATTTTTTTTGTGGTTTTTGGATTCTTGACAATGGAGAGCTGAGGCCATGCCCATTAGTTCTGCCGTGAATATTGATTGGTTGTTTGGGAGTCGGAAGGATTGTGTGGTTTTATTAGTTGGCTGTGTGGTATGGACTCCGAAACCTGTGTGTTTGGAGGTCGGATCTGAGGATCCGTCCGCGTAAATGTGACACCAATTTGGCCAATTTTCGTGTATGTATGCTTGTGTGGTAGTTTTAGCTATGTTTGGGTCGGTTTGTTTATTTATTTGGCAAGCTAGTGTTGTGACTATTTTGGGTATTTTAAGTTTAGGGGTGAAGATATTTGATTGTTTGCAGTTTTGTTTAAGATTTTTAATTTGGTGTTCATTTAGGTAGTTTGTTATTCTTTGGGATATTGGGGTAAGTAAGGGGTGTTTACGAGCTAGAGCTTGGTTTTTGGGGCTGATGTTTTGGTTTATTGAGTTTTGGATGAGAGGGTTTGATTGGGACGTGGCCCAGAAATTTAAGCTTAGCTGTTCCCTGCGTAGACTTAGTGGCATTTTTCCTGTTAAGGCCTGAAGTGAGGTGTAGGAGGTGCCATGTTGGGTGCGTGTAATTAGTTTGAGAGCCTGATATTGTATTGAGTCAAGTTTTTTAGATAGAGAGTTGTTTAGGGTGTTGTATATGGCGCAGCCGTAGTCTAGTTTTGAGCTAATTAGTGATATGTAGAGAGAGAGGAGGATATCTTTGGAGGCTCCCCAGTTAGAGCCAGTTAGGCATTTTAGAATGTTTAGGTCTTTACTGCATTTAGTTGTTAGGTTTTGGATCTGAGCATCCCAGGTGAGATGTTCATCGAAAATAAGTCCTAAGAATTTATTTTTTTTTAAATTTGATTGTTTGATTGTTTAGCTGGAGGATTGGGGAGGCGGGTTTCATGTTTTTATGTTTGAATACTATTCCTGTTGTTTTTTCTGAGTTAAGGGAGAAGCCCCATTTGTTAGCCCATTGTTGTGTTTTATTAAGAGATTTTTGGAGTAAATTTTGGACCATTTTCATGCTTTTAGTGCGGATCCAGATGGCTCCATCATCCGCGAATTTTGATGTGTTTACTTTAGGGGATAGGCCCTCGAATAGATCGTTTATCATTATATTGAAGAGGGTGGGGCTGAGGATACTGCCCTGTGGAGTGCCATTTTCTAGGGGACATTGGTCCCATAGAGTTTGGTCTATACCCACGGTTATTTTACGATTGTTTAGACAGTCCTGGATGTAGTTTATTATCTGACCTTTGAGTCCTATTTTTTTAAGTTTTTGTATTATGAAGTTGTTTAGCGTTCCCAGTATTTATATACTACCTTACTGATTACTTTTAAACTGGTCACTGCAAGTGCCTTAATTATTTAAATTTCCGTGAACTGAGTTTATTCACATGCTAGCTTACTTGTAAAATCCTCAGTTGAGTTCACTCATGAACTACTTTGGGCGCTCCTGGCATGACTTCTGTGTTTGTATAAACACAGTAACTGCTGAAAGCAGCATAAAATCATGCTCCATCACTCACAGTAACTGTTAATCCTCTACAGTGCTGGCAAAGTGGGGATAAACCTGTGTCAAAGATGATCAAACTTAGTAAGAATCCTTTTTTATCTGTGACATCTTCCAATTGGTGACATTTTACTTAATTTGACAAGTAATTATAAATTTTAATATTCATGTTATTATAGTTTATCAAAGTGTAAATAAAACTTTAATAAAATTGTGCTACACTCTCCTGAAAAATGGATTGTCTGTGGGTAAGTTTAAATGTGACGTCACATCAGCATTTTTTCAGTTTTATTGCGGCGAAATAATTGCCAGCTTTTAAGACTACATGTAACATGACTGCTTTTGCATTTCTTATACAGGTGCTTGACTGCCTCAGTAGTTCATGATCAATTAGAATTGTTATTGTGTAAACCAATCAGTCAGATTTGCAACAATAGATGTAGTTGATAAATTTCAACCGCAGTTACCGATTAACAATCTAAGACATAGAGACAGGGAGTCGATACATAACAAAAGTTATGATCCTGTTAACACGATTGACAGTTAGAACGTTGGAGTATATGACCCTATACTGTTGGGTAATTTACTTTTGACATGTTTAAACTCACTTTAAAGCAAATGACAAGTCAAAACTGGTCGCCCTGATTATGTTCTTATGTTTGACAGCAACTATGCTCGTGGATTTCAGAGATAGATATAATGTTTTACCTTGTTGTTATTACAATCAGTGAAAATGTCCACAGTCTGTTTAATAGTACAAAAATAATATATTTGAAATGTATTGCTGTAAATAATCTAGACTGCTGCCCATGTAACTTAAATATATTTATGTATGATCTTCATATGACACGCTCTGTGGCCAGAAAAGCAAATAAAGTTATGTCTTATGACCTCTGTTATCCCTGCTGACGCTATCATAATGTTCAATTTCCGTCTGCCACACCAAGCGTGAATAAGCATTATACATGACGCATATACATTTTTGTAGATATGAAACATTCTGGTTAATTGTGGATACACTGGGCACGCATACAAAATAACCTGTGAGAAAGAAAGAAAGAATCTTGTTTATTTCCAGGCCATCCTGATCATCATTTACTCCTACTACATGCATGGTTAGAGGCAAGATCAAAGGCGCCGCCCAGAATTTATTAGACAACATACAGGGTTGTCCGTTCTGCTTGAACCACCATGCCCACACTGTCGCGTAGGGGTTATATAATCGATGCGCACATAACTGTGTCTAGTCTACCGCGGGGTTTGATGCGGTGTCAGTGTCAAATGGTTTTGTGATAGTTGTGCAAATATTCGTTGTATATCGTATATTTTTGCTACTAACTATCCTCTTAATTGCTTAAAGAAAACAGATATTACCAACAGTAAGTCAGCCAACTGGAAGATCCACTGCCTGCTACATTCCTTATATAGGTAGGCTAAACGGTCCTGTTTGTGTGTACTTGACGTAACATACGAAGACATTTCGCGAGGGCGAAACATTAAAGTAGATACACGAGAGTTGGGACACTGGCTGTGTAACACCAAGACATGCGGTTTGAAATCAGTCACTGACAGGAGAGATGAGGTTAATAAAACACACAATTTTGCTTCCATATGAAGCTGGGGTGCCAATATGCAAATATTACACACATTCACACACGGAAGAAATTTATAGTTGATATAGTATATGTTTTAATTAATCTGAACACATGTATATCAACAATAAGCAAATAAACAAGTCCATGGAAAATGCTTTGTTGCACGTAAATGTTTTCACTTTGACATAATATATCGTAACAGAATAAGAGAGGGTTTGGGATTCCTCTTGAAAGTGCTGAAATAACAACTGTTGTTTACTGAACAGTGTTTTTTATGATAAAAACAATGACTATTAATTTCTTCTCTCATTTTCCAATGTAGTTCACTTCAAATTTCTTCTCTGTTTCTAAAATGTTACGAAAAACGTTAACATGATCACAAGGTAATGCGCCTGTTGAATGTTACCTTGTGAGATCTGTCAAATCTATCACGGATTTGACGCTATCTACAGGTTCAGCCATTTCCAATTTCCTCCACTAGTTACTGGAAATGTTCAGGAAATGTTTTCCTTTCTCCCTTAATCCCATCTTTCATGCATGCAAAACAAATACTTAGTGAGATCTTTATATAATCCATACAATAAACTAATGGTCATTCATTAAGATATTGATGGGTGTAGGGAACAGTCCCTTGAATTTGATGATTTAACACACACATTTATGTACAGTTTGACAGATTATAATAATATGAATATCAAAATTCATGCCCACTTGCCAAGTTCACTAAAAGGTCACCAGTGGGAAGTTGTCACAGATAAACACGGATTCTAACCTTAATTACTTACTTAAATTAGGAATTTAACGTGCGCTTTCCGACATATGCGTACTTCACGCACGGGCCCGGCAGGCCATTTAGTGTATGATCGAAAAGGGTATGTCCGAGAAGGTGAGGCAACCTAGGTGGTTTTTTTTAGGGCTGCTTACTTTGGAATTTTGAAATATGCCATGCAAAAGGTGTGTGTGTGTGTGTGTGTGTGTGGGGGGGGGGGGGGGGGGGGGGGGGGGGTCTAAAAGGAGTTTGTGTATTTTTATAGGTGTAGCATTTATTGGCATTTATAGGGTTTATTGGCAGTTTGTTTGTTGTACTTTTATTTCTAAATGCGGCCAAGTAGACCTCTTTTGATTACATATATGCCTAGTGCTTTACAGGTTTGTAAGTCAATTAGGGGATTAAGTACCTTTGCTAGTGTCATTTGATTGTTGCAATTTAGTGTGGATTGGAGTGTTGTTCTGTTTTGCTGGTAATGTATTACGTGTTCAGGCGTTTCTTTTAAGTTGCAGTGGGGGCATTTACCGGTTTGGTGTTTTTTTAATTTGGTGTAGGTGGGAGTTTCACTTAGTGTGGCCTGTTTGTAGTTTAGTTATTACACTGTCATTTTAAAAACAAATTTGAGTGACTTTGAAGCAGGTGTTTTAGTTTGCAATCAGATATCTGATAGTTATTTTGCCACTTTTGAAAGGTTTTCTTCTTTGTGATACTTTCCATTTCGTTTTTTGATATTGTTAGGTTGATGCTTACTTCTAATTTTAGTGCTGATTTGGCTGCTTTGTCTGCGTGTTCGTTACCAAACACTCGAACGTGGGCAGGGATCCAAAACTATTTCTTTGTCTTTACCTAGTTTACATAGATTGTTGGCGTTTTTAATTATGTTGTATTAGTTTTGGGTGCTTGTTTTTATGCCCTGGAGCGCACTTAATGAGTCTGAAAAGGATTAGGTTTTTTGGGGGTCTATTTATTTTATCGCTGTGCATGGCTGTTACTATCTCCATTAATTCGGCTGTGAAAATTGATTTATTACTTGGGAGCCTGTAGGATTGTGTTTCTTTTGGGGGTTTGTTGATATGGTTTGCCGAATCCTGTGCGTTTTGAGCCCGGGTCAAAGGACCCGTCTGTGTAAATGTGACACCAATTTGGCCATTTTTCGTGAATGTATGCTAGTGTGATGAATTTAGCGGTATTTGGATCAGTTTCATTACTTAGTCTGGTGGAGAGAGATATGTCGATTTTGGGTGTTTGGAGTTTGGGTGTGAAGGTATGATTTGGTGTTGTGTTTAACTGTAGATTATTTAGGTTGTGTGTATTTAGGTAGTTTATTATGCGTTGAGAGATTGGTGTTAATTGAGGGTTTTTGCGAGCGAGAGCTTGGGAGTCTGGGGCTTATGTTAGTTTTAGGGATCTGTAGGATTTGTTGGTTTTGTTGGGTTGAGGCCCAGTAATTTATTGTTAGATGTTCTCGGCTTTGATCCATGGGTATTTCGCCTGTTAGTGCCTGTATCGATATGTGCGGCGTGACATGCTGAGTGCCTGTGATTATCTTGAGTGCTTGATATTGAACTGAGTTTAGTTTATCGCTTAATGAGGAGTTTAAGGTGTTGTATATTTGGTATCCATAGTCCATTTTTGATCTAATAGTGATTTGTAGAGGGATAGTAGGGTCTCCTTGGAGGCCTCCCAGTTGGAACCTGTCAGGCAGCATAGTATGTTTAGGTCTTTAGTGCATCTATTTCTTAGGTTTTTAATGTGAGCACCCCAGGTGAGGTGTTAATCAAAGATTAATCCAAGAAATGTGGTTTCTTTTTTGGTTTTTGATTTAGTTCTAGTTTGGGGGTGTTTGCACGCATATTTCTGTGTTTGAATACTATCCCTGTGGTTTTGTCGGCATTTAGTGAGAAACCCCACTTATTTGCCCATATTTGAATTTTATTTAATGCATTCTGCAGGATTTTTTTAGCCATATTTATGCTTCTGGTGCGGATCCAGAGGGCTCCATTATCCGCATATTTGGAAGTTTGAATTTTATTTGGTATTCCCTCGAATAGGTCATTAATCATAATGTTGAAGAGTGCTGGGCTTAGAATGCTACCTCGGGGTGTGCCATTTTCTAAGGGCCACTGGTCCAATAGTGTTTGGTCGACACCCACGGTTATTTTGCGATTAGTTAGGAAGTCTTGGATATACACGAACTGGTTGAGTGACTTCTATCTATCTGAATTACACACAGAGAAAGAAAGGGCTAAAAATCCTGAAGATATCCTGTATACTGTACATGGTATATTGACATCACTAAGCACCATACTCAGCAGGGTCATTTGGGCAATTGTAAAAATCACAATCCCTAATGTGAAACTCCAAGTGATTGTTAAGACAACAAATCCTATCTTGCAGTCAGACAACATGACAGTCTATATTCATTTCCAATATCCTCCAGTAAATAGTGGGTAATGCCAGAATAACACTCTCTGAAAAGACAACTCTAGTTCCCCACCAAACCTCCTCTTTTTAACTTTTACCAATAACAAATAAAAAGTGGGTTGTGGGAAAATGTCCAGTATTGGATATGAAGAGAACTATTTTTTCGTAACGAGTTACGGTACTTTACTAAATACCCTTATGGACCTTCTATTATTAGAAATACATCTGTTTGTAGACCTTTTAATTTCAACGATTATATGCTACTGACGTTTAAATGTATCTAATTGTACCGTTAAAAAAGGTATTGAAATATGTTAATGTTTAAACATATTTAAATTTATCTTCACACACAGCGCTTGTTGCATTAACATTCATATATTATCATCATAATTTTTTAGGTTCTACGTCAACTTTACTGTCCTGTATTTCGTCAACGGGGTAGGTGGGGTTGAATAATAAATCCTATGCTTAATAGATATAAACCACTTAATTGTAGGGGGGGGGGGGGGGGGAGTTTAAACATATAGGTATATATGTTGACTATAAATTATAAATGATGTATATATGCAAATACGGATATATTAAATATAATACTAGAACATATGGATTGTGTCACAGAGGGAGAAAGTTTTTAATAAAGATTAGATTAAGGCCTAATATAATAGTAATGTATAGCTTTCTTAGATGTAAAGCATAGCAGGATATAGTAATATAAACAGTAAGGCTGTTTTTCGGTATGAGGGGCCTGCTAAATAAAGGAAAACTGAAGTGAAGCCTAGCTTCAACATTCATATATTTTGATGTTAACATGTTTTATAGCGCTTGTACAAGAAACATATTCTCCAGCAAAAGTAATAAAGCATTAAGAAACCTGTATGACACTTTTGGCGTTCAATCCGTAATCTGTAGGTTTGTTCACAGGGACAGGACGTCGATCTTTCTGAAGCATTTTTTCACACAACAGCCGATAATCCCAAAGCTTACTCGGCTCCACTCGCCTTATTTAAAAATTATTCCACAAGAGAAGTTTCAGCTCCAATGGCCAACTGCAAGAGTAGGCTTCTTTCCTGGAAATACCTCTGTCTTCTGGCTTCAAACGACCAAAGCATTTATTTTGTTATCTAGGCTTACATACATTTACACACACGCACGCACACACATAATTTACGTACATACATGTTATCATACATACAACCATACATACCATGCATACACACAGCCATGTAATCATACCTACATACTGAATAGGAAGTGTGTGTATTGATCTGTTGTCTTAATCACTGACCCATCAAGAGTGTCAGTCGGCATGTATCAAATCTTTATAACCGGTGCGAATGTAATAACTGTCACACCTGACTTATTTGTCTGAATGACACGTCTGAAAACAAAAGGGGTGAACCGTTACAGACGTATTCGGGGTAACGAATGCTATAGAATCAAAATACCGGCAAGCTACATGTGTATACAGTATATATATGTTACGATTATGTGTCATTCCTTAATCAGAACGATTTATATTATAAGTATATACACTTAGAAGTAGACACATGTTAATGACAGAGAGACAAATAAACGCAGGTCGGGTAAGTATTATTATCTTAGTTAATTATAAGCCATTTTTTAAACAGTTTTTCATAAGATGAAAGAAATGATGGTGCAGAAAAAAGATTAGCAATTAACACTATAACCGTGATGCAATCGCGTTACTTAATACAATGCACAAAGAACAAAATATAGGTCGCCTTTTTACTATTTATTTCTTATTTAATGTCAATAATTCATTTACGGATACCAAAGAATGAATTTATATCACAAATTTGATTTGATTTTGTAATGAAATGTTTATTGATATCGCAAATCAATTTTTATGTATCAATAACTGAATTTATTATCAAATATTATCAAATAATGTACTTTATCATCTAAAAAATCGAATATGGTATTGTATCTCTAGCCTTCGTCTCCATGAACTTTATGCCCATTTTTAATAATTCATATGTATTTTGTTATCATTGTATTTTAATGCGATTTGACTATTATTATTTACTATCGTACCCACTTCATGTTTTAAATGAGACATTTTATATTTTACATGTCACAACAAATGACAATTATTGCTAGTAAGCTCAACACAATTGACAAATACTCTGAAAGATATGACTAGTAAACCATAAATGCACGTTTAAAACATATATATTGTAAATGCCAAAATGATGAATCTAGGATCAAGTAGAAGATATATTGACAGAAGCGCCTGGAATTTATTCAACAAGACCGTGAAAACATCACTGCCTAAGCTCAATGTTTACCTCTCCTGGCGGCCATTATGCAACGGCCATCTTACACACAACCCCGCGCTGACGTCTACGGTGTCCTCCCAAAACTTCTACATGCCAAAACTTCTACAGCTTAAAACAACAAAGCTTATGGTCCACTGCACCACCAATCTCCTGGCTATTACCTGTTGGGCATTGATTGGAACAGTCCAATTAATTAAGTGTACAACATACAACAAAACAAAACAGTTTGAAGACAATTTACTCTGAATCTAACTGTGCGATATTTGTCCTGTCTGCACACTCAATCTTCTTAATCATTTCTACAAATCGGTATCATGTATACCTGGTTCCACAGATCTGGGCAAGATGTAAATGTTCCGTCCATGTATACAGTGTCTGCAGACTGCAAAGCTTGGAGTTGGTCATGGGTAGAAAATACAACAATCTTGTTGGCATCTCCATCAGTGAAAAGCAGGAATGGGCGGCTGTCTGTTGTTTCAGTCCAGTTTCCTTCAAGTTGGACTTCAGCTCTTGTCTGTGGGAGTGCTGGGATGTTCTTTAACATCGTAAAGAAGCTAATGAGTCTTCTTAATTACAGGAGGACTATACCATTATAACAATAGGTAAACTCAATCAGCCATGACAACTCTCTGTAGATGTTTTGGCATGTAGACGTTTTGGCATGTAGACGTTTTGGGAGTGAACCACGTCTACAGGTCTCTTTCTGTGGTACTGTAATTAGTAGAACCCTATCCCTCAAGTGTCTCCTCCATGATATAACCTACTTTCATTAATTAAATGCTGCCCCTTCCCCCTTCCCACCATCACGGCTATGGAGCTGAGACAAAGAGACCCAACCATCATAAAGTAATTAGGGTCCAATAAAAACAATGCTCCGCCAACATGAACATAAACAGATGCTGCAAACTTCCCATTAATTCCCATTAATGCAATCACAGAATCACAGCTTCCTCAGCTGGTGTGTATAAAGGTACCACTGCCATCATGAAACAAGAAGTCTAAAGGAAAGTAATATTTTCAATCATATTTATATTTCCTTAAATGCTCTTTGGTTAAGTGCTTGAAATTGTCAGTGTCATAAAAAATTAAAAACAAGGATTTAATCTTTAACAGACCGTCATCAAACCTTGTGACAAGTTAGGTAGAGTTATAAGTTTGAAAGCTCTCATTTCTGAGGTGTCCATATCCCCCCCCCCCCAAAAAAAAAAAATGTTTACAATTCATTACACCAAAAGTTGCAAATTTTTGGCTTGAGTCTTTGCTCTGTCCGCTGACAAAAAATTATGATCGAATGTAATAAATGATAAAATTATCAAGAAAATATCGGACTGCTGCCGCTCTTTGTGAAGTGCCAAAAGTCAACAATGGCCGTTTCTGGTTGTTGTGTGCCGAGAAGTTTTGCAGAAGCTTTTTAGCTTTTTTCTTTTTGATGTAAATATACTTCTGAAAGTTTTGATATGTAGCATGCTGAGCATTCATGCATGACATAAAGAATTAAATGTTACGCAAAGTCTTCTTGGTGAACAGATATTGCGACTTTTGTTTGGTTGTGTCCTTAAGCTATTCTCCTGTCGAATGGGTTCGACATCATATGCACGGCGAGTGACGCACTCTGTCGAATAGGTTCGACATTAGCATGAAGAGCTTTAATCTTCCAGTTTATTGTAGGTAATATAACAGACTATTCTAATAAATTCAGCTATATATCTTCAAGAAATAAAACCTGTTTGATTTTCATGTAAAAGTTATTTTAATATTTACTTTGTTTTTTTAATCCATTTGCAACATACTTATTACTTCTCAAAGGGTATCAAATATTGGCTATTTACTAGACATTTCCGAATTTTCTTGTGTTCAGTTTTCAAATTAGAAATTGAAAACTTTGTCAATACATTTTTTAGAGCGCCGTCTGGAATAAAAGTCACTGGTTTGAAACTGGAATCGTAAAGCTCGAGAAAGCTGCTTTCTTATTTGTTGATGCCTGATTGCAGTTATTCATTATGTTGATCGGTCAAAGTTGGCAAAAGGTCATTCTGATGTGACCTGCAATGGGATGTCCTATAAGATTTGATTTTAATAAGATTGGTTAGAAAATTTACCTTCAAACCTGTGTTTGTGCTTCAGAAACAGGCCATTCTGATAGACAACAGAACTTCAGGTCAAACGTTGTTATTCGTTAGAATTTCATTATACAACTGAGAAACGATCATCTCTACACACACACAATCATTCTAAAAACACCATGACAACACACAACACAATCAAGGTAACAATCCACACCTACAGATGTCAACTTAACTGATACATTTCACGTGCTATCATAACAACACCAGAACTTCCGGAATAAGAGTTATCTCCCTTACATCCTTCCTCCCTCTCAGATCCCACCCTATGAAACAAGACATTCATTCATTTCCCACACAAGTACATGTTAAATAAGATAATATATACATCCAATAGTATTTCTTTAAATTTCATCTGCAGATATAATCTGTATCAATTTACTTATACATATTTAAAATATATTTAAAAACTCTACAGGATATCGACTTAAAACATATACATGCAGAATAGGACATTTGTCTTTCTCACAGAATATCAATCAGTTTCTATAAAACAGATAGTCACTTGCCACTTAGGTGCTCTTCTTGACTGTCTCTGCTCCCTTGAAGTAACATTGGCATGATCGATGTCACAGTCACGAGTAGCACATGAGAGGATATCATCATCCAAATCAAGCACAACCATACTGTCTGAAACAGGGTTAGAATCAGTGGAATAAAAACTACTAGCTGCAGGGTCAGCTGTTTTATCCACCACAGTGTCAATTTGGGTCTCTAGATGTCTTGGACAATCATGATGTCTCTTCAGACCTCGATGATTGATGACCCTTGGTCGACCATATCCAGTACACGGCCGAATCCTGTATGCTGCCAGGCTTGTCTGCTCTTTGACAACAAAAGGTCCTTCTCATCTCTTTGCATTAAACTTGTTGGTGGTTCCTGGATTATCTTCAGGATGGAATAACTTTACCTTCTCCCCCTTTTTATAAGGAACAAATTGTGCAGTGTCACCACGGGTATGACTCCGTTTGTCCTGCTCATCCACTTTTTTCTTCCTAACTTGTTCCTGTATTTCCAACATCTTAGATCGCCGTCATATAGCTGGAATATTGCTGAGTGCGGCGTTAAATAATAAACCAACCAACCAACCAACCAACCAACATCTTAGAAAGTCAAGATAAAGGATCCAATGTTTCAATCGAACCAGCATCCAAATGCACCTTGTTTCGAGCAATACGGCCGAACACCACTTTAAATGGTGTTTCATCCGTCACTTTATTTAGAGTTGTTCTAATGACCCTCAATGCAGCTGGAAGTTTCAGATCCGAATCTTTCTGGCCCTTTGTTTCAATGAGTACAGCATGTCTTTATGCTAGTGTCCGATTCATTCTCTCAACCTGACCATTACACTGTGGATGATAAGGTGTTGTGCGAGTGAAAATAGTCCTGGGACCATCACTGCATCTACCTGGACAAAGCATCTGGTACTTCACTGTCCTTTCCTGGGCGATGATGTATGGTAAACTACAAATTCTCTAATGATACTCTCCATCTTGCAGGTAAGTTAGCGGTTTATGATCTGTAATTACAGTGAATTGTTTCCCTTCTAGATACATGGCAAACTTGTCCAGTGCCCAGTGCCTTCTCAGTAGCAGAGTAATTCCTTTCTGATCAAGTGAGAGCCCTTGATGCATACTCAACAACATGTTTATCCTGAGAAAGCATTGCACCTTGTCCCATATCAAATGCATCAGTCTCAACAACAAACTCTTTTGTGAAATCGTGATATGCTAATACTGTAGCCGGGAACATTTCTCTTTCTAGCAATCAAATGACATCTGACAGTGTCCATGTGAACACTACATTATTTTGTGTGAGATCTGTCAGAGGTTTTACTATGTCAGCAAACTTGTCAATAAACCTGCGATAGTAAGATGCCATTCCAACAAATCTTCTGACATCTGCTGCATTCTGTGGTCTTGGAAAGTTATTGATTGCACTAAGCTTGCCTGGATCCGGATTAACTCCCCTGGTGTAAATAACGTGACCGAGATATTTTACTTCAGTTCTTGCAAAAAAACACTTTTTGAGTTTTAGTTTTAATCCGGCACTTCGTACGTTCTCAAAAGCTTGTCTCAAGTGCCCTTTATGTTCATCCATGTTCCGTGAGTAAACAATCACATCGTCCAAGTATATTAATAGGATTACCCACTTCAGATCGCTGAAAACTGTCATCGTCATTCTCTGAAATGTCGCAGGAGCCCCCTTTAAGCCAAATGACATGACACTAAACTCAAATAGTCCCTTGTGACAAGCAAAAGCAGTTTTCCTTTCATCTTCTTTAAAAGGTACCTGATAATACCCTTTGGTCATGTCAAACGTGACGTACAGACAAGCGTGACTCAGTGCAGCTAAGCTGTCGACTATCCTTGGGACAGTAAAACTGTCCCCTAAACAACGATCAATCAAAGCGCAAAATTCAACGCAATACCTTGTTAAGTCAGCCTTCTTAACAAGAACTAATGGACTTGAACATGGACTATGACTTGGCCTGATCAAGCCATCCTGTAAACTTTCATCAACAAAGTCTGAATTCTTGTTCTGGGCATCATGTGAAAACCGCCGAGGCTTCTGTGCAATAGGCGCTGCATTTCCAGTAGGAATAGAATGTTCATTCACTGTAGTATGAACAATTTCTCAGTCCACAGAAAACACATCACCATTTTCCTGTATCTATGTGTTTGTCAATCTCCCCAATATGTGATGAATTAGCAAGGTCGCTATCCATGCTTGTATGTTCTTGTATTCTTTTGAATTTGAGTCATCGCACACTGCATCCCCCATCGACACTTCAATCCTAATTTTGGATAAATCCATGCAAAGAATTGCTTGATATGTGGAATTCTTCACAACTGTAAACCTATGTTCACTCACTCTTTGTTCCCCAACTCTCCCCAGCCACATCTAGTTTCACTGGTTTGAACCTCGAAACTCTCCCCGGCAGTTCCTTGCCATGTGTCCCTGTCTGCCACACCTGCCACGATTGCCATTAAATCTACATTGTCCCTGTGAACCCTCCCTTCCTTGATTTTGTTCACAATTTCTTGTCCTGGCTTACTGCACATGTAACACTTCACTACAGTTCCCAAGAAAAAGCCGCAACAGACACTGATAATTCTGCCTGGCTTAGTGTAAGATCAGATATTTTCTTGGCTAATTCAGTTAAAATAGCATCCTGTCCTCCATTGAATGTTTCTCCTGTTGCCACAAGCCTAACAGCTGTCCCCTCCCTCTCAATTTGCATTGCCTTCTTAACTGAGGTTTCAAAAGTAACATCATCTGCAGTTATCCAAGATAATTTTTGTCTCACCAATGGATTCAGTGCCCTCCTGTAGTGTGCCGTTCTGAGTGCTGAGCAACAACATCGGTGACGTCAGGACATGCCTTTGACACAAGATCTGTTATGACATATTTCAGTTGCATGGTCGTTTCATCCTTATTCTGTTTCCTATCTGTCAGTTCCTGTAGGTAAGAAACTACTGTTTTCACCTACTTGAGCCTGGCTTCTCCCTCCAGCGCTAAATGAACGCATGCTACCTTCTTGGCTTCCTCAGTGATGTCTCTGACAACGAATAAACTTTCAAATTGACTCAAATGACTCTCAATATCACCCCTTCACACTTGTCCCACTGTGATACTCCAGCAGTAGCCATTTCCAAGTGACAACTATGTTATCCCGCCGCTGCCACCAATGATAGACAACAGAACTCGCTGCTTCACGTTAACCGTTGTTATTCATTAGAATTCCATTATACAACTGACAAACGATCCTCTCCACACACACACAATCATTCCTAAAAAAACTATGACAACACAAAACACAATCAAGGTAAAATTCCATACTTACAACGGTCAACTTCACCGATACAATTCACGTGCTATAATAACAACACCAGAACTTCCGGAATGAAAGTTATCTCCCTTCCATCATTTCAACACTCAAGAAGCATTAAGACTGTTCGGCCACAAACCACTTATACCCACCAGAGCGGAAATGCGATGGCTGTCACACACCAAACAGATTCTGTGTTTTTTTCATTTCTGTTCATTTTGTAAGTGTATGTCATCGACCTTCGCCCATCACCCCATTATAACATTTGTATTATAATCGATGTCAAGAGTAAGCATTATGAAAATGTTAGAATAAAGATTGAAATAATGCCATGTATGCTTGTGCAAAAGTCTTTTCATATAACAGCTAAGCCTGTTTGGGTTGTGGGAATGGGATGGTGTGAATGTGTGGTTGGGGAGAGGTGGGGGGGCATTATCCCATTCTACTGAACAGTATTTAGTTATAATAATTATCCCCACTACTAAACCGATAAAGCGTACATTAGTGTCATGATATAGCAACTCAAACAGGGACACTTAATGAGGGAAGGCCGGTTTCAACAACCTAAAACCTTTTGATTTACTGTCACTAGGATCACTCGTATATTGGATAGGGTTACCTGGTGCCCTGTCAGTACAAAGTACTCCTCGCTGGCTCTCAGAACATGACTTTTTTCAAGAATATATTAGTTATGTTATTAGAAGTAACAAGTTCTGATAAAGCAGGGTTATACATTTATTCACACTTCAGAATGACGAACACAAGCCCAGTCTTGTTCCAAAAGGAGGCTTCAGACAAAATGCATTTGCATGCGAACACTGATGTATTCCACTTTTTCCTTGGTCCCTGGTTTTGTTCCTTATTTAAGGAAAACTCATCTCTGAACAATTGGTCATAGACAATAAAGAGAGCATGCTGAAGATCTACTGCAGTCTAAGGTTACCCTTGTCAGGCTGCATAAGATGTAGATGCTTTGGAAGAACACAGTTTACAGAAGACATGAAACCTGTACCAGCTGTAAGGTGAAGATGAAAAGAAGTGGAAGGCGACAAATTACAAAGTAAACAAAATATCACAACACTACATATCTACATACCTGTCCACACAACTTTAAATCCCTTCCTGACTCTCCAAGGATTCGTAGTAAACACAACCCGGTAGTAGACAGCTGACTGGACAATGTAGCCCCGTCTGTCTCCACTCAGATGGGCAAGGAGGTTGTTGTGAGCATCAAAAACCTGCCGTTTACAAAATGAGATTGAATCCCATTTTGACTACATCCTAACTTGCCTAACTGTAGGCAAATTCGAAATACAAACCACACTCCTTCAGAAAAAATGAGCATGATTATTACATGTGTGAATACTATAATGATCAAAATTAACATAGAATATATGAATTAAATATTAACATATATATATGCAACAACTAAAAAATATATTATTGGGAAGTTATCAATGACTCTTGTTTTCAGTAGCATTTATCTTTTTAAATAACATAACAATGAACACAATCAGATTGATTACAAGATAAACACATTATGTACCCATCCTCACAGCACCAGGAAACACACCTAAAATAACAAAAGTTGAACAAATATGTTTACACAAGCAAAATAATCTACCATTCACTAAACCGCCAGGTGCGCCCCAACCAACCTTAAGCGGACGTGGCATTAGACATGTGGCATATTTGAAAGCAGTATGTGTTTCCGTAACACTTATAGATGGCTAACCAGTGCAGCCTTATTGGTAACATTCACGCGGGTGTGTGGCTAATATATATTTTTGCCCCTAAACAATGATACATCTATTATCATGTCATATGATATATGTTCTATGGTCCAGTGATACATCATGGATGTATCACTACGATGTATCACCACGTTATTTTGAATAGTAATCCATTTGAATGCCGTCCAAAGTGAGTGGTGTGATCAGCTGATCATTCAATCCAGGTCGTTTTGTCGAGATTTCGCAATCGGTATGTAAAGTGTTATTCCTGATTTTTAGATTTCACTATATTAGACATGTTACGTAGTTTAGTTATGTACGTATCCATGGATTTAGGACTGGTTAGAACACATGCATGCATTTCAGTGCAGCGGCGACTGTGATGGTATGCAAAATATGTTCTTACATGTTCATATTTGCTGCATGTAACGTTGGTCAGACAGTTGTGAATTTTGACAGAAACACAAGTATTTAGTGGGAATATTACTGAAACAGGTGAGACAAACATGTTCAGGAAATTGTGAAGAAACCGGCACTGACAAATTATTTCATCAACAACATGACATAATATAATGTAAAAAAACGAGATCGAAAATAACCGAAACCATGTTGGTATTTGCGATATACATGGTTGAGAATGAAATAATTGTATGAATGATCGGTGGCTGTTTGTTGCCATAATGTTATTTTGATTGTGTGATCATAAGCCTATCGAAATTCTTCCTTTTTTCTGTCTGTAAAGTTTTTTCCACAAGATTCATTAATCTGGTACATTTACTTGCACGCTCCATCCCATACTGGTTCTAATTGCTTTACAAATAACACAATGTTTACATACCTTGACAATATCATACCCTTCTTCCGTATTGAAATCTTCAAACACGAGAGTGACCAATGTCTCTCCTGCATCAATGATGTAGGTACAGTACAGGCCGTTGTTGTAGTTGCCAGGATAGTTAGGTGAGGTGAAAGAACCAGAGGAGCCTGTGTAGCGTTCACCGCATCCTTAAGTATATACAAAAAGGCGTGTGTACATGTGATTGTTTATAATGTATCTTCCTACCGAGAAATTGGAGAAATCACTGAAATGAAAAAAATGTATAGTGCGAATGGATAATATGTGAAAATGTTCGTCCAAAACGTAACAAAATCCCTTTCTGATGTGGAAAGATATATTTCTCTGCTAAATGCAGCATAATTAAGAATAAGTTACTCAAAGTGTAGGGGCAGTAAATTAGAGTTCAGGCTTAATGTTGACACAAAAAATATCCTTATCTCACAAAAAGAAATAACTTTATTGAGGATGAATTACATGTCCTACTTATGTGTGACAGATAAACTGCTTTCAGAAATTTCAGATTGCATGCATATCTTAAAGCAACTCCGTGATATATTTTAATTATTCCATCACCGCTGAAAACATTGATATATCACAATAAACATGTCTATATTTGTGTAACTCTGACTAACTAAAATTTGTCTGTCTGTCTATCAGTGACCATAAACATATGCTGATGTTGTACCTGTACGATTGATGTATTATTGGACTATGGCCTCTGATATGAAGAAAATGTATGTCTGTCAAATTTAAAATCTGTCAATTTACATGACGGATAAACAGTAAATGATAACAATTTATCAGTTACTAGCCCAAATGAACAACTAAATGTAGGTAGCAGTGACCAGGAATAGCTTTCAGGAATTATTACCAAGATATAATGGGAACAGGTGACCAGAGTCTGAGTGTGACACGTGTAGTCGCTGTGCAGAGTTATGTCCCTTGACTCAATTTAATCCTTGATTGGTCAGCACAAGTATGAAAAATGTAATATGACGTCTATGACCTGGTTCACTTTTGACTCACCCTGGTGTAAATACATGTTGTTCTAACCAACGTAAGTACCAACTCACACACTTACCATGTTAATATGACTGTGCGAAAGGCAGCTATTGGAACCTTTTCCGTCGTTGTCAGATGTTTCACACTTACACAAAAGCACATCGAGATGTAACCTTATAATTTCATATTAGCAATACAGTTTAGTTTCCAGAATGCTTCCGGAATTAATATGAAACCAAGTACGTGTCACTGATGTGGTTAAATCACATGACGCAAACAGGGTAGACTAACTTGTCAGGTTGGATTACATTTCACGTGTACTACGAAACTACTACATGTGTACAACTACTTTTCTTCCACACTGGAACATTTACTTTCTCTTTTCCTTAATGAAATTCAGGTTTCTTTCATAATTAAATAGTTATCATAATAATCAGAAAAGATCTGTAGGTGTCCTAACTATAGTAACTACCAAATCCAAAACAAATCAAAATGCCAAATGAGGCCTTGAATAAAAGGTCAATATCACAATAATAAAGAACGGTCTGCAAAGGTAAAGGTCGCCATTTAATGTTCTCAGTGAAACCTTTCAAAAACAGTTCAATAACATTCATAGAGTGTTGTGCGTCTACTTCTTAGGGACATTTGGGACCTTGCCCTTTAGTAAATTTGAGATGAGCTTTGGGATATTTTTGCAAATGTACAAATATAGTCAATGCTTAAAGGTGAAGGGTACCGGAATAAAACAACAGTTGTCTGTCGGACTACCTTGTATACCAAATAAGGGAGTCCTGATGAGATTTAGGTAGTCCAACAACATTTTACAACATAGATTAATAGTTATGAATACCTAACAGATATTTCAGCAGTAGCCAACCCACTATTTTGCTATATGAGTAAAGTGACTCCCTGTCCGGCCACCCAATGAGTGCAGCTACCCAGACAGCAGCCAAGTCGACCAATACAACTTAAAATATGAGTCCCATTAGTTTGTTTTATTTTTGTTTATTGTTTGTTTTATATATCCAAAGAAGTTCAGAGGTAATTAGGTATAATGCCCAGTTACAGGTTTAAACAATTCAACACCATTGGATTTCAAAGTCCCAATAACCTAAACATTTCATGGAAGACAAACCTTTAATTAACCATTAAGTGTCACACCAGTCCTTCAGAAAATAAACTGAGCTCTTTTAGAAGTATAGTGTTCGGATCGGCCAGCAGTGTGAACTATACGGAAGTCTTAGGCTGTATATTTGATTTTTCAAAAAGAAAGAGACGAAGTATTTTGAAGTTGATACATTTTGTGAGACGTAACTTTTAAAAACTTACACACATTGAAAGCATGTGTTTTACGTTAAATATATATTTTGCTAGAACTACTGTGTGAGCTGTTTTTACATTCTCCCTAAAGTTCGAAAGAGTTCATCGTATCCAACAATGGATAAATAAATAAACCCACTCAATAAGCGAATCAGACAGATCTTCAAACGATTTTTATATTCTTGCTTTCTGTTGTTTTATCTGTATGTAAACAAGCATGAAATACTCATATCCCCCGCCAATATGACATGTCCGGATCCGGTTGTGTGCAAGGCATTAGCTCGTGTGAACCATGTTCACTGGACCTTTTTGTAAATGGCCTAATTGCAAGCACTAAAAAGTTATTACTGGTGTTGTTCTGCTATCTGCAGTTTATGATATAATACGTAACTGTATTTGTAATAATTTGTGTTATTAATAAAACAATAATCAGAGAAAGTAAGGGAGTTCTTGCTTTACTTAGAGATCATTGTGAGCAGGGGTCATCATAAGGTGTATTGTGAAGTACAGCATCTTGTGTACAGTATTTGCTGTTGAAATATGATCCTCAATGCTATTTAACTTTGCTTCAGCGAGCACACGAATACTGTCATGTTTTAATGTTTTCTTTTGCAATTTACAAGAAATAAATTTAAGAGCTATTCCTGCCAGTCCAGAGACTCCGGCTGCTACTTCCATGCCAAGTACGATAGTTGTGGCGATTATAGTTGATAATAAACCAATACCGACCGTACCATGTCCCATACTAGCTGTTGCAAGTGCAGTGTTAACTCCGTCGAGAGCATTCACAGCTCTGTGATACTTTTTTATATAATCCAAGTCTAGAATCATGCTCCTTCTCTATGCGATGTTTCATGCCACTTATTTGATGAAATCGAAATCCATCAACAGTATCCATCTTTTCAGATGCTTCATCGAGCGCCGGATATGAACCCATTATGTATATTATTATATTATATAAGAGTGTTTAATTGGTCGGGCGATAATGTCTTGACAGTATACATCAGCCTGATTAGATTATAGGGCATAAATATCTAAGTAAGCAAAATGCTCCCCCCATCAACTTGATCCCCCTCAAGGTTTGTAGTGAGCCCTATTCCTTACTGAATAATACTACACCGTTGACGTTCGTGTTTCTTAAGCCATTTAATTGATAGACCCGGTAATATCTCGAAGATATGTTCTGGCGCATCCCCCAACAAGAATTTCAAACTAAGTGTAGCACCATCGGGTATACTTCAAGTTACTTTTTACATCATTGAATTCAGTAACCAAATTTAAGCTGACATCTTTTAATGATGGACGACTCAATAACATATGACCTGGTTCATCTGACAAGGGAGCGACTACCACACTCTTACGTTTTGAGGGAATATAAGCCCCGAGTACGAAACCACCATTTATTTTCATAGTTAAATGATGTCCCCTACCCGTCGTTGCATACTGTGAGGCAATGATGATATTCAGGAGCCATTCGATTTTTGTTTTGAGCAAAGTCCATTTATTGTTATCGTTGCGAACAAGATCGTATAAAGTGTTTTTATCGAGTCTACTAACGTTGACATCATTTAAATCTCCTAAATAAGGTGCTGGTCCTGTGAAGATAACTTCTTTCCGCTTGTATACATTATCTTGTAAATGTAAAGCATATAACTTGCCATCGACACCAGGTTTATCAAATCCTTCTGTGTCCCCAAGATCGGAAAGTGCAAATGTATTACATTGTCTAAGCTTATGCGTTTAACGTCCTGAAGAATCAACCATTATTTATCACATGGAGTGTCACATTCATATATCCTATATGTACAGGTTGATGTTTTACATATAATTCAGAAATTTTGAGATCTGTAACAATACCCTGCCTTAACTTTTTATATTGTAATGATGAGAAAGATTCTGTTCTACCACAATTGTATTTTTCATCTTTGACTGGAATAGCTCTCAGCAGAGTTGAAGGACTGTCGAGTTGAATATGATCAAGATGGATGCACAACTCTTGATAGGGAACTATATCAGGTAAGTTAACTCCATGCACTGCTGCTGTGATGGGTATCACTTATCCTCTTATAAATGCAAGTGTGTTTGCTGAGCCACTTTCAAGTATCATAAAATGTGCTCCACTGCTTAAAATCAGCACCCCATATTAGACTCATTTAGTGTGAGACTAGCTCCCAAAGGCTTAAAACATTCATCATTGAGTGAGCATACGCTGTAATACTCATCAAGTATAGTACAAAGTTCTATATCTAGTAATAAGATATTACTACCTCTCGCAGCACTTATATTGGTCCACAGTGTGTAATACGTTATACTGCAGAGAGCAACTTGAAGTTGCCCAGCCTAGTTGTCAATAGTGTGAAACAGTTGAATAGACTGACCATTTGTTATTCCCGGGAGTGTAACATATATATTAAATATATTAGGAAACTATATTATAACTTAAATATGAAATCAACTTACATTACGAACCAGTCGATTTTAGTAAGAGCCTCTGGTGCTAAGTTTTTTGTTTATTTCCCTGATATCTTGGAAAAATACAGGTTCACAGCAACTAGCGACAAAATGGTGCATGATTCGTTCAACAATCCAATGCAATTTTGGCAAAAACAGTTAAACTTTGCAATATGGTGTGCCACAACAGGATGTGGTGTATCTCTTTATGCCACCAGCTTTGAACTAAATAAGTCTGTTTTATCATTTCATGTATACTATCAGATTAGACGTATACTTAAAGAAATTAGTGCCCCATTACCGCAGGATCAAGCATGGAATGCATCAAATAATCCGTACAATAGGTTCGCATATGAACGTATTTGCCAGAAATTTTATGTTTCTAGAAGTAAAGATTGGTGTATTAAAGGACTTAACCATGGTCTAGGCTATTCCGTACAGTGTGCAAAAATCTGTTAAAGAAGAACGTGATGATTTACTTTAAAAAACTCATCAACCATTCAATCCATTTAAGTTGTTACAGAAAACAATCTTTTTGTAAGAATGCATAATCCTTATCATGGCTGGGAACTTTCAAGTAACGATTGGAGAGGAGATCTTATGAGCTTTAAGAGTGGTTTAGCTTATATTGTTACAAAGTTTGGGCAACACAACGACACCGATACCGCAAACGCTTGGAATGAATGTCTTAATAATAAAACAGAAAAATATGTTACTAACCCAGGAGTTGTAAGTGTAAATTGATCAATAAGAATTTATGTATGGGCAAATATTGGTGCACAGTCGCACACACTAACAGGAATAATTGGTTCTGGGACGGCGCTTGATGAACAAAAACAGTTTGTTGCAAATGTACAGGATGCTATTGCTTCACCAGTTGACAAGCCGTCTTCTATAAAGCCTTATCAAGATTGCAATACGTTCAATCCAAAGTAGACTACGTTTTGGGGGGAGGACTATACATGTCCCGGAGTAATATGGAACATAAGATTGGTAAAGTTGTAGGCTAAAATAATAAAAAATTGTTATTGCTTCCAATCAACAAAAAACAGGTATAAATTCAGATATTAACACTGAATTAAAAACAAAAACAACAAGCATGAAATACTCACATCCCCCGCCAATATGACATGTCCGGGTGTGTGCAATGCATTAGCTCCCGTGAACTATGTTCACTGGGCCTTTTTCTATATGGACTATTTGCAGCGAGTTAGTCAGTGAATGCAACAACTGTGTCCATGACACTTTTGGAGGAACATACACTCAAGCAATGCAGAACTTACCAACAAGAAAGGAAATGTATTCAATACTGTGAGATGACATTATTTGGTTAAGACATATGGTACGGTTTTCAAGATCTGCTCCGGAAATGAGGACCACCGCCATTTTCAGTCTAAATCAAAGTCGCTCCCATGAAAACTAAAAAAATATAAACAATTAAAATCCCAAACTATCAAAAGGGCACCAGTTCACCACTAGACCTATCTATGTGCCAAGTTTGGTGAACAAATATTGTACGGTTTTCAAGATCTGCTCCAGAAACGAGGACTGCCGCTATTTTCAGTCTAAGTCAAAGTCGTTGCCATGGACCTATCTATGTGCCAAGTTTGGTTGAGATATCTCTCATGGTTTTTGTGTTCTGCTCCAGAAACGAAATGTGACGGACGGACGGACGGAAGGACGGCACCCATTCCTTTATCCCCCTTCCACTTCGTGGCGGGGGATAATAAAGACGCAGTCCTCCACCAGCTTGGTCCCTCCTTCATTTCGAAAGTAATGGAATCATGGATGTGTTACAAATGGTGAGTTGGGATCTTACTTAAATTCACATGATGCCCTACATGCACATCATATGGTTAGATATTGTGCAGAGAGTCACATGGCGGGGTGTACCAGACGGCAGAGAAATAGAGCGCAAAGGAAGAGATTACACCGTGTCAGAAGAGAGGTGCCCTAGACCTTGAAAGGCGTGTTCACGGGCACAATGAAATTAGCCCAAAGGTTTCTTCAGCCAGGTTGGCACCCACCTGTCAGACATTGGCAATGACATATTTGTTTACTCCTTTGAAGAAGGTCTTGCGGTATTTTCCCGTTTGTCCGCGTAGGGACACACATTTCCAATAGTGTTTCAATTGTATTCCTGGTCTTATGCTTAATCCACAGGGGAAAGAGGTTGCCATAAACCAAGCTCAATGGCGGAGGTCGTCGCAGGCATAACACGTTTCTCCTAAACTTTAAGTATGTTGAACCTCAACGTACATGCTGCATCTCATGAAGTGTACCACAATCACAGAGGATGGCAGTTTATCTAATGACACATGATTTACTGGAGCTCACGCCTCAGGTTGTGTTTAGCCACGGGGGATGAACTGTACTGTGTGTTGGTTGGTTTGTTTATTGTTTAACGCCGCACTCAGCAATATTCCAGCTATATGACGGCGGTCTGTAAATAATCGGGTCTGGACCAGACAATCCAGTGATTGATATCATGAGCATTGATCCACGCAATTGGGATCGATGACATGTATCAACCAAGTCAGCGAGCGTGACCACCCGATCCCGTTAGTCGCCTTTTACGACAAGCATAGTCACCTTTTACGGCAAGCATGGGTTGCTGAAGACCTATTCTACCCCGGAATCTTCACGGGTCGTACTGTATGTATTCCAGCCCATTTGGTCATGATGTCAATATTTCCGACCGATCTTGTAATGATTTTGTAGTTACTCCATTGCATAATCTGTGTACTCTGTATTACTGCTTGTCACGACTTCCGCCTGTATTGGGGGCGGTCGGGTAGCCTAGTGATTAAAGCATTCGCTCGCCACACTGAAGACCCGGGTTTGATTCCCAGCATGGGTAAAATGTGTGAAGCCTACTTCTGGTGTTCCCTGCCGTGATATTGCTAGAATATTGCTAAAAGCGGCGTAAAACCATACTCACTCATTCACTAACTCTGCCTGTATTGTTATGTAATAAAGCTGCGCCTGTATTTTGCCACTTAGTATGCTTCATGTTACCTTTTGAATTAATTCATTCACAATTAAACTAAACATGTAACAAATAATTTAGTCCACAAATAATACACTTTCTACAGTTTATATATGCCATGAAAAAAATAACATAACACTGCAAACACGAAAACGTCGTTTTTTCCCGTATATGGTCATTGGACGGAAAAACGACGTTATTTGGACGTTTTCAAACCATCGTTTTTCCGTCCAAATAACGTCGTTATTTGACATCGGAATGTACTGGGAGAGAACGATACCGTTAAGCTCCTCCCTTTCTTGATTGACATTGTCAATCAGCAACAGCGTCTACCGGTATTTCTACCTTCTCTGATTTCATTGGTCAGTCCTCGCGTGTTAGATTACAGGCCCGCGTTTGACGCTGCACTCGAAGCGCTTAGCGGAAGTACTAAAATCAATCGTTCTGCGCATGCGGATTACTTAATGCCTTGTCCAAATGTTCCGTTCTGTGCATGCGCGATTTCGCATATTGTTTCCTTGATTTAATGTCATCACTATTTGACAATGATTCATAAACACAGTCTCGTGAAGGTTCGGAATCGTAACAAGTAACTCCATTTAAATTGAAGAGGAGCCCCAGTGATATGGGAGATTCCGAGATGAAACTATTCTATGGCTATCTAGGCCCCCCAAACCGATCTAAACGGGACCCGAAAGCTTATTGCATGCTATATAGTCATATGGAAGTGGACAAGAATTATACATTGTATTCCGGCCGATTGTGTTCTTGCATTTACTTATAAGTCAGGAAAAATGACTTAAAAGGGGAGCTGTTGAACTAAATTATTTTAATTATTAAATGTTGCCTATACACTAATCTGGACGTACTACTCATTGTTACCATTCTAAAGTCATCCTCTCATATAACATTATATTGTTCATAGTATCAAAGTTTAATCAACAATATCAAGAGCAGCGATTTAAACTACTGAAACACCCAAACACAAGGCTGTTATCAAGCGCTAGTGCAGACGTGATGCATCGTAAAAACTGTATCGTGATGTCTTCAGAAGTACAATAATATATACTACGAGATAGTACGGCTAACGCTGACTCACCGGTGGAACGTAGACACTATCGCTAATACAGATATAACGTTTTTGAATGTTAATACTAAAGACAAACACTAATTATTTTTGCAGTGACGATATAACATTTACATGTATACACGTTTATTGGTAACTTTAATCAGTTTTGCTCTTCATTTTAATAACTTGGTTTTCACATATACATGTTGCAATACCCGACAAGCATGTCATACATAATTATGGGGCAGTTTTCAATTTTGTCCTGACTTATTCTGGTGTTAATGAGCGAAGTTTATTGGCTTGGGTGTTATATCCCGTTTTTCTGGTAATCCTATTATTACTTTATTTCTATCTAATGACACCCTGTTCTCTGGATCATGGCTCCGTGACTATCCATAACAATTAAGATGAACATTCAGTTTAAGTAAATGAATGAGTTTGTTTTGACGCCACAATCAGTCAAAAACCAATGCTGCTAGGTTTGATTACACACTTCTACAAGGTCGAACATCGTGGATCCGCATCCGAGAATCATAGATCATATGCTATACCATCTGCGAATACCGTCCCACTCAAGATGACCTTACTTGTTGCTAAATCTATCATCTATCCCCCCACTCTCACCCCCACGCTATCTCCTTTTTGATTACCCATTAAAGTCAAGTCATAGTTACACGGTTGTGAAGAAGCTTACAACTTTATAACACTTATTCCTCTCATTCCAATAGAGCTACTCGTGTTCACATAAAGTTGTAGTTATTATGTCACTGTTTTATTTCTTTAAAGATATATTACGTGTTCGTCAATGACAATTAAGATGAACATTCAATTTCCGATACAAGTAAATGAATAGGTGTGTTTTACGCCACAATGAGTCAAAAACCAACGTTGTCCGGTCTGATGACACACAATCTACCAGGTAGAACATTGTGTACACCCTAACCCCATTGAAGTCTCCACTGTGGGTATTCCTGGTGACGAAAAGGCCCCATGTACCTAGGAATCTCATTAATACATTCATGCGCGGCATTCTCTACCTCAAGAAGATCATATAGTTAACATGCTAATCCAACTCGAACTACCATCCCGCTCAAGATGAATGTTTTATGTAAAATCCAACAGGCCGACATTTACACACGCACGCACGCGCACACACACACATTTTGATTTACCAATCCCTGAATTGAGAAGACGTGCGTTACGAAACTCCTCCAAGTCATCATCAATATCCGTAAATGTCTGTGATATTATTACCCATCCAAAGCCGAATATACATTTATTGTGCTTTCTTGCCAACCAACGTTATAATTGGAATAACACTTTCTGAGTAAAGTACAGATTCTCGTACTTTTTGGGGTTTAGTCCCGTCCGGGGTTTGAACCCACACTGTGAGTGAGGCACCCAATCGCCAGCACACAAAGTCAGCAATCTAACCCAGCCACCGAACCAAAAATGTTAGTCCAGATGACATATACTTTGTGGATCTCCTCTGACAAGTGAAAAATGGCACGGCTTCTATGGCCGAAAGCTTTGAAAGCCACAATGCCATTAAGAAAGTGGTCAACAGTAACACATATTATATTTGGATAACACTTTCTCAGTAAACTACATATTCTCGTACTTTTAAGGGTTGAGATAATAGACGTTGATGGTTGATTATCGATGGACAAATTAAAGCCAAAACTTAACTTATGAATGATTGGTAATGAGAAATCGACAATGGGCAAACGGGAGGCGCCAGTTATCTGTTGACTTCCCTTGTTGCGTTTCCTTCTTTGCTATCTTTTTACTTTTGTTTTTCTTACAGGTTCTCTGCCTCATAGCATTTAATAATATTCACCTGATGAAGGAGTAAGTATATACTCTACGTATAAAAGTACTGAAAAGTATAGTCTACATGAGCATTTAGACATAAAATTTTGAGCTAAGGACCTTGCTAATTCAGGCAGGAATGCAGTACACGCCATAGCAAGCTGTGATCTTTATTCATACTGTAGATATTCGTAATGGAGATCTGTAAGTGAAGTTTATCGTAATCTTCCGCAACTCTCACCTCCTGACCAGTTGACCTTCTTAGTGCATTCAGATGCCATTGTAAAATTCCAGGCTACCCCTCTTTCTGTGATGTTTTGACGGATGAAATCTATTGCGTTATAATAATCTCTGTTTGCTGATATTTAATATGTACATGTTGTAAAATATTTACGATATTTTAAACGTGTAATTCGATGAATATGCAATGCAATGTGAACATAAGAGCGGATGCACGAAGGCGGTTATAGTCATAGTTATAGTGCGATGGATGTAGGGGAATGGTAGGAGGGTGTATGTGTGTAAGCTTGAATACCGATACATGAGGGCGGATATAGTTACAGTTCGATGGATGTTGGGGAATGGTGGGAGGATGGATTATGTATGAAAGCATGCGCATGGATCCATGATGGCTGACGTCGACATAATGGTGGGGAAAGAAGAATGTGATGTGTGTGTGTATGTGCGTGCGTGCATGCGTGCATGCGTTTTGATACGAGGGTTGGCGAACATGTTGTGAGATGAATGTGTGAGTAAGTTAAGTGGTTGCGGATGTGGCAGGTATGAGTATTGATACATGCAGACTTTGGGTTGGGGGACTGGGTGTGCCTGTACTGAGGTCTCACTCACTTATAGTGTTTTCTTTCACTCAAATACTGTTTTACGCATTTTAATGACTGAAACTGTAGTGACTCAAAGGTCGGGCATTCTACATATCTACCCGAACTACGGAGCCATTTTTATGCTGTACAATTCTTCTTCTTCCTCTCACTCACACACACACACACACACACACACACACACACACACACACACACATACTCACACTCACACACACATTCACACACACACACACACACACACACACACATATACACACACACATTAATTGTTTTATTAAATGTATCCTCGAGAGTCAGTATGAAACAACTGCCTTTGATCTGTAAACCTCACCAAGTTTCAGCTTTCGCCTCTTCCTTTGTGGAGTGAGGTTTCATATTTGTAAAACGATCTCTCTTATCTGTCTGTACCATCAACTTAACTGCCCTCACCCCCTGCAGTTTTCCCGTTCCATATTGCCAAGCAGGTGACCCACAAGTAGGAATACCGCCCTCCCTCAGTCCAGTAATACTGTGCCTAGCACAATATGTTAGGAATACGTAGCTTTGCTGTGGGCAAACATTTTGTAACAATTTGGCAAACTTTGATATGTAAACAGCAAATATAATTCAGTTTTATTACAACAAAAAATGGGAAAAATCGGATCCTACTTATTTTGTGGATACCATAACAATAAACAGAACCAATAGATCGTTTGAGCACGGACGTATATATACGTCTTTGGTTTGAGCCAGCATGAATTTAAAAAAATAATTATAGCAAGTCGATAGTCATAATTCCCTCTGTTGGTCCCACAAAAGAAATGTTCTTCATGAATAGAATAGATGGCTGATAGACGTTCGACCGAATAATATCATTTGCTAACTTCAACTGTTCATCTAATTTCAATTAATGTATGTTACACAGTTAATATGTTCATGGGCGTCTTCACTGAATGTATAGTGTGGAGGACTACTTCACTTGAGGATAAGTAACATAAATAATGATGATATTATTATGATAGTATTGCCATTATTATTCCTTCAGATTATTAAAAAAAAGTTATTATGTTTTCATAATAAACAGAGAGAAAGGGGTATGGAGATTGTGAGATTATTCTTAGCATCGGAAATGTTAACATAATTCTTAAAGATATTATGTTGTGTTTGCTTGTTGTTTAATGCCGCACTCAGCAGCGTAAGGATATTACAACATACATACATTTAGGTTCAGTTGTATTTTTAAATTTGTATCATTTTGCAAATGTTACAGAGACCTGATAAGGGATATAATAATGTATAGTCGCTATTCTTAAAAGTAAGAATATGTTAGATTTATCAACCAGAAATATTGCACACCAAAGGATAATCATATTTCATGACACTATTCTACGTCGAAGTCATCGATATTTGTGTATGTTATTGCTACATGATTGGTTATGACACGGATACGTCATGATAAAGCAATGAGAAATTGACATTTGATGATATGAGATAGCTACGCGATAAATCGCAAAGAACAAAGAAGGAAGCGATATTTATTTCACGATAAAACATTGTTCTATCATGACGTCATTTATGGAGATTCGAACATGCACTCGCAACTTGAAAACGTCGTACATTTGACCTTATTTTTGAGAGGTATGTGTCTAGTGAGTTGTTCCCAATAAATGTTGCTGGAGAAGGTAGATAAACGCAGTGCCCGAACAATCGAATCCAAAAGTGAGAGTGATATGACAATCGGTTTGGGGAGAAAAGGTACAGATAATCGACGAGAAAATTGTGAGAATATGCGGGAAAGACCAAACTCAAATCCTAAAATGGATTTATCTAGCATAGCCGCTGTCGGATTCTATTCAAGGAGTCATCATTATTTAAGAACGGGTAAATATTTTTAAGCGTGTATTTTTTCCTAATTTAACACGGTCAAAGAGACTGTACGTAATGTTGATATCTCATATAGAAATAAACGAGTCGTGGTCGTTCTTTATCGTACAATAAACAACTCTCACTCGTCGTTTGTTTCTTAATTGCCTGACCATATACACTAACATTATATCTTTTCATGTTTATCAGTCAACAAAAGCGACATTAGCATTTCCATTATCATGAGAAACCCTTGCCAAAAGTAGCGCCAACGATTACGACAAAATCAGGAGCATGTTTCATGATTCATCATAATAAATGATGACACTTGGTGCTCGCAAAAATGCGAGCTCATTCCGATCCACTAGTGGCGCCCGCCACAAACACATGCAAAGGCAAGCCAATTGCTCACCTGAAAAGGCAGATAATTGCATCAGACATCATTTTGGTCATTGTTACGTCAAACCTGGAAATGCCGTCTACACGTCCAACGCAAACCCCAAGCCAGGACCCAAATCCTCTAAACCCGGCCAAAGTTCTGTTAATTACATACATTTCCCCCTAACCTTAAGTAATCTATACTAGTTCTGAAGTAAATCGTATTTACCCATATGAATCCTCTTATGTTATTTATTGCCGATAAACAGAATATGCACACTTTCTGAAAGTACTGTGTGATAAGTCACGCACCAAACCTATACTCTCGATATACATGCTGCTCTTACTTAAAAAAGACTATTGGGTTAACAAGATACGTATATTAAAGTGCCATGCTTTCCTATCATTCTAATTTGAAATAATGACATAAATAGTTACCCCTCATATTTCAATATTTTTCAAGGTTGGGTTAATCACAGACATATGTGAAAATATACAACAGCTAGACTTACTTATCTCTATACTTAAAGGCATCAGGTTTGTCTGTCATACAGACCACGAAACAAATATGTCCAACCCAGCCCAATATTTGGCAAAATGAAGAAAGTCTCTTGGCTCCTTGTTTTTATATTTTATAACTATTGTTTAACAACTGTTTTTTTCTGTAAAATATGTTCATTTCAGAAATTAGATGTTATACTAGCATCAGGTCTGTGGAACGTTCACTGCTTTAGCATTACATTAAAACGATATTTACATATATAAATACATACAGAGGAAATGCTTAGCATTTATCTTTTAAGGAAGAGTGCAGGACGACTTGCTTTATACATTTATATGTGGACATATATGTATGGACATTTGGATGATGTAGATATACCTCCTTAAAGATAGTGTTCGTAAGTGACTGTAGAAAATGGAATAATTATTTGAGTAATCGGGTTAATACCACGTTTAGCAATATTCAGCCATATTGCGATATTGGTTTCCAACATACAAGACGGACCATGAAATTATGACATGAATTTGGACCTTACTTTCTGGTGTGATGTAACACCCCAGAATCTCCGGTAGAAAAAGAGCTTAAAGCACGAATAAAAATCACGAGATGATACTGATGTATACATCTGGACATATATTTTCGTAGTATTACTACGTTAATTCATCAGTATATATGTATTTTGCATAAAAGGATATTGTAGGAACGACGCTGACATGCGCATATAACCTATTCACCAGTGCTGTAATATTTAATTCATTTCTTTTGACACATATCGACACGACAGAAACTATATCTAAAAGGAGCCCAAGTGGGATGGAAATTTCAGCCTGAACCTGTTGAACATCTAGGCTTGTTTCATTTTGGGCTATAGCATTGCCGTGTAAGGCCTGGCCGGAAGGGAACACCTGTTTGCACCCATCAGATACCAATCACAACTTCTCTCTCCAAACGAAAACAGAATACGAAATATGTCGGAAGTGTATCCTTCTAATTTTCTATTTAGATACATGTTTTAACTTTAAAGTAATTATATGGATCTCATGTATTATTGGTATCTGTGATGCTGGTACCGTTGTGTCGCCATTGTGTAGCTTTTGTGGAGTTATTATGAATATCAAATACATGTCTTGAAATATGGACTTGTGAAAGAACTCATCATTGAACCATATGCAGTCTAACCCATTTAATTGGCGTGTATGGACATATTATCCATCTACTTATACACTTATTATGGACATATACAGAATTTCATTGTACCTTATTATTTAAAAAAATACCCGTGAAGATCCGGGTTAGAATAGGCCTTCAACAACCCATGCTTGTACGAAGGCGACTAACATGATCGGGTGGTTAGGCTCGCTGACTTGGTTGATGCATGTCATCGTATCCCAGTTGCGTAGATCGGTGCTCGTGGTGATAATAACTGGATTGTCTGGTCCAGACTGGATTATTTACGAACCACCGTCATATAGCTGGTATATTGCTGAGTGCGGCGTTAAACAACAAACAATGAAACAAAATCTATTATTAAACACCTTCCAACAATGAGAAATTAAACTTATATTTTCTATATATTCTGTTATATTTATAACATAATTTGATTCATAATTTAATTATTGCGTTGCTTTCTTCCCTGTCATTCAATGTACATGTTCAAACCCCTAAACTTTTAATATTTCATTTTTCACAAATGGCTACGTTAGTGAGTTGCCTAGATCTCTCGTTACCTACTCACACAAACAGATTAAAATAATTTGTTTTACTATCATATTTCTGTTTATCTAATTCATAATACGAAATTGATAATTCATTTATCATAGTATAGATCATATTCGTTTATATCTCTATCTGATGCTAAGGTTTTATTGCAGAAATTATAATTAATTCAAAATGTAGAAAGATACACAAATTGCCATTATTTGACATTAAAAACTGTACAAAGTATAATATAATGATCAGAATGCCTGTAACGGGTAGTATTTAAGAAAGAAATATTTGTCGATAAGTCCCATTTTTCAGATATGCCCTTCAGTAGTATTATTGTATATCTCCAGAGAGAGGTTTACATTGTAGTTCTCATTATTTGTGGATAATTCAAAAAGCAACATAGAAAATATATATGCTACCATGACCAAAGAATACAGAGTATACATAACTCGCAATTCTCCAAAAGAGATTTCAAATCACAATAACATATCTGATATAAAGAGAGGTGGTAATTATTTAATCTCTAAATTGTGCCCTTGTTCGTGAGCCCTTGACCATTCAGCAAACAGCCCAAAACCGAAACTCCACAACATATCCGATTACACTGATTAAGGCTGTCCCAGTTCTCCATGCGACACTGACGCCCGTTCGTCTCCCAGACCATAGAGAATAAATTTAAAAGGAATCCAGCTCAAGTCTAGAACGATTTGGCAAGCCTAGATTGCCTCAATTCTATCCATGAAAGTAAGCATTAATAAAAAAAATATTGTTCTTGTCTGCTTCAGATTATATTTTGTACATACATGTACATATTTTTAACTAGGAAAATTGTACTGACACCGGCGCTGTCCCTATTGAAGCTATTTATAAGAATTTCGAATTGTCGTCCATTGTTCGATGTCAATACATCGATGACAAGTGAGGATATCATAAAGTAATCGTTGATGCCGCGCTACACTATAATAAACATTATAATCAAGTTGACTGGTGTGTACATTACTACAGTGAACATGTACATGATCCTGCTCTATTAATCAAATGCCGTAATGTCAAATACTAATATATTATTGTGTGATGAATTTAACTGGATCAGTGGTAACATGTGATATTAATATTCCATCAATTTCTCTCCTGGTTGGTCCATCCATGTCTACAAAATGAAAATAATATATATAAAATGGAGCATAGAACAATTCTTAATTTCAGGCTAGAGCTGTGGAAATCTAGACTTTCCCAATCATTATAGACTTGAGTTAGTGTCATTTTTTACATTATTCTCTTGGGTCAACGTCACAGCTCATACCATACACTAACAAGACCAGTTTGCCCCCCGCCGGAGCTCCTGGATTTTGGTTATATCATCTAACATGGCCAACTCTGCTCTTAAGTAAACAAAAACCTAATCAGCGAGGGGTCCTTTATCATCCCTATGTGACTGCTTATAAAAATCTGATATCTCTTCCCAAAGACCTGGTTAATAATATATTTTCTGCTGAATATTCGAAACAGAGTGAGTGAGTTGGTACTACATATGTATACGGTTCTATTTTAAATGACTGCAGCGCTCCACTATGAAAACACATTGTTTTAACGCCGCTCTCAGCAGTATTCCAGTGATATATGACGGCGGTCTGTTGTATATGAAATAAATGCAAATTGAATCTTGAATCTTGAAAGTTGTAACATTTCCGCAAATTGGTATCACATGCAGTATACAGTATATCAACTGCAATATACTGTATACAACATTCAGTATACAGTGTGTCGCGAGCTCTTCGCTGGGCTGGAGCACACATTTCCTACCCCTCTCCTTTCGGCAAACACCTCATGAGGTTTGCAACGAGGTCACAGGTCAGGCGTGCACTCGTCAGTTGTCTAATAGGTCAAGAGTAAGATCTTCCGGAAGACCGCTGCACTAGAGGTATGTGGATTGTTGATGAGGTACTACGTGTTTGGAACTGGGAGTTGAACACTAAGCACTTTTAGAAAAGAGCTCACAATAAAACGTTATGGACTCGCGGACGGACTTGTGTTTTCATTTCAAGACGTACATGTATCAAGTTGTACTTCTACGACAGATGTAACTTGGTTACCGCTTCCTAACTGTAACATTAACTGAACTTTACGCCTTTAATACACATTTGTGGGGCGACAATGCGACATATTTTGACCTTGAAAATGTCGCGTTACGGCATCGTCGCCCTTTTGTAAAATAAAGGAAAGGATTATTCAAAGAGCGACAATGCGACAAATGGCCAATTGTCGCGCTTTTGTTAATTTTGACACGTTTTGCTTGTTTTTGTAAGGGCGTCAATGCGAGAAAGCATATTCAATTATCCAATTGATTTGAATAGAATATACTTGCGTCAGTGTATTTTTTAACGCCCCAAACCGTAATTTAAACACATATATTAACAGATCATATACACGCATGGTGCCTTGACTTACTACTAGCTTTAATAGGCAATCCCGGAATAAAATAGTTCCCCCCAAAGCGAGGAACATAAGTTTTAGTATGTTTACAAGAAATATATTCCCAACCATATCCTCATTAGATGAGAAGATCTTTTACAGATAATGACAGAGCGTCGTAATACATTTACATCAAGTACAATACGTTAAAATGGCCGACACGATAAACGTGTTAATAAACCTGTGGCTATTTCAAGCCTTTGTCATCACTGATCAAATGGCCGATCGTTGAAAGGTGATTGTAAAGATGTGTCAAATAGATTCTCAGGTAAATTCATAGATTGCTGTAGATTGTCACTACGATAGTTTGGATTTTTTTTCCGTTTTTTTTTCTCTGGGATGGGTTGTAGCGAGGGTATCCTTAATCGGGCATGCAACCACGCTTCTGTATGAATTCGTACCAGGGAATTCCAATGGTTTTCCCAAGGAATGTGGAAGTAGTCAGTGTTTACGCCATTTAAAGAATACAGTCACGTGAAGAACGTCATGTGACCGACCTCTCGTCCAAGCCGTATATCTTGTAAACTTCACATTAAAAAAATAGTTATTGTTATAACCAAATGAAACACAACCCATTATCCGATAGGGGTAACTGTTCAAAGCAGAGGGATATGTTACCACAATAAACTTGGTAACATTGTTTGGTTTGACTTCTTGGCGCGTGTCTGAATTCCATTAACATGTTACATATCCTAAAACTGGCTTATCTGCAAATCTCGCTGCACTTCGCGCGACAGATACTAGAGCAAGGCATGCCAGAAATACGAAACCTAAAGCTTCCGAAAGGAAGCCTTAGGAATCACGTGCGTCGGGGGACCAGCGCCATCTGATTGGCCGTTAACAGTTGTACAAGGCGGAGCAAAAACCATCGTTTTTCCGTCCATTTTACGCTTGAAAAACACGACCCTTTTTTGGACACTTTCTAGACGCTCACCAATTAATCAATTTTAATGAATTTTTAGTCGTTTTTCCGTCCAATGACCATATACGGAAAAAAACGACGTTTTCGTGTTTGCAGTGTAACGTTTTAGTTTTTTTACTGCCTGCGGGATAACATTATCAGTAGTTAGTTACCTGTAAACAGAGAGTCATACTGCGTTCACGTCCTATTATTGCCAACCTTGCGCCAGGAGGACCCTGGTTCCTTGGTGTCTTTGGTGTCCAGGATTACTTCGGCTGAAACATCTTTTATCCTTGTCAATACCTTGTTATCAGCGTCACGAATTGATGCAGCTTCCCTACTCAGACTCTTCTGTCTCTTCTTTAGCATGGCTGCCAGATGAGTTTGAATACTGTTTCTCTTAGTAGTGTCCTGGCTCCAAAGACACCTTCCCGATCGGGCATATAAATGAATAATTTTATAGGGTTATGTAGGGTGCTGTGATACTCTGATTAAGGGAGACGATGTATCACCTGAAAGTATATTTTAGTTAATTGTTTGGGAATGCCTGAACCACCAGTATTGTATTTTCTGCTGGGTATCTTTGAATACAATAGATGAGCAAGTTTGGCTTCTTGTCATAGATTTCTTTGAGGGTAACTGAATATGATGGCTTCTTTCAGCTGATAGCTTTTCACATAGTTTCTTGATTATGCTATCATAATTTGCAAGGTCATGTTCAATTCCCCTCACATTTTCTTTCAAGTCAGAAACATCTCGTTTTAAAGAGTTACTTGAATCGCAAACTTCATCTTTTGTACTCAGAAGCATTAACAATCTCCTAATGCTAGCCATATTACTGTAAGGTGCAGAGTGCCCGACATGTATCTTGATTCACAGAAAAATCAAAAGTCATAAGATTTGGCAAATTCCCAGAAATAAATAACAAATTAAAAAAAGTTTACCCCACTTCCTTTGTTTTCTGATGTCTGTAGGTAGTATTCAGTTTGTTCGGATTTATCCATGGGTCGTCTGTGAGTCAGCGAAAAACGAGCCAATCATGTGCAACCGGGAGTCACACACTGAACATTTGATTTGTTGTGCACCGGAGACCTGATTATATATGGATAGTGCGCCTGACGCAAATCCAAACCTGCATGTGTTAATACGCCCACATAATTGTCGCCCGAAACCAAAACGCCATCGCCTTCTTTGTGACCTCAGCTATACTTAGCTGCCAGGGGGATACAACCTCTTCCTCAACCTCCTGGAAGTTCTTTCACTTTTCAAGTACTGTCTTAGAGCACGCAATGGAGTCACAAACTTAAGATATCAAGAACATGTGATCGTCACATTGTTTTTGGCCACAGAATCCTATATGAGACCCATGTGAACCTCAGCATCTGGGTTACGTCCAAAGCAAATATTTCGCCAATACCAGCTGTAGTAGCCAAGCCAATTATCTTTCAAAGTCAGTGGCACGCTGACAATCAACTTGAAGAACTAAAAAGATCTGTCCAACGGACACTGGAGTGTGTTGATCTCATCTTGTTTATGTAATGAGCCACTGAAATTTGGCTGTGGGGATCAGGGTCTGCCCACACACCAGGTCGACCATGTCAGCTCCCCAACCCCTCAGTGATGCATCAACAAACAGGAGGTTTGGAAGTCTTACAACGAGAAATGGCTGGTGTTCAGAATGAATAGGGACGTGCCGGTATGCATCCTGTGCCATGAAATCCACCGGATGGATGGTTAGTGAGAGATGACATCCTGAAGTATGGCAGAACAACTGGCTAAAAATCTATAACTTGTGATCCATTCACATCCTGTTGAAATTCTTGGAAACAAGCAATACCCTAGGGAAATAGCCTGGCGTAAGCTGGCTCAAAGGATTTTCTCACGCCACTTACTTTCCGAGAAGAATGGCGACGTTGGTGGCCAACAAGATGGTAGGATCCTTGATGTAGTGGCAGACATGGCCATGGTCAAAGGTCATGTTCAAAATATTAGATGTGCCCTCCACATATGCAGCTACCTGAAATGATACTAATAACAACTCTAAAGGGATGGCCATAAGTGCCTTGTCATTCATCTTGGTGTGTCCGTTCTCAACAATAGACCTGGCAGGGGAACTCAGGTTCACGTCAGGTTCTGGGAGAGAAGGTGCGGCCGGTGTAGATCATGTCATTGGCATAGAAGTCTCAGTCGGGAGGAAAGCCTAAGCCACCAAAGGGGGCATTCTTTCCAACTATGGAAGGACCCAATGAACCTGACTGTAAAACCCAAGAAAGCACTGATCCTGGAAAAAGGGTGGCTCATTATGCTGCAGCCCAAAAGCGATAAAAATAGCATGTAGTTGATTTTGATAAACAACGCCAGGTATGACAAGGTTTAGATTGATCCTATGTTTCAATGGTAAGGTAACATAACTGCATTATATTGTGAGCATTGGCTTGATAGAGTGCAGCAAGCACGTTAACCAGTTAATGAGAGTTAATATGGCGAGGAGATCCACTTACCACAGACCATTGAAGTTTCCTGTGTACGATCAGTGTTTGTTAGCCCAGACTTCATCGAGGCACTGCATTGAATTGTCATCAGGCTGTAACTTAACGATGGCTTTCAGGGAGGATAATGTAAAGGTTGTAAATATGACCTTAAACTTTGATGTGTGGGTACACTCCTTCCACACCCGCCCCCACCCCTCAACGTGTGCATGGGTCTTATGTTTGGATCCTTTTTACATAATCTAATAACTATTTAGTTGTGTTATGAACTAATATGTTTATGTTTTAGGGAAATGATTCATATTAGTATGTTTCCATAAACATACAAATAAATCCTAGCCCTGATATCTGCCACCCCAAGAGAATTTTTTACAGAATGTATAGAGTATCGATACAGGGATATTGTACCTTTCCCTCATATTATCAACTAAACATACATACACTTGGAAAGGTGATATATATTATTAAAGCACTTCCATTTTAAACGAGGAAAATAAAGATCACATCTATGACTATTGTCATAATAATGATTTATAACATCATACCTAATTTTGGTGTAAAATACTTTTGGCAATACGAAATCTGCTCTTAAAACTCTTAAAACAAGGACGGACCGGTGCCGTGGTGTAGTGGAAAGAGTGTCTGCCTGGATATCCGTACTTGTATCCTGATAAATTCCAGATATTGCAAATTATCCTGTTAGCTATTATCTGGTACATCTAATAAAACATAAATACTGACATAGATCAGGCTTCATAAATCAAACACCCCTTTCTATTTGCTGTAACCATTTATTCTATGCGTGTAAAGCTCTCTCTATGACATCTTGAGTTTTTCTTACCTATTTTATTTTGAAATTAAAATAGTTCACAACTTCAGATTAGGTTATGGAACATATAAAACAAATTTATAACGCAACGAACACCAATTACATCGTACCATATTGAATGTCTTTTATTCCTTTGTGTATAGTATGTTAGATAAACTGCAAAAAGCGCTTATTCAAATGCTGTCATTTCAGTTACCACACCATGTGACAATACTGTGTCTGCATACCTAGAAAAGTACCTCTCTTTGTAACGAATCGTATTGACGGCCAATATTACTGCATTGGGTTCCACTTTTTACTTTCATGAAAATACGGATTGTCACTTTGTTTTTTCTTTGTGGAGAATGTAACGCATGAGTGACCAACAGTACAAACTCGTCTGATCCGGCTCAACTCGAGGACAGAAGAATAAATGTTTATTGAGAAGGACCAAGGTATTTATAGGAACTGACCACTTCAATGTTCTTGTCGGTGCAAGTGCATCTCAAAAACTGTTAACACTTGACCTGTCTCTAAATGAGATAATTAGTCTTATCCATATTTATTTTCATGTACCTCGTTACACTTGTAAAATCTCTGAAGAAATTCTATTTTTTTCGTTATGGGGTCCAAAAGAAGTAAAACAAAGTTTCATTACGTTTAAAATACCAATGATATGGCTGATATTCAATCCCTGTTAATGTCCCAGTGAAGCAAACACCCAAATATAGCCTCAATCTACGTTTGCTGTAGATGTAGATCACAATAAATCTATCTAACAGTGAAAATACATTCGTAAACAACCAAAGCATAAACACTTTATTATATTTTCCGACTCTCTTTCCTGTCTTCAGGCAATTACAAATCAATCTACTAAACATCCACTTTTAATCAAAATACTTGAATTGTATAATGAACTTGCTTCTGGCCAATACGACATCGTTTTTTCCTGGTTTCCAAGCCATGTTGACATCACGGGTAACACAATGGCCGATGCTGCTGCTAAAGCAGCACTCAACAAATCTGTGACACCACTTCTTGTTCCATACACTGATTACAGGCCTGTGATCGGATCATATATACGAGATCTGATGCAAAAGAAGTGGGACACCCAAGTAGGTATCAATAAATTACATGACATTAAACAAAATATCGGTTACACCTACTTGGGTTGTCAGTCCAGATTTGAAGAGGTCATAATTCGACGATGTCGTATTGGCCATGCGCGTTACACAAATGAATATTTATTGAAAGGTGAGGATCCTCCGTTCTGCATCCCTTGTGATGAAAGAATCACGGTCAAGCATGTACTGCTTGACTGTAGATTTTTCCATCACAAGGGATAAATATTTCAATGTTAAATCTATGAAGGATCTTTTTAACACGTTTAGTTCTCATTTAATTATTGGCTTTTTAAAAGAAATAGAGTTGTTTCATAAATTTTGTTAATTTGCTTTGTATCAAATAAATGACTTTTAAGCATTAGTGGAATAAATCAATATCTGTGATTGATCGTGGCTGTATCCTCAAAGGGGGTTGAAGTAGTGTAAAATTATTGTCCCCCTGAGAGGGTATGGTAAGTCCATATCATTCAAAGAATGTTATTCCAACTACAGTTTTAATCGTAGATATGTGTTCCTTTAATTTGGCTAAATTTGTCAATTATCGCCAACGTCTGAAGGGATGATGTAAATCCGACTGGGGTCCATGCAGGTAGCAAAAGTACTGTAAGTCCCCATGGACCCTAGCATGGTGATCTACCTTCAGTTGCTGGCGATCTATAGCCCGTTTTTATAATGTCAAGTTTTGTATAGTGCTATTGATTTTATGATTACATACTAGTTTTAAATTTATTTCTGTGATAAGTCTAGTTATTTTACTGTCCCTCGTTTGACAGGTTTTTATATCAGCTTAAATATATGTATTATATTTAACCATTGATAGTCACGATATGGCTGAAATATTGCCGATGTGACTTAAAATTTTAACTCACTCACTAACAGTGAAAAGACATTTTCTGGCACACGTCATGAATGTATGCGATAAAGACTAATACTCACGTAGTAATGATATTCCACAACATACAGCTGATACTGTTGCGTTTCAATAAGTTCAGGCCATAATGTTTATTTAGACAATGATTCCACAAGTATTATATTAATCTCTTTGAGAATATTCCAGCAAATGGAAAACAAGAGCTAAGAGATCTTGCATTTAACAGGTATAATAGTTATGGAAACATGCAGTGTGTTCGGGCAGTGGTAATACCATCAAGTCAGTGTTAGCTTTGTTTTGGTGAAGAATGCAATATATTAAATTCCAAGATAATACAGACATGCACTTGCCAAATTCAAATATGAAACACCTTTCCCAGTAGACACTTGCATTTATGACAATACACTTTTACATCTCTTACTAAAACAATAGACCCGTGCTTCTGAGTTATATATCTGATGGTGAATTCCATATTATACAGCTGCCTTTTCATGCAATTAATAGAAATATATTCTGATCATGATTTTATGTTTTTCTTCATCACAAATAGAGGTTTGATGTTCAAAACTTAAAATTAGTAAACCAGTTATGAAGAACAGAACAGAAGACTTTGTTTTTGTGCACAGATGAAGCCAGGTACTAATATTAAGAACAAACAATGACGTTTGTGGTAAAGCATAAAACGTCAACGCCAGAGAATAGCAAGTCTCGATTATCCACCAAAACATATTTCACTGGGCGCAAAATGCAACACAGTGGTGAAAATAATATGAGTGGAACACGGAAAATCAGTGAAGACACCAAGTGTTCGCGAAAATGGTAAGCATACCCTACCCTACCGGTAGCACGTAGTGTCCCTTGCTCGGTATCAACCGAGGACATTATCTTAATTGTTAACATCTTGTCAGATAACAGTTTGAGTGAGTGAGTGAGTATATTTTAGGTTGCCTTTAGCAATATTCAAGCAATAATGAGGCGGGGGACATCAGAAAATGGTCTTCATACAGTGTACCCACATGGGGAATCGTACCCGGGTTTTCGGCGTAGCGAGTGAGCGCTTTAACCAAAAGGATACCGCTCTGACACCAATTTGAAAACTAAACAGTTCATCAATTTGGAGATGGACAAGATTCAGGAAACAATGGCAAATATGCGGACGTCACTTACGAAATGTCACACTTGCATCCCAAGTACCAAGTTGTCCTACTACGCATTGTTCTCGGTACCTCAGGTTTGGTACCTACTATAATTGTGTAACAGAATTTGGAAATATTGAAGAAGCACAAGTATTTTGAACTGTTAAATCAGGTAAAGTACTGCCAGTTGAGAGAATCCGACACACACACACACACACACACGCACACACACACACACACACACTATATATATATATATATATATATATAGTGTGTGCTCCATCAATATCTCAAAATTCTGTTAGACAGTTATAAGCACAGAGTAAATCCTGTTTTGTGTGTGAAATGAAAAGGGTGTGAGGGAATATGATTGAAAGAACGTATCAGTTTATGGATTCCAAATACATATCATCTTATTATAATAAACAGCATTGTACAATCAGTTGAGTCATATACTTACGTATGACATGAAGCACCTGTCCACAGTCAGACATCTGATCCCCTCTAGAGCCTGGTGAATCCCTGTAACAACTGTAGACACCATGGTCAAAATTCCACACAACATCATACAGCAGGAAACTGAACACACCAGATCCTGACGAGTCAATGTTCCCAGTAAACTGTGCTCTTGTCCTGTACGTGCTAGTGATGTCCACCTTGTTGTAGTTGGACACATGGAACAGAGTAATGTCTGATGAATAACGTCTCACTGTAAACTCCCTGACAGCAGGCTGGGGTAGTCTCCAGGACAAGGTTGCATTACTTCCTTGACGGGCATATACCACTGCAGCAGCTGAAACACAACACACCGTCTGTACTGTTGGGAAGTGGTTAATCAACCAACCTGAACGTACTTTTTCAACATAGACACTTTCTCACAATTTCCGTCAAGTTGTTGAGAGAGATGGGACCTTGTTAGGTTTGATGACTGCAAATTGCATTCGATTTCCTGACACCAAATGTTCTCAAATAGGTCAAACTAATACTTATTTCATTATGTAATAACTGGAGATAGAATATGTTCATGCTTATTTGCGTATATTCACCTTATATTCAAAACACAAAATATCCTGTTCAGTTTCTTGTTTCTTTCTATGACCATATCTATCCCGCCTTAAATGTTGAGAATGGCACACAACTCTTAACTCCTCTCTTTTCTTAGAAATCCTAAAGGCTTATTACGGGGCCATTGAGGCCCAATTCATTTTCATTCCCCATTAGAGATGAACAGCAGGACAGGCAATATTTATTGATGTTTTTTTTAATATATCTAGGATTATATTTCATATGATCATATGAAAGTTTGTTTTGTTGTTTTACGCCGCACTCAGCAATATTCCAGCTATATGACGGCGGTCTGTAAATAATCGAGTCTGGACCAGACAATCCAGTGATTGATAACATGAGCATCGATCCACGCAAATGGGATACAACGACATGCATCAACTAAGTCAGCGAGCCACCCGATCCCTCTTACGACAAGCATAGTCGCCTTTACGTCAAGCATGGGTTGCTGAAGGCCTATTCTACCACGGATCTTCACGGGTTTCATATGCAAGAGGAGAGTGATAAATGTGCAAAATGAACTCACTATTCAGTACACAATTGCATAGAAGAAAGATAATGTTATAATGTTGGTTGGCTAAATACACTGGGTTTTTTTCAATGAGATTAGAATTGATTTTTTCACAAGTGACATCTACCATACTATTCAGGTGTTTTGGTCTTATTTACTTCTCATACAAAGGACTCCAATATGAGCCCGTTCCGAATCAAACCACTTTCTACAGGATTCACATATGAGATTTTAGATACTTACAAAACAAATGAAAACGAAGCTCAATAGAGAAACTAGACTAAAAACGGACTGACGTAGAACATCAAAGGATATTCAAAGCATAAATAATTCTAACAAATGATGACGTACGAACGGCGTTAGAGAATAGTAATACTTCTACTGAAATCAGGACAACCGCCATGTTCAAAAAGCTTATGTGTGCTTGTTAACATGCATTGTTTTCTATCAATACGTAAAAAAAGTAAACATATCACACATGTCTAAGAAGAAACAAATAATAAAGGTAATTAAACTTCTATTATCAGGTACCAAGGGGTCTCTTCTAGTCATGATGTAGCAGTACTGCTTTAGTGATCCTGGTGACCTTGAAGTACTACTAGTAGCCTTAATTTTTGCATAGTGGCAATATGTTCATACAATCCACCCTTTTGGGTTCAAATATCAACGACAAAATAGTAACATCTTTAGAGACAAGCAGAAGCATCGAAGCACCTCTTTAGTCGTATCCTTGATCCTTGTGGCGACAGCAACGAGGGGGGACCATCTAAATCAACTGATTTTACTTGATATTGGCAGCCGTATTAAGGAAGGCAAGTTGTCTTGCCTTAATGTTCAGTATTATAAGATATTGTTTCAATAACGGCGTTGTACATAATTCATGAGATGAGAATGTATTTAACCTGATACCAAAAGCTGGTATTAAAGGTTCACGTTACCTGCTAGAATATAGGGGTATTACACTTAATTCAATCCCTTCTTTACATGCAGATATATTAAATACTCGACTGGCTGGTTGGTTGGAGAGCAATACTATCTAAGCTGATGAACAAAATGGTTTCCGAAAAGAGAAAGATTGAACGGATAATCGATATGCTTTATCTACTTTATTTCAAAATAGAATAACCTGAAAACAATCATCTTTTGTTAGTTTTGATGATTTAAAAAAGGCGTTTGGTACTGTTACAAGAGATATTTTGCAGTTCAAGCTGCGAAGAGCTGGTGTAAAAGGCAAAATACTGGACGCAATACAATCTATATATCGTGATGTTATTGTTTTGTAAAATTGAATGGATATTTCACTGAACGTTTCCCTGCTTATCGAGGAGTAAAACACGGCTGTAAATTCTCCCCTACTTTATTTTCAGTGTACACTCATGATTTGGTTGAATGTATTAATAATCGCAATTGTGGTATTCAAATAAACGATGTAATCTTATCTTTGTTGTTGTGTGACGTTGATGTCGCGCTCATTGCTCCAGATGAAGCGTCTCTACAATCTATGCTTAATGTCTTGAAAGATTGGTGCAAACGTTAGCAACTAACTATAAATCGTAGCAAGACAAAAAGTGTACACTTAAGATGTCCTTCTGTCACATGACCAGAATTCAATTCAATTGTGCTGATGTTACATTACAGAATGTTGAATTTTACAAACATCTTGGCTAATGGTTTAATTACTTCTTAGATATAGGAAGAACTGTGAGGAAAGAAATGACTTCAGGGAATACTGAGGACCCAATTTTAACCAACTGAGTTACCGATCCCGTCCCTTCTTGGTACTGTGTATAAGGTAACCATCTCACCAACAAGTTTCCCGCCTCTTGTTGTTGTTTTTGTTCGTTTGTTGTTAATCCTGGTTAGAATAGGTCTTCAGCAACCCATGCTTGCCGTAAAATGCGACTATGCTTGTCGTAAGAGGCGACTAACGGGATAGGGTGGTCAGGCTCGCTGTCTTGGTTGATGCATGTCATCGATCCTAATTGCGTGGATCGATGCTCATGATGTCATTCACTAGATTGTCTGGTCCAGACTCGATTATTTACAGACCACCGTCATTTAGCTGGAATATTGCTGATGGGCAATGGAACTGCAGGTGCAGCAGCACTATGAACGGTATTAAAGTGCAGGGTTTTTGATTGCCTTGCATATGCGTCAATCGAACAGTAACAGTTCAACAATATGCCAAGATTAATAGAAGTGCAAAGACATAACGTCATAGGTCGCTTGCAGACAGGGGAACCCCGATCAGCTGCTGTAGCTAGGGTTTTCAATGTCGCGCCGAGCGCCATAACAAGGCTATGGGATCGGTTTTCACAGCACGGGTCAACATGTGATCGGCCAAGGTCAGGACGACCTTGAGTAACCGACCCCGCCCAAGATCGCTACATCCGACTGTGCAACCTTACGTGAAAGGATGACCACAGCCACCTCAGCCGTATCCCAAATACCCGGACTGCGCAGAATCTCCTACCAGACGCGTCATATTGAGTCGACAACATCGTCAACAACGACTTCATTGGTGTTGTCAACACAGGGTATGGCCTCAACCGGATGGAGAATTGTCTGGCTCAGCGACGAAATTAGGATTTCTCCTCCGTCGAGGGGATGGAAGAGCATGGGTCTGCAGACGTCGATGAGAACGTTATACCGGAAAGTCCGTACAGGAAGTGGACAGGTTTGGTGGGGGTAGCGTTATGGTGCGAGCGGATACCTCTCATCATGGCAGGACAGGTTTGGTCCATATCTAGGGCAATCTTACGGCTGAGTGATACATCAACGAAATTCTCCTACCACACGTCCTTCCAAGGCAGCCAACAGCAACAGTGTCTTCCAGCAGGACAACGCTCGACAGCATACAGCACGGATTACAAGAGCCTGTCTACACAACAACAACCTTGATGTTCACCCCTGGCCCTCCAGATCCCCGGATTTGAACCCCATAGAGCGCCTGTAGAATAAATTGGATAGACAGCTACAGCGACGTCAACCACATCCCAGACGTTGCAGCAGTTGGCTTTTGCGTTGCAAGCCGATTGGGTTCCCATTTCCCAGGATGTGATTCGTATACTCGTCTCTTCAATGAGCGGGAGATGTCAGGCCGCTATCGATTCTAACGGGGACATACGCGCTTTTGATGGCAGCTGACCTTCACCTTGGACTTTTCCTATGTACCAATAACTGAGATGACAACAAGTGTTCTCTCCACAACATTTTGGCTCACTACCTTGTACGGTTCCTCGTATAAATGTGTTTTCTACCTCACAAAAATCTCTTTTTGAAGAGTATATAAGTAAATGTATGTGTGGTCACAACGGTTTTTAACAAAAGCCCGATGGATCGAGGAATGAATTTTTGTCCTTAAGTTTGTCATGTGGGATTGTGCTGTACAAAGTTGAAAAATATTTTGACAGAATGGAACTTTTTTTCTAAGACTGCAAAGGTCAAGCAAATCCGTTGAGTTTTGGGAGAATCGTATTAATTCCATTTGTCTCAAATACTTTCTGTGAAAATAAAGATAGTGCTTCCTTGGTTATATTAAGGATTATGGTTAATCATTAAAACTGGGATTGTATGGTACATTTACTGGACCAAGCAAAATATCTCTCTTTGTACGGATTTTTATGGAGCTTTGGAATCAAGTACAAAAGAGGAATGGACATGTCTTCGGATTTTAGAGCCAAATCAAAAGTTGATAGTACTGATTTATGGTTTGGGCAGATTTCCTCAGTTGACTTACTGGCCTTACACGTGGTATTATTTGATATGTCATTTGAACCAAGTTCTTTGATCAAACAATAAATGTGGTGATGCTTACATATAATGTTTATGTTATTTGTGGTCTCGTCATTGGGAACAACTACAAAGTTGTCATGAAAGTTGATTTCAGGTTGCGCATGATCGGCCGCTAACGTTATTTCCGCTGGCTCACACCGACCCATGGATAAATTGTAACAATCTTCATTAATGCAGGCCTAAATACCACCTACAAACATCAGAAACCAAAGAAAGTGGGGTAAACTGTTAACGTTGATATCTATTTCTGTGATTTTGCCAACCTTACGACTTTTGATATTTCTGTGAAACGAAATACATGTCGGACACTCAGCACCTCACTTGCAGTAATATGGCTAACATGACTAATGTTGAGGAGATTATTAAACCTTCTGAGAAAAGACTTTCTGAGCTAATTAGAAATACAAAAATGAAATTCAGGAATTCATTGACTCTTTAAAACTGGATGTTTCTGACATGAAAGAAAATGTAAGGGGAATTGAACATGACGTTGCGAATCACGACAGCGAAATAAAGAAACTATGTGAGGAGCTAATCTATGCTCATCTATGCTCATCTATGGAATTCAGGAATCCCCTGAAGAAAATATAGAACAGGTTGTTCGGGCATTCCTCGTCGCTAAACTAGAATTCTCACAAACCCGAGTAGATGACATATACTTTAAGGTGGTACTCCTTGTATCGGAGTATCAAAAGAAACACCGCCCTACATCCCTCCCTCACTGTAACTCACTGCTGATAATACTTTCTCACAGACAATAAATAAGTAAATAAATGCTCGGTCTTATTTCACGGCATATAAAAAATGTAGAATTTGTAACATTTTGGGGGAGTAGTTTATTTTCCATAGTCAACATTTTGACAGAATGTTACATGTCCAGTTTGGTTCGTAAGATAGGTTTCTACACACAGGCAAAATGTTCAACACTCAATGTGTTGAGTTGTACTCGTCGACCTCTATTTATAACATGCACGCGCAAGGCGAGAGAAGTAGGTTCAACGAGTGCAAACACGTGTTGCTCAGATGGATTCTCGCAGTTTTGTGGCAAGGACAACACGTTTTTTTGTGGTGACTGTAATGTGTCAGTGTATCATCGTGAGGACATGTGGAATTACTTTTTCCCCGGCACAATATGTAAGTAACATCGTGAAACAATTTAACTATTGCCTGCTTGCTTTAACCCACCTCATTATGTTGAATACTATATGCATGTGCTATATGTGTTTATTTACGGTTATATGTATATGGGCGTGTATGTCCATGTAGGTATATGTAGGTGTATATGGATAAATGTATTTATTATGACTACCCTGCTAATCCATGGGAAGGTAGCTGCCTTCTCCATCTCAAAAGCCAGAGCTCATGGTAACAAGGGATATTTCTTTGTGTTTATTCTCTTTATCATCTTCAATCGTTATTCAAAACAAAAACTCATTCCAGTTGGTACATGCCTATATTTCAAGAGAAAGTTGGATTAATAATACATGGGAGTAAATGATAAAATACATATAGTCTCAGCTAATTGTAGAGGCCTAGCAGTAAAAGACCAAAATAAAAGATGTCATGAATTTATATAGCAAGTGGAGGATTAACAGTAGAGGATTAACAGTAACAGCAAGGGCATACATGAGTGGGATAACATCATCAAACAATAATCACCTGTTTATTGGCTTCATGCCCCATTGGCTTCTAGCTATGTGTTTTCTGTCCATCGTGTTGTGATAGCACCCTATTCCTTGTTGTCACACCTACCTATGTTATCCCACTCATGTATGCCCTTGTTGTTACTGTTAATCCTCTACTGTTAATCCTCCACTTGCTGTATATATTCTGCACTATGTCCCTCATTCAGTCGCACCCCACACCCCACACCACACCACAACACATTCTAGTTCTAACCATTATGGAGTGAACACCATATCGGATACCAAATCAAAGATCAAAGATCAAAGATCACACAGATTACTGCCCAGAGCAACGTAGTCTCCTAAATTGGGATATCGAACAAACACCCAAAGTGGGAACAGCCAGCAAAACTATACCAAGCCGGCAGTCGGCGGCCATCTTGGCCAGGGACTGACCCCCCAGGGCGACCCCCAAGGACAAACTTGATAAGTGCCTTTATCATCTCCCTCTCCCCTCTATTCTTTCTAGATTTTCTGGTAACTGTTGTATTTATATATTCTCTCTTTATATTCTACTGATAGTATTTAATTCAACCCTGTGTTATATTGCCATTACCTTGTTCATATCAACCATGTCAACCAACACCCCCCCACCTACATCCCCCCATACAGACTCCATATTCACAACACCCATACACTCAGACACCCACTTCCCGGGACTCACACCCACACACAACCAAAATCCTGTCCCCTTCGACTTTGGTATTGATTTTCAAGAATTCTCCTTCAATCAACCCCATAGCAGCATCACATCCCCCAACAGCCAACCCCAAATTCCCCCCCATCATCCCCAAACACAGCAAACCAAATCCAAAACAGCCCCCAAACCCCCATCTCCAAAACCCACAAAACGACCTCACCAATCCCCAGCAGAATCCTCACTCACTACAAAGAAAACATGTGCCAAGCAAACACCCCCAACCACATCAACATCCGAACAATCTCCAGCAACAGAACAAAACAAACTCATATTATTGGCTTTTTCAACAAACACTACACCACTCAACGACACCTTCTCCAACAATAAATTCGCCCTCTGCCTGAAAAAAGTACACGTAACATACAAATACATTAACAGATGCGGCAGGGGGTTTAAAATCACCTTCCCAACACAAGACACACTAAATCAAGCACGCAGACAAACAATGATCGACGGTCTAAACATTACATGGCAAACACCAAAATGGCTTACATCTATACAGGGGGTAATATACATAGACCATAGGGATACACAAGATGACATACTAGAATACATCAAAACAGCAAATCAACTCCACACACAACCCCAAATCACAGACTATAAGAGCATCAACAACAGAACACCCATACCAGGCAGAACCACTACACAAACTATCTTCCTTACATTTAAGAGCACCACATTACCAACACACATCATTTTCGGGGCACTTAGGTACAAAATCAATCCAATAAGAAAAAACCCTCCACAGTGCAACATATGCCACTCATATAATCACACCACAGCTACATGCCGACAACCGTCCATGTGCCAGAAATGTGGGTCCCTCAGACACGATACCCCAGAATGCACATGGGCGGCCTACTGTATACAGTGCGAAACCGAGGGACATACAGCCACACAAAATACTTGCCCACTCAAACAACAACACATCCTTCGGCTCAACAAACACATCAAACAGGAACATCTACCTAAACCGGCCAGAATACTACAAACATATAACAGCCTTCCAGATTATGAAGATATATCAGATACAGCATCCTCCACATCATTCCCTCCCCCTATTCCCCCCACCCAGACCCGACCCACCCAGTCCAAACGTAAACAACTTTTCTCCACTCCAGCCCCAACCCAACAGACCCTCCCCCACCCAATAAACTCCATCCCACCCACCCAAGCAGTAAACACTGCCCCACCCCACACAGACAACCCAACACAGGCACGGCCCCTTCAACCAGTACCCCCACCCACAGCATACAACACCCTCCCCAAGACCACCACCCCCCTGCTACCCACCCCTACCCCCCACCCCTCCACCCTACCCCCCCCACAACCCAGCCATACTCCCCTCCCCCTGTCCATCCCACCTCCAACCCAACCTGTCTCCCTACCCATCCAAACCCCCATTCACACACTCTTCAGATCTGCTATACCAATTCTAGCCACCCAACTACAAATCCAGTCTAAAACACACAAAGCCAAAGCACATCTAGCTAGAAAACCACTACTCGCACAGAAAATACAATCACTCAGGTCCACCACACCCAAACCAATCACCCCACAAAAATTTCACTCCAACACAAACAAAATCATAGAATTCCTGTCAGCAATTCTTCTTATTAAAAACCCCTCCCCCAAAAAAATCCACAACATAGCCTTGGTGTCTAACCTATACCAAAAACCATATCATCACTTCCAAACTGCAATAAGAGCTCTTAAATAACAAGCTAAATTAGTCCCAAAACCCCTCTTCCAAATTAGCCCCATAGCACCATGCATTTGGCTTTAACATCCCCACAAAATCTACAAATCAGAACATGGTGTTTTTACAGTGGAATTGTAATGGTCTCAATACTAATGGGCATGAACTTAAGGCCCTCATTGCCCTAAACAAAATTGTCCCATATGTAATAGCAGTACAAGAAACAAAACTATCACCCAAAAAAGCCTTCAAATTGCCGGGCTACACTTTCATTCGACAAGATAGAGTCAGACCACCCAATAAACCAGGCCCCCCCCATGGAGGGCTAGGGCTGTTTATCAAAAATACCATACAGTTTTCAGAACTACCCATCCCCACTCCTAACCTAGAAGTCCTGGCTGCCAACATCACTATTAATGACACTAAAATAACTGTAATTAACTGCTACCACACAAAAACCAAACCGTTTAAACCTGAAGATTTAGAAGTCCTCTCCAAATTTATAGGCCCAAATACCCTCATTCTAGGAGACTTTAATGCACATCACCCACTGTGGGGCACTAAAAATTATCAAGATAGATTTGGAAAATATATAACTGAATGGTTAGACACCAAAAATCTCATTAGCTTAAACGACAATAGTGCCACTAGAATTCCTATTACCCACCTACAATCCCCCACTGCAGTAGACTTATCTATCACTACCCCCCAACTCTTTCAAAAACTCACATGGGACCCCCACAATGACACCTGGGGTAGTGATCATTTCCCCATAAAAATCTCTATAAACATTCCTTCTAATAAACCCATATCTGACCCCAACCCCACTTCTGACAACCCCACACAAACTAAATTCAATTTTACCAAAGCTGACTGGCAGGAATTCAATATACTATGCAACCAGATAGACCCCCACAATATACATAGCACTGACATCGACACCTTCAACTCAAATCTAAGCAATACCCTATACAATATATCCATTAAATGCATTCCCACAACCAAAACAAAACCCATACATAATACAGTACCATGGTGGAGCCCTGAAATTATTCAATCTAGAAAACTCAGGAAAAAAGCTCTTAATAAGGCAAAACATGATAGAACTAAACTCCATTTGGCCCATAAACAAAGAAATCTTACCAAAGAACTAATAATGGCAACAAAAAGAAATCATTGGCAAACTTTTACATCAACCTTGAAGATGGGCAAACAAAATTCAAAAATTCTGTGGAATAAACTTAAAGCAATAAAAGGCATCGCTAAATCCTCCAACTCGCCCAATTTTCCCTTACTTAAAACAAATAAAGAAAAAGCCAATGCCATGGCCGCCCATCTTTCGACCGTAAGTAGCTCCGCCAACCACTCCAAACACATACAAGACACAATAAACACACAACCTGCATTTCAAAACAGATCTCCACTCTCACATCTCGCAATAAACAAACTCATTAACATCCACGAACTCCAATACGCCCTTAAAAACAAAAACACAGCCCCAGCCACTGGATTAGACAATATAAGTTACAAAATTCTAAATCATGTCCCCATCAAAATTCAAAAATTAATACTTCAACTTTATAATCAGATTTGGACTTCTGGCCACCTCCCCAAAACATGGAAAAATGCTCTAGTGGTGCCAATCCTAAAACCAGGGAAATCCCCAAATGACCCTGACTCCTACCGCCCTATCTCTCTCACATCTCACCTATGTAAAATCATGGAAACAGTAATAAACAACAGACTAAAGCATAAAATACAAAACAATAGCCTGATAAAAGAGGACCAGAGCGGCTTTACAGCAAACAGACAGACCCTAGACCATATTTTACATTTGGAACATGATGTTAGGACAGCCCAAGCACAAAAACAATACACTGTGGCCATTTTTATAGACTTTTCTAAAGCATTTGATATGGTTTGGCAACAAGGCCTAATTCAAAAATTAATAAATAAAGCAATTGATGGGAGAATTCTAAATTTCATTCACTCTTTCCTAAATAACAGAAACATAACAGTTAAATCAAGCAACACCCTATCAGACCCCCACACTCTTGAAAATGGCACCCCCCAGGGAAGCATCCTGTCCCCCACTCTATTTAATCTAATGATTGATGACATATTCCCATCTGCCCCAAAAAAAACCACCACAGCTAAATTCGCTGATGATATATCATTTTGGTCGTCATCAACATCCATAAAACAAATTGAAAACAGAATTAAACCAACTCTTGCGAAAATAGAAAACTGGGCTTCCCAATGGGGGTTCAAAATTAACACCAAAAAAACCATCGGCATTGTCTTCAAAAAAACTTTCATGACAAATTTAACACCCAAACTTACACTCCTTAAAGAAAATATTAAATTTCAAAAAGAAGCAAAATTCCTTGGAGTCACATTTGACCAACATCTCACATGGGCTCCCCACATCAATAACGTGGTCAACTCCTGCCAAAAAGATATTAATCTAATGAGAGCCATCAGCGGCTCTCACTGGGGAGCTGACAAACAAACATTATTAAACATATACAAAACCCTTATTCAATCAAAAATAGACTATGCCGCTCCGGTCCTCCATTCTTTAACAGATAAGTTGGAAAAAAAGCTCAATTCAATACAATATAAGGCCCTCAAGATAGCCCTGGGGACTAGAAATGGCACCTCCCTTAATACACTGCAAATCATCACAGGCATTACATCAATTCAACTCAAACGACATCAATCTATACTCAACTACTGGGCTGGGGCACAACAAAACCCTATTTACAACGAAATACTACACAAATACAAAAACTCAAGACCAGCAACCCTCAAAAAGTTCAAAAACAAGACAAATATAGCACCCTTCATAACACACCTGCAAAATCTCATTAAAACACACAATCTAGGACACATAACTCACTCACCCCCAGACAACACCTATATTCTTGACCTTCCCCCCCCCCGAAATAGACATATCCCTAGCCAAACTACTAAACAACCATATCAAACCCACAAATATAGAAAAGGGAACAATATCACTTAATTATATTCATGACAACTGGCCGGAACATACACACATCTATACAGATGCATCATACAACAGCAAAAACCAAAAAACAGGGCTGGGTGTCCACACAACACAGCCCATACAAAGCACAAAGAAATACCAATATACAAACTACTCACATACAAACACAGCAGAGCTACTAGCCATTCTACAAGCCTATAAACAGGCAGAAACATCAAACTATAACAAAATTATCATAATTTCTGACTCACTAAATTCAATTAAACAAATATCAGACAAATCTTCCAAATGCAGACCCGATTTAATCAAACAAATAATAAACACCCATACAAAACTCAAAACATCCAACAAATCAATAACATTAGTATGGATACCCAGCCATACAGGCATACCAGGCAACCAGATTGCAGACCAAACAGCAAAAACAGCAACTAATGACCAAACACCCACTTTACAATTTCACACAAGCAAAGCCGAAACAAAAACTCTAATAAAACACAATATAATACAACAAAACTTTAGTAATAACATTCAAAAATGTAAATCCCAATGGATCAAAACACTATTCAGTAAACCAACAACAAAATGCAAAAATTACACAAACTCCATTTTAGCAGACAAAGCCATAACCAGAATACAAAGTAACCAAACAAACTTAAACGCAACCTTACACAAACAAAACAGACATACAAGCCCAAACTGCATTCATTGCAATACAACAGAAGACATAAAACATATATTCACCACCTGTAGTAAATATAAACAACAACAACAAACACTTTACAACTCACTCCCACCCAAATACAACAATAATATAACACTGCTATTCAAACCCGACAACCCACCAGCGATTTACCTACAAATAGTCACTTTCCTCAAAGACACAAACCTAATAGAAAAAATTTAGACCCTCCCAAACAAACCCAGCAAGTAACTTTAACATAAACAGCAAAATTCTAGATTCGGATCGGGATCGAAATTCTCAGCGCGGATTGTCTTCTACGACGTCCGCGCCTCAAAATTCTATAGCGGATAGTCTACAATGACGTCCGCGCACTCAACCTATAGCGCGGATTGTCTACTCCGACGTCCGCGCCACAAACTCCTATATCCATACTCAGTAACTCTATAGCCGCTTAACCAGCCATCCACCATCAGCCGACACAAACAAGCCCACTACCAATCACGCCGACACCAAGCCTTACCCCCACCACCCACCCCCGCGCTAGGCCCCCGTTTTCTAACGTAGGTTACTCATATTTATTCATTATTTTTTCCCCTTGATTTGTTTTAATTTAATCTATCTATTAATAGTAGCTATACATCAGCTTAACTGATTACTTCTGTCACTCTATCTATCCTAGTAACTATAACCCAATAAACCTGGCTAATGTAGAACTTTACTATCTCTCTACGGCTCTCTATGGCCACTAAATCCTAAACCCCTCTTCTCATTACTTTATCCCCCTTCACTTACAGTTTTTTGGGCTAGACGTTTATATTTATTCCCACTATTCTATATTTTATAAGAACCGTCTGCCCCGAGTGCGAAATAGCCAGAGGCTGAAGCGCTCGTAAAATCTCCAAATATCTATCTCTCATTCAGTCTTGCTTGACAACGGTATAAGGATCTATACCGAAACGTCGCTTTTTACAGTATTAAAGAAGTTGTTATCCATAAAATTGTGTCTATCTTGTCATCCGCCAACTTCTAAGTAATGCCTATCAAACAAGTCATCAAAGTATTTGTCAGCAAATATCCCCGTTACCTCAGGGATACAACACACTTCATACAGAGATTAGAATCACTTAATCTCCCTAACAACCGAGACATCATGTTGGTTACTATGGATGTTACCTCGCTGTACACTAACATACCTAACGGCGAAGGTCTTGGAGCAGTTGCACAAGCCATTTGTAAGTTTAAACCAGATTGGCAACTCTCGCCCACCGGTTTAATTTCTCTCCTTAATATTGTCTTACACAATAACAACTTTGTGTTCAATAACCAACATTATCTACAAGTTGGAGGCACAGCGATGGGGACCAAAGTCGCCCCATCCTACGCCAACATTTTTTATGGGAGAATAAGAAACTCAACTCCTATCTGGGTACCATGATAAACCGGACTTCTACGTCCGATTTACTGACGACATTTTCATGATTTTGACACTAGGAGAAACCCGCCTAGCTGCATTCATTAAAGGATTATTGAAAAGGCTACGAACACAGCATTTTTCTTACAGAATACCATTCAAACATGAATTTATACCAAATCTGCATAGTCGATTTTTGAAAATAATTCGTAATTATTATAATTATGCTCCAAAACCTAGAACACTTTGGCTCCGCCCACTCGTATGCATAGTTTTTTATTTAGCGGTCAGCCTCCTGTGGCTGTGACGTCATACCAGACAGTCCGCTATGTGTTGATCGTTCGTGTTTACGCTCGGCTATCGACTGAAAAGTGACGCAAAGCGCTATATTTTGAATGAAGTTGTAGTGACAATATGCCGTATTGTCTCGCATTCGGATGCACTTCCAGTGCTACGAATACTTCAGGCCTTCATTTCCATGGATTTCCCCGCGATCTGCCAAGAAGAAAGCTGTGGCTGGCGTATTGTCGACGTGCTGATGTCAAACTCAAAGACATAAGCAAACACAGCACGTTGTGCTCCTTACATTTCTCCAAGAAGAATTATGAAAGGGATCCCGAGTTCATGGCACAGTGTGGCTACTCGAAAGCTAAACCCAAGCTTTTTAAGCATGCCGGACATTCTCCTGGCTATCGACGGCACGATCAAGAATATCACCAAAAGTGCCACGTTCACCGAGAGGGGGGCTTTTCAGAAGCGACGACGGTTAGAACAAATAGAAGTGAGTAAAGTAGATATGAACTTGATTCACAATATTGAGTCGTATGATATTACATCCTCGTTTGTATCTATCGCAGTTTTTTCATTTACCAAAGTTCGATAGATCGATTTTACTGTACTTTGTTTTTAGCTGTTTTTATGTCACAGTTTTCGCGCATCTCGTAGGTTTTGGCACTATGCCTTGTCACCCATGAGGGATTGGGCATTCCTCCTACATACACTAGTCGCAAGGTTACTTAGTTTAAGAAAAAATCAGAATTGTCATAATTGTCTACGATTTATATAATTTATATTTTGTAAAATTAATTAGATCTAGGATGTGAAATAAAATCACGAAGTCTAAATTAATTATTTTCCCGTTTTAGGATCTGAAAGAAGCATATGATAGTTTCAAAGCAACACAAGATTGTGGACAGTCCGGAGGTACAGATATTCAGCAGGACATGTCAACATTCGAGCCTGTTCAAACTTGTGTTGAGTCTGGCAGTGGAAAACACCATTTCGAGTGTCAGGTGTCATGTAAGTGATTTATTCTAACATTTCATATATTGTTTCTGCTCAGATCAAATTTGATTAAATAATCCCGTAATTGTAACTATTTTAGCTTTCATTGTGATATTTGGATAATCTTTTTAGACAAATGTGACAGAAAATACTATAGATTGATTGAGAGATACCTTCTTCCAATAATTCAGGCCATTCTGTTATGATAAATACTCTGTATCACCTCAATATGATATATGGCTTCCTAAACACTCTGAGCTGTTGCACATGTATACATATCTGGAGACAAATCAAGGTTGGCGAAAAAAACGACATGCTATACTTTTGATTGGACAAAATCCTGCTGACATAATCCTGTTAATCAAAGCCATCATGTCCAGTTGGTCCAAGGAAATTTCGCAATGGAATGGACATGTAATAGCCTGAATAGTGGAAGGGATATAATGAGATTTATGATTAAGGATATCTAATATATAGTAATAAGTAACATCGAGAGATTATGTCCATAGGTCTGACCTGGTTTATCCTAGTTGATTTATGTTATATGATTTTGATATTTGTTTTATTTACAGTGGCAGTTCCCAAGGCAAAAATACATCTTCGCACAAGACGGATTCAGACATTACCTGTCCGAAGAATCACAAGATGCATTCAGGCAAGACCACTGACTAAGACCGTGGCGGTACAGTGTGACCTGTACAAGAGGAGTGAGAATGTGTTTGAAGAGGACATGGACATAGAGGAAGATAAGGCTGAGGAAACAATCACATCTGATCCAGATTACTTCCCCAACAACAATCTGTCAGGTAATTCAAATATGTCACAACATGGATGTGTAGTGATAGACAGTTTATGTTCAGTTTGACACATAATACTGTAAAACGTGAAATTAACGCAAGCGTGAATTAAATGCGAAAAATGCGAGTGGTCTTTGCTCGCATTATTAAACATCGTATTTATATCAACAATAAGACATTTTGGATAGCAGAAATACCAACTTAGAAATACGTTGAAAACAAACAACTATGTATTCCACATCAATGTTTATTGAGAAGCACTTGTAACAAGTATATAAACAATGTCATTCAAACACTAATTACATCCTGTGAATTGTCACTGCTGGGGTCAAGACAAGAGTTCTACTCACTCATGTCATCACTGATCACACCTGCAAGTCCAGACAGTCGCCACCCAACACGGTGTCTCCTCTTAGCGACTGCATCAAAGGCCGACACGAGCCAGCGCACACGTATTGTTTTAGCTGAAGAACTCTACTCAACACTAATACTCGGTGCTATTTGGTGTGTGATTGGATTGATGTAAGGTTGGATTAAGGTGAGGACTCTTCTGTAAACCTGACAGAGGACATTTTGTTCAGATATAAATCCACTGATGCTTGAGAGGAGGGGGTGTCGTATTAATATTGAGTCCAATTTTTTTGCTAGGGGCCAGCGGTCGCATTCTTTTGGAGATGCATTAATTTCTTAACTCTTAACTTAATATTATATTAAAAGTACATTAGTATTTATATGTTTCACGTCATATGTCTTCACTTCAGATGACGAACAAGAGGATCACTGCCACACTGCCAGCCTCAATGAAAACCCCCATCCAGTTGATGAGAAGTACTTCTTTGTTGCGGAGTCATCAGTTTGCTACAGTTTGCTAAAGAACTGCAAGATATGCGACAGTATGAATGTTTCTGTTAACATTCACAAGCTTGTTGGAACCATGGTTCAAGTTGAAATAGTCTGTTTCTGTGGTCGGCAATGGTGGTCAAGTCAACGTCAAGATGGACAGATGCCATTAGGTAACCTCATGCTGGCCTCGGGTATTATGCTGTCGAGCAGCAGTGCAGCTAAGGTGATCCACCTGTTCCAGTGCTTGAAAATGCCTGTTTTCACCAGCCAGACTTACTGCAATTTGCAAAGCTGCTATGTTATGCCTTCAATTCATGACATATGGCCCAAATACCAAGACATACTACTTGAGCACTTGGCAGGAAAAGCTGTGGTTGTTGGTGGAGATGCAAGGTGTGACTCACCTGGTTACTCTGCTAAATATGGATCCTACACCCAGATGGACTTGGACCAAACACTTATACTGGATATTCGTGCAGGTAACCGCAATATATTGTTTTTTTAATTGTAGTCATTTTGTTGATTAGGTCAATGAGCCTTAAATATTAGCTTCTATCTCTTTAAATTACTCGTTTGAACTTATCCCATTTATAAATGCAGCTCAAGTAAGGAAATTAACTGAAGAAGTTTGAAGGAATTTACTTGCCACTTAAAAATAAATTTAACCTAGGAGTCTTTTTCTTGCAAGTTTGATGACAAGTTTTTCAATATTGTTGCTACACTTACCATGTCTATTTTTATGTCAGAGCAATGAGGTAAAGAAATCTTGCAACATGGAACTGGCTGGTCTGAAGAGGGCAATTTCACTGCTAGAAGGGCAAGGCTGCCACATCGCAGCACTGGTCACCGATCGCCATGTACAGGTGCAAAAGTTCATGAGGGAGGAGCAATCCCACATCACCCTTCTTTATGATGTCTGGCATGTAGCTAAAGGTATATATGTAACTTGGAAGAATGCTTCACTGAAACTGTGCACTTAGTTTGATTACAGTATACCGGGAGTGTATTTCGGTCTGTTTCTAAACATTTCAGTTTTAAAGAGAGAAAAATATATAATGTTATATGCTTTTTTCAGGAGTACAAAAGAAACTAGAATCAGCATCAAAGAAGGACTGTGATGTGATAAGACCGTGGATCAAGTCCATATCTAATCACATGTACTGGGTGACTGCTGGTGGGGGAGAGGCTCAGTACATGCTGGAGAAGTGGCAGTCAGTTACCAACCATGTCTCCAACATCCACTCACACCAAGGAAAGCTGTACACAGAATGCCCACATGGACCAATTGATCAAGAGCGAGATTGGATCAGCCCAGGTAATGAGACGTACTTTACATGCTATAAGCACTTTCTAAAACATTTGTCCTCAAAACGAACAGTGTAGTTGGTCATATGCAGAAAATGCATCTTAGCAGACAATGATGATGTGAGTGAATATTATGAAATTTCAAGTTAAACTTGAAGAATGTTTGTGCTGTTTTTATGTGCGATGGCAAGTTTTGATCAGCACAGTTCCTTCATTTGTTTTGTATTTTAGGAACCCGTGCTTACAAGGCAGTGAAGGAAGTTGTGGAAAGCAAATATCTGCTGCGTGCTATTCCTAAATTGTCCCCTCTCTATCAGACCTATTCACTTGAAGTTTTCCACAATGTGGTTAACCACTTTACACCAAAGTCAAATCACTTCTTCTACCCAACAATGAAAGCAAGGTTTGGTACATAACAAAGACTTATCCAAACATTGCCATAAAACAGAGTTATATTTGAAGATAATATATTGCACAAAAATATATTTATAAGTCAAGTCAGAATAGGTATTGGTTTATGCATCTGTGTATGCACCTTTAAAGATTCATGAACATATTTTTCAGGATGTACATAGCAGCATTTCACTACAATGAAAACAGCCAGAATACCCAAGCAGTGACCAAGGCTGGAGAGCCCAGGTGGACAATCAGTTACCCCAAAGCCAAAAAGGGGACATCCTCCGTGGCCAAGGGACCAACACATGGTAAATATAATACAAACAATCAATCATAACTGTAATTTGACCCGCATTTTCTCGCTTTTTGACAATTGGTGACTTGTGTTGAACTGGTGCTCTCCAGTTGGATAAATCACATTTCTCCGTTTCATTTCTTATTTTTCTAACTAATTAATCAACTAAGGACAATTGCATTTCATCCTCATCTTTATTCTCATCTCAGCTTTTGTTCAGACAAGAGCAATACTTGGTATGTTATTATAGTGGAAATTGATTTATAACAAGAGTTGTTGTTATGGTTGCAAAAACAATAATACTGAAATTGTGTTACAAAATGTTGTTTAATACCTTCAATGTAAAATTTACAGAGTATGTGGAATTCTTGCTCAATGCAATTGTGGAGAGGAGAAACAAGTTTCCTTCCTACAAGATGGCAGGAAGTGACTATGAAAAACTGACAGCTGATTGTCCAGGATTTCTTACACAGAGTTTTGTTAGAACAAGTAAACAGGAACTGGTGAATTCTCTGACATCTAGATATAAACTGAAATCATAAGTACCTAATGTATAAATGTCTGATGTATAAGCTAAGTCATAAGTTCCTGGTGAAAGAACTGAAATCATAAGTGCCTGATGTATGAACTGAAATCATAGGTGTCTGATGTATGAACAGAAATCATAAGTGTCTCATGTATGAACTGAAATCATAAGTGTCTCATGTATGAACTGAAATCATAAGTGTCTGATGTATGAACTGAAATCATACGTCACTGGTGTATAAACTGAGTCATAGGTGCATGGTGTATAAACTGAAATCATATGTGTCTGATGTATTAAGAAGGTCTATAGTACTTGAACCCTGCTACATCTTCAGATGGAAAGTGTTCCCTAATTGCAGTCACCACACATGATGTATAGGACGACGATCATGTTTTCTTAGCCTTCCATGGATCCATCTTGTAAATCGGCGGTATGCCACATAGCGATACGTTCTGTAAATTGAAAGATTTTGTTCGGATCTAGGAATGAGCAATGTACATGACTAGCGTTCTTAATCGGTGACTTGAAATTGTATAATATTGTTACCATACCGGAATAATTATGTTCAGATGTCATAATTCATTGCGTGTCAGAACAGGTCTTCAGCAACCCATGCTTGCCATATTAGGTGACTATGCTTGTCGTAAGAGGCGACTAACGTGATCTGGTGGTCAGGCTAGCTGACTTGGATGATGCATGTCATCGTATCCCAACTGCATGGATCGATGCCCATTATGTCAATCACTGAATTGTCTGGTGCAGACTCGATTATCTACTGACTGCCGTTATATATCTGGAATATTGCTGAGTGTGTCGTTAAACAGACAAACATAATTTATTGCTACTTCACTTCTGTTATTATTCCAACATGTCTTTGTGATAGTCTAGTCTAGACATTGTATTAATTGATAATTTTTTTAACATTATGTTAAAAAGTAGTATGCAAATAAATTATTTACACCTCCAGTTTTGTTCTAGTTGTTCCTTAATTTGATTGCAGGTCTTTCTTTGGAACTGATCACACTTTTTTCATGTTATATATTACCATGATTACTGTAAGGCATAGAAGAATATTTCTTTTTCACTTGCTGACAGTTTAGGAGAATATTTGATGGTTTACAATGATAAGGATATGTCAATTTTAATCCGATGCAGCTACATTTACTATAGTAATTATCAGCGGAAGGAACATACTTATGAATTGGTTCGTTATCGTCTAGTGGGCCAGCCAAGCTCACAAATTCAAGGAGAGCCAACCGTAGGACGTGTATGTTGGTGAAATGTACTGAGAATCCTTCATGTTGAGTGATGCAATCCAAAGGTTCAGCTCCTTCTTCCATTTTTTCTCTCGCCCCAGCATAAAAGTGGCAACATTTCGACTCAGGTCGGGATGACATAGGCATACAGTTGCCACAGTCACACCTATCAACAAAATTATGATATAGCTAATAATACATAAATAAATGCAAACCTATTTATTTCTTTATGGTACAGTTCCCTAAAAATAATAGCATTTCACTTATTTTTATTGATGGCACACTTTTAAAATTCACACTATAAAAGTTCATAATTATTTAACATTTCATGTGTCCCATTTTTGAAAATTTATATTCCACAATAACTATCTCAACAGCTTACCAATAGCTAGACTTCTATGGAAATTGAATGTGTTATAAAATTGAACTTCGATGCACCGGCAACATTGATAATGTTACACTAACGAATTTAGGGTACTGTGCTACTGTACGTGTATTGACTGACGTACGTAATGGTATTTCACAGAAAGGTTGATCCCCATATTCGATCCTTCTCTTGGGTATATTTAGCCAGAAGAAGTTTTATAACACATTTAATAAATAAGGTGAAAAGTCTGACATATTATATTGAAACGATTTACTTGGAACTCGCGATTTGAGCATTTACTGTAGGCGTGGCTTCGCATATTATTATTGGTCTAACATTGCGGTAATTGTGACTACACATTTTACTGTGACAGCTGAAAGATTGATTCCATATTTAATCTGTTTTCCTGAATATATGGCACGCTAATCACTAGCATACCAGTCTGTGTGAGGCCTATTCAAAACATCGTCGGGATCGGGATCGTCACTGTTTTCTTGTGAACTGCTGGAATCGTCGTCAGTATTCTGGTCGTTCTTGCTGCCAGAAATAGGTTCAAATTGAAAAGGTTGTACTTCTATGTCAGTATCTGTATGGGGTAGACCTTCCAAATCCATTTTTGACCTTGTGAGTCTAATTATTGGTGAAGATAAAAGTAGATTTCCGAGGGCGATTCGGCGCGGCACCGTTGCGCAACTTGTGTGTTTTGATGCTACAACTGTCCGGTATGACGTCGCAATATCACGTGACTGGCTACCTCATTATCTTACGCCAAATGCTTTCGATGATCGTCCGTTTTAGATTGCATATTCAAGCTATATAACGAAGTGTTACTGTTTCAAACTGCCTTGAGTGTATAACATATATACCTAAGTATTCATTAATAGTGAATATAAAGCATGTGTAAAAACCTTTTTTAAGAATCCTTTAACTATTTTAATAATGCACACCATTCCATTAAATTCACCGCAGAATTTTCCAGGAATAAAGTGGCCTTTTTGGACACGTGGGTCTTTTTCAACTAAAAGGAATGCAAACTACAGTTCACTTTATACGACAAACCCACGGACACACATTCCTATTTGTTGTACACGTCTTGTCACCCCAGTCATATTAAAACAAAAGGGCCATTCAGCCAATTCCTGAGACTTAAGAGAATCTGCTCTTCTGAATCAGATTATGACACACACAGTAGAAATCTCATCAACTACTATCTCAAAAGGGGTTACCCTAAAAAGACACTACAAATCCCAGGCAGACGCGTGCAAAAGAGAATCAAATCACTCTTAGCAACCAAACCGAAACCTGCTCCAATCAGGAAACAGGTGCTCATAAGCGACTACAATCCACTGAACATGGAGCTCAACAGGATCATCAGAAACCGGTGGCATCTACTCACCGGATCTGACACTTGCAAAAGTTGTTTATCAATTCCCCATGTCTCGGCCTATAGAAGGAATCCCACAAGCAAGGATTACCTAGTCAGGACAGTACTAAACTACCCACCTACTAAACCGCAAATGACCGGCAAGGTAGTCAACTTCATAGATGAAAGTTGCAAGCGAGTAGGATGCACAATTTGCAATTCCCTAACGCAAAACACATACGTTCCGCAGCTCAACATTAGGCAAAACATTCAAAACCAACAAGTTTGAATGTACAAGTAAAAACATAGTTTACTTGCTTACTTGCAACAAATGCAAGAAACAATACGTCGGGGAATCCAAAAGAGAATTTCAGATCAGACTGAAAGAACACTTTGTAGACATCAGCTACAAGAGAGACAAACATGTAGCCAATCACTTTAATAGTGATGATCACAGCGCCAAAGGGTGAATGAGTGAGTATGGTTTTACGCCGCTTTTCGCAATATTCCAGCAATATCACGGCGGGGGACACCAGAAATGGGCTTCACACATTGTACCCATGTCGGGATTCGAACCCGGGTCTTCGGCGTGACGAGCGAACGCTTTAACCACTAGGCTACCCGACCGCCCCTCACAGCGCCAAAGATGTTAGATATAACATCAAAGCACAACTCAAGGAAAACCCTGAGTCTACTGAAACCAGCTGAAAACGTTCCACCGCACGGTCTCAATGACAGAATGGTTGGCTGATTACCCCCCCCCCCCCCCCCATTTTTTTGGTCACCTTGCTGTTTTATTTTTTGATAAATCAGCCCTATTCTCAGTCGACAATTCCAGCACACGCCAGTCACACAACAATGCCAACACCGCACTGTGACGTCACAATCACACCAACATAACTAAGTTGCGTGACGTCATTACGTCATGACGATAACAGTCTATCGTCTGTAAACCAACAGCCCATCAAGATGTCGGCTTTACACTCCTGTGCTGTCTATGAGGAAAACTATACTTCCTTACCGTATCGAGTGTGCAATCTGCACTAAATCCTTCAAACGGCCCGACGATGCACGGGCACACGTCAAACGCATACATGGACCTTACCTGGAGGCCAACTACAAGACGGGCGACTATCTCATTCAGAAGTCCGGAGGACAATCCTGCCACGACAGTAACGTGAGTGTAAAATCCCACACCACATATCATCGTTTTCCATTTCCCTGGATCCCGGTGCCGCCCTTCACTAAATGGGACAATTACGTCATTGCAGGAGGCGACTTGGACACAGAGCCATGGACGGTGTTCCCCCAACAGAACCCGGGAACCAAGCCGATAGCATCGCCCTAGAACTCGACAACATCCTAGAAGAATACAGGGAACTCCGACCCGGAGCTACCCACACGGCCATTCTCCAAACCAGCATGCTACTGACCTTGTCAGTTCCAGGATCCATTAACTGGCACACTCAGCAACCCGCTTGAGATCTACCCAGTGTGCCCCACCAGCCGTATATTCCACCAAACACTGGACACTGTACAATTTTATCAATTTTTTGTCATATAATAATAAAAACACAACACGTGTTTATTTCACCTTTTATTCCACTCTCTCGTTTTCCTTATGCTCAGTATGACATATACAGAACATACATTGTTGAACAAATATAATCACTTATGTTCATCATATGATACAATCTCGCATCCTTACCTAAAATAGCTTTGTTAAAAAAACTATGTCATTTAGAACAAATCATTGTCCTAATCACGATCCTTACAACCAAATAGGTGTCTGTTAAAACCGGCGGCCACTTTCCTCAAACCGGCGACTACTCACTACCGCCACCGGCGACCCGTCCAGGCCACCGTTAACACATTCGGTAATAACACCGGCGACCAAAACAATATTTTGGTACAACTAGCATATTCAAACCGGCGACCCACCGGTCCATAAATGCATCAAATAGTCACAAAGCCATACACAACCACCGGCGACCACCCATTCCTGGCGGCACCAGTAAGTCGCCACAACCGGCGACTATACATTACGCCACACCACCGGCGACCCACTAGCGGCGTGTCACCACAATTACACACCTATCCGTCAATTAACCAATGACAGGCGTACACATCACGGGATTAACGATCTCACCGGTTTACTTAGGTATTTAAGGACGCTTACGCCCCTAAGCAATACACCAACTTCAGTAAAAAATTCCAAGATAAACTTAAAACAGAAAACAAACCCACAAAAGAACCAAACAATAACAATCTAGAAATAAATCAACCCTACACAATGGAGGAGCTCCTCTACGTAATCCAAAACAGGAAAAAGGGCACAGCCCCAGGATTAGACCTAACTTCTTACCAAATAATTAAAAAACTCCCCCTAAAACTACTCCAGGCACTACTCAAACTATACAATCTCATCTACCTAAACGGACAGGTTCCTACTCCCTGGAAACAGGCCCTAGTCATACCAATCCCTAAACCTAATAAACCAGCTAATCAAGCTAACTCATATAGACCAATATCCCTAACTTCAAACTTATGTAAAGTAATGGAATCAATGGCTAAAAATAGATTACAACATTACTTAACCCAAAATAACATCATAAACCCAGATCAAAGCGGTTTCACTCCTGGCCGCTCAACCCTAGATAACCTCGCCCGACTAGAACAAGATATTAAGACAGGACAGCTAAATAAACAATATACCACAGGCATCTTCTTAGACTTCTCTAAAGCTTTCGACATGGTATGGCACGATGGGCTAATACAAAAACTTAAAAAAATAGGACTCAAAGGTCAGATAATAAACTACATCCAGGACTTCCTAAACAATCGTAAAATAACCGTGGGTATAGACCAAACTCTATCGGACCAATGTCCCCTAGAAAATGGTACTCCACAGGGCAGTATCCTCAGCCCCACCCTCTTCAATATAATGATAAACGATATATTCGAGGGCCTATCCCCTAAAGTAAACACATCAAAATTCGCGGATGATGGAGCCATCTGGATCCGCACTAAAAGCATGAACATGGTCCAAAATTTACTCCAAAAATCTCTTAATAAAATACAACAATGGGCTGACAAATGGGGCTTCTCCCTTAACTCAGAAAAAACAACAGGAATAGTATTCAAACATAAAAACATGAAACCCGCCTCCCCAATCCTCCAGCTAAACAATCAAACAATCAAATTTCAAAAACAAACCAAATTCTTAGGACTTATTTTCGATGAACATCTCACCTGGGATGCTCACATCCAAAACCTAACAACTAAATGCAGTAAAGACCTAAACACCCTAAGATGCCTAACTGGCTCTAACTGGGGAGCATCCAAAGATACCCTCCTCTCTCTCTACATATCACTAATTAGATCAAAACTAGACTACGGCTGCGCCATATACAACACCCTAAACAACTCTCTATCTAAAAAACTTGACTCAATACAATATCAGGCTCTCAAACTAATTACACGCACCCAACATGGCACCTCCTACACCTAACTTCAGGCCTTAACAGGAGAAATGCCACCAAGTCTACGCAGGGAACAGCTAAGCTTAAATTTCTGGGCCGCGTCCCAATCAAACCCTCTCATCCAAAACTTAATAAACCAAAACATCAGCCCTAAAAACCAAGCTCTAGCTCGTAAACACCCCTTACTTACCCCAATATCCCAAAGAATAACAAACTACCTAAATGAACACCAAATTAAAAATCTTAAACAAAACTGCAAACAATCAAATATCTTCACCCCTAAACTTAAAATACCTAAAATAGACACAACACTAGCTAGCCAAATAAATAAACAAACCGACCCAAACATAGCTAAAACTACCACACTAGCATACATACACGAAAATTGGCCAAATTGGTGTCACATTTACACGGACGGATCTTCAGATCCGACCTCCAAACACACAGGTTTCGGAGTCCATACCACACAACCAACTAAAACCACACAATCCTTCCGACTCCCAAACAACCAATCAATATTCACGGCAGAACTAATGGGCATGGCCTCAGCCCTACATAATCAAGAATCCAAAAACCACAAAAAAATCCTAATACTTACCGACTCCCTAAGTGGACTGCAAGCCCTCCAAAACAAAAATACCAAAAACCGACCTAAATTAATAAATCAAATACTTAAAAGCTCCAACGACCTAACTAAGGCAGGCAAACAAATAACCTTCTTGTGGATACCCGCCCACGTAGGAATATACGGTAATGAAAACGCCGATAAAGCAGCTAAACTATCCCTCAAAATCCCAGAAATAAGCTTAAACTTACCCATCTCAAAATCAGAAATTAAAAGTGTAAACAAGCAAAAAATCACCAAAAAATGGCATAACCTATATCTAAACTCAAACAGCCAAATCAAAAAAGTGCTCAGCAAACCACTAACCAAACCAAAAATTCTCCATCCATCCAAAAAAATCGACAGAGTAATCACTAAACTCCAAACAGGACACACCAACTTAAATAACCACCTAAATTTTTTTTAAAAACACACTACAGGTAACTGCCCACACTGCAAACAACCAGAAACCCCAGAACACGCACTCATCCACTGCACACACTACCTAACACATCGAACCGCATTACAAACCACCCTCAATCTAAATAAGGCTCTAACTCTAAAAGCAATACTAAACCCACAAAATAAACTAGAAAACTTCAAGGCCTTAGGCGTATTCTTAATAAAAACGGAACTAATAAAACGCATCTAAAAACACAATAACCTACCAAATCAAAATCACATAAACAAACAAACATCCACCATACCCAGCTCCCTTAGTTCTCCTCCCCAATCCCATCGGCATCTATTCCAAATCTCAAAATTCCCCAATTCTATATAAGCAACCCCTAAAAACCCCCTCTTGGGTTGCACAGACCACCTTCGCCCCTTTCGGAAACACATTAAATGGCCTGGCCGGGCCCGTGTGCGAAATACGCATCAGTCGGAAAGCACACGTTAAATCTCCAAAGTAAGTAAGTAAGTAAGTAACCTAAGCAATCAGTCTGATGAGCGCAAGTCACGCGAAACTAGTCACTTTCACTATTGCTTCCTATAGCCACTTATCTACTGGTGAAGCCCCACTAGTCAGTTTATCACTCCAACTTTAAATAACAATCTTTCAGAAGAACTAGATGAAGAAATAAAAAATAACGAGATAGCTGTGGCTATTAAGTCAATGAATAATAATAAGAGCCCGGGAATTGATGGTTTTCCTATCAAATTTTTCAAATATTTTTTGAAAGATATCAACATTTGGATTTATCGCGTAAGCAAGGACACTTTTAAAAACAACTCTTTGAGTTTAACAATGAATAGAGGAGTTATAACATGCATTCCCAAATCAAATAAAGATAGACGTTTCTTAAAAAATTTGAGGCCCATTTCTCTTTGAAATGCTTTATATAAGGTTATTAGCACTTGTATAACAAATAGGATAAAAAAAAATGGATCTCCTTATCAACGATAACCAGTCAGGATTTATCCCAGGTAGGTGTATTAGCAAAATCGTTAGACTCCTATATGACATCATCTTCGAAACAAAAAGATTAAAGAAGAAAGGCCTATTAATATTAATTGATTTCGAAACAGCCTTTGTCACAGTCTCTAAGCGATTCATTATGAAGGTTTTAGATAAATTTGGTTTTGGAACTTATCTGCAAACATGAGTAAATATCCTGATCTCAAACTCTACTTCTTGTGTCATACAAAACGGTCATTTGTCTTCATGTTTCAGCAACGAGAGCGGATGTAGACAAGGAGATCCGATTTCCCCATACTTGTTTCTTTTCGTCGCAGAAATAGTGGGCATAATGATAAGAAAAAATGCAAAAATAAAAGGTATAGTCCTTGGAGAAAGTGAGCATGTAATAGGTCAATATGCCGATGACACCGAACTATTTTTAGATGGCTCAGCAACGTCTCTAAATGAAGAAGTAAATACACTGAGTAAGTCTGGCTTACAAATAAACACAGACATAACTTAAGCTGTATGGATAGGCTCAATGGCAGGGAGTTCACTCACATTATGTCCTGATTTGACATTAGACTGGCACAACGCAGATATCGACGTACTTGGAATTAAACTAAACGCTGATTTGATGAACCTTTGGGTTATGAACACTAGAAAAAGACTGGAAACAATTAGAGGAATTCTTTCAAACTGGCGGAAACGCAACTTGACATTAATAGGGAAAATAACCATAATAAAAACCCTTGCTTTGTCAACTATAGTTCATATATTAACTGCTTTACCAAATCCCCCAAAAGAATTCATAAAAGAATTAAACATGGAAAGAAAGACAAAATAAAAAGAGTAAACCTAGTTCGAAAATATGAAGATGGTGGCCTTAGAATGGTTTATATTACAATGTGTATTTACTCACTTAAGGTATCGTGTATCAAACGATATATTTCCAAACCAAACAGCTATCCTCTTTCAGGCTTTCCCTTACAAGACATCTTCCGTTTGGGCGCTAATGTTCAAAAGCACTTCAATATCAAAAACCCATTTTGGAAAGACACATTAGACGGTTGGAACAAATACATAAAAACGCACGAAATAAACGAAAACGATGTTAATGAAATATTAATGCAACCATGTGGTACAATCATAAATGTAAATTTCCGGATTTCATTATTAGAAATTGGTATACAAGGGGTATTTGCCATGTACAGGATTTATGTGACTCGAACGGCTTTATTCCATTCCCTGAGCTGAAAATAATGTATGGTATAAAAAGGTACTTTATTGGACTATAACCGTTTGCTCTGAAATATCCCGATGCCATGGACAGATCTTGTGCATGATTCAAATAATCTCAACACAATGCAACTAAACATTTCTTCTCCATGGCTTGATTTACTTAAGACAAGCAAAGGTTCTAGCATATTTTATGACAACTTCATTTCATCATCTGACTTTTCAGAAGTTTGTGAGGAGTGGGAACAATAATTTAATAATCAAATTAATTGGAAATATGTATTTTTACAATATAGAAAATCTACAATAGATACAAAACTATTAGAATTCAAATTCAAATTCTTACACAAAATTATATACACTAAAAAGGAATTGTTAATGATGAACTTCGTTGACAACAACCTTTGTTCATTTTGCAATTCAGACAGTGAAAACATCGCTCATGTATATTTAGAATGTTCTTGTGTCTGGGACGAATTTAATGCCTTCATTAACGTTATTTTCGGTCATGTTTTCATTACAAACCAAGATATATATTTTGGAAATACAAACAACATCACTTATTGATATTGGCAAAAAGACACATTTATGTAACACATATTAAAGGAGTAAAACAATATTTTAAGTCATAAAGAAATATACTGAAAGATATTTACCATGTGGAATTGTTCCTTGCAAAACGAAACGGAACAATTAGTTCTTTCTAAAAAATGGAGTTTAATGGAGAAAACAATAATGCAGACGGATTAGCTTCCTTAACTATATCTCTTACAATTTTACAAAGAATAAAAAGTTAACTTACTGTCATATCACTTCCTGTACATTTTTCCCATTTTAATTAACATGTAATTTGATGCCTCTTATGATACGATGACGATGTACCCTCTGGAATGAATAAAAACAATTTAAAAGAAAAAAGTTGCCATGAAAGGCGGCCAGACTTTGGATGACAGCTTCGTGGGACCGAATAAGCTGATTCCAATTCCGTTTTCCTCTTTTTAAGTTTGTACATTCTGCAAATGGCAACATCCCGCACTGAAAACCACTCTGAAGACAGTCGATAGGGTCCTCTTCTTTTTTGGCAGTTAACACAGAAACATAACAGTCTTAGTTTGAATTTCCTTCCACTTACTTGACACAGGGCGCTATTGTCCGTGCTCAAGGAACTTCTGGTTCCCACCGACGGTGATAGTGTGTTATGAAACATGTAGCAATGTCCAGTACCTTGTTAGGCTGTATATATAGTGGGACAAGAGCGTTTTAAGGGTTCTCTCACATAGTAGGTCTGTCACACTTGTCATCGCTTTGGAAACTAATTTCTCTTCGAGGTAAAGCTAGATGTAAAGGGAGGTTATTCAAGGTACAAGGCGGTAGCGGATAGGGTATATGTAGGAGTTGTAAAGCGCGGGTAGTTCAATATCTTCTGTGGTGTCGCTGTTACAGCACAGTTTGTTTATATTAATTGATTTTGCCACTTGTTTCTGCCACCATTTTTTAATTGAGCCATCTGAAGACATTAACCAAGAATGTGTTAGTATTCTACAACAGTTATCCTAATCATAAGGAAAAATCGACAGGTCTGTTGATGATAGACTTGTTTATTTACAAGATAGCGAGGCTCGAACAGCTCAAAACTGAAAAAAGATTTCGTATGAAAACGAGAAGGGCACTGGCTGCAGTAACATTTAAAACCAGAGACACTTGAAATTTTGAAGCAAAAGAAATTTGCTGTTTCTTACTCAAAATTGAACTATTTGCAAGATCTACTTTGTGCGGAGGTGTCACGCATTGATCGAACGCAAGGATAAGCTGATTGGTCTGCCAATATGATTGTCATGATCTTTCTGATGATTCTGGCAATGATCGGTGTATTTCTAGAGCAGAAGCAAGAGCTATTGAGAAACTGCACAAAACGATCATTTATCACCAGCTGTCACCACATGCCATGGTCCAGCATAAGGGCCAGCTAGGAGCATTAAAGTTTGTTTGTTTGTTTGTTTGTTTATTTGTTGTTAACGCCGAACTCAGCAATATTCCAGCTATATGACGGCGGTGTGTAAGTAATCAAGTCTGGACCAGACAATCTAATGAATGACAACAAGAGCATTGATCCGCGGAATTGGGATCGATGACATGAATCAACCAGGTCAGCACGTCTAACCACCTGATCCCATTATTCGCCTTTTACAACAAAGTCGTCTTTTACGGCAAGTATGGGTTGCTAAAAGACAACTTGTCCCCAATAGAGACTGGTGTCCTTACCTATCCCGCTTACCTTCTATAATAAGGATAGAATAGAAGGATAAAGGTAGCAGTTTAAGTTACATCAGTACAAATAAGGCAGAAAACTACTCTTTCACATTTCATCTAATCACTTGATTCATGACCTCATGTGTATTCTGCCTTTATTTAATCCATCAGAGGTGTGTAAATACATTATGCAGCACATATTCTTTGTTTTGTATATTTTTAAAGCAAGACCTTGTCTCGACATGTCATACCGTTATGAACGGGGAAACTATAGTAACTAGTAACTAGTCTTTAACATTGTCCGGTGCTGCTGAAAGTCTTAGCTTTATTTTATCTCACTTAGTTCGACACATTCACAGAATCGGTCATAAAACAGTAATCCCATGTGCAAGCCTCCAAATTGGTTTCCTGGGTGACAGGTGATGTGATTGGCATTCACCAAATTTCAAAAGTGTTTTTATTTATCATCACGATCGTCATTAATGATGATTCCTTGAAACATAATTCAGGGAAACATACCATTGTTATGTGTCGATTCCTAAACTGAAACAATATGTTACCCTAGAAATATCTATATGTAGTGGGAGCTCATGAATGACACGGACTAGTAAGTGTTCACTAGTCATTGAGTCTTGTTCAATATATGTCCCCATCATTGGATCCAGAACTGTCTCCTCAAGAAACCAAGATAATAGTTCTATATTTACTGCTGAGGCCAACGCTATCATAACAACTTTGACCTATATTAAACAACAAACCCAGTCTTAAAACTTCATCATCTTCTCAAATTCCCTTTCTTGCCTTCAGGCACTTAAGTTTCTCCTCGAATCACCCTATAATTCTCGACATTTAAAAAGTATATAATGATCTTTCTACTGGGAAGAGTTAGCTCCCTTGGTAAGTAGAGGTGTTCACACATCGATAAATAATACATTTTACACATTTAGTGAGTGAGTGAGTGAGTTTGGTTTAACGCAGCTTTTAACATTATTCCAGTTATATCACGGCGTTTTACACATTGAAGTAACTCGAGATGCAAGAAAGGTCAGATGGGGGTATCAACTGAAGTTTGGAGGGCGAGAATAGGGTGTTTTGTGCACCCCCAAAGGCGTGAGATAAATAGATAAGATTCAACCCTACAGCCCTACGAGTGAGTGGACGCCGGTTATGGCGACAGGATACAGACTACTTCTGTGCAGTGTTGTGCTTCTGTTTGTACATGTAATGATTACAAGATAAAGTACAGCAACATGGATCCAAGATCTGCGTCAGGTGACTTATATTATCGGCGAGAAACAATGTTTGCATGTCGAAAACAGGACACTCCAATCATAACTGGGGTTCTTACGTTTCTACCCACGTTGTTACACAGATCCGGCAACATTGAACCAAACCCTAGACCCTCTGGTAGCGAACTAGGCGACCTAAAGAACGCTATAATTAATCAAATCAAGAAATCAGAGGACAGGTTATCTAAAGATATAAGTTCAATTAAGGATGAGATCAGATACATGAAAAGAGATATCAGTGATTTGAAGTCAGATGTTAGTTCAACTAAAGAACCGCATGACATACTGATGGAAAGTTATTTTTATGATTTAGAATCCAAGATGGAAAACCAAGAACGCAGAAACAGGAGAAATAATGTAATATTATATGGAGTGCCTGAATCACAACATGAATTATATAAAGCGTGTAAGGAGAAAGTACTTGAAGTACTGAATAGTGCCAGAGAGAAAGAGGATAAATGTCCCCTCCACCCCAACCTCAATTCCAGAGATGTAGAACATGCGCATCGTATTTCGACGAAGAACCCTCATAAACCTCGACCTCTTATCGTGAAGATGCTACACTGGGACGACAATATAGAAGCAGTGTCAACAATTGCCTACACAAATTGTTTTTAATGACCTTTCGCGGCAAACCATCGGTCTGTCCGATAGAGTAACTGTCCCTCACCAAGGGGAAACATCTATGAAACGTCACGGCCAGTCAGACGTAGTTGACAGTCGGCCAGTCCTGTCATAACGTTACGAAGTGCAGTGGGATGTACTCACTGCGACAAAACGAAACAAAGTTACTATTCGAACGTATTTCGGCCAAATCCAGCTGTTTTAATTTGTGGAAAAGATTCCAATCCGCAGGGGTCTTCAAGCACAGATGTGGAAAGTGATCCAGCTTGGCTAGTGCCCTCGCAATATTGTTTCGCAATTTGTATCTCCAAAGTTGCAAAAACTTGTAAAGTGATGCAGCTACGTCACAGTTAGACACAGATTTTAGTTGGGTTTTTTTATAATGAATGCAATTATCCCAGTTGTGTCTCCAGATTCCCGATGGTTAATTCTGACTCGATCGCCGAATGACAGGGGCGATGCCATGTTTGTTTATAAACAGTGAAATTAGTCCCAAATTGACCTTTGATATTTGCATCAATACCCGCATATGACGCCAACGGATATCGTTTTTTATGCCCCGCCACGAAGTGGAAGGGGATAATATAGGAATGGGTGCCGTCCGTCTGTTTTAACGTCCTCCTGTCCTTCCATCCGTCCGGTTTAGAAAGCCATAAACAAGTCAAACAGTTTCATTCTATAAGGATTGTAAGTAAATACGAATGTTATGATTAATTTGCTTGAATTATAGCGTTTACTTTTCTCCCAAACCTACTTCTGCTAGTCCTGTAATCTCTTACATCTGTGAAATGAAAAGCAGGAAATGACAAATAAGGCAATTCAAATGAGCCAGGTAAACCGGCCAGGACTGTGAATCTTCTTACAGTTATTTAAAGCGCTAATACGATCTTTTTAACATAAATATGGAATGTTTTCTGCTAATTAGAGCACAGCACTTCCTGTACTTGGTAATTCGATTCTTACAAAGAGCTATATGCCTTGGTATCTCGCTCCAAATGTAGGTTCCAGATAGTAGATGTGACGTTTGTACATGTACTAGTGTGTCAAGTCAAAGTCAAAAGAAGTTTAGTGTACAAAAGGCCTCCGGCCCATATACAAGAAAGAGTTACGCATGTAGATACATTCATAATGTTACACATTGGGATGTACACGTTGTTTGATTAATTCATTTCTTCTGGCTAATGCAAACTTAATAAAAAGAGAAATTAATATAATAGATTCGTTCTTTGTCGTCAGCATAACTACAAAGGCGTTTGTCGGTGACATTGCTTTTAAATAATCTTTCATATATTTTTTTCGAAGATCATTGTAAAAAAGACAGACATACACAAAATGAATTTCGTTTTCTATCTCTAGATTACATAATGGACAAATTATTTCCAGTTTTTCAATGGACAGTTTTCTTCCTTCATTTACAAATATGTCTAGTAAACCAAGTCGATATTTAATTAAATGTTTTCTTAAGTTTTCCGTAATGAGTACTGATAAATATATTTCTGGTTGAAGTAAAAAGCCTTGAATGTTTTGTAATATTCATAACGTGAACTATCCTCTAAAGTGGAATGCCATTCTTGGTAGAACATATTTACAGACCGATTTCGAAATTCATTAGGAAACATGTTTACATTTCCAACTGATTGACATAGCTATATAAAACCAAAATCCTGTGAAAATAAAAGATTTCTTATATGCGATGTCCAAGTATTCTTTCCCTTGTTGTCTAAATGTAGAAGCATGTTATAAGCTAATTTAGGGAGACGCTTTTCATGCATATGCAGGATTTTAAACGAGTATTTTAAACATCTAATCTGAGAGTCACTATATAATGGGTATCTACCACATTCACCATAAACCATACAATTTGGTGTAAAAGATCCGACACAAAGAAACGTTTTACATGCTAATAAGTGAACCTTCTCTAAACAGTCATAATGTTGAAATCCCCATACTTAAGAACCATACAAAAAAATTGGTTGTATTTGGCTATCAAAAAGTTATTGGACCACCTTTCCTAAAGATCACAATTTTTGTTTTTTTCCAAATTTACTGATAATATCCATTTTACGTGTTTGTACTTAAAATATTTAATTGCCTTTGTAGACCAACAACAGTATCTGACACTAAAATGACATCATCTGCGAAAAGTAGCATTAACATTTCTATCAAATCTGGAAACATTTGGATACCATGTTTACCACTGTCAGCTATTTCGTAATATAATTCATGAATGAAAAATGACAATAAGATCGGACTCAAAATACAGCCTTGTCTTAGGCCCAAAGGGCAATCAAACAAATCTGTTTCACTATCCCCACAACGAACACATGATCTTACATTAGAATACATTGATTTTAGAATGCTGAACATTTTCCCACGTAAACCAGTTTTTCGTAGAAAAGTCCATAGCTTAAAGTGATTAACAGAATCAAAAGCCTTTTTGAAATCTACAAATGCTACATGCAGTTTATGCTTACGTCGTGACAAGGATTTTTGAATAAGTGCATACAGTGTAAATACATGATCTGAGGCAGAATAACTTTTTCTAAAGCAAGCTTGAAATTCAGAAATCTTATCACGCATGTTCACCCATTTAGAAATTTTATTGTTTAATATTGTAGTAAATACTTTTCCTGAAATGCTCATTAATGAAATACCTCTATACTTATCTGGGTCACTCCTGTCACTCCTGTTTCCTTTTTTATGTTTATATAGAACATGACCAATTGCTGGGGAAAACTCCATTTTCAAATAACTTATTGAAACATTTGCAAAGAAAAGTCATAACTTCAAACTTAGAACACTTCGTCATTTCGTCTGTCAGAATGTAATGCTGATGCGACGTTAAATTTTAAATCACCAGTACATGGACCCACCCACGTCACGTCTACAATCAGGAACCTACATTTGGAGCGAGATACCAAGGCATATAGCTCTTTGTTAGATTCGAATTTCTGTCCAATCCAGAATTCTGTTTAACCTAAACTAAAATCCCCGTCTATGCAAATCTGGTTTAAACAGATTCCAATGCCTCATCTTTACAATAAGTGTGAAATTTGACAAAAAGTGTCATCAGTTATAAACTAATTAATATAAAAATGTCGTACTTCTCTGACTTTGTCAAAGACTAAAACACACCATGACGTGAAACAACGTTTTTTTATTACATTTTATGATTAAACTCGTGTTCAATTATTAATTGGGAAACATGAGTCAAATTGCACTTGAACAATCATGTGACTACGGTATTCTAAAGACAATGTTAGATAGGGCCATCCATTTCTATTTTCTTTTTTTTTGTATTCAGTACGATATAACCATTTCTTAAGATTTGTGATGTATAGCCAAATTTCACTGTGGTTAAGAATTGCAGTGGCCCAGTAACTGTAAATTTCTCCTTTTGATGAACATCTTGTGACTTTTGTCAAAAGTGATAAGTGGAAATTATGATTGAAAGACAATTCAAGCAACATGATCACGAGTGTACTTTTTATTGATACATCTATTTGTCATTTGACAAAACAAAACTTGGCAAAAATGGTTTATATTCATTGATATGTTGATATTACAGACGAAAGCCTTAACGCTAAATGCTTCTTTGATTACAGTTTATTACTATATTGGACATGGTACAATTACCCGTTAAGCAACTATATTTCATAAATGCGTTAATGACCATAGATGGTAAGGTGATTATTAACAATGAACGTATTTTGAAAATTTCACCACATCTATAGTTGCTGTTTGTATTAATGATTTCCCCTGGACCATGCATGATGTAAATGATGTGAATGATTGTCTCATATTGCTGCTACACAAACAGACTACTGATGCAGCATAGATTCTTTTCACTGGTCAGTGGTGTAACGCAACTGACAGCATCACACAACAACAACAATGCTGACTGAACATCATTCAAGTGACTGGTCAACTAAGCTGGTCGGTGTTGCTACTGATGGCGAGTGCGATGACCAGGAAGAACTTAAGCGTTTTGAAGGGAATATCTTAAAAAGTTTCCCATTCAACTCTATTTGGCCTTACTGTTAAGCACACAGGCTTAAGTTGGTTTTCAAATGTGCATTTTCAAATATCAACGATGTGGAAAATCAATCTCATTAAAATCAGATCTTCGCTGTCGCTACCGCTAAACACAATTCTGAGGACAGCCATAAGGTGACACGTCAGAAGGACCTTTCATCTGATCAATCAGAGTGTTGCCTACCAGATTGAGACACTGACAGTCGGAATGTACTTTCTAATTATGCAACCTCAAAAAGTTAAACCACGGGTATTTGGAATGACAGTTATGGACTGAACGACTGATTCCGAATGCGAGACATCATTTATCTCTTGCTTCATTGTTTATCTCTTGCTTTCCATAGCCTGTTGGAAGTAATGTCATACAATTTTGGCCATTTGTTGGACATTTCAGAATTTTCTTTTGATCAGTTTTCAAATATTGATTAGAAATTAAAAAGTAGTCTGGAATTAAAGTCGCGAGTTTGAAACTGGAATGGTAAAGTTCGAGAAAGCTGCTTTCTGATTTGTTCATGCTAACTTCCTATAAATCATTTCATTTATCGGTCAAAGTTCACAAAAGGTTATTCTAACTTTACCTGCAATGGTATATCTTCAGATCTTGGGTAGCGGCAGCAAGCACTGAGATCTGATTTTATTGAGATTGTGTGGAAAATGCACTCTCTGTTCAAATTTTATCGAAGCATGACCACTTTTGGCATCCTAATGTGCCAATGTCATAGAACATTTTCGCACCCGTTTTATACTATATTTGCAAATGGGTATTTATCCAAGGGTTATGCTTTTTTCCGAGCAATAAGGGCATTTTCACACCCAGTACGTGCATTTTCGTATGTCAGTGATAGGAATGAATACGTTACGTTTAGCAATACGTTTTAATCGATATCAAAAGGTATTTTGACATTGGTTGAAAATATATTGAATCGAACAATATTTGAGGTGACGTCACTGATGTCCTTTGGTAAATCTCACCTGTATGATGAGCAGAATCAAAAAGAAATAATGTTCCACTCGACCTTCCTTGTATGTACAAAGTATAAGAGGTGTTTCTGTGTTTTACAGATGTTTGATGTTTGTCCTCAACACCTATCTTTGTGCTTATACTTGGCATCAACATTTATATTTCATTATCTCCTCCTTCTTTCTAAAGAGCATATGCATGGGGAGAGGGCCAATCCCAAGGAACATTTGTCAATAACATTTGTTGAAAAAAAACATACCTGTCCATACAGCCTTAAAACCCTTCCCCCGATGCCTCGTAATAAACACAACTCGGTAGTAGACAGCTGACTGAACAATGTATCCACGTCTGTTTCCAAATAGAGTGACAAGGAGGCTGTTGGAGGCATCATAAACCTGCAGTTTATAAAAGGAAGGTTTAGTCTAACTTTGACGACATCCAAATTTGTCTACAAAGTAACTGGAGACAAATATGAATTGAAAAACAAACCCTTACAGATACAACTCTTATGTGTGTGAATTTTATCAATTTTTCGATTTTCATTTGAAATATCTGAAGTTATCGATATTATATCCAAAACATTTACAGTACTGGCACTTAGTCAGCATTCAAAGAATACTTCTACATGGTTAAATTGTTTTAAATATACTTTGATTTAAAGCTCTTAAAAAATGAAAAAAAAAGTTTTACGAATAATATAACAACTGATGTGTATCTAAGACATATTTTCTTTAAAAATCAATATTACAACATTTGAAACATGGTAGGGTCATGTGGTTGCAAATCCATTTCTCACCCTAGTCTTCATTGAAACAATATACATTTCACTGTTGGTGTCATTCATGTGAGTGCTATGGAATGAAAATAGATGCTATATAGCACATGCCTTAAGTACAAGTGATGAAACATTCTATAGTCATTCACCAATTTTGCGAAACATAATGATATTTGATCGTGTAATCATAAGTCCTTCAACGTTCTTCGTATTTTGTCTCTGTAAAAGTATTGTCTTAAAGACCTGGTACATTTACTTCCATGCTTCATTCCATATTGGTTCTAACTACTTTACGTCCCCATGAAGATTCCGGTTCAGAATTGGTCTTCAGCAACCCATGTTTGTCGTAAGAGGCAACTAACGGGATCGGGTGGTCAGGCACGCTGCATTGGTTGATGCATGTCATCGTATCCAAATAGCGTGGATCGATACTCATGATGTCAATCACTGGATTGTCTGGTCCACATCCGATTATTCACAGACCGCCGTCATATAGCTGGAATATTGCACGGCGTTACACAGCAAACAAACAACAACAAAATCTAACTGCTTCACACACAAAATATATGTATATTAAATATAACACTTTGTTTACGTACCTCGACAAAATCATGCTCATCATATGTACTGAAGTCTTCAAACACAAGAGTGACCAATGTCTCTCCTGCATCAATGATGTAGGTACAGTACAGGCCGTTGTTGTAATTGCCAGGGTAGTTTGGTGAATTGAAAGAGCCAGGCGAGCCTGTGTAGCGTTCTCCGCATCCTGAAGAAGATACAAAAAGTCGTGTGTGTATTGCTTGTCTGTAATGTATCTTCTTATCAATGAAATAAAGAGTGTGGGTGAGGAAAAACGTGAAAAAGTTGGTCCAAAACAAACAAAATCACTTTTAGATGTGGAAATATACCTTTCGCTGCAAATTGCTAATTTTATGAAGAATAATTTATTCTAAATGTGGAGGCCGTAAATTTAGTGTGTTGGCTAAATGTTGATGTTGAAAGATGTAAAATATTTCCTTGCGGAGAAAGGCTTTGTCCTTATCTCGCCAAAGGAAACAATTTTACTGAGGATGAATCATATGTCGAACTTATGTGTATAGATAAACTGCTTTCAGTAATTCCTACTTGGACAGACATTTTAAGTCAAATTCTGTGAAATGCATCACTGTTACTACCACATGGTATACATATACATTGGTATATTACAATAAACATGTCTATATATATTGTTCACTGAGTAACTAAAGTGTTTGACTAGCTGTGTGCCTGCCTGCCTGTGACCATTAACCTATGCTGATGTTGTCCCTCTTTGGTTGATGTATTATTGGCCTATATATGATAGCTACGCAACAAATCGCAAATAATAATGAAGAACGAAGCGTGGTTTATTTCACGATAAAACATAGTTCTATCCTGACGTCATTTCAGGAGATTCGAACATGTGCTCGCGACTCGATGATGTCGTAAATTGGACCGTTATTTTGGAGAGGTAGGTGTCTAGTTAGTTGTTTCCCGTAGATGTAGCTGGGCAACGCAGATCAATGCAATGGCCGAACGATCACAATCAAAAGGAGAGATATGACAATCAGTATTAGGAGGTGAGGTGAGTTGAAATGGGGTTTAATGTCGCGTCCAAGATTATTGCACTTATATAGTGACGTGCATGTACGTGTGTGTGTTTGTGTGGCTGCTTCTACTGGTCCGGACTGATGCCGATTTATAGTGCTAGCTCACTGAGATACCATGCCGCAGTTAACATGTATACCCCACTCAGACACAGTATACTGATTCCGAGCCGACCAGTCCTTGTTTTAGCCCCTTAATGCCGAGCGCCAGACAGGGTAACAACAAGTACCATCTTTTAACGTCTTTTGGTGTGACGCGGCCGGGGATCGAACACCGGAATATCCGCTCTCCGGGCGGACGCTCTACCACTAGACCACGGAGACGGTCAGTATTAGAAGAAAAGGTACGGAAAATCGGCGTGAAAATTGTGAGTATATCCGGGAAGAACGACACATATTCTCCCTGCAGTGTATTATTGTATGATAAACAACTCCCACTCGTCGTTTATTTCTTAATTAGCCTCTGATAATAATAAAATGTTATTATACCTGTAAATTTAAATGACGGATAAACAGTTATCAATGACAATTTATCAGTTTCTGGCTCATATGAACAACTCAACTCTGAACATTTAATTAGGCTACATTTATATGTTTGTGTGTGAACCAGCAACAGCCAGCTAGTGTGCAGTTGTCAATACGCTTCATGTTTCACAGTCTGTGATCGGCAGATTATGGAAAAGGTACTAACAGACCAAATGTTTGACAATCGACCCTGTTTAGGGTTTCCTAGTTCAATGACAAGAGTACAGGATCGATCCTAAACGAGGCTCTACGAAATCGAGATTGAACTGCAAAATCACATTGCTGCAAACTACTGGAGTACGAGTCACTGGCAAGCGATTAGAGATCGGCAACATGCTGCAGATATCCTTGCTCGAGGGCCACGTATTATGCTGCCCCTTACCAGTCGTCATATTGCCAACAGTCGTCCATGGTTTATACACTGGGGTAATCGTCGCTTGTCACGTGTCCTGTTTTTAGATGTGTTCCGATTCACTTTGCACTTTTAAAAATTGTGAACAACAGTGATGGGTACCAGGAAAACACAATAGTAGTCTGTCGGACTATCTCGTATACCAAATGAGGTAGTCTTGATAAAGTTTAGGTAGTCCAAAATCATAAAAATTAATAGATTAAATGTTTTGAATACTTTCCATAACATGCTTCAAGCACAAGTCAACTATTTTGCTGGTCAAGTAGTGTTGATTATCTCTGGGAATTATTGTTTGTTATCTATCAAAAGATTATCAGAGGTAATTTAGTATAATGCACAGTTACGGATTTAAGCAGTTTAACATCATTGATAATTCTCAGGCTTTTAATTATCATCGTATCCAACCATGGATAAATAAATGTTCCCACTCGATAAAGAAATAAGATTTATACATTTGTTCTGATGGCAATTATTATAAAGGAGAGGATGCGACTTATTACTATCAAAATGGATTCTGCATGTTAATATATTTTCAATAAAACTTGGGCTAACCATGCAAAATATTTTGGACATTTTGATAATTAATCGGCACATTGCTGATGGCCAGTAACATCTGAATCCATGATTCTAGAGATAACTGTCTCAGGACATTTACGATTACAGATTTCATCATCTTTGAATAGAACATTCCTCCACATTATGAACACATTTTAAAAAATCTACAGGACGTAGGCTTCCCCTGACCATCACTATGAGGTTACAGTAAAGGTCAACAAACACCGCCATGACACCTTGACAATAGAACTGAACCAAATCAATGATGAATGAATAACATTTTACACAGACTTTAGCAATATTCCAGCAATATCCAAGCGGGGGACCCATGCCTTCGGCTTGACAAGATAACACTCTAACCACTAGGCTACCCCAGCCCCCAACTTTGTGTTGAGGTTCTGGAGAAATTCTGCTCATAAACAAATTGGTCAGTTGCTTTCCACGACCCTGTAAATCATGTCAAAGTCACCATTATCAACTGTGGTCTGCAAACAACCCCAACCCCCAGATACACTGCTGAGCAACAACAAATTGGACAAATGCTTGCAATGAACTTGACCAAAACGTCAAGGTCATCATCATCAACTGGGCTTGCAAACACCACGCATTGGCAACAATTCTGATCAAAATTCAAGCAGAAGTTCTTGGGGATAAATTGTTAACAACAACTATGAGACACACAGACATAGGTCACGGCCAAGTAACCTGCTTCGAGTGCAAGCGTGGCAGCAGGGAACAAAAAAAGATTGAGGTTCTCTATAGCAACTAATAATACATTGGCACTTACTTGAAGTAAGTATATTGACACGGGTATTTGGCAGTGGAACTTAAGGGTTTTTTATTATTCAATAACACAAAAAACACAATAATATGTATCTAAAAGCTAAAATTATCCAGGATTGCTTGTCGGCACCAAGGCAGAAGCAGTTACACTTCAAAGGTATCAATGTCAGTAAATTCTGATTCATTTTGAAACAGGCCACGAAAGGTGTAAGGTAACTAACATCAGTTCATTAAAACTTTTCTTAATGATGTAACATGTTGATTACACTCACAGCAAACATGGTCCCTGGGTGTTCCCAGGGTGTCAGTCCTGACCCTCATTTAATCATAAGTTATATGAGTATGAATGCAAAACTTCTGGTGCCTAACAGGCAGGTTACGTTGGGTCATCTTAGAGAGGAATTGACATGCACATTCATTGATTGACAAGAACAATGTTATAGTGCCAAAGAATCAGGGCTCTTCTGATTAGCCTCTGGAGGAAGAAACCAGCTTTGTCTCATCAAGTAGGTCCGGGCTGGAGGAGCGTATCCTTCATCCTTTCTATGCTCTTGAGTTTTATCTGACCATGATGCAGACTTTCCAGTCCCAGTCATCAAGGGAAATTATATACTGGATAAAGCCATGGTATAATTTGAATACTGTTAAATGGCGTTAAACTTAACTCACTCACTAACTCTTGGTTGAAAAAACATTGAAAGCGACCTTAACATCCATTTCACCTCCTTGTTGAAAGAGACAATTTATATGGCCTACCAACTGGTTCCGGATTCGCCTTGTTTTGCTTCCAAGATCTGGGCGCATGAAACTCGGGTGATTGTGTAATCCGTTGCTGCATTGACGTCTGCCTCGGTGGAATCTGTCGGCGGTGTCTGCCAGTGGGCTCTATGCTTTAGTTTGTTTTATAGTCTCTCTATCACAGAGGTTGTTGTGGCATTTAACCCGCCTTCCTTACGTGGGATTCAGGCAAAGTCTCATATAAGGTCAAAAACTCCAAGACAGATCCTTAGGCCTTGCTTGTGTATTGAGTCTATTTTTCCTAATTTGCTTTTGCAGGCTCCACCATAGACAATGGAACCATAATCTAGCGTTTAATTAATGATCTGTACAAGTGAAGGAGGGTTGCCTGATCCCCTCCCCTCCCTACCCTGAAATGGAAACGACTTTCAAGTCGAGAGCCTTCAGGAACTAAGATATTTGATGTGAATACAGTTTGTTTTGGATTTAGAAAATTTGAAGCCATTTTCGATTGCCCATTTTGGAATTTTGTTAAGACAGACCTGTCTTTCTATTGTATTCATATTCAACCCACAAGAAGAAATGTTGAATTCGTCCACAAAATGTGAACCATCAACCCTATTGTTAGAGGCTATTAATTTTGATGCTAAAAAAGTGTGACAGATAGGATGCTGCCTTGAGGGATGCTCTTATCTTGATCGAAACGTTCAGACAGGGTAGAGCCCACTCCCACTTGAAATTGTCAGTTGTATAAAAATTCAAATATGAACTGAGGTAATCTGCCCCTCGATCCAAATTCATGCAAATCTTTTAAAATACCATGTTTCCACGTTGTATCATATGCCTATATTTGATAAAGGATACTAAATGCACCAGATGGTCAATGGTACTTCTGGGTTTTTTTCGGAAACCACACTGGAAGTCACTGAAGAGGTTATTGGTCTCCAAGTACCAGACTAATCGATTGTTGACCATGCGTTCCATGGTTTTACGAACACAGCTAGTTAATGATATTGGACAGTAATTGGGTGGATTTGTATGATCCCGTCCAGGCTTTAGTATTTGGAATGATAATAGCATTGTGCCACGAAGTAGGGGAATTTCCGGTTGTCCATATTTCATCAAATGTATTAAGAAGCGTTTCCAAAGATTAATTGGGCAAGTGATTCAGGAGCTGATGATGTATGTTGTCGGCTCTTGCCACAGTGTCATGAGCTTGCCCCAGGGCAGTATGCAATTTATGGAGTGAGAAAGTTTCATTGTTGTTAAAATTTACTTGTTTCTTTTCCTGCTGTTTTCGAAACCTCTGAAATTGAGGGTTATAGTCGAAAGACGAGGAATGGTTTGCCAAAGTTTTACCAAGCTTTTTGTCAATTTCTGATTTACATTTAGTACTAACTACTAAATGACTTTATCGCGCGTATCCAAACCATTGACTCAATACGCCCGTAACCTAATCACCCCTTGTAACTGAATCACCCCCAGGTCAGCACCCTGCACCGTGCCCAGGGCACTGGATCCCGCGCAAGCATCACCCCTCCTTTGTTACATCCTATGGTCAACCATTCACGCACCATCCCTCTTCAAGTACACACGTATTTCGCTGTATCTAATCGCTTTTGCTTTGTACGTTTTCTTTGTACACAATCGCGACCGTTTTGCCGATTATACTTCGAATACCATCTATTTCAGCACCCCTCGTATCGCATTTATTCGCCCTTCTCCCTAGTTTCACCCTCGGGACATTTTACAATTGTGGATTACCAACTCACTACCTCGACCTTCCGTTATGCCTCCAAAGAGAAGAACAACTATCAACCACAAGCTTGTGAGGGGAGCCAAGCAGGCTAGGACAACAGGTAGACAAACCCCGGGAGTACTCATTGTACAGGAGGCAATAGCTGATGGCGAGTTTTCGAATTACGGGAATATCGAAGGTGGCACGCCTATGCTTCATCCCAACAATACAATTAAATGACGCGCAGGCAGCTAACTCGGGTACCCAGGTAACGAGCAGCTGGAAAAAATACTCCAGCTGCTAGAACATTCAGCGCCCAGCCTGGTTAGTGAAAACCCTCAGGTAAGGCTTGGTTTTAGTTCTCCCGCCATTTCGCCCGAGGAAAGCCATGAGGATAGTACGATAACCATGGCGTATGAATCCTCCGGTAAGTTAATTTTTAAACCGGTAAAGCAGCACCAAAGCGCCTGTCATTAGCATGCTGGACTTCTGCTTTCCACAGAAACCATAAGAACGGCGGCACTTCGATTCGGGGGGGGGGGGGGGGATGCCTGGTCAACCTTCGACCAACAATTCCAACACAGAATTTCAAGGGACAACCGAGGAAGGCGGACGGCGCGCAATGGCACAGGGGGACATCGCCAGTAAGGTATGCTGGGATTTTAATAAATTTGGTTGTAGCAGGCACAACTGTAAGTACACTCAAAAATGTATCCCCAATAGGCCTGGTGCCCAAGAAGCAGCCAGGCTTTGGTCAGTATTTTGGTAAGCATGCCATTATCACCATTATCCTATTCCAGGGGTAAATCTATAAACCACTTTATAGACGCAGAGGCTAGCTCTGTGGTGTATGCCAGATTTGATGAAGCTATTCATATGGTTCAACAACTGGGAAAGGGAGCATTACTAGCAAAATTCGACATTCAGTCGGCCTTTAGAATTATACCAGGCCACCCATCCGATTTCGAGCTACTTGGCATCAGATTTGAAGGCGAGTTCTATTTTGATAAATGCTTACCATTTAGCTGCTCCATATCTTGCGCTATATTCGAAACATGAAGTACCTTCTTGCAATGGTGCATGCAATCCCATCTACCAACGTGTCAGATCATGCATGACCTGGATGACTTCCTAACGGGGGGCACAGCAGGCACCAGCCACTACTCAGACAACCTCAACAGATGCGTGAATACACTGGACCAACTTGGGGTCCCTATTGCCCACGACAAGACGGTGGGCCCCACGACCCAACTGACATTCTTAGGAAATCGACACTGGAAATTGACACCAATGCAATGCAGATCAGAATCCCTGAGTCCAAGAAAAGGAGGCTAGAGGGGAAATCCAAGACATCCTGTCAACAGGTAACATCAAGGTCACAAAAAGGGCCCTTCAGTCCCTCATAGGCAAGCTTAACTTTATGTGCAGGGCTATACCAATGGCAAGGGCATTCAGCCTTAGGCTAGTCGATCTGCTTAGCAAAGGTAAGCAACCATTTTCACCACATTAGGATTGCCAACTGGGTCAAGGAAGACTTACAAATGTGGTTACCATTTATCATGCGTTATAATGCCATTTCAGGCATCCGCGGACCAGAACCCCACCCCTATCCCGTGCAACATATGGCTGATCTGAAGCAGGAAGCCGGTAGACTCCTACAACAATCTCTGTCTATGAACACATGGGCCACTTACCAAACAGGCATCAATGCCTTACACCAGTTCCGTTCCGCACACCAGCTACAAGAGGTGTGGCCAGTCCCACTGGATCAGGTTGTACACTTTATTGCTTATCTGTCAGTCACTTACCACTCCCCTAACACAGTCAATACATAGCAGCGCTGTCTTCTCAGCACAAATTCCACGGGCTCACCAATTGTACAAAACATTTCCTGGTGGGTAAGATTTTAACAGCCTAACACAAATCAGCGACCGACCAGACAGAAGAAAACTCATCACTGCAGATCTGCTGCAGGTAGTAACCAACAATCTGCCACACGTATGCTCGTCAGCATATGAAGCCAGACACTTCAAGGCAGTCTACTGCACAGCCTTCTTGAGTTTCTTTAGGGTACACTCAAAGTCTGATCCGTACAGGATGGGGACAATATCATCTATACAAGGTAATCCGCTATGTCCTGTAGTCGCCACCAGCTACATGGCCAGGGCACGACAGCACTTGCTCCGGAAGGGCACCAGTAAGGACCAACCGAGGATCCTACGACTGGCACGAGGGGGAAAAAGGTCCAAGGAGCTTGACACCATTCTTGATGCACAGGTCAAGACGACACGGCGAAGCCCCAGAGCCCTCATCATTCACCTTGGCTCCAACGACCTGTGCTCAGTCAAGGTCAGGCAACTCTACCTCGACATGGTGGCATCAATCCTTCGGATACGACTCCAGCTTCCTGACACCAAGATCATCATTTCCGCAATGCTCCCCAGGTGCTACTGGCACGATGCCAGGGATCCACTAAAGATCGAGGAAATGCGGAAGAATATCAACCGCTGACTGGCCAACCGAGTCAAAGAGCTCGGCAGTACAATAGTGCCACATCCCAAGATCCTGGCATCAGACACGGCCTGGGAGGGCGTCCACCTCAGTGGCAAAGGACTGTGTGTGTTTACAGACAATTTATTGCATGCCCTGGCACTTGTTTTGCGCTAGAAAGATGTTATCTCCACAGGTTAGTGTTTCTTTTCAATACATAGGCAAACTGGGCAACAATGCTATCTCCGCGTATCACTTGGCCGTGGGTGTGGGGTTGCTTTGTGGCGGTTCTTGTGGGCTACACCTCTAGTTACACATTAACTTGCTTCTTAATTAATACTCGTGCTTAAGGCTACCTGCTTTTCAGCGCGAACCTTTCCGGGGTTACCTGCTTCTCAGTGGGAACCTTGTCTCTCCCGACTTTTCAACCGGGGAATCGTAAAATAACCTATGTTGGGCAACCAATTGTCACGGATATTGGCCCGGCGGTGGAAGTCATCTTGTCAAGCGGTAGCTGACAGTTGGACCCCGGCGGTAGTCGTGACAATTGTTTTACTAATGGGGCCAGGCAGTGGTATCTGCTTTTGCTGGCTACCTGGGGCCAGGCAGTGGTATCTGCTTTGGCTGGCTACCAGGGGCCGGGCAGCGGTAGTCTATTGTAATTATTTATACACACCATTATCCCATCATAAAGCCTTCCATTTGTTGATATCCTAGAACCAGGCAAAGTGTAAATTGTATATCCAAAACACAAAGTAAACAGTCAAATTCATCAATCCACGTTTTTGTTAAACTGATGACGTCATACTGTGCGACCGCCTCCGTGGTCTTGTGGTAGAGCGTCCGCCCGGAGAGCGGAAGGTCCAGGGTTCGATCCCGGGCCGCGTCATACAAAAAGACGTTAAAAGATTGTACTTGTTGTTACCCTGTCTGGCGCTCGGCATTAAGGGGCTAAAACAAGGACTGGTCGGCTCGGAGTCAGTATACTGTGTCTGAGTGGGGTATTCATGTTAAACTGCGGCATGGTATCTCAGTGAGCTAGCACTATAAATCGGCATCAGTCCGGACTAGTACAAGCAGCCACACACACACATACACGTGCATGCACGTCGCTATATAAGTGCAATAATCTTGGACGCGACGTTAAACCCAATTTCACCTCACCTCATACTGTGCAATAAATGAGAAAACCTTCTGATTCCACTCTTATTTGTAATTCCTGAGATGTTCCAAAACAACAAGTTCAAATATGAGTCATACGGTTGGCTGAAATGTTTTGATTGGCCACATCCGTATTTCTCAGCAGCTGATAGTTGGTTATCTTCTTTCACTGAGGCATGACTGATTGTTCGACACTAGATGCGTTTTGGAGAGCACATGCATTGTTGTTATCTGTATATGGAGATCGACTCGGCATTCTGTTGTCATAAGGATGACAATGTGCACATTTATTTGATGATAGATTTTCAACAACCACCGTTCATATAATATCCATATTTATTACACAGTTTCAATTCTGAAATAACTCTCTGTTTCATTGTTAGATCACTGGATACAGTATAACAACTGGTCCTTAACAAATCATGGCACTAGCTTAGATTTGAAATTGAGTTGACAAATAAATGGCCTTCGATTCACACAAGCATCTGAACCTATCCTTCATGTATGTACATCCACAATACAGTCCAAAAGAAAGGGAGTGTCTGTTGTAGAATTCTTAAATAAAACACAAACAACATCTTTACAATCAAAATTTCTCTCATCCTGTTACTCATATAATATTATTTCTTTGCCTAAATTGTTCCACTCTGTTAAAATTCTGCATATTAGCTCGGCGGATATGTAACAATATAAGGCCAAGATGTTCACTTCCAGAAGAAAGCGTGAAAACTTGTACATAGGGGTATTAGAGTTTGCAGAATCCGATTTTAATGGGATGCCCGCTGGCAAACCAATGGTTCCCACTCAAAATGGAGAAATCCAAGATGGCCATCATCCGAATTTCAAATTTCGATATATGGTCGTAACTTTGAATCTATTTGATATAGAAACATGATCTTGGTGGCAAATTATAGGTTTGTGGGGCCAAGGAATGCAATGAAATAGTTTAAAATACTGTAAAGTGCACCCAGAACAAGATCCAAGATGGCCGCCATCCGTGTAACAACTTGTGTAAACGACAAATATGCTTTTTTGAAGGGTGAACGATTTTAATTAAAACTCCAATTAAAACTTAATTTATAAATCTCTTTTCATTTATTTTTCAGGAAAATCATATCCATAGTACACCTGGTGAATGCATGCATAAGCATTAATTTCATGATGTGCTTAATTTGCAGAATTTGACAACATGCATCCGATCAGCATTCATCTTAAACTTTTGATATAGATTTCTGATAAATACGTCTCCAGTCAACTCAGATGAGCTGCAGCTCTCATGGGCACCGGCAGTTGAGAAGATATTGGAGAAACCTGAATTGAAATCAGAAGATAACATCTCTTGGTCTGCACATTTTGCAGCTTCACAAGATTCCTGCCCCAGACCACCGACGATATCTGGGCTCATGCCATTATTCCATGAAAATGCACATTCTTTGGCGATGATAAAGCATGGAATGGATGTAATCGCTAAAGCTACCAAACATGTGCATCCTGGACAAGTCCCAATATTGACTGTTGGTCAGCCACTGTATGCCATTGCCAAGAAGATCCAGTGGACCTGGCCAGCTGCCTATGGCGAAGACAAGCATGTGGTGATGATGGGTGGATTGCATATAGAGATGGCGTTCCTGAAAGTTCCAGGAGATTGGCTACATCGCAGTGGATGGTTTGTTGTACTGAGGACTGCGAACGTTACCACCGATGGTAGGGCTGATGCTCTTGGAAAGGGATCATTCACGGCACGTTCTCAGTGGGCTCATCAAGTAACAGCTGCTGCACTGTTTTGTTTACGTAGCCAAGCCTACAGTTCATACAAAGTAGAAGAAGAGGCAGACGCGAGGCCTGTGATGCCATTCGAAAACCTGTGCACACACATGGATACGCATAATCCGCAGTTTCGGTACTGGAACAAAACCTTCAAACTTGAGGTTCTCTTCCTCCATTTCGTGCAATCACAGTGTGAAGGAAACTTTGAGCTCTACATTGGGACACTAGGGAAAATTGTGCCATGGATGTTTGCAATGGATCACCTCTACTATGCGAGGTGGTTGTCTGTTCACGTGCGAGATCTGATGCAGTTACAGCATGAATGTCCAGCAGTGTGCAATGAGTTCAAAATTGGACACTTTGTGACACAGAAAACAACTCCTTGCTTCTCCATGATGGCTCATGGCCATGTACACGAGCAGCACAATGTTGTGTTGAAGGGGATGGTTGACTAATCGGCATCATTGAAAATAAAGCAGCCCTCTGGATGATTGCAGGTCCCGAGATAGCCAGGATCATACATGAGGTTGAAGTGAACACATCTCAGAAGACAACCCACAAGGATCGACACAATGAGCGCAAAATAAATTTGCGACAAATGTCCAAAGTGTGATAGATGTTCTACATGAATTGGGTAATCCCTTCACAGAAACGAGTGCTGATCTCCTCACACTGGACACGAAGGTCATCATGTCTGATCAAGTCGTCCAGAACTTCTCAGAAGCCAAGGAAATAGGTAGGACTCAGTACAACACCTTCGTTGATTTGCGAGTTGTGAAGATGGAGAAGCCTTTCAATGACACTATTCCAAAAAATAACCTCCAGTTGTTCAAGTCAGGAGAACGGAAAGTCTCCTCAAAGATAAAGTCCAAAATGTCCAACATGAAGAGCAACTGCAGCTATTTTCGCGAATGTACATCTCTTGTCAAGCACGAAATGGTGAAATGGATGTGTTCTTCCAGCATGAAAACCACTCTTGTCACAGTCTCTGGCTGAAAACAACACTTACTGTGGACGTGAAGATCTTTGATGGTGCTGCCCTCGTCCATACCTACATGGCTGCGAGTCGACAGCAACAAGACAGAACTCTTCAAGTTTCTAGCCACAGTTATTGCATCTGAAGCAACAGCAACAGGGAAGATACTGATCACAAACCAAGGGTCAGAGTGTAACCTCATCCACACCACTAGATGCTTCTGACCTACAGCCATGCTCACACGAAGAGTCAAACTACCGAATGATGTTCCATTGTCTCCATGCGTACATACATGGCGTGAAGAAGAGAATGTTATATGCCACTGACACGGACGTACTGGTTCTTGCCATTGTGACTGCAATCGACATGGAAGATTGTGAACTTTGGTTAGCTTTCGGACATGGTGCCCATTTCCGTTACATTGGAGCTCATATTGTTGCTAGTGAGATGGGCAATGATTACTGCAGAGGCTTGCCATTCGTTCTTGCATTGTCAGGCTGTGACACGGTGTTGTCATTCTGCTCCATCGGTAAGAAGACAGCCGGGAAATTATGGAAGTCACATCTTCAAATCAACGACGTAATTCATCGGTTGTCAGATACGCCAGATGAGGTGACAGACGCTGACATGAAAGAACTCGAGAGATATGTGGTCCTGCTCTACTCTCGCACATCACAGCTCACTGAAGTGAATGAAGCTAGGAAGCAACTGTTCTCCTACGGTAATCGGAAGCTGGAGAACATCCTGGCGTCATGTGCAGCATTGCTACAACATGTCAAGCGAGTGGCTTACCAAGCCGGACGAATCTGGGGATGGAAACTGGACAGCGAAGGAATCTGGGTGCCGTTATGGTGTACCCTCCCTGAAGCATCAAAGGGGTGCAGAGAACTCATCAAGTGTGCCAGCAAGAAATGCTGCACAAGACGATGCCAATGCTCCAAAGCCAGTCTCCCCTGCACACAGCTCTGCTTTTGTGGTAGACAGTGTACACAAAGGGACATTGAGTGAAGGACTTCTTACAAGAAGAGAACACTTGGTTTTTTTAGAATTAGGTGGAATCCAACAACTTTTAAGTGTATAGGTTTCTTGTGTGGTAGCATCACGTCAGAAGAAACAGTTTTGTTTGATTCTTGATTCTTGTTTTTTTACATGTATTTGCGTCGTCCTGCCCACAAAATATTTTCAAAATCTTATAGTTGCAATGTGCTGATGACAGAAAAAAAAATCAATTAAAGCTATGTTTTAAATTATGGTTCAACTTAATACATTATATGTTCAATCTCAATTGGAATTAAATTACAGTTATGGAGAGATATTGAAATTCGTAAAATGGATGGCGGCCATTTTGGATCGTGCACTTTACAGTATTTTAAACTATTTCATTGCATTCCTTGGCCCTGAAAACCTGAAATTTGCCACCAAGATCATGTTTCTATGTCAAACAGATCCAAAGTTACGGCCATATATCGAAATTTGTAATACGGATGGCGGCCATCTTGGATTTCTCCATTTTGATGGCCTCTTAACAAGCATGTTATGTCACCTAATATGGCCGGTTGTGTCCTCGTGGTTGTAGAAAGATACCTACAAATGTCTAATATCACCCCTTTATCAACAAGGATCCGGCCTAGTACATTTTGGAACAACTGGTGATAATATTGGCTTTAGGTAGCTTGATTATCATTGCCAGTTGCACTTAGGACACACTGTCGATGTGCAGCTGGCTGTGGCAGGGACAGGTAATTCTAATAACAACCACTGGTCGGTTATACATTTTCAAGTCAGGTTACAAGAAAATATTGCTGTTATTGCTTATGTTAATTTCCATAATATATGTGTCACTACATCAAGATAAGGAACACATATAGTATGTTTTTCCTAATCTAGCTTAGTGACATAAGTATTATGATTTTTTTTAAAAATATGTACTCCTTATGTACTCCATCACTTCTAGAATGCCAAACAGTAACTAAATCTAGAGCCAACTTTATGGAGGTGTTCTTACGAATTTCAATATTTTCATAAAACATGGTTGGGGTATATATCTTGCTGCTGTTACTTAAATCACGAAAGTGTCGATCAAGGAAGAAAGAAAGAAGAAAGAATAGTCCATTATCCTCGTAATCTTTTCCTTTGATTTTTTTAAAGCTTTGTTAAAACAAGGTGCAAGGTGCTATGGAAGGCACCGAACCGGTTCTACTGTAGATATATGCAGCAAGCTATGCGCTTTTGCAGCCACTTCAAGACAGAAATCAAATTAAAGGTATTCGTATTTCCACTGTTGAAGGTTTCAATCTGAGGCAAGATCGCGATTTAAAATCCAAACTGATCAGTTTGTGCAAGTGGAATATGACTCAGGCATGTATTTTGTAAAGTGGATTGTAAGCACCTATGGTCGATGGTAACTAAGGATGCTCTGTGCAGTGGGCCCGGTTGATTAAAAGCATCCCCGGAGATTGTGTTTTACGTGCTGCAGTCATGTTGTTACATAAGAGAATGAGCATATTAAAGTCACTTGAAGTCGACAACAGACATGGAGAGGCAGGCTGACTTCCATGGCTTGCAACTTGCTGCCATGGAAGGATCTGATAAGAGTAGAAGTTGCCCTGTTGCTGTGCTGCAAGATCTGTATTCCATAATTAAGGAATTCACAGAAGTATTTTCTTGTTTTACAGATACATCTCTGGTGTTTATGCTGGCAGGGTTTTCATGTCATATGATAAGAGGTATAATTCCACAGACTGGAATAAGAAGAATTTCTTGAAATGTTTTTTACATTGAACCATAACTATCTCGTGGTTCAGAATTGTTCATAATGATGTTTAGCATTAAAGAGTAATGACTGTCCTCTTGTTGTTTGTTTTACCTAATGACAGCAGTCGGTGTGAATGTGTATATAAAATGATTTCATGGATCTCATTTCAGGATTTTTTAAATGAAACAGAAATATTGAAGTAAGAAGTTTAACTGACATGTCAGTATTACAAGCAAATTCAAGAAGAGACATGATTCTGGATCATTATACCCTTCTAAATCCTCATCATGACATATTTCGATAGTTGCTTGACCAACGAAAAGTAAACACATGCAAAAACAGTGTCAGAGCTATGCAGAAAGTTGTCTCTATTTGAACAACACCACATGTCCATTGGAACTACATTTCCAATAAATCAAACATATATCCATATATGTGTTAGTCGAGGTATTTAACGGTTTCTAAAATGTCAACCAACACATACATTGTGAGAAAGCTAATCAATATGTCAAGATTATCAAACAGTATGAATATCAAAGTGATATTTCAGGCATTTGGTAGGAAACAGATACGTATCAGACAGCAGACGGAACTTTCTTAATATTACTTACCCTGCACTACCAGTTTCTGTCCACAGTCAGGGATGATTGGTCCCCATGATCCTGGTGAGCCTCTGTAACACTTGTAATGACCTTCGTCTTCCCAACTTACATCAGAGAGCACGAATCTAAACAAACCAGTTCCCGATGATGACACTTTTCCAATGAATCTCACTCTAGATGTGAACTTGTCACTGGCAGCTCTGACATCATTGTGGCCTGTGACGTGAAGAAGGCATGTCTTTGTCTTACTGTTACACACACTGAACTCCCTGGTCCCAGGCTCAGGGAGAGTCCAAGACAACGTGGCATAGCTGCCGACCCTGACATGCTCAGTTGTGGGCACTGGAAAAGAGAAGATTTATGAAAGATTGACAGAGGTAGACTTGCAAACATGTATCACTTATTAAACAAGAGTGTGACTTATTTATGAAAGTTTGTTTGCAACAACAAACGCAAAACATCACATTGAGTAAGGTCAATGCTCCAGCAGTGTACCTTATATACATGAAACATCCAACTGATTACAGTAAAACATCATATACACTAACAAAAATGTCAGAGCTCACATAAAAGACAAACGCGTGAATAAGACTATATATGTGGCAGTGTTGTTTTTACGGGCACTCTTTGTATTTTGCATATTTTTACATATTGTATTGAAATGATGTATTGGCCTTTTAATGTAGCTGTTGTACTCTACAATGCTTATTTCAGCAGAATATGAAATTAACCTATGTGTTTTTTTTAATCGACTGTATATGAAAGCCTGAGCATCAGCAATTCGTTGTGGTGTATGACAGGTAGGCTTGGTCATTCTATAATGTTTTCTGTTGTTTCTTTGTTTAAGTCAGCTTACGCCTCATTGTTCCAGTCTTGACATCCTAGCACTCAGCACTTCACATGCACACCAACCGTATTGAGTGACCACAACCGTCCTTTTCGTAGATTTTAAGTTGATCACTGAGATCCTCCTTACAAGTTAGTGATATATTATATGCGTATTATGTATTTGAATTTATGTATTGAGTTACCTTATGACACTGTTTAAATATGTATCTAAATTGTCAGTTGTTACGTGAACATGTTAACACAGAAATTTGTACGTACAAGAACTAAGCGTGAAACCAACAAGCAACCAACAAATGGAGTACAATCAACAGATGTATTACAAAATTACCTAGGTTTACAAATCAATACAAATTACTGCACAGCAAATACAATGGTAGTACACAATAGAGTGGCAGTACAAAATTGAATGACAGTATATAATATGATTGCACTGGTCAGTATCAAATACAAAAATACAGTGGTGATAGCAAAAGTCAATGATAATAGTATATGCACTCAGTGGTGACAGTGGTCGAGCTTCCGAGAAAGGTAAAGGCAGGGAATCAGGGATGATGATATTCACAAGAAAGCTTGTCTTGATGTAATGAAATGTGTGAGAGAGATACGAGAGGCACGCCCTTGTCCCCTTTTTACAGTCTACCAGCTGCTGGACATTTCCACACATTGCCCTCACAACATAGAATATTCCACATGTTTCTATAACACACTATCCCAGTCCACGTATTCCTGAAGTTTACACATGACACTATCATCTAAAGTATCTTCCGAAAAAATGCTTACATTAAACAGTACTACATTTCTGACAACTAATCACTGTCCAAATACAATGCAATGAGCTTCTACCGAGTTACAACAGAAACAAAGTAACACAGTTACACAACAAAAATATACTGCCATATAACACAGTATGCGTTTAGTTTTATTATCTTATTAAATTTTTTAAGTTTTATTAAAATATTTATTTATTATTTATTATTAAATATTTGTCAAAATTGTCAGTTTATATTGTTGAGGTCAGTAACACAAAGCAGAGACAATTTATGGATAAAAACTTCTTTATTTACCAAACAAGCTATCAACCTTTCTTCTGCCCAATGAATGTATTCTCCCCAATTTCACGGTCAGTTCCTGAGCTTCTGTTCAAGACATGAATGTTGCATAACGAGACACAACTCTAACAAACATTTACCAAAAAAGTTGTTTACATTGTTATCACTTGAGAAACGATTTAAACTAAAGCAATCGCACATAAAATCCCAGCTTAATGTCATCTACTTCAATACCAGGCTTCGTTCCTGTTATGGCATTATAGTCTCCAACACAAATTACAATACCATCTCTTAATTCTGATAAAATGTCCAACAAACTGTTTTGAAATATAGTGATGCCATTTTTACAATCAACAGATAAAATGTTTAGAGTTAGATTGCTCAGGATGGATATATACACGTGCAAATAATATGTAAGATTGACGGCCGAGCAAGGAATTATCAAAATATATACATAAAAAAATTTTCATTATGTTACACCATTTAATATTTTGCTGAAGTTGCTTCTTTACAAGTACTATTATCCGACCTGAAAGTCTGCCTGTCTTAGCCAGTCTATCAGCATCATTACTATAAAGGGTAAAGTCTGTGAAAGTGACATTCATACCCTCTACATTATCCAACCAAGTTTCGGTGACTCCAAGTATATCAAATTTGTTCACATAGTTCATTATCTGTTAACTTATATTTGATGCCTGAGATATTCCGGAAGAGAAAGTTAATGAAGCTATTATTACTGTCGCTTCTCTCACATGATGGTTTCTCTTAATGAGCAGTAAAATCAGTGTATAGGCCCTGGCCACACCCTTATCTCTGTCTCCCTACTGCTGCCTCCAGATATGCTTTCTTGTGCAGCTTCATTTTTTGTAGTATCTCTCCCCTCTTTGGTTTCCCTCACTAATCTCCCTCCTTTGCGTGTCTGGTTCATCTCTTCTGCATTTTAGTAATTTCAAGCTTTAGTAAACAAGCTATCAGCCTCTCTTCTGCTCACCCCAAACCTGAGACCGAACACCTCCGCCAAGTCTTCACCAATTATCCACCCAAACTCATCAAAAAAGTCAGATCCTCTCTACTCCATCCCATATCCAGATTGGTGACCTCTTAACCTGAATCATCGCCCTTCCGCATCGCCCGCCTATTCATAGGAAAATCTTCCCACATTATCAGCTGCCTCCTCAAATTGCAAGCCAATATTGACACCTACTTCACCAGTTCCACCTCCCTCAATACCCTATTAGGAGCCAATGGCAGAAACACAACCAAACGCTAAGAACCTTAAGGAGTAGTTGAAACATCCCGCCCAATCAAACATCAAAACCAGAATCAAAGAGGACAATACGTCAACCATCAAATCAGACAATATCACCAACTGTCCAAATCACAACATCAACTGGAAAAAACGTCCAAATCCTCTCCAATAACCTCCATGACTTCACTGAAAGAAAACGAACAGAAGCAGTCCACATTCGCCACCACAAGCCATCAATCAACAGAGATGAAGGCTAGTTCATCCCATGCGCCAACTTTGAACTCATAAAGCAATACTCACCCTACCTATGTACACATAATCCTGTGTAATTGGCTTATTGTCTTATTGCCTTCCTCATCATGTGTTCTCTGTCCATATTGTTTCAGTATTATCTTTCTGTTAATCTCTCTGATGTATGCAATTGCTGTTAGTCCTCCGCCTACTCTATATACTATGTACCATGTTCTTTATTCAGCCTGTTTGACATCAGTATAAGGATGTATGCAGAAACGTCGCCTCTACAGTGAATAAAGAGGTTGTTATCCATAAATTGTCTCTACTTTGTCGTCCTTCAACTTCTAAGTAGTACCTATCAAATAATTCATAGGTCAGTGAGTTTGCAAATAGTTAAGACATCCAGTTATTCAAGCACTATATATCTTATCCCACTCTGTACCCTTTATTTCAGAATGAGTGAATGCATATTTGTATACGTATATGTGTTTGTTTACAGGTATCTATGCTGTTTATGTGTAATCTGAAGTGCTCATATCTATATATTATGAGTATAACATGGGTATGTCTGTTTGTTACCAATAAGTAGTTTTACATATTTGGATATGTACTCATGTTTAACAATTTGTTTTCCGAGGGAAATTGCATTTTTTAACATATTTTGCCAGTTTTAATATGACAGCATCATCTTTTGAAGAAAGAAGAGAAATAAAAGCAGGTACAGGATAATTTGACAGATACCATTCTGGTATAAACTTGTTTCTTAGATCACAATAATAAGGACACACAAAAGTAAACTGAATTTCATTTTCTATAGCTGAATGACATAATGGGCACAACGACTTTTCAGTGGACATGTTTCTTCCGTAATTTATCATGAGTTCTAAAAATCGGAGCCTAAATTGAATAAATGGACTTCGAAGGGTTCTTGATGTTAATGTAGATAAGTCTTTTTCTGGTTGAATAAGACTCTTAAAAGTTCTTTACAAGTCATACCTCAAGTGTTTTCTAGAGTGGAATGCCATCCCTGGTAAAACATGTTTATAGTATGTTCACGAAATTGTTTCAAAAAAGAGTTTACATCACCAACTGTTTGGTACGTCTACGTCTAAATGTTCTCAATGCTTTTCGAGCATCCTGTCAAGCAATCTTATACTCGTCAAATAATGGGGCTTGGTATGTTGATAATTCTAGTTCTTTTCCTCATACAATCTGCAGAATCAAAGATAACACGGACGAAATCATCTATAGCCCAATCTATGTTAAAGAGATTCATTCCAAACAAGTCTTTTCTATGAAGCAACCAGATGGTGGCTATCATTTTGGTTGTTCATGTTTGGGAATTTACATGTTAACATCTAATGGTAAATAGTCGGACTCTATACAATCTCCAATGTTTAACATGTCAATGTATTGAAAAAGATCCGGAGAACAGACAAGTAATCATTCACAATACAGCCCTGGTGACCACAATATGTATATTCCCCTTCTGCGTCTCCATATACCCTGCCGTTCACAATAAATAACTGGAATGAGTAACACATGTCTAACAATATCTGTCCAAATCTGTTTGTCACACTGTCATGGGATTTATGATCATCAATAGGTAGATCTTCCTCCTCACTAAATGGAATGTTGTGTTAATCAAAAGCATCATCAAAGTTAGCAAGTTGGTTGATTTCTTCACCTGTGCGTGCATTCATATCACCACAAATAACTGTGTGAGAATAACTAATTTCTGAAAGGTTTTCTAATAAGAAATGATCAAGTAGTTCAATGTTACATTTGGAGCTACTGTCGTTATAGTATGGCGAACCAGACGGTGGGATACAAGTACATTTATATTTCTGTCAACAGAGACCAATTGTTTTGCTACTTTAATGCATACAAAATTATCGATATCTGATGCTATTAACCTGCAAAACTTACTAAATGAATGTTGGATACATATGCACACGTCACCTGAGAGTCGACCATCCTCGATAATTGAATTGCAGGGCTATAGAAGACATCATAACAAATGTTTCTACAAGACACACTATTTGAAATTTGCGTAGGTAGGAGGTGAAGTCGGGGTCATCCACTTTTTGCCTCAATCCATTTACTTTCCAACACAAGAAAGTTAGTTTCTCATCTTCACTCACAGCAGCGCTCACAAAATCGATCGTGTCACCGGTCTATTACATCCATGTGATATATAATCCGGGCCTCGGCCATCATCCTATGGAAGTTGCCTGTTTGCCTGTTTCAATTACAGCTTGAGTGATCCTGCCTCGCCTACGTTGGGGTGTTTCCTGTTGAGTACAGGAGATACTATCCGAACTTTCACGAGGTTTTGTCACAAGCTTACCATTTTTAAAGTAACCAAAATGGCCGGTGTCTTTAAGAGCATTCAGTTGTTGACGTTGGCGTGTGGTCAAGTCACTTCAAATTCCAAGCCCGTTTTCCTTAAGCATGGGTCTAGCTTTCAGAGCTCGAACCTTGTCGTCTGATATCAGAAGCTTGGCAATTATAGGGCGATTGGCGATGTCAGATAATTGCCACGCTTTAAACGTTACGTGTTCATCAAAACTGACATCGCCGTTTCCTTGCAAGCCATCGATTTCTCACCTTCTGCTTCGGGTACACCATGGATAATGACATGTGGAACGAGCGAACGTTCATCGTTTCATGTTGTGATGGCCGAACGTTCGCTCACATTTTGCCAGTACCTGACAATCTGAATAAAGTGACAAAAACCTTTCCACTTCCAATAGAAATATGAACCACTATCGAATAGTGATGATACCAGGTGTTCGCGAAAAGGTGAGCGTATCCTGCCCCACCGGTGGCACACGTCACAAACACATGCAAGACAAGTCAATTGTTCAACTGAAAAAAACATGGGAACATATGAGCGTATCAAAATAGGGAATTGCATCGGGCATCATTTATTTCACTGATGCGTCAAATTTGGAAATGTCCTCCACATGTCTGCCATAAAACTTTTTGAAAGCTTTACCAAGGCCTTGAATGTTTTAACCTTGATCAAACAAGTTCTGAGTAAGAGTCGCATGACGCTCTGTGAAATCTTCGTAGAAAGAGCATGCTCGATTGTATCTCAAAAGGTGTGAAATGTAAACACCAAAGGCTGAGCTGCTGGAATATTGCTTGACATGAAGGGAAAGTTGACTATTGGAAAATTGAAGTCATCGTCTTGTGGAGAGTGTTGTGTCACTCTGAATCTGTAGGCACAGATCTAAATATGAAACAGATGAGGTCACTGGTCTCCTTTATTTCTAGTCCAGGTGGGTAAATCAGTGGAAGAGAATTGGTTATTTGAGATTTATTGAAAGATATGAGATTATCGATATACCTGAAGCTTAGGTTAAACTTCTTGGACAAATAACCTTGTTTTGACTTTGCCAATCCCAGCAGAAATTCCGATTCATACACGTATGCATAATGAAACAGATCAACAAGAAGGTGAGCACAAATGGTGCCCATGGGGATGCCTGCTTTTTGCCTACACTACAGTCCAAAGGGAGTGACTGCTGCTGGATGCTAACATAAAATGTCACAAACAACATCTTTACAATCAAAATGTTTCTCATCAGGTTTTTTAGATAATATTTCTTCAGCTAAATCGTTCCATTCTTTCAAAATTCTGCATATCTTCAATGTCATGTGCTAATCCATACATACATCACTTGTCTGTCAACAGGCTTTTACCAACCGAATCCAGTCTCAATGTTTAACTTTCTAGTGGCAGTTGGGATGTCCCAGGTCACATTCAAGTGATCCGGGAACCATCGGAAAAACTCTTCTTTGTAATGTCAACCATTGTCAATTTGCCTTCACGTGTCTAATGACACTCCTACATCACTGGAAATCGACCAGGATCCGCTTAGTGCCTTTTTGAACAACTGGTGATTATGTTGGCTTCAGGTAGATTGAAAATAATTGCTGGAGGCGAAAAACTAGGGACCCACTGTCGATGTGCAGGGACAGCTTATTCTTATGACGACCACCGGCTGATTATACATTTTCATGTTATGAATATCCATACGAATCTTCGAAAACGGAGGTATTTCCTCATGTTAGTGAGCGGACAGCCACTATCATCCGGAAATGGGTGATGACAGATATTATTTGTATATTTTTTTTAAATAATGTTCAGACTAGATCTACGTTAACAAATGAAAGTAAAAAAGAAATAAGTACCGGTATGTTTTCCTTATCTAGATTTAGTTAAATAAATAGTATGACAACTTTAAGAACGCCTGTCAAACATGAAAAAATCTAGAGCCAAATCTTTCGAATTTCAATGTTTTCATTAAACATGGGTGGGCCATATTTTTTGCTGATGTATCAAAATATCTAAACCATGACAGTATCGATGCAAAAAGAAAGTATACTACTCAAAAGAAGTTAAGGATCACCCGATTCTTTCATATTGGTAATGTAAATCTGTCATGGCATGAGTGATTAACTATTGTAATATGAAAGAATCAGGTGATCCTTAACTTCTTTTGAGTAGTATATATACCATCATCCTTGTAGTCATTTTCTTTCAGTATTAAGAAGCTTTATTAAAACAAGGTGCAAGATGCCATTGGAGGTACATGCAGTCTAACATGACCGTTTCCACTGTTGGTATATGCAGCAAGCTATGCACTTTTGCAGATAACCCCAGACAGGAGTCAAAATGAAGATATTCCTATTTCCACCGTTAAAGGTTTTAATCTTTGCCAAGATCGCTATTTTAAATCTAAACTGTCTCACAACTTGGCAAAGATCGGTTTAAGCATGTGGAATATGACAAAGGTATGTTTATTGTAAAGTTGATTGTAACCACCTTAGATACAACACTGGCGTTTATGCTGGCAGGATTTGTATGTGATATGATCAGAGGTAATTCAGCACACGGAAAGAAGATGAATATCTTGGGATGTTATTTATGTCAAACCATAACTATCTTGTGGCTCAGAATTGTTCATAAGGATATTTAATATTAAAGCTGCAACACACAATGATTGTCCTCTATTTGTTTATATTCCCATATGACAGCAGTCAGTATGAAGATTGCATATACATTGATTTCATGGAACTATTGAAGTAAGGAACTAAGAGACATGTCAGTATCACATGCAAATTCAAGAAAAAAGTTATGATCGTAGATCATTATATTTTTCTAAATCCTCACCACTCTCTGCTTCCATTCTCAATCTTTCTTTTTCAATATCAATAGCCAATTTTCTCTGTCAAATTATAATTTCATCAAAGCCAAAACATCAGTTTTTCCTTTAAGCAAGGCCAAAGCATCATCGTCCTAAATGTCTTCCTCAACCAGGTAAGTTATCAAAATTTTCTTGACAACAGCCTTTAGCAAACCCGATTTGAGATTGTAATATTTGTCCAATTCGACCAGTTCAGACTTTTTGAGCATAGAGACTAAAATCTTGTTTCGGTGAAGGCTGACTAACAATTTTCTCTAAACTAAACACTGTAGTGATTGTTGGCTTCACACAAAACTAGACAAAAAATTGCTTGTCGAATAATTTTGACAAATAATTTGTGATGTACGAATTTTTTATCCCAGACGAGCCACCATTTCTGTTATGTGTCGATTCCCAAATTGAAACAATACATTTGTCTAGAAATCTGTATGTACACAATCAACAAATGTATTACAAAATTCACTAAGTTTACAAATCAATACAAATTACTGCCCATCAATTATAATGAGTGATTGAGTGAGTGCAGCGCTTTTAACAGTATTCCAGTTATATCACAACGTGTAAGCTTAATGTGGGAGGGAATGCCGAATTTAAGCCGGTCTCAGACGTTCTGACAAACCTAGAAACATAATCGAGACAAACTGCGATTCGAACCCACAATCATAGGTTTCTGCACAGTGAATTGCGGCGCCTTAGACGACTGGGCCACCCGTGCCCCCCAGCAATTATAATGGCAGTAATGGTAGTACAAATAGTGGAGGCATTCTTGAATGTAGGCAAAATCAAAACATACCCAATGGAGTACAAACATGTGCATCTGCATCATGTAGGTCTGGGCAATTATGTTTTTTTCTGGATTAATCTAATGTTTCAAGGACAACCGTACATTGTTCTTTTGGAAACTCGTTCTTTGTATGTATTATTTCTTCCCTTGACAGTCAGTGATCCACAGGAATGTTTACTTCCGTTAGCATATTTTAATAAAAAACAACCATAAGCGAGGTATGCTTGATTGCAAAATTTGATGTATATGCATTAATAAGCACTAAGCTAATAACACTTTTGTATATTGCCAGCTGAATTTTACAAATGGAACAATTTGATGAATTACCATTTGAGGTTTTCTGTGGACTTAATATTTCGACTGCAAACACAATAATTTGACATACAGTAGTCAAACAACAACAAATATTACTTCACAGGTCAAAGTATGGTATTTATGATTATGTATCCAGTCTCTGGCAATTAAGGTTCGTTTCAAGGCAACAATAGTGGTGATCTGATCGTGGTTGCTGTTAATAATGGTGAGTTTGTGTGATCTGTCGATCAGTTCTTACATCATTTCACCAAAATTAATGTAAATAATTTTGAATGCAACTTTGAATAACATTAATCAAATAGTCCAGATATACAAGCGTACATTTGTGAACTCAGTACTCAGGTTCTGTTGACATGTTATTAACGGTTTTAAGTGCTCATGTTAATGTCTTTGCGTTCGGAAAAATAATCCACAATCATTGTCTGCGTGAATTATTCACACCCCAATTTACACAGCTGTGTTTCTTTGAAATACGTTTCCACTATGAACAGCACCAGACAGTTCTGCTCGAATAATGCACAAAGGTGTGGTGCATAAATGTGTGTAATGGTACAAACATGCACTCTTAAGCGAATATAAGGCCCTGATATGAATATATCATATATATCAGTATATCATATATGAAATGATTGGTAATATATCTAGTTACCTCTCAGCAGCGGCATATGTATATGTTTCCTAATTGGCATATGTTTTGAAAAAGTCTCCTTCAACACAGTTGGCGTTATCAAAGCCAAGGGCATGTAACTCTTAAGATCTTACATCATTTCTGGTATGCAAATGACGTCAACATATGGCGGTGTTCATTTCATTCTCATTACCTCTACAGTCATAAATAGTTCAAATCGCACCATGCTTATCAGCATCTTGCTTTCATGAATTCTTGGATCCTTCGATCAACAATAACATACTTCTCAAGTGTAAAGCACTAGCAGCAATGAATAACTGCTCCCTCAGCAAGAATCCCCGCTTAGAACTGAAAATGGAGCTACACTACTGCCTAGAAGTTCGTTCCCCTAACACGCGTTGAGAACGCTTGTCACACGCATGTGACACGGGTGCTCAACCCGTGTGCAACCGGTTGAGCACCCGTGTCACATGCGTGTGCAACAGGTGTGCAGCGTGTGTGCAACCCTTTCAGCACGCGAGGGTCCCTCGTTGCACACGCGTGTGCCATGCGTGTAACACGGGACCGGGTTTCAGTTGAAGTTTACAAATATATCAAATGAATAATAAGAACAAACAAAACAGTGAGTAAGATGTGAATCTTGAGTTAATGAGCGGCCATTGACCTGTGTTCACCAGACCATAAACACAAGGTCGGCCCGTCTTTAATAGTGTTCGGTTGCTCGACTTTTATGGCATGAACCATTCCAAGAGGGTCCAGTCTAGCCTTTATAGCTAGCAGACAGTAGAACAGTAGTGAATTTAGATGCGAGTTTATTTCTAGGAGAAACCCCGAGTTGAGGTTCGGTCTTGACTGCCATTGAGTTCGGACTTCTTTTGCTTCTCAGAAACTTGTCTTGTGTTATACAACACACTTGACTGTTTATGATACTTCCTCTTTGGTTCTTTTGGCTTTTGATTTCTCTTGTGTTGGAGTGCATTCAACCTTTTCATTTCTATTTGGTGTTTGCTGATTGTTACAGTCAGTTGTTGGGGATTGTCCTCGGCAATGGCTGACAACAGAATGGAATGTGAGGACGGATTTAAAGTGGTGGCTTCAGGGAGGAAGCGAATTGGTCGTATTCCAGATGGTACTTCTAAAAAGGCCTGTGTTGCCATGCCTCCACCTCCTGTCCCTCCTACTGTTTGGTCTGATCTTACTTTTGTATTTGATGATCCAGTGCAGGTCAAATCAACCACTGTCATATTTAAAGCCGATGTAGATGAATATGATGATGGTTCAACGACCCTCTGTCAACTTATGACACAGCGTGCTTTGGCTCGGGTCTTGACTAAGGTCACTACAGAAATAGTCAGTGTTAAGCGGATGGCCAGGGGTAATGTTAGTGTCACAGTCAAAACTGTTGAGGCTGCCAAAACACTTTTGCAGGTCACTGAACTTGGTGAACATTTTGTCACCGCACATGAACCTGAATCATTAATGAGAACACGTGGAGTCATCTATGGTATTGATCTGGATATTGAGATGAATGAACTTGAGGACGAGTTAAAGCCTGTGTTACCATTAATGTGCTCTGCTGTGCGTCTGACTCGTGGGCCTGATAAAGTTCCCACCAAATCTGTTCTACTTACATTTACTGGCCAGTCTTTACCAGATCATGTTGTCATATTCTTCCAGAGATTTCCTATCCGGATGTATGTACCTCCTGCTCTGCGATGCTTCAAGTGTCAGTCCTTTGGGCATGTCTCTGCTAAGTGTAGGAGCACTCATCATGTGTGCACTAAATGTGGAGGGAAGCACAAATACGAGGAGTGCACTGAAAGTTCCCTTAAATGTTAGAACTGTGGTGGTGCCAACTCTGCGGCTTACAAAGGTTGTATTAAATACCAGGAAGCTGTCCAGATTCAGAAAGTACGGGTTGAGGGTAAGTTGTCTTATTCTCAGGCTGTTAGACAGGTGCGTGGAGATTTAAATGTCGCTCAGGTTCCAGCAGTCCCTACACCTCCTTCTGCAGCTAAACCACTGTCTCAGGTTGTTACAATTTCTGATGTTGTGTCTTCTCCAGTCATGGTGACTGCTAGTACTCAGACTGAGTCTCTGGAAGTTGAATGTCTTCTGTTGTTGACATCTTGCCTGAATCATCTTGCAAACCTCTATTTAACAATGTATCTCCTGTTGATTTTATCAACTTTGTTATTTGTATAGTTGCTAATCTTGGCACTACTCGTGCATTCAAGACTGATGGTCTTCAGATGATAGCGACGGCTGCCCAGTCTCTCTTGGGGTTACATTTGTCCCCGGATGATCTCACGAACATGGTTAAGGGTAGACAATGGAAGTCTTAATCCTTCTTATGGCTCTCTCGATCCTTCAGTGGAATGCTAGATCAGTAAATGCTAATGGTCCGGGATTCAAGGTTTTTATTAACAGTCTTGATTCTATGCCTGATGTTATATGTCTTCAGGAGACGTTCCTGAATCCTAAACAGCAATTCCGTTGGGAAGTTTATGTCTGCCTAAGTAAAGATCGTCAGGTTGGTTTTAGAGGTGGCTGTGCTATACTCATAAAGGACACTTTGTCATTTAATGAACCTACGTTGCGACCATCCCAATAAGAAATGAATGCAGTCAACATTCATTTGAAGGATAAAAGATCAGTCTCCATTTTTAATGTCTATAATAATGCTCTTGCTACCTATAATGACTATATTTCTCTTTGGACCGTGTCAGCCAATCTTACATTTGTGTGTGGTGATTTTAATAGTCATAGTCCATTGTGGGGAGCTAGTAAGTTGGATGCTGGAGGTAAAGCCATTGAGACACTACTTGACGAAAAGAATCTTTTCCTTCTTAATGATGGTTCTATGACCCGGTATGATTTGGCTTCTGCTTCATTTTCGGGCCTGGATTTGACCATTGTCAGTCCACAACTGGCTCCACATTGTGATTGGGAAGTATATTTGCAGGATTCATTTGGTAGTGATCATTATCCTGTGTTTACCAGCCTTCAACTTGACCCAATCGCTGATCTGAGTGGTACACCTCAGCGGTGGCTTTTCTCTAAAGCTGACTGGTCTGCATTTACTGCTTTGTGCTCTGACACAATCACGCCTGCTATAAACTCAATTGATATGGAGCAGTTTTCCAAATGCTTTGTCTCTAACATAATTGATGCTGCCAATAGATTTATAGGCAGAAGTTCTGGTACTCGTCCGCTTAAACCGCCTGTTTGTTGGGGACTGATAAATGTCAATCAGCACATGATGCCAGGAAGAGGGCAAAGAAAATTGTTGAAAGATCGGCTTTGTCGTGTTATTTAATTGAGTATAGGCACACTTCCGCATTACTGAAAAGAACTGTTATTGAAGCAAAACGTTTGTCTTGGTCCAATTACACCAGTTCTATAAATAACAATACACCTCTATCCCAGGTATGGAGGAAAGTGAAAAATATTTCTGGTAGTTCAAGTTCACATCGTGTTCTTCCGTCTATTGGTGAAGTCACGCCTGCAACAACTAATATAGACAAGAGTAATGCACTGGCTAAGTCATTTCAAAAAGTATCGAGTGCAGATAACTTTAACTCAGATTTTCTCCGCTATAAAGAAACACTTGAATCTAAATTCTCGGACATCTTGCATTGTCCAACATATCATATTGCTGATTACAACTCATTATTTAGTTTCCAGGAATTAAAGAATGCTATTTCTGGACGGAAAGATACTTCTCCAGGAGATGATTCATTATGCTATGATATGTTTAAACATCTTCCCCGTATCAGCTTTGACACCATGCTTTTACTGTTTAATAATATTTGGTTTGAAGGCAAACTTCCCTCTTCTTCGAAAAAAAGAAATTGTAGTTCCAATTCCGAAGCCTGGTAAAGATCCTACTGAAGCCACATCCTACAGACCTATTGCTCTTACCTCTAACAAGTGTAAAATAATGGAAAGAATGGTAAATAACCGGCTGGTGTACTTCATGGAAAAGAACAATCTGTTTTCAGAAGTTCAATCAGGATTTAGAAAAAATAGATCTTGTGCAGATCATGTACGACTTGAAACTGAAATTAAAAAGGCATTAGGTAGCACTGAATATTTAATAGCTGTTTTCATGGACATTGAAAAAGCATATGACATGTTGTGGAGGGAAGGCTTTGTAATTAAACTGTATAACCTTGGAGTTTGTGGACGTATGCTTGATTGGATAAAAGATTTCTTAGCAGGTAGAACTATACAAGTTCGCATTGGAACGTCACTGTCAGATATTTATATTTTAGAGAATGGAACACCTCAAGGAAGTGTGATCAGCCCAACATTATTTAATGTCATGATAAATGATTTGTTTGAGAATATAAATATCCTGGTTGAAACATCACAGTTTGCAGATGATGGAGCTTTGTGGAAAAGGTCCGGTAATTTTAACACTGTCTTCAAAGTCGTTCAACAATCTCTCTATCTTGTACAAAATTGGTGTGTTCATTGGGGTTTTAAGATTTCAGCTTCTAAATCTTCTGCTATCATTTTTACTCGGAAAAAGATTCCTCACAATTTCAAATTAGTCTTGTGTGGTTCTGAATTGGAGTTTGTCGATAAAGTCAAGTTTTTAGGTCTCTGGTTTGATAAGAGGCTCACCTGGAAACCACATATGGACTATCTGATTCAGAAATGCAATAAAGTCCTCAACCTTCTGAGAAGCATTTCCAGTACCAAATGGGGTGCAGACAGGAAGTGTATGTTAATGTTATATAGAGCCCTCATTAGATCTCGACTTGATTTCAGTTGCCAAGGCTATGGATCTGCATGTTCTACACAAAAAGCAAGACTTGATGTTGTTCAGTCGAAAGCCCTAAGATTATGTCTTGGAGCGTTCCGGACCACCTCTGTTGAGGTGCCTTTAGATCTCAGGCGTGAAATGTTAGACGTTAGATATATGTTAAAACTGAAATCTTTTGGGAGAAAACACTTAACGTCAACTGTGTTGAATGATTGTATAGAATATTTTCATGACACTTGGACAAATGGTATAGGGCCTTATGGGATGCGATCTCAGAGAATGGCTTTCAATCATACTGTGCGTGATGTTCCAATAAATGACACTACTGTTCTGCCTGAAAAGCCACCATGGCTGCTTGAACTACCATCAGTATATTTCGATGTCCTGGAGCAGGTAAATAAATGTGAGCCAGCACCTCGAGTTAAAGCTATAGCTGAGGAACATATCTGAAGTCTACAATGGTTGAATGCTATGCAGATTTACACTGATGGCTCTAAGTGCCCAGTGTCTAGTCGTGTTGGTGCTGATATGTTCATCGTTAATGAAAAGAGAGAACTTTCTGTCCGATTGGCTGATCACTTATCATTATTTTCTGCTGAACTAGGAGGAATCATTGAAGCATTGCGTTTGATAAATTTTTTAAGGCCTGTTTCAGCTGTAATTTTCAGTGACTCTGTCAGTGCATTACAAGCAATTCGGGTAGGTTCTTCCTCAGCGAGGCAGGACTTGATCAACATTATTCTCGTCCTTTATAATGACTTAAGTAAAGATCTGTTAGATGTTGAATTTTCATGGATCCCCGCTCATTTTGGATTACTTGGAAATGAGAAAGCTGATAAATTGGCTAAAGCTGCACTAGAATTTGATGAATCCGAACAGGATGACACAATTTTACCTTCTCCTGCAGAGTTAGGCACCGTCAGTATGGCCCATGCTATAACAAAATGGCAGCAGAGATGGGCATCATCCTTAAAAGGACGCCTTTGGCATCGATCCTTTTATCTCTAAATTACACATATCTAAAAATAATCGGAGAGAGGAGGTTCTCTTAACCAGACTTCGTCTTGGGCATTGTGGTCTTGGCGCCTATATAAATGTCATCAATAAAGACGTTTCTGCAATTTGTACAGTGTGTAATCAGCTTGACAATGTAGCTCATTTTTTATTGCATTGCCAAAAGTATGTTAATCGGCGTAAGGTAATGGTGGAGGCACTAACAGTTCTCAATATTGACTTCTCATTGTCTGGTATTTTCTGTTCTAGGAATATTGTTCACCATGATGTTCAGAATGTCATTCTCGCTTATATTAGAGAGTGTGGCAGTTTTGATACTTTATAAAATATCCAGGTACTTAGCAAACCTTTATTATGGGCAAGGTGTAAATGGGCCTAGTTGCCCGATTGCCGCGGGTTGGTAAATGTTCGCAATTAATGAAGTGATTGTTTGTGGATTGCGGACATATTCGTTTTAAGTTTTGCCCACATGAGTCATTCCAGGTGATTGCAAATGTAAAGTTTTTCGTTCGCCAAATTTCTGCTTTAGATAGTACAATTATGATAGAACAGTCATAACTACTTATGTCTTATTATGTCACGTAGGAATATGTCCCATTTTCCCACCCCCCACTTGCTGTTTGGTATTTTATTATAATTATCAAGAGAAAATTTTGTGTGGGACTCTAACATCACGAATTCTAAGAGGACATTGGAAAAGAATATGAACAGCCATGTTGCCTCACTGTTGATAGAATTATAGATCTTCACAATCACCGGGTGTGACCATGAAGGCAGAATCTTGTTAGGGATTGTGATTTTTACATTTGCCCAATGACCCTGGTGAGTATTGCTTGGGATACCAAAAGTGACACTTTACTTTTAGAGGAAATCGGTTGTGAGTACTTATACCATGTGGAAAGGTTATCTTTAGGATTTTTTTTATCCTTTCTTTATCTGTGGGTAACCCTTTCAAGTTGATGGAAGGAAGTCACTCAACCAGGTCATGACAATGGTTATGCGCAATGCTCGGGATCGCGAAAAGATCACTAGAGGTGTTGATGGAGGCTGGAAATGCAGCATACAGCATTTCTAGTGTATGCTGGCACCTCGTCTTTGTTTCACTCGGTATTTAAAACCTTGATATCCAAGGCTACGGCCACCACGCCATTCACATGTGCATTTGTCTATTTACAATGAAGTACTTTAGCGTTCCCAGTATTTATATACTACCTTACTGATTACTTTTTTACTGCAAGTGCCTTAAGTATTTACATTTCAGTGAACTGAGTTTATTCACATGTTAGCTTTCATAGGTTGTGATGGATACTTGTAAAATCCTTAGTTGAGTTTACTCACTAACTACTGTGGGCGTTCCTGGCATGACTTCTGTGTTTGTATAAACACAGTAACTGCTAAAAGCGGCGTAAAATCATGCTCCATCACTCACAGTAACTGTTAATCCTCTACTGTGTGCTGGCAAAGTGGGGATAAACCTGTGTCAAAGACGATCAAACTTAGTTTGAATCCTTTTTTATCTGTGACATCTTCCAACTGGTGACATTTTAGTAAACTTGACAAGTGATTATGATTTTAATATTCATGTTATTATAGTTTATCAAAGTGTAAATACAACTTTAATAAAATTGTGCTACACTCGAAAAATGGATTGTCTGTGGGTAAGTTTACATGTCACGTCACATCAGCATTTTTTCAGTTATATTGCGGCTAAATAATTGCCAGCATTTGGGACTACATGTAACATGGCTGCTTTTATATTTCTTATACAGGTGCTTGACTGCCTCAGTAGTTCATGATCAATTAGAATTTTTATTGTGTAAACAAATCAGTCAGGTTTGCAACAATAGATGAAGTTGCCAAATTTGAACCGCAGTTACCGATTAATAACTTAAGACATAGAGACAGGGAGTCGATACATAACAAAGTTATGGTCCTGTTAACACGATTGACAGTTAGAACGTTGGAGTATATGACCCTATACTGTTGGGTAAATTACTGTTGACATGTTTAAACCCACTTTAAAGCAAATGACAAGTCAAAACTGGCCGCCCTGATTATGTTCTTATGTTTGACAGCAACTATGCTCGTGGATTTCAGAGATAGATATAATTCTTTACCTTGTTGTTATTACAAAAAGTGAAAATGTCTTCAAAGTCCACAGTCTGTTTGTTAGTACAAAACAAGTGTGTTAAAAATATTTCAACGTTTTCTTTTATTGAACACAATATTTGAACTGTATTGCTGTAAGTAATCTACACTTAAATAAATTTATGTATGATCTTCATATGACACGCTCTGTGGCCAGAAAAGCAAATAAAGTTATGTCTTATGACCTCTATCATCCCTGCTGACGCTATCATAATTATCGAGTTCAGTCTGCCACACCAAGCGTGAATAAGCATTATACATGACGCATATACATTTTTGTAGATATGAAACATCCTGGTTAATTGTGGATACACTGGGCACAAATACATAAAATGAAGAACATGGGACCGATAAATTGGTTCCTTGATATGCAGCATGAAAGAATCTTGTTTCTTTCCAGGCCATCCTGGTCATCATTTACTCCTACTACACGCATGGTTAGAGGCAAGATCTAAGGCGCCGCCTAGCATTTATTAGACAACAAACAGGGTTGTCCGTTCCGCTTTGAACTACCATCCCCACCCTGTCGGTAGGGATTATCTAATTGGTGCGCACATAACTGTGTCTAGTCTACCGCGGGGTTTGATGCGGTGTCAGTGTCAAATGTTTGTTTTTTTAATAGTTGTGCAAATATTCGTTGTATATCGTATTTTTTTTGTTACTAACTATCCTCTTATGTGCTTAAAGAAAACGGATATTACCAACAGTAAGTCAGCCAACTGGAAGATCCACTGCCTGTTACATTCCTTATATAGGCTCAACGGTCCTGTTTGTGTGTACTAGACGTAACATACGAAGACATTTCGCGAGGGCGTAACACTAAAGTAGACACAAGAGTTAGGACACTGGCTGCGTAACACCAAGACATGCGGTTTGAAATCAATCACTGACAGGAGAGTTGAGGTTAATTAAACACACAATTTTGCTTTCATATGAAGCATTATGAGAACTGGGGTGCCAATATGCAAATATTACACGCATTCACACACGGAAGAAATTTATAGTTGATACAATATATGTTTTAATTAATCTGAACTCATGTATATCAACAATAAGCAAATAAACAAGTCCATGGAAAATGCTGTGTTGCACGTTAATGTTTTCACTTTGACATAATATATCGTAAGAGAGGGTTTGGGATTCCTCTTGAAAGTACTAAAATAACAACTGTTGTTTACTGAACAGAGTTTTTTATGATAAAAACATTGACTATTAATTTCTTCTCTCATTTTTCAATGTAGTTCACTTAAAATTTCTTCTGTTTCTAAACTGTTAGGAAAAACGTTAACATAATCACAAGGTAATGAGCCTTTTGACTAAAAGGAGTTTGTGTGTTTTTATAGGTTTAGAATTTTAGGGTTTATTGGCAGCTTGTTTGTTGTACTTTTGTTTTGAAATGCGGCCAAGTAGGCCTGTTTTGATTAGATATATGCCTAGTGGTTTAAGGGTTTGTAAGTAATTATGGGATTTAGTACCGCTGCTAGTGTCATGTGATTGTTGCAATTTAGTGTGGGTTTGAGTGTTGTTCTGTTTTGCTGGTAATGTGTATAGTAATAGTATTACGTGTTCAGGCGTTTCTTTTAAGTTGCAGTGGGGGGCATTTACCGGTTTGGTCTTTTTTAATTTAGTGTAGGTGGGAGTTTAACTTAGTGTGGCCTGTTTGTAGTTTAGTTATTTTGGGGGTTTTTTTTAGTGGCTTTTGAAGCAGGTGTTTTAGTTTGCAATCATATTTCTGATAGTTATTTTGCCACTTTTGGAACATTTTCTTCTTTGTGATACTTTCAATTTCGTTTTATGATATTGGTAGGTTGATGCTTACTTCTAATTTTAGTGCTGATTTGGCTGCTTTGTTCTTTGCCAAACACTCCAACGTGGGCAGGGATCCAAACTATTTCTTTGTCTTTACCTAGTTTACGTAGATTGTTGGCGCTTTTAATTATGTTGTATTAGTTTTGGGCGCTTTTTTGTGTTTTTTTGTGTGTTTTTTGCACTGGTGCCCACTTAATGAGTCTCAAAGGATTAGTGTTTTTAAGGGTATATTTATTTGATCACTGTGCATGACTGTTACTATCCCCATTAATTCGGCTGTGAAAATTGATTGACTATTTGGGAGCCTATAGGATTGTGTTTCTTTTGGGGGTTTGTTGATATGGATGCCGAATCCTGTGCGTTTTGAGCCCGGTTCAAAGGACCCGTCTGTGTAAATGTGATACCAATCTGGCTATTGTTCGTGAATGTATGCTAGTGTGATGGATTTAGCGGTATTTGGATCACTTTCTTTACTTAGACTGGTGGAGAGAGATATGACGATTTTGGGTGTTTGGAGGTTGGGTGTGAAGGTGTTATTTGGTGCTGTGTTTAACTGTAGATTATTTAGGTTGTGTGTATTTAGGTAATTTATTATGCGTTGAGAGATTGTTGTCAATGGAGGGTTTTTGCGAGCTAGAGCTTGGAGTCCGGGGCTTATGTTAGTTTTATGGATCTGTTTGATTTGTTGTTTTTGTTGGGCTGAGGCCCAGTAATTTATTGTTAGATGTTCTCGGCGTAGATCAAGGGGTATTTCGCCTGTTAGTGCCTGTATCGATATGTGCGGTGTGCCATGCTGAGTGCGTGTGATTATCTTAAGTGCTTGATATTGAATTGAGTTTAGTTTTATCGCTTAATGAGGAGTTTAAGGTGTTGTATATTTGGCATCCATAGTCTATTTTTGATCTATTAGTGATCTCTGAAGTGATAGTAGGGTCATAATCATAATGTTGAAGAGTGTTGGGCTTTGAATGCTACCTTGGGATGTGCCATTTTCTAAGGGACACTGGTCTGATAGCGTTTGGTCGACACCCACGGTTATTTTGCGATTAGTTAGGAAGTCTTGGATATAATTTAGTTTAGATATAGTTTAAGTTTTTGTATAATCCCGTTATGCCATACCATATCGAAAGCTTTAGAGAAGTCTAGAAATATGCCTACTGTGTATTGTCGGTTTAGTTGGCCCAGATTCTAACCAAGTCTGATTTTCTTTTACCACGAAATGCACGAACTGGTTGAGTGACTTCTATCTGAATTACACACAGAGAAAAAAAGGGCTACAAATCCTGAAGATATCCTGTATACATGGTATATTGACATCACTAAGCACCATACTCAGCAGGGTCATTTGGGCAATTGTAAAAATCACAATCCCTAATGTGAAACTCCCAGTGATTGTTAAGACAACAAATCCTATCTTGCAGTCAGACAACATGACGGTCTAAATTCATTTCCTATATCCTCCAGTAAATAGTGGGTAATGTCAGAATAACACCCTCTGAAAAGACACCTCGAGTTCCCCACCAAACCTCCTCTTTTTAACTTTTACCAAAAACAAACAAAAAGTCGGGTGTGTGGAAATGTCCAGTATTGGATATGAAGAGAACTATTTTTTCGTAAGGAGTTACGGTTCTTTACTAAATACCCTTATGGACCTTCTATTATTAGAAATACATCTGTTTGTAGACCTTTTAATTTTAACGATTATATGCAACTGACGTTTAAATGTATCTAATTGTACCGTTAAAAAAGGTGTTGAAATATGTTAATGTTTAAACGTATTTAAATTTATCTTCACACACAGAGCTTGTTGCATTAACATTTATATATTATCATCATGAATTGTTAGGTTTTACGTCAACTTAATTGACCGGTATTTCGTGGACGGGGTAGGTGGCGTTGAATATTAAATACTATGCTTAATAGATCTAAACCACCATACTTAATTGTAGGGGGGAAGTTTAAACATATAGGTATATATGTTGACTATAAATTATAAATGATGTATATATGTAAATAAGGAAATATTAAATATAATACTAGAACATATGGATTGTTTTACAGAGGGGGAAAGTTATTAATAAAGATAAGATTAAGGCCTAATATAATAGTAATGTATCGCTTTCTTAGATGTAAAGCATAGCAGGATATAGTAATATAAACAGTAAGGCTGTTTTTCGGTATGAGGGGCCTGCTAAATAAAGGTAAACTGAAGTGAAGCCTAGCTTCAACATTCATATATTTTGATGTTAACATGTTTTATGGCGCTTGTACAAGAAAATATTCTCCAGCAAAAGTAATTAAGCATTAAGAAACCTGAATCACACTTTTGGCGTTCAATCCGTAATCTGTAGGTTTGTTCACAAGGACTGGACGTCGATCTTTCTGAAGCATTTTTTCACACAACAGCCGATAATCCCAAAGCTTACTCGGCTCCACTCGCCTTATTTAAAAATTATTCTGCGAGAGAAGTTTCAGCTCAAATGGCCAACTGCGAGTGTAGGCTTCTTTCCCGGGAATACCCCTGCCTTCTGGCTTCAGACGACCGAAGCATTTATTTTGTTATCTAGGCTTACATACATTTACACATACATTTACACACACGCACACACACACATAAATACACACACATAATGTATGTACATACATGTAAACACACATACAACCATACATACCATGCATACACACAGCCATGTAATCATACCTACATACTGAAAAGGAAGTGTGTGTATTGATCTGTTGTCTTAATCACTGACCCAATCAAGAGTGTCAGTCGGCATGTATCAAATCTTTATAACCGGTGCGATTGTGAATACTGTCACACCTGACTTATTTGTCTGAATGACACGTCTGAAAACAAGAGGTAAACCGTTACATAGTAATTCGGGGTAACGATTTTCTGTGCTGTAGAATCAAAGTACCGTTGTGCTGCATGTATATGGAGTACATATATCTTAGGATGATGTGTCATTCCTTAATCAGTACGATGTATGTCATAAGTATATACACTTAAAAGTAGACACATGTTAATGACAGAGAGACAAATAAACGCAGGTCGGGAAAGTATTATTACCTTGGTTAATTATAAGCCATTTTTTAAACAGTTTTTCATAAGATGAAAGAAATGATGGTGCAGAAGAAAGACTAGCAATTAACACTATAACCGTGATGCAATCGCGTTACTTAATACAATGCTCAAAGAACAATATATAGGTCACCTTTTTACTATTTATTCCTTATTTGATATCAATAATTCATTTATGGATACGAAAGAATGAATTCATATCACTTATTTGATTTGATTTTGTAATGAAATGTTTATTGATATCGCAAATCAATTTTTATATATCAATCACTGAATTTATTATCAAATATTATCATCTAATGTACCTTATCATCTAAAAAATCGAATATGGTATTGTATCTCTAGCCTTCGTCTCCATGAACTTTATGCCCATTTTTAATAATTCGTGAAGATAGGTACAGTATCGTAACATTTACATATATAGTCATATTCAGATGATGTCTCTACATATATGCGAGGGCAAGCTTCTTCCCTTTGTTTAATCAGTTTTCCTCCTGGCTATGAATGTGGAACACAGGCTTTAGGGTTACATATGTATTTTGTTATCACTGTATTTTAATGCGATTTGAATATTATTATTTACTATCGTACTCACTTCATGTTTTAAATGAGACGTTTTATATTTTACATGTCACCACAAATGACAATTATTGCTTGTAAGCTCAACACAATTGATAAATACTCTGAAAGATATGACTAGTAAACCATAAATGCACGTTAAAAACATATATATTGTAAATGCCAAAATAATGTATCTAGGATCAAGTAGAAGATATATTGACAGAAGCGCTGGGAATTTATTCAACAAGCCCGTGAAGACATCACTGCCTTAGCTCAATGTTTACCTCTCCTGGCGGCCATTATACAACGGCCATCTTACACACAACCCCGCTTACGTCTACAGGTCTCTTCCTGTGGTACTGTAATTAGTAGAACCCTCTCCCTCAAGTGAATCCTCCATGATATAACCTACTGTCATTAATTAAATGCTGCCCTTTCCCACCGTCACGGCTATGGCGCTGAGAGAAAGAGACCCAACCATCATAAAGTAATAAGGGTCCAATAAAAACAATGCTCCGCGAAACCTCATAAATATGATCACTGAAAGTCTCACTACAGACGTCTAATGTCAAATCACAAAAAGGCATTTGAATAGCAATGAAATTTAACAGGATGATGAATTCTCTTAAAACCATCGCAAAACATCATGTAGAAGCCACAACAGTACTCATATTTTCCACCAAAATCAGGGGCGGTCGGGGAGCCTAGTGGTTAAAGCGTTCGCTCGTCACGCCGAAGACTTTGGTTCGATTCCCGACATGGGTACAATGTGTGAAGCCGAATTTCTGGTGTCCCCCGCCGTGATAATGCTGGAATATTGCTAAATGCGGCGTAAAACCATACTCACTCACTCCAACACAATCACATCTAAAAATGAGACATCAGCAAGTACATATTAACATTTAAGGAAACACAAAAAATATCTCTGTGTTACTACCTCCAAGTTCAGCTTAACATGGGTCCTCCTTTGGCCAAAAGTGTGTTCCCCCTGTAATGAGTGTGTCACGCGTTGCACACGAGTGACGAACGGGGTGCACACCCGTGTTCAACGCGTTGCACACGGGTATCACACTCGTGGCGGACGGGTTCCACACGAGTGACCAACGGGGTGCACACAGGTTGTGTAACGCGTTGCCCATGCGTGTAAGGGGAATGGACTTCTAGGCAGTAGTGTAGTATCAGTAATAATCAACACTAATATGAAATAACAATGTGATGATATAAGTAGTGTATAATTAAATTCGTTTGACCTTGTATGCTCCCGCGACGCCTTACGGTCATCATCGAGAGTCTCTGATGGGTAATCCACTGCAGTCTTAAATCTGTTGAAGTGACAAATGGACTTCGTTTGACTAACCTGAAAAGACGTCTATCCTTTCTGTTAGAGGTCTTTCTTGGCCTACCAGACCTATGCCTGTCATTGACATCATTGGTTTGACCATGTTTGACAATCAAACGAGTCATTTGTCTTGCAATGGCCCTGCATGACATGCCAGCATTTATCATGCCTATCACTTGCCATCTTTCAGCGTTCGTTAACTTTCTCCTCACCATGGCTGATTTTCAACCTCTATTGGAAGGGGTTTCTCACACAGAAGCAAAATGCAACCACGTGTCTGAAACTTGAATTTCACTATTTATAGGGTAGGGGAACTGCAGCAACACGTAAAGCACGCTTTCCTTGTGGTAAATTTGAGTTCATGAATCTATGGAAGCCTAATTCAGTCATACATAATCATATTTTGTATTTCTGATTCCCACACGTGAAATCATGAGACTATGAATATGGTGGCGCTTAACTTTTGTGCATGTGTATACATTAATTATTTGTAACTTTTGTATTCATTTACTTTTTATCACAAAAAACAGTGTAGCACTGAAGTTGGTGAGGTAGCCAAATACTTATAAGAGAATATTTTGAAAAAAGAATAGGACACATATTTACGTACACTGACAATTCGTGCAGTTAACTGTGTTTGTGAATTTCACAGACTGCCAAAAGTGCGTTGACCTTTCAACGTTTTGGGCCACAGCTCCCCCTTTTAAGGTCGGAAGTATAACAAACTATATATTTCTAGGTTCCTTATGACTGGACGAGTAATTTGATATGCATATCGACACAATTTTGAATTTAGACCACTGTTTGACCTTTGTTGACCCTTCCCCAAAATGCCCGGGATTTTCAACCGGGCAGCCCAAGTCAAAATTGTTCAGTATACATCAGGAAACTCAAACACACTTTGAACCTTTGTTTCCATGATTTTGCCACGGGACCTACAGGTTGGCCTTCTAGTATTGGCTCTGACATCCTTGATCATATATGGGCTTCAGAATATCAAGTCTAAATGTTCCATATGTATCAGTCTTCCTGTTGGAGTGAAAAGAAATGTGCCTGTAAATAGATTACCCTTGTCTGATGTATTCTTTCCTGTCAGGTACACTATGATTTTGTCAGCTTATGTAGTTTATTAGTAGTATTATGTGTACTGTTGCAAACTTGTTTTTCCCATTAATGCAATCACAGAATCACAGCTGGTGTGTATAAAAGTACCCCTGCCATCATGAAACAAGAAGTGTGAAGGAAAGTAATATTTTCAATCATATTTATCTTTCCTTAAATGCTCTTTAGTTAAGTGCTTGAAATTGTCAGTGTCATAAACAATTAAATATAAGGATTTTTCTTTAACAGACCCACATCAAACCTTGTGACAAGTTAGGTAGAGTTATAAGTTTGAAAACCCTCATTTTTTAGGTGTCCATATTTCCCCCCAAACAAATGTTTACAATTAATTACACCAAAAGTTGCCAATTTTTAGAAACAAAGGAACTTAAGTCGTTGCTCCGTCTGCTGACAAAACATGATGATTGAATGTAAAAAATGATAAAGAAAATATTCAGAGGGTGTTATTCTGACATTATCCAAAAGTCAACAATGTCTGTTTCTGGTTGTTGTGTTGCATAAGCTTTTTAACTCATGATATTTTCTTTTTGATGTAAACATACCACTGAAAATTTTGATATTTTGCATGCTGAGCATTTATGCATGTCATACGTAAATTAAATGTTACGCAAAGCCTTCTTGGTGAATAGATATTGCAAGTTTTGTTTGGTGGTGTCCTTATGCTATTCGCCTGTCGAATGGGTTCGACATCAGATGCACTGCTAGTGACACACTCTGTCGAATATGTTCGACATTAGCATGAAGAGCTTTAATCTTCCAGTTAATTGTAGGTAATGTCACTTTATATCTCCAAGAAATAAAACCTGTTTGATTTTCATGTATAATTTATTTCAATATTTAGCGTTGTCTTTTTAATCCAGTTACAACATACTTATTACTTCTCAAAGGGTATCAAATATTGGCCATTTACTAGACATTTCAGAATTGTCTTGTGTTCAGTTTTCAAATTGGGAATTGAAAACTCTGTCAATATATTTTTCAGAGCGTCGTCTGGAATAAAAGTCATTAGTTTGAAACTGGAATCGTAAAGCTCGAGAAAGCTGCTTTCTCATTTGCTGATGCCTAATTCCAGTTATTCATTATGTTGATCGGTCAAAGTGGGCCACAGGTCATTCTGACGTGACCTGCAATGGGATGTCCACTAAGATTTGATTTTAATGAAATTGGGTATGAAATGTACATTCAAACCTGTGTTTGTTCTTCATTAATGGGCCTCATATGTACAGTACAAAAGATCCATTTATATTTTATAGAACAAATGTGAAATTTCATCCATTACAACATGCATGCATGCGTGGAACGAAATTTCATACAATGATTTGTTTGTTTAGTTTCAAACTATAAAGAAATTAAATTCCTCTTAAGGAACAGAGCAATTCTTTTTTGTACATGTACATCACTAATTGCCATTTACAATATAAACTTATTAAATAAGATAATATATACATCCAATAGTATTTCTTTAAATTTCATTAGCAGATACAATCTGTATCAATTTACTTATACATATTTAAAATATATTTACAAAATCTACAGGATATTGACCTAAAACATATACATGCAGAATAGGACATTTGTCTTTCTCACAGAATATCAATCAGTTTCCATAAACCAGATAGTCACTTTGCCACTTAAGAGCTCTTCCTGACTGTCTCTGCTCCCTGGTAGCAACATTGGCATGATTGATGTCACAGTCACTAGTAGTACATGAGAGGATAGCATCATCCAAATCAAACACAACCACACTGTCTGAAACAGGGTTAGAATCAGTGGAATAAAAACTACTAGCTGCAGTGTCAGCCTCTACTGAGTCAGCTGTTTCATCCACCACAGTGTCAATTTGGGTCTCTAGATGTCTTGGACAATCATGATGTCTCTTCAGACGTCGATGATTGATTACCCTTGGTCGACCATGTGCAGTACACGGCCGAATCCTGTATGTTGCCAGGCTGGTCTGCTCCTCGACAACAAAAGGTCCTTCCCATCTCTTTGCATTAAACTTTTTGGTGGTTCCTGGATTATTTTTAGGATGGAATAACTGCTGGTGTCCGATTCATTCTATCCACCTGACCTTTACACTGTGGAATATAAGGTGTCGTGCGAGTGAAAACAGTCCTGGGACCATCACTGCATCTACCTGTGGAGCTCTGTACAAAGCATCTGGTACTTCACTGTCCTTTCCTGGCCGGTGATGTATGGTAAACTCAAAATTCTCTAATGATACTCTCCATCATGCAAGGTGCCCCCTTGGTTTTTGAGCAGGTAAGTTAGCGGTTTATGATCTGTAATTACAGTGAATTGTTTCCCTTCTAGATACATGGCAAACTTTTCCAGTGCCAAGACAATAGCTAAACATTCCTTCTCAGTAGCAGAGTAATTCCTTTCTGGTCAAGTGAGAGCCCTTGATGCATACTCAACAACATGTTTATCCTGAGAAAGCATTGCACCTGGTCCCATATCACATGCATCAGTCTCAACAACAAACTCTTTTGTGAAATCGGGACATGCCAATACTGGAGCCGACGGCATTTCTCTTTCTAGTAATCAAATGACATCTGACAGTGTCCATGTGAACACGACATTCTTTTGTGTGTGAGATCTGTCAGAGGTTTTACTATGTAAGCAAACTTGTCAATAAACCTGCGATAGTAAGATGCCATTCCAACAAATCTTCTGACATCAGCTGCATTCTGTGATCTTGGAAAGTTATTGATTGCACTAAGCTTGCCTGGATCCGGATTAACTCCCCTGGTGTTAATAACATGACACAGATATGTTACTTCAGTTCTTGCCAAAAAAACACTTTTTGAGGTTTAGTTTTAATCCGGCACTTCGTAAGCTCTCAAAAACGTGTCTCAAGTGCTCCAAATGTTTAACATTTAACTCAAATAGTCCCTTGTGGAAAGCAAAAGCAATTTTCCTTTTATCTTCCTCTTTAATAGGCACCTGATAATACCCTTTGGTCATGTCAAACGTGGTGTACAGACGAGTGTGACCCAGTGCAGCTAAGCTGTTGTCTATCCTTGGGACAGGAAAACTGTCTCCTAAACAATGATCAATCAAAGCACGAAATTCAACGCAATACCTTGTCGTTAAATTAGCCTTCTTAACAAGAACTAATGGACTTGAACATAGACTATGACTTGGCCTGGACAAGCCATCCTGTAAACTTTCATCAACAAAGTCTGAAATCTTGTTCTGGGCATCATGTGGAAACAACCGAGGCTTCTGTGCAATAGGCGCTACATTCCCAGTAGGAACAGAATGTTCAATCACTGTAGTATGACCAATTTCTCCGTCCACAGAAACACATCACCATTTTCCTGTATTATCTTGTACAGCCTATGTTTGTCAAACTCCCCAATATGTGATGAATTAGCAAGGTCTCGAGCAATCCTGTCCATGCTTGTATCTTATTGTATTCTTTTGAATTTGAGTCATAGCACACTGCATCCCCCATCGACACTTCCAATCCTAATTTTGGATAAATCCATGCCAAGAATTGCTGGATATGTGGAATTCTTCACAACTGTAAACCTATGTTCACTCACTCTTTGTTCCTCAACTCTGCAGTGTGTCAAAAGATCCTTTGAAACTCCATCTATAGTATGTGGAATGAATATTGCTGGCAAGCTCTTGCCCTGTGCTCTCCTGGCTAAATCTCCTGTAATAATACTGATTTGAACCCCAGTATCAACGAACCACAAGCACTTAAAATCCTCAAACCTTTCCTTTTACTTCAATTCTACACGAATCAGTTCCTACTGTAGTTGCTGACACACCCAACATTACCTGCTAGGGAGTTTCTGCTTCTCTCCCCAGCCAGATCAAGTTTGACTGGTTTGAACGTAGAAACTGTGCCCGGCAGTTTCTTGCCATGTGTCCCTGTCTGCCACACCTGTCACAATTGCCATTAAATCTCCATTGTCCCTTTGAACCCTTCCTTCCTTGATTTTGTTCACAATTTCTTGACCTGGCTTACTGCACATAACACTTCACTACAGTTTCCGCAAAAGCCGCAACAGACGCTGATATTTCTGCCTGGCACAGTGTAAGATCAGATATTTTCTTGGCTAATTCAGTTCAAATTGCATTCTGTTCTTCACTGAATGTTTCTCCTGTTGCCACAAGCCTAACAGCTGTCCCCTTCCTCTCAATTTGCATTGCCTTCCTCACTAAGGTTCCAAAAGTAACATCATCTGCAGTTATCCAAGACATTTTTTGTCTCACCTCTGGATTCTGTGCCCTTCTGTGGTGTGCCGTTCTGAGTGCTGCTATAGCAACAACATCGGTGACGTCAGTACATGCCTTTGACACAAGATCTGTTTTGACATATTTCAGTTGCATGTTCGTTTCATCCTTGTTCTGTTTCCTATCTGTCAGTTCCTGTTGGTAAAAAACTACTGTTTTCACCGACTTGAACCTGTCTAGGAACGTCTGTTCACACCCGAGTACGACTGATGCGGCTCCTCGTTTGGCTTCTCCCTTCAGCGCTAAGTGAACGCATGCTACCTTCTTGGCTTCCTCAGTGATGTCCCTGACGACGAAAAAACTTTTCCAATTGACTCAAATGACTCTCAATATCACCCCTTCACATTCGTCCCACTGCGATATTCCAGCACTAGCCATTTCCAAGTGAAAAATATGTTTTCCCGCCGCTGCCACCAATGATAGACAACAGAACTAGCTGCTTCACGTCAAACGTTGTTATTCATTAGAATTTCATTATACAACTGACAAACGATCCTCTCCACACACACACACACACACACACACACACACACAATCATTCCTAAAACACTATGACAACACACAACACAATCACGGTAACATTCCATACTTACAACGGTCAGCTTTACCGATACAATTCATGCGCTGCAATAACAACACCAGAACTTCCGGAATGAAAGTTATCTCCCTTACATCATTTCAACTTCCAAGAAGCATTAAGACTGTTCGGGCACAAACCACTTATACCCACCAGAGCGGAAATGCAATGGCTGACACACACCAAACAGATTCTGTTTTGTTTTGTTTTTCTGTGCATTTTGTAAGTGTATGTCATCGACCATCGCCCATCAGTCCATGATAACATTTGTATTATAATCAATGTCAAGAATAAAGATTGAATAATGCCATGTATGCTAGTGTTTCCATACAACAGCTAAGCCTGTTTGGGTTGTAGGAATGGGATGGTGTGAATGTGTGGTTGGGGGAGGCAACAATAGTTATCTCCACTACTAAACCGATAAAGCGCACATTAGTGTCATGATATAGCAACTCAAACAGGGACACATAATGAGGGAATGCAGGTACCAACAACCTAAAACCTTTTGATTTACTGTTACCAGGATCACATATAGATTGGATAGGGTTATCTGGTGCCCTGTCATTACAAAGTACTCCTCGCTGGCTAAATTAGTAATGTTATTAGAAGTAACAAGTTCTGATAAAGCAGGGTTATTAATTTCTTCACACTTCAGAATGACTAACACAAGCCCAGTCTTGTTCCAAAAGGAGGCTTCAGACAAAATGCAATTGCATGCGAACACTGAAGTATTCCACTTCCTCCTTGGTCCCTGGTTTTGTTCCTAAACTTAAAGGAAGCTCATCTCTGAACATTTGGTCATAGACAATAAACAGAGCATGCTGAAGATCTACTGCTGTCTAATGTTACTCATGTCAGGCTGTATAAGATGTAGATGCTTTGGAAGAACACAGTATACAGCATGTCTGCACAAGCACAACAAATCAACAAATCTGTATCAGCTGTAAGGTGATGATGTAAAGAAGTGAAAGAAGACAAATTACAAAGTAAACAAAATATCACAAAAGTACACATCTACATACCTGTCCACACAGCCTTAAATCCCTTCCTATTCCGATGAATCGTAGTAAACACAACCCGGTAGTAGACAGCTGACTGGACAGTGTAGCCCCGTCTGTCTCCACTCAGATGGGCAAGGAGGTTGTTGGTAGCATCATACACCTGCAGTTTACAAAATGAGATTAAATCCCATTTTGACTACATCCCAACATGCCTGCAAAGTAACTGTAGGCAAATTCGAAATACAAACCACACTCCTTCAGAAATAATAAGCATGACTATTATATGTGTGAATACTATAATCATCGAAATTAACATAGAACATATGACTTAAATATTAAAATATATATATGCAACTAATAAAAATTATATTATTGGGAAGTTATCAATTACTCTTGATTTCAGCAGCATTTATCCTTTTATTTAACAAAAACAATAAACACAATCAGATTGATAACAAGATAAACACATTATGAACCCATCCTCACAGCACTAGGAAACACACCTTAAGTAACAATATTTGAACAAATATGTTTACACAAGCAAAAAATCTACAATTACGTATCCATGGGTTGAGAACTGGTTGGAACACATGCATGCATTTCAGTGCAGCGGCTACTGTGATTGTACGCAAAGTTGGCCAGGCAATTGTGAATTTTGACAGAAACACAAGTATTTAGTGGGAATACTACTGGGACAGGTGAGACAAACATGTTCAGGAAATTGTGAAGAAGCAGGCACTGACAAATTATGTCATCAACAATATAACATAATATAATGTAAACAAAAGAGATGGAAAATATCCGAAATCATGTTAGTATTTGCGATATACATGGTTGAGTAGGAAATAATTGTGTGAATGATCGTCGGCTGTTTGTTGCCATAATGTTATTTTGATAGTGTGATCATAAGCCTATCGAAATTCTTCCTTTTTTCTGTCTGTAAAGTTTTTTCTACAAGATTCATTAATCTGGTACATTCACTTGCACACTTCATTCCGTATTGGTTCTCTTTGCTTTACAAATAACACAATGTTTACATACCTTGACAACATCATACCCATAATTCGTAATGAAATCTTCAAACACGAGAGTGACCAATGTCTCTCCTGCATCAATGATGTAGGTACAGTACAGGCCGCGGTTGTAATTGCCAGGATAGTTAGGTGAGGTGAAAGAACCCGAGGAGCCTGTGTAGCGCTCACCGCATCCTGAAGTAGATACAATAAGGCGTGTGTACATGTGATTGCTTATAATGTATCTTCCTACCGAGAGATTAGAGAAATCACTGAAATCAAAATCTGTATAGTGCGAATGGATAAAATGTGAAAATGTTCGTCCAAAACGTAACAAAATCACTTTCTGATGTGGAAAGATATATTTCTCTGCTAAATGCAGCATAATTAAGAATAAGTTACTCGAAGTGTAGAGGCAGTAAATTAGAGTTCAGGCTCAATGTTGACACAAAAGATATCCTTATCTCACCAAAAGAAATAACTTTATTGAGGATGAATTACATGTCCTACTTATGTGCGACAGATAAACTGCTTTCAGAAATTTCAGATTGCATGCATATCTTAAAGCAAATCCGTGAAATATTTTAATTATACTATCACCGCTGAAAACATTGATATATCACAATAACCATGTCTATATTTGTGTAACTCTGAGTAACTAACCGTGTTTGTCTGTGAATCAGTGACCATAAACATATGCTGATGTTGTACCTGTACGGTTGATGTACAATTGTATTATTGGCCTATGGCCTCTGATATGAAGAAAATGTATGTCTGTCATATTTAAAATCTGTCAATTTACATGACGGATAAACAGTAAATGATAACAATTTGTCAGCTACTAGCCCAAATGAACAACTATATGTAGGTAGCAGTGACCAGGAATAGCTTTCGGAAATTATTACCAAGATATAATTGGAACAGGTGACCAGAGTCTGAGTGTGACACGTGTAGTCGTTGTGCAGAGTTATGTCCCTTGACTCAATATAATCATTGATTGATCAGCACAAGTATGAAGGATGTAATATGACGTCTATGACCTGGTTCACTTATGACATACCCTGGTGTAAATATATGCTGTTCTAACCAACGTAATTAATATAAAACCAAGTACGTGTCACTGGTGGGGTTATATCACATGACGCAAACAGGGTAGACTTGTAAGGTTGGATTACATTTCACGTTTTAACTACTACATGTTTACTACTACTTTTCTTCCATCTAGGAACATTTACTTTCTCTTTTCCTTAATTAAATTCAGGTTTCTTTCAGAATTGAATAGTTATCATAATAATCAGATAATATCTGTAGGTGTCCTAATTATAGTAACTACACATTATCTAGAAAATTCAAAACAAAGTGACTCCCTGTTCGGCCATCCAATGAGTGCAGCTACCCAGGCAGCAGCCAAGCCGACCAATTTCAAGTTTAAATATGAGTTCCATTAGTTTGTTATTTTTGTTTATTGTTTGTTTTATATATCCAAAGAAGTTCAGAGGTAATTAGGTATAATGCCCAGTTACAGGTTTAAACAATTCAACACCATTGGATTTCACAGCCTCAATAACCTAAACATTTCATGTAGGAAAAACCTTTAATTAACCATTAAGTGTCACACCAATGTTTCAGAAAATAAACTGAGCTCTTTTGGAAGTATAGTGTTCGGATCGTCCAGCAGTGTGAACTATACGGAAGTCTTAGACTGTATATTTGAGTTTTCAAAAAGTAAGAGACGAAGTATTTTGAAGTCGATACATTTTGTGAGACGTAACTTTTAAAAACTTACACATGTGTTTTGCGTTAAAAATATAATTTGCTAAAACCACTGTGTGAGCTGTTTTTACATTCTCCCGAAAGTTCGAAAACGTTCATTGTATCCACCAATGGATAAATAAATAAACCCACTCGATAAGTGAATCAGACAGATCTTCCCCAAAAATATATATCTTTGCTTTCTGTTGTCTTATCTGTATGTAAACAAGAATGAAATACTCATATCCCCCGCCAATATGACATGTCCGGTTGTGTGCAAGGCATTAGCTCGTGGGAACTATGTTCACAGGACCTTTTGTAAATGGCCTTATTGCAAGCACGAAACAAGTTATTACTGGTGTTGTTCTGCCATCTGCAGTTTATGATGAAACACGTAACTGTATTTGTAAAAAAAATGTGTTATTAATTAAACAATAATCAGAGAAAGTAAGGGAGTTCTTACTTTACTTAGAGATCATTGTGAGCAGGGTTCACCATGAGGTGTACTGAGAAGTACAGCACCAATCATCTGATGATACAGCATGCCTTGCAAGTAAGTAGGCTCGTTTGGGTGGAGAATAGAAAATGCTAGTGAGGGTGTTACTATACAGATACAAAAAAGGCTGAAACAGCTGGTAAATTAAACATAAATTTGTACATGATTATGGACGCGCAACTTAATATACAAAATGGAAGATTCAAGCAAGTGATTTATTAATAATCTTTTACCAAAAGAACAGCACTGAGCTATCATCTGCAGGCAAACGGGTGTGTCAAAATGCTTTTATTCTTGATATTTATAAAGTCACTATCAGAATTTTTTCGCTCATATTATTATTTTGTGTCCGACTATAAACGTTAATAAAACATACCTATCAAGAGATTGGATAATAAAAGATCCCGGGGTGCACAAAATTGATCTGGGTGATCATTTAAAAGACTGTTTACGAGTATGCCACGAAAAATACAAAGAGGAAACAACCCTTTTCATAACAGACGACTGCAATGCGAGTAAAAAACTTGCCAAAAAGAAATTATGTTTACATTCTGTCTTACGTTTGCATGATAAAATCATTGAAATGGTTTATAGTTGACCATTGCACTGTTGTTTGCTGCCAAAAACAATATATTTTAAAACAAGTTACATTTAAGATATGGAAGATATGATAATTGAAATCACTCTAAAATTCCACATATTGAACGATGCGAACAAGTTCCTAATATGAAACACATTCCATATTCAATCCCATAATTCAGGTATAAGTTTGAGAACTTTTTTTACAAATTGCATATATTCGCTTTGGTCATAACTGCAGTATATTTGAATGCATAAGAATAGTTTTTGGCAACAATACGTATTTTTCTATCAGCAATATGTTTGCAACTTTTGGGATATTTGTCTATTGTTTAATGCAGCTTCAACTGTTTGAAATAACACACCCTTTTTACAGCACTTTTTGCGGAAATAAATCCAGCTGGCAGGGTAAAGAAGTTTGCTAGAAATTCAGGAGGCTACTGGTTAACTTCCAATGTAATTTTTGACTTTGATGTCATAACAAGACGAGTCATGATGTTGAATGATGCAAGGAAGATCACCTTTTGATATTGACCTACGCAAGATCCTAAAATGTGATGGAATGGGGATGTAGTTGTCAACAGCTTTGAATGATTACTTTACTTTCCGCAGCTAAATACATTTCTTTGTTTGTCATTTTGAAATTCAATTTCATTTCAGCTATCATGTTATCTGTACATTGAGAGTGTAAGGGGAAGTTGGATGACTTTCCGTTAGTATGCTATCTCGAACCAATCTGATCATACAAACGTAAATTCATCTGGGCGAGAGTAAGTTAGTCGAAATTTCCATAAACAGCATCCTGTCAAAATTTGAAACGAATTTTCATCATTTGGAAATTTACATATGGTTTTACGTCGCTTTTAGCAATATTGCAGCAATATCATGGCGGGGAAGAACCAGAAAAGGGGATTCACACATTGGACCCATGTGGGGAATCGAATCCGCGTGACGAGCCAACGCTTTAACCACTAGGCAACCCCACCGCCCCACACACCAAATGAAAATACCCGTCTTGCTATCAGAAACATGCCTGAGTCCCGGAAACCTTTTTCTTCCTCATAACTGTGCAAAGCTGTATAAATTATGACATCTTGCCACTGATTTGACAATCAACCTATCGTCAGAGCATAGCTTAAACATGCCCTTGACAATCAGGGTAGAATTAATTCTCCACATGTACCGTATTTTTTGGTGTTGCAGACTATACACACCCTATTCGGTACATGTTTCACAAATAAAGCTACTGTGTATATTGTGCACAATCTACCGATGATTATACCACATGTAAGAACTTAAGATAATGTTAGAACAATTATCAGAAGAAATTGTATTTGAGACCATTATTGTACCAGAAAAAATATGTCCTAATATATTGTTGTTTAGTTGCTGCCTTTACCATATGTATTTAAAATTAATACAACTATTAGCGTAGCATTTTGGTATAATTTAGAATATATACTACTCAAAAGAAGATGAGGACCATCTTTGATATTACTATAACTAAAGTAAAAGATTAGTGCTTTTGAGTTATACGTTTTACGTATGGCACAATTTGACGAGGTACCGTTTGAGTCTTCCCGTGGACTTGCTATTTTGATTGTGAAAAATCAGCCTGTTGACATACAAAAGACAAAGAACAATGTCATAAAAGCAAGGCAATAATGAGATATGTATACATTGTCTGACAATTCACACACAATGTTATTTTATCGAAAAAATACATTGTCCCAGAAAATTCCTGAAACAAACAAATTATGCTTCAGACGGTTGAAAAATGAATGCCAAATGAAAAAGACATTGTTGCAAGGTGTTTTTCATAAAAAATGTGTAGTCTCATGGTTTTAATTTTACATCTTCTGTATTTGGTTTTGCAGATGTAACGGATTCCAGGCCACCCCCAGAATACAAATAGTGGGTCCCTAATATCTATTAATATCTTGGGGGAAAGTAATCAGAACTCACTGGCTGTGAGTGAGTTAGTGAGATGGGTTTAACGCCGCTTTTAACAGTATTCCAGTTCTATCACGGCGTGCCACCTTAATGTGGGAGGAAAGCTCGAAATGATGCAGGTCTCAGACGTTTACCACTTCGGTGAAACCCACGAGCACGGGTATGGTGCTGACAAACCTAGAAACACAAGTATTTGTCACAGAGTGACGAAATATCCCCCGCCTGTACACCATAGTACCAAATATGAAGACAATCCAGCGATTAGTTCTTGAGATATTGTGGCAACACCGTTTTCCAACTCCAAAAACAGATTTGCCTGCTGTGACCTTGAAAATGGGGTCAAGGTCACCAAATCTGACAGGTGTATGCGGTGTCTGTATATACACTATAGTTCCAAATATGAAGACAATCCAGCGATTAGTTCTTGAGATATCGCGGCAACACCGTTTTCTAACTCCAAAAGCAGATTTACCTGCTGTGACCTTGAAAATGGGGTCAAGGTCACCAAAACCGACTGGTGTCTGCGGTGTCTGTATATACACCATAGTTCCAAATATGAAGACAATCCAGTGTTTAGTTCTTGAGATATCGCGGCAACACCGTTTTCCAACTCCAAAAGCAGATTTGCCTGCTGTGACCTTGAAAATGGGATCAAGGTCACCAAAACCGACTGGTGTCTGCGGAGTCTGTATATACACCATAGTTCCAAATATGAAGACAATCCAGTGTTTAGTTCTTGAGATATCGCGGCAACACCGTTTTCCAACTCTAAAAGCAGATTTGTCTGCTGTGACCTTGAAAATGGGATCAAGGTCACCAAAACCGACTGGTGTCTGCGGAGTCTGTATATACACCATAGTTCCAAATATGAAGACAATCCAGTGTTTAGTTCTTGAGATATCGCGGCAACAAACAGGTGGGACGTACGGACGGACATACGGACGTACGGACGTACGTACGGACGGTCGTGAATACTATATCCCCCGCTTCGCGCTTTCGCGCGGCGAGGTATAATAATCGGGGCGAACCTGGATTCGACCTCTCAATCATAGGTTTCTGGCGTGCCCAAGGGACGCAACTCTGCAAAGCGAATTGCGACACCTTAATAGCTTAGGCGACTGGGCCACCCGTGCCCCCTCATTGCCTGTGTGTATTGTGTCCATGCCCTTCTGCACAGCTCTACTTTTTGGACTCACCATACATAAGAAAATACGGTAAATGTTTTGTTTTTTTCTTGATCTACATATTTTTAATAAGATGACACGTAACCTTTCCAGATGTATTGATGTCTCACACCACGAGTAACTATGCAACAATGCAGTGCACAGATCAATAATTCTACAAAGTTTAGTTTTTAGTCCTCAATATTTACGCAAAAACAGTGACCTATTTTAAGTGTCTTTTATCGCTGATATTGTACGTATCCAGGCTTACTAGCACTGTTTCTTATGATACTCAGGTAAATTGCTTAATTCCTCTTTGTCCATCAGAACACAAAAAGTCTTCAATATCATTTATTAAAAAAAAAGAAAACAAAAAAGGTGACATTTGACATCCCTGCCTAAATCCCTATTTACAAGAAGAAGAATCTCAAAATATTATGAATATCAAAGTAATTATTATAGTTACAAATACACTAAATAAGACATGAAACTTCTTATGCAGACATTCTCATCACAAGTGCTATGAGGGCCGCTCAAGGATAATTATTGTAAATTGAAGCTGCTGTAAAATATTTCTTTGGATTAAAATAAATTGAAAATTGTTTTTATGCTCTTTTTAAAATGGTATATTGTTAAAAAACGTTATCTTAATTTCTAACACATTTCTGTTACAGAAAATAGAATTTATGCAATGTTTCTTTTTAATGTGAAGGAAGAAAAATGAACGAAAAGTGTCAACATTGTATTTGCATTTTGTTGTGCCAACACAAGTATTATTCCATCGGAAAAATATCTGTACGCTTACGTAAACGAAAACCTTTTTAGTTTGGATGAAAATATCCATTTATTTGGATGTAGTATAATGCAAAAAAAGTGCTTAGTCATGACTTCAGCACCCCCAGTGTGAAAATGGACCGTAGATTTTTGTAAGACAATCATTTTTGGAAAATTCAGACCTCTTCCAAACATGCATTAACTTGTATGGACTTCTTCGTGAAAAAAATTGCTCCCATCTCTTGAACTAATATTCATCAGACACAACTTTTGTTATCACCTGAAATAACACATTTACACCAGGCTCCTTTACTGAAGGTTTTCCAGCTTCTGCCTCTTGACATATGCGAAATGTTATCGTTCGTGTCCCGTTGCAGGCATCCGAATTATTTGATGGGCAGTTGGCGGTGCGATTGTGAACAGGATCACCAAACACAACGACATATACAATTTAAAACATCTAGTCATTTTACAGACCTAAATTGAATCCTGTCAAACCTGTTACTTCGACTTTGCACCGGTATTCTTTTCGTGGCACAAGTAACTCCCGTGCGAACGAGTGGGTCCGATCCCTGTATTCTTGTAAATGTTATCTCCCGGTTTCTGGCTTAGCTGTCTGGCTTCCAGACGAAATCGGCCCAACAGGCATCTTGCTGTCATGAGGGCCGCAAGACGATGGTTCAGTTCGCAAAGAAGTTCACGAAAGACACGTCTGGGGGTTGCTTTATGAATACTTTTCATAAACTTAATGCTTCGTACTATAGGCCTGAGGCCTCTTCAGTGCTGTATAAAGATTGAAAATACATCAGTCAATCAAAGATGAAGGTAACTTTATATATCAGAGTTCTTGAGAATTAGTTCATGTTTTGTTCTTAGACTAACATTTCAACCATCGATTGTGTTCACATGTTGACTCAAACTGGTATATTAAAAAAATGTATACGGACAACAACTGTATTAGAAACAATAAACTCTGTAGAGACTCTTGTCTCCGATCCTTTGTTTGGTATGATTATGTCTTATAATTATTTTAGGATGGAAGGTACAGTTACCAAATAAAATATGCTGAAATATCAATTCATTATGACCATATTTCATAATCTATTTTTAAAGTAACCCTCCTTACACTAAAGATATTAGTATTTAAAGACATTGCAACAAACCGAATAATCAGGGGGGGGGGGGGGGCGGAATTTATACTGAGGGGGGCGCGAAATATATTCGCCTGGAGGAGATTTTATTTCAGAACAGATTTTCCGAGGGATAATCTGTACCGGTATAAAATCTCTGGGGGAGAATTTGTACGGGAGAGAGTTTATACCAGGACACCGGCGTTTCTGGATCCCTTTAAGGCAGGTTAAGAGGCATAAAAGTTGTAACATTTCCAATGGAAATGGATGTTGATCACGTCCCACCAAGCAGATTTTCAAAACCCTTTGGTCACCAGTACTTTGTCTTGCAGTTGGGTGTGGCCTTGAAGGTGACGTAGAAACTGCTCACTGAACAGGCAATCAGGGAAATCTATGTCAGATTCGACTTTAAGGGTGGGGGCCCTGGGGTTTGGAGGTGGTATTTCGGTCTTCCTGTCATCAACAAAGACAAGAAGCATTTTTTCAATGCCCTCCCCTCGATTCATGATTGAATCCATGCAACCTCGGAGTCCGTACCTTCATGACTTATCTCTATTGACCTCCATGGTGCATATCTACATGTACCAATTCAGTCACGCTAACTCAAATGCTTGTGGTTTGCAGTCAACAGGTGGCAGTTTGAGTTCAAATTTTTTTCCATCTTTGTGTCAACGGCAAAAATAGATCGGGGCCATCTCCGATTTAAGTTGAAGACTGAATACTCCCCAGGTACAGGCCTGCAGTGGTAATTACTACTGGATTCGAATGCTTGCTCTTCGATCCTGGGCTTAGCACGCTTTAGATGCTCGAGTTCATCAATTGGAGAAATCCGCTATCAACACCATTAGCGGCAGATAGATTCAAACCTTATTCTCAGGACATCGCTTCTTCCAACCATACAAAAGGTCTGGATATCCATGGTTGCATCCTCCAAGGTTTGGGGAGCTCATTTGGAAAAAAATGTCTGGTGTCAAGAATGGTATCTACTCGGAAGCTACTGTTTGGCGCATTTTCTAGCATCCAAGAGAGTTCAGGTACCATCCAACAATGCCATTGCAGACACTTACATCACCGAGATTGGGAACACTCGCTCCGAGGTGCTACTGCATCTTAGTATATCGCTCAGTATCAAAGCACTTGCAGACACTGTGTCTTTAGATTCATCACTCAGGCCTGAGAATGTCCGATTCACTTTCTATTGATTGGGTGAGGATAGTCGTTTATGCATTTCCTCTGATCTCATTGAGATAGAAAGTTCTGTTCAAGGTGAATCACCTCGTCACTCTAGCATGCCGAGGGAAATCTTTGTTTCCAGAGCTTCTAGCTTTCCTGACTGATCTTTCACTTCAGTTGCCTGTAAGAGTCTGTTAGTGCACCCGCATTTTTGCTGATATCACTTTAACGTGCTTTGCTTTGTCGTACATGTACCCTGTATCACCAGACACTTGCAGCAGGAAAAAGAGGTTCCCCGGCTACGACTCAATCGTTTAGAGAAAAGTCTACCTGCTCACCGGATGGCGAACGTTGGAGTTTTTTCTTCCATTGCGAAGATTATAAATGGCATATTTTCTATTCCTCTGGTAGCCAATTTTCTGGTTTAGTTAGAGTAGAAAGTACCGGTATGTACGCCATTAGATATAACAATGCATGAGGCATTAGTAATGTTGATATGAGATGTAACTTTCATCCGGAGGAACAGAAGTAACAATCTGTTGAAAATGTTCATCTAATTATCGCTTATATCATATCCCATGTGGGAATTCAGACTAAAATCACAGTGAAGTGTTCTATAACTTCAGGGATTTTTAGTCCCTAATCGAAGAGGTTGTCACGTACCCATTCTACTTGCCTTTCCAATAGGTGATTCAGGCAAAGTTGTGTTTCGGGTATGGTATACACGCCTGATATTTAAATAATACATTACATGCAGAATGTGTACTGCCATAAACACGACTGTGTATGTCCTACCTGTCCGCCTTCTTTTGATTGCACAAGGGTACTTCGATAGGAGGTTACACATGGGAATCGAACAATGATGATGAAAGCTCACATATCATTGGGGAGGTTACTCTGTGTGTTGATCTCAAAGAGAGGACAACAAACGACATACACTAGAGGATTAAAATATTTTATATATAAAGCATATAGATATGCACGTTTGATGGGCTAAAAAATAACAATACGACTGGTGGATTTATATATTTGATGATGTTTTGAGAGATTAACATCATTTTTTGATAAAATGTAAACAAAAAATCTGTACTGTCCTGTAAATGATTTATTAACTTGTTAATCATCTTGTCTGTATATATTTTTTTTCTCAAGGTAACAAGGTGATCTTCGAGGCTTAAATCAGATCCAATTGTTCCTAGAACTGAAAGAAGTATATTTCTCAAAACAAACGAAAGATATTACACTCACTGTCAAACTATTGTTGACATAATGCATCATTAACTTTACTTTCTTTTGTCATACAATCAGCGGCTTCACACATAACACCAGTATATGCTTGTACAGCACCATCAACAATGGTCAAACAACCTACCTATGACACTACCTAAAAGTAAATTGTCTTTATACCGATCTCCATGGCTCACATTCAACACGTAACGGTAATACTCGTTTTGGACATGTGGTGCGCGTGGTTGCACATGTTGGATGGGGAAGTGACCTGAATGAAATGAATGTACATGATAATGGAAAATGCTCTGAGTACGACCTCGAAAGAGTGTCAAAACTAGACATATTGGGAAAAATACAGAGGAACAAATTATACAGTCAACTGGCTGATAACAGTAAAGTCACAAAGGAAAATTTCTGAAACACTACGACCGTTCATAATAAACTAGCTTAGTGTTGCATCCTATTCAAGCAAGGATATGACATATTTGTTGATGGTTTAATCATACGAGCGATGCTTCTGGTTAATAAAGTCGGACAAACTTTTAATGCACTATATTCAATGCTATAATCCTTTTCACTTGTCCTGACGTTAATGACACCACTCATCATGATATAAACATCACAAATATTTATCAGAACTGGCAACAAAAACGTGATTCCATATTTGCAAGATTTGGTATTATACCATGCAGGATTAACGTAAATAAATGCTGCTAAGACATCCTTATCATCCTACTAATTTATCAATAATGTCATAGTAGTAGTATTTAATTATCTAATATTTTACTAAACTTTATTACGGTTTTTTTTTAATAATGATTTATACACACCATTATGTCACCATAAAGCCATCCATTTGATATCCTAGAATCAAGTGTAAACTGTATATCCAAAACATAAAGTAAACGGTCAAAATCATCAATCCAATCTTTTATTAAACTGATGACGTTATACTGTGCAATAAATAAGATAACATTCTGATCACCACACTTATTTGTAATTCCTGAGAGGTTAAAAAACAACAAGGTCAAATACAAGTCATATGGTTGGCTGAAATGATGGGAATGGCCACACCCTTACTTCTCAGTAGCTGACTGAGGCTTGACTGATTGTTCACGCTAGATGCGTTTTGAAGAGCACATGCATTTTTGTTATCTGTTTATGGAGTTCGACTACACATTCTGTTGCCATAAGGCACATTTATTAGATGATAGATTTTCACCATTCATATAATATCCATGTTAATTACACAGTTTCAATTAAAATTGAAATAACTCTGTTGCATTGTTAGATCGCTTGATACAGTTTAACCACTGGTCTTTAACGAATCATGGCACTATAAACCTTAGATTTTGAATTGAGTTTACAAAAACCTGTGCGATAATTGACCTCACTCTTCGCTTCACACTAGCATTTGAATCTATCCTACATGTATGTACATGCACAATACAGTCAAAAAGAAAGGGAGTGTCTGCTGCAGGATGCTACAATAAAACTCAAACAACATCTTTACAATCAAAACTTCTCTCATCAGGTTTCTCATATAATATTATTTCTTCGGCTAAATTGTTCCACTCTGTTAAAATTCTGCATATCTTCAATGGCATGGGATAATCAATTTATATCACTTGTCTGTTGACTGGCTTTTCCTATTGAATCCAGTCTCTCAAACACATCCACATGCAAACGGAATATTTTTTATTGGTTTTTCACATTGTCAATGTCCTCATATATTTCTTTTACCACAATGTTTAACTTTTGATGCTGTCAAGAGCCAAGAGCTTAAAGTGCGCAAAACCCCTGGAAAATGTCCTTCTTGAGGGTTGTTGTGAGATCCACTACTGCCAGTCAGTTACCCATGATTTAGTTCAACGTCTACAAAAATAACATCATTAAAATATTGTACAGTCGTTGGCATCGTCATTATGGTATAAAACACGAGCACGTCACCAGAAGTTATTAGCCTACCCAGAATACTGGGTGGTCTCCTAATAAGCAGGTTATGTCACCTGATACGGCCGACTTGATTGAGTCTCGTGGTTGTAGAAAGATACCTCCTCATGTCTAATATCCCCACTTTATCGACCGGGATCCCGTCTAGTACCTTTTTGAACAACTGGTGATAATGTTGGCTTTAGGTAGCTTGATTATAATTGCTAGTTGGACTTGGGACCCACTATCGATGTGCAGCTGGCTGCGGAAGGGACAGGTAATTCTAATAACAACCGCCGGTCGGTTATACATTTTCATGTAAGGTCATGAGAAAATATTGCTGTTATTGTTTATGTTAACTTCCATAATATTTGTGTCACTACATCAAGATAAGGAACACATATAGTATTGTTTTCCTTATCTAGCTTAATAACATAAGTATTATGATTTTTCTTTAAATATGTACTCCTTATGTACTCCATAACTTCTAGAATGCTGAGCAGTTACTAAATCTAGAGCCAACTTTATGGAGGAGTTCTTACGAATTTCCTTTTTTTCATAAAACATGGTTGGGGTGTATGTCTTGCTGCTGTTACAAAATCGTAATACTTAAATCATGAAAGTGTCGATCCAGGAAGAAAGAAAGAAGAAAGAATAGTCCATCATCCTATTTGAAAGCTTTGTTACAACAAGGCACCTAACCAGTTCCAATGTTGATATATGCAGCATGCTATGCGCTTTTGCAGGCACTTCAAGACAGAAATCAAATCAAAAGTATTCGTACTTCCACTGTTGTAGGTTTCAATCCGAATCAAGATCGCGATTTAAAATCCAAACTGTCTTACAACAGCGCAAAGATCAGTTTGTGCAAGTGGATTGTGACTCAGGCATGTATTTTTTTGGATTGTAAGCACCTATGGTCGATGGTAACTGAGGATGATCTGTGCAAGTGGGCCCAGTTGATAAAAAGCATCACAAGAGGTTGTGTTTTACATGCTGCAGTCATGTTGTTACATACGAGAATGAGCATGTTAACATCACTTGAAGTTGACAACTGACAGGGAGAGGCAGGCTGACTGCCCTGGCTTGCGACTTGCTGCCATGGAAGGATCGGATAAGAATAGCAGTTGCCCTGTCACCGCTCTGCAGGAACTGTATTCGATTATAAAGAATGCACAGAAAGATATTTCTTGTTTTTACAGATACATCTCTGGTGTTTATGCTGGCAGGATTGTCATGTCATATGAAAAGAGGTATAGTTCAACAGACTGGAATAAGAAGAATTTCTTGGGATGTTTTTACATTAAACCAAGAGTATCTCATGGTTCAGAATTGTTCATAATGATGTTTAATTAGAGATTAATGACTGTCCTCTTGTTGTTTGTTTTACCTAATGACTGCAGTCGGTGTGATTGTGTATATAAAATGATTTCATCGATCTCAGGAATTTCTGAATGAAACAGAAATATTGAAGTAAGAAGTTTAACTGACATGTCAGTATTACAAGCAAATTCAAGAAAAGTCATCATTTTGGATTATTGTACCTTTCTAAATCCTAATCATGACGATAGTTGCTTGACCAACGAAAAGTAAACACATGCAATAACAGTGTCAGAGCTATGTAGAAAGTTGTCTCTATTTGAACAACACCACATTTACATGGGAACTACATTTCAAATAAATCAAAAATATATCCATAAATGTGTTAGTCGTGGTATTTAACAGTTTCTAAAATGTCAACCAACAAATACACTGTGAGAAAGCTAATCAAGATGTCAAGATTATCAAACAATGTGAATATCAAAGTGATATTTCAGGCATTTGGTAGGCAACAGATATGTATCACATAGTAGACGGAACTTTCTGAATATTACTTACCCTGCACTACAAGCTTCTGTCCACAGTCAGGGATGATTGGTCCCCATGATCCTGGTGAGCCTCTGTAACACTTGTAATGACCTTCGTCTTCCCAGGTTACATCAGAGAGCACGAATCTAAACAAACCAGTTCCCGATGATGCTATGTTTCCAGTGAATCTCAGTCTAGATGTGAACTTGTCACTGGCAACTCTGACATCATTGTGGACTGTGACGTGAAGAAGGCATGTCTTTGTCTCACTTTTACAGACACTGAACTCCCTGGTCCCAGGCTCCGGGAGAGTCCATGACAACGTGGCATAGCTGCCGACACTGACATGCTCAGTTGTGGGCACTGGAAAAGAGAAGAATTATGAAAGCTTGACAGAGGTAGACTTGCAAACATGTATCACTTATTAAACGAAGAGTGTGACTTAATCATGAAAGTTTGTTTGCAACAGCAAACGCAAAATATCACATTGAGTAAGGTCACGTGAATAAACTATATATGTGGAAGTGTTGTATGTACAGGCACTCTCTGTATTTTGCATATTTGTACATATTGTATTGAAATGAAGGATTGGCCTTTTTATGTAGTAAACATTTACAGCTGTTGTACCCTACAATGTTTTTTTAACAGAAACTTAACCTATGTGTTTTTTTAATCGACTTTATATTTAAGCCTTAGTTTCAACAATAGTTTGTTGTGGAGTATGATAGGTAGGCTGGGAAATTCTAGAATGTTTTCTGTTGTGTCGTTGTTTAAGTCACCTTACACCTGATTGTTCCAGTCTAGACAACCTGGCACTCAGTATTTCACATGCACACCAACCATTACACCTCACCCTATTGAGTGACACAAACCGTCCCTTGCGTGGTTTTTAAGTTGATCACGAAGATTCTCCGTACAGTTAGTGATATATACTCTTAAAAAAAAGAAACTTGACATAGATGTGAAACCACTTTTCTCAAAATATCCAAAATCATTAAATGAAATGTGATTAGAATTAGTCAAACAGAAGGAAGGTGTTTCCATAATTCGCGGAAACACATCCAAACCCCATAAACGTAGCGTTTGGGGATCAAATTTACAGATTCATCCAAACGCAATGGGCTGCAAAAAACGTGCAGCACAGGATCCTGCATTTATGCATGCATGCACCCTTGCTAAAGCGGTATAAAAAAACACATCAACGGGCGTTCATACAGACCTTTAACGACAGTAGACGCGGTGACAGAATGCCAAGACTGAATACAGCCGAACGTCACAATGCCATTGGCAGATTACAAGCTAGAGCAATTCAGCAAGATGTGGCCAGGCACCTTGGCGTATTCCGACAGACAATCTCCGCAGTATGGACCCGGTACAACAACACCAACAGAGTTCACGACAGACCAAGGTCAGGGAGACCAAGGGTGACAACGCCAGCACAAGATCGATACATCCGCCTGCATCACCTACGAGAACGTACTACAACAGCAACGTCTACAACCACACAGATCCCTGGGCTACGCAGAATTTCAGATCAAACAGTACGCAACAGATTGAGGGAGGCCGGACTTTTTGCATGAAGACCTGTTCGACGTCATGTACTGACCCTACGTCATCTGGCAGACCGTCTGCATTGGTGTCAACAGAGGGTGAGATAGGCACGTGCCGTTTTCTACTCACACATGCTCACACGTGTCTACGGAGGTCGGGGTGAACGTTACGCCCCCAACTGTGTGCAGCAGGTTGTCCCATTTGGCGGCGGGAGTGTCATGGTATGGGCCAGAATTCATCACGATGGTAGGACGCCTCTCGTGCATGTGGCAGGTACATTGACAGGCGTGCGTTACAGAGACTTGATCCTTCAGCCTTACTTTCTGCCTCTCTTCAAGGTTCACGGAGGACAATTCCAGCAAGACAACGCTCGACCGCATATTGCACGTGTTTGTCAGGACTTTCTAAAGTGCAACAACATCTAGACTTGTCCCCGATTGAGCATCTGTGGGACGAGTTGGATCGACACGTGCGCAGAAGGACTCCACCACCCCAAACACTTCCGACGCTTCTTGTGGCACTTCAGTATGAATGGCAGCACATTCAAAAGTGTTATTCACAACTTGATTGCATCTATTGGTCGTCGGTGTCAAGAGGTAATTGATGGACGTGGTGGTCACAACCGATACTGACACTTCCTGTGCCCCTGTGACATTAACTCTATTGTGTACGTGTGTCTATTTGCGACACGATTAACACTGCAAACACCAAAACGTTGGGGTTTTTTTTCGTATATGGTCATTAGACGGAAAAACGACGTTATTTGGAAGCTTTCAAACCATCGTGTTTCCGTCCAAATAACGTCGTTATTTGACATCGGAATTTACTCGGAGAGAACAAGCAACAGCCTCTACCGGTGTTTATACTTCTCAGATTGCATTGGTCAGTTCTCGCGTGTTAGTTTACAGGCCGGAGTTTGACGTTGTACTCGTACCACTTAGCGGAAGTACCGAATTCAATCGTTCTGCGCATGCAGATTGTTGAGTACCTTGTCCAAATTTTCCGTTCTGTGGACGCACGATTTCGCGGATTGTTTCCTTTAATTTCACAACTATTTGAGGCTGATTCATGAACACATTCTCATGGTCGGAATCGTACAATTCGCTATCATTTACGGCATGTACTTGATCGTCACGCAATTTTAGTCAAAAATAATTAGGAAACCGCAAGCCGAAGGAACGGCTAAATATAGGAAAATGATTAAAACTTTCGCAATCTATATACTCATGAAATCCGCAAACTAATATCAAACTGAACCTGAATAATATGCTGGCTTTCAAAACTTATGTTTGTGGAAGGTGACCATGGCGTATATTGCCAGATATTATATGCATATTTTTTTCTGATATTGCTTGCAATTGAGGAACATATGTCTATTAATAATGTTAAGGTTTGTCCGCCTTCTAATTGTCTGATTTCATATTTGCATATGACAATTAAGCAGTAATCTGCATAATATTGTAATGTAGTCAACAATGTTCTGTTGTTGTAAACATATGAGTGTCAAATTCCAAACCTGTGATGTCTTTTGAGACTAACGCTTAACGCTTAGTCTCTGAAAAATTATAATATCGATAAATGCAAATAACTCCATTTTAAAATTGAAGGGGAGCCCCAGCGAGATGGGAGATTCAGTGATGGCTCTGCATTATGGAAAGGACTTAGCTAAAGGGAAAATGATATGGTTCAGGGAATGTGAGACGGACCTAAATTGACACTCGAGAATCAAACGATAAAAACGTCCAGTCCATGTTGTCAGCGAACTATTTCGAGACGGCTTGATCTTTCCCAATGTGCGGGAGGCTAGTGCAAAGCAGATTACACGTAAGGATAATAGGCAAGGGATTGTTTTGGTGACACTAGAGACAGTCGAATACAATAGAAAGATGGTGTTGAATAAGAAGAATCTGCACGCCAGAAAGGCTATTCAAGGGTGTATCTGGATCACACACTCTCAAAAGAGGTCTTGACGTCTAGATGGAATGTGCAAACAATAATTAACGAACTTGGACATGGTAAAAAATTGCGTTTCAACGGAAAACGTCTCGTAGCAACCAAGGAATAAGGGTCAGTGCGGCTGGGATACTGGAATCCAGGTTGGTAATCACGGCGGGAAAACTGACAAACAATTTACAGAATATGTTTTGAAAGATCTTGAATGCAACATATTAGGTGCGTGTGTGCAATGTTTCTATGAAAGGACGACGCCCTTAATGTTGACAGTTTTACTTGGATAGGCAATAATAGGAATATCAGTAACTGACGGGTTGAACGCGGATCGGGTTGGGTATGGTGGGTTTTTGGGTTTTTTAAATTCTTGTATTAAAGACTTTTATTGTTTACGTTTTAGACAATGACACAGATGACATTATTTGGTTCAAGGTAGCATCGTGCATAGATCAAGATTTGTACTTGTTCCGAATGCTTGTGCCAGTAGGGAGAACGACAGTGAGAGGTTTTTTGAAGTGCTTCTAGAACAGCTCTACGTCCACCAAAACTTAGGTTCTGTTCGTATCGGTGGTGACTTTAATTCTCAAATTGGCTCAGAAAAGGATCACATAGAAGTGTAAACACAGTAACACAGACAGAAGTTATCTTCTGTAACGAAAATACATATGGTTATGTATTAATTGACCTTTGGGTGAACTGCAACCTGTTTACTGGAAATTTCCAAACATTGCCCTCATAACATAGAATATTCCACATGTTTCTAAAACACATTATAACAGTCCACGGTATTCCGGAGGTTTACACATGACACTATCATCTAAATATAGTATCTTCCTCAAAACTGCTTACATTAAACAGTACTCCATTTCTGATAACTAATCAATGTCCAAATACCATTTGCAATGAGCTTCTACCGAGTTACAACAGAAACAATGTAACACAGTTACACAAAACATACACTGCCATATAACACAGTATATTCAGTTATATTATCGCACTGTTTAAATATTAGTCAAAATTGGCTATTTATATCATTGAGGTCAGTAAGACAAAGTAGAGACAATTTATGGATAAAAACTTCTTTATTTACCAAACAAGCTATCAACCTTTCTTCTGCCGACCCCAAACCTGAGATCGAACACCTTCGCCAAGTCTTCACTCACCTAAACAGTTATCTATCCCTTATCCAGAAACACAACCAAATGCTGAGAACCTTAAGGAGTAGTTTATCAAATTGAACTGTGGACAATCCTACACGTAGGTGAAACATCCCTCCGAATCAAACATCAAAACCAGAATCGAAGAGCACAATACTTCAACCATCAAATCAGACCATATCACCAACTGTCTCAATCACAACATCAACTGGAAAAACGTCCAAAACCTCTCCAATAACTTCCATGACTTCACTTAAAGAAAACGAACAAAAGCAGTCCATATTCAGTCCACCTAAGTACACATAATCCTGTGTAATTGGCTTATTGTCTCATTGGCTTCCTCATCATGTGTTCTCTGTCCATCATGTTTCAGTATTATCCTTCTGTTGTCATTGATTAACCTACTCACGTTAATCTCTCTGATGTATGCAATTGCTGTTAATCCTCCGCCTACTATTTATATTATGTACCATGTTCATTATTTAACCTTGTTTGACAACAGTTTAAGGATGTTTTAAGAATGTATGCAGAAACGTAGCCTTTACAGTAAATAAAGAAGTTGTTATCCATAAATTGTCTCTACTTTGTCGTTCTTCAACTTCTAAATAGTACCTATCAAATGATTCATAGGTCAGTGAGTTTGTAAATAGTTAAGACATCCAGTAATTCAAGCACTAGAGAGAGAGAGAGAGAGAGAGAGAGAGAGAGAGAGAGAGAGAGAGAGAGAGAGAGATTCTTTATTTCCTCCAGAAGTTAATCCGAAGATTATACATAATTAATCAAACGTATTTACACAAACTCCTATCACCTGTACATATATACAATACAAGACAGTAGCACCAGTGTTATGCCATTCACACAGTACAAAAGGTTAGATCAGATGACATAATCAAGGTAAGGCTTAAGTGTAAGTACATAAGCAGAAAATATCAGTATAACAGATTCCAATGTAACTATATCAATACATTGTGAGGAGTGAGTATCAGCACCAAAGAAAAATGACAACATATCTTCTTCATCTTGTAATTCCAACTGGACATACGTTTCAACATCAAGCAGATCAATAAAAAGTAGAAAACAGTTCATTTTTTTCCTGCAGTAGAGCTTCACAATGTAATGTGATGTGATTATCATAATCAAAGGCATGCTTGTTACACAATAAACAGTCCCTGAAAGTTTTGTTTCGTGATGAAACTCTAACACAAAATGTTAAACTTGACCTCTGTCCTGGGTACAGATATGCTATTAGCATATGTGTATTAGCTTGAAGCATGAAACTTTTCTGCGCCACATATTTTCTTCATATTCATGAATGGTTTTATTAACCAGTTGCTTCCAGTTTCTATTTGTAGGAAATACACCACAACTTATATATGTACAAAGGTTGTTTCGTAGGTTATACTTGTTAAGAACTGATAATAAATCTCCACATACAGATTAAGGATTAGTTGGATTTGCAATGTATGCACAAAAAGATGTTTAACAAAACTGGTACAGGTTAAGTTACATAAGCGGCCAAGCAGCTGACGTTTACAGTTATCGATATAGCCGATCATTGTCCAAAGCCCAAGATTAGCAATAGTGGATTCTGATGGAGATCTTTTATCAAGTCCTTGTACAGTTCGCGCGAAATAGCGTTGAGTATTTTCAATGACATTAATGTTTTGACCCTTTATATCAAAGAGCAGTTTGCAGCCGTAAAAACTTGTTTTTAATATCATTCTTAATCAGATTTTTACACTGGTAGCTTGATGTAGCTCAGAACTGTTGAGTCCCACAGATGTTAACGAATTAATACTTTGTCTTGCTTTTTGGCAACATTTTTCAATACTCGATTTACATGACAGGTTACGCGTTTGTAGTATGCCACCATACATAACAGAGTCAGAGGTTGTTATATTTATATCACCAAGTTTGCAGTATCTAACCCCTTTTGTTTTGTCTTAGAGAAGACAACAACATTACTTTTTGAAGGGTTATACGTTAGTCGCCACTTTGAGGCATATGAATGTACTGCATCAAGTGCTTTTTGAAGCCCTCGTGGCGAGGTGCTCACAAGAGTTGTGTCGTCTGCAAGCAAAACAGTTGGAATATCTAGACCAAATACACAAATACCACTATTTGCTTGTCTAAGGGCTATTATCAGGTCATTAATGAAGACCAAGAAGAACCAAGCAGCGAGAACTCTTCCTTGTCCGACACCTTGCCTTACATGGTATATATCTGACTGTTCACCCTGATAAGTAACAAAAGCATGGCTATTTGTATAGCTATGGTGTAATAACTTCCATGTATTTCCTCTGATACCATTTGGTGTAATTTATAAAAAAGGCTGTCCTGCCATATTCTGCCGAAAGCCTTTTCATTGTCTAAGAAAGCAGCATATACTGTGGAATCTCTCTGTATGTAAAATTGAATACTTTAAATAAGGGCAAAAACGGACATTATTTCCCCATGTTCCACCTAAAGCCGAACTGGAGCATGTCAGGGAAATCAGGATTTGACTTTATCATTTCTAGTTCAATGCGCTTAACAATAATTTTTTCAAACAGCTTTCCAATGCATGAAGTTAAGGTTATACCTCTATAGTTTCGGGGATCCGATTTGTCATTCTTACCCTTGTATATAGGAATGACCATTCCTAGTCTATAATTAAAAGGAATGTATTGTAGTCTTAACATGGCATTAAACAGGGCACACAGATATCTTATCAACGATTCACCCCCGTGAATTATATGCTCGTTTGTAACTTAATCAGGCCCAGGGTACTTGTTTCTACTCAGTGTTTCTACAGTTTCATTTACTTCTACAGTGGAGAATTGTCTTTCTAGTTCCTCATCAGGTGCCCCTATCTCTTCGTGAATACGTTCTAGGGAAGAAGATATTTCTTTTCGAAACTTTTCAAAAATGTCTGAGCAATATGGCTGAGCTAGATCAGAGTAATATTTTCCCCACAATCTACAAATGTCCGAGGGTGTTGTGACACTCTCTCCCTCATAGTTGAGTTTTGTTATATCTGTAGTTTTTGACCTTTGCTTTCTTACAATTTTGTAAAAGGAATCTATATCAAGTTCAGATGATTTTTCGATTTCTGTAAGGATTTCCTTCCTTTTACCTTTTTGAGAGTTGCGATAAAGGCGTCTAAAACACCTTTTTTACATTTTTGTAAGATACATGTTCGTTTGAATCTTTATCTCTCGATCTACCAGTTTGAATCCAAGCTCTTTGAGCCACCTTCATATGATAGTGTGCGTTATCAAGACCATTTTTCTCCAAAATGGTTTAAGAAAGGGCTTAAACACACTTTGTGGGAGGCATTTGTTACCTGCATGTATAATAATTTCATTTATGATGTCACATTGGTTTTCTAAATTTTGTGGATCTAAGAATACGGGATCTAGATTGCCATCATATGCACGTTTAATATATCTATCAACTTCTGCTTGAAACATAGAAATATTAGTCTTATTTGCTTTTTCCCACTTAGGGATAACTCGCTTTATATTTTGATCGTGGCTAGTTAACCCTTCTTGTGATATAGAAATATGACAAGGAAAGTGGTCAGATATTTCATAAGGACAGCTTGCTATAATGTAACAGTCTGTAATGAAGTTCCGTAGACATGACGGTAAAAGAATATAGTCTATAAGGCTTCGTGACTCCGAATTGTACCATATTTACTGCATGTAATAGATGTCTATTTTCTATAACGTTTCTAAGTAGCTTATCCCGTGCTGTTAGATTGGCCTTACAAACATCAGCATTTAAATCACCCAAGATAAAAACTGTTCCTAACTCACACAGATTATCATATATGTCCATCAGTTCATCAAGGGCATTACAGTATACAGAGTTTAACACATTTGTAGATGGTAGTCGATATACATCACAGTAGCCTGTTTGTGACAATTTAACACTTATTGCATAATCCGAGCTTATAGCTATTGGAATAGCTTTCCACTTGGTGTGGGTATTAGTTAAGATGACTAACCCATCTGACCCTCGTGCATAACTCGCATTTGGGGATAAAGCTCTGTATGTGATTAAATTTAGGTTTTGAAATGATCTTAAACAGTCTACTTTATCAGAAGATAGCCAGTGCTCTTGTAAGCCATCTAAATATATGAGTCCTGCTTTATAGCCATGCTATCTTCCGAGTGACGTTGTAAATGTATACATAAATGATTTCATCCTTACATATCTATGGATGTGTATATTTGTTATAAAGTATATGTTCTTAGGGCGTACTTCAGTACACTCAAACGTGTCTTATTGACACTGTACATGAATGCTGTACTATCATGATGGTATTAAATGTTATTGTAACAAAGACGTGTTTGTTTGTTGTTTAACCCCGCACTCAGAAATATTCCAGCTATATAACTGCTGTCTGTAAACAATCGAGTCTGCACAAATATTAACTGCCAAGCACGTGATGCCAAAGCCTGCAGTGGGTTCTGTATTTCAGGCTGTGTTGACATGCCTTTCTCTGGGATCTGTCGCACATAGAATGACAATATACAAGACATGACGACTACGGGTCCCAAAGTTACACGATATCCTGTTTTGAGGAAGGGTTGTCCATAAATCAGACGTTCAGTCCATCTTAGAGGACAGACGTTCATCAGACACGCACTGCTATCATGACGAGCAACCAAAGTATGCCCTATCGTTTGGAGAGGAAAGACACCACCCGCTCCAGGCGGTTAAGAACTGCTAACCACACCTTTCGTTTGACTTTCAACCCAGACTACTTGGACACCGTACCACCGGACCGCGTTCCCATGGAACTGCCAGCTTTATTTGACAGAGTGATCGATGACTTTTATCAACAGATGTCAGGCCAGAAGGGAGATCGTATTGGTCTAGGTATCGATCATCCTGCTTTGAACACCCCCATACAGATTCCCTTTCATCGCTTTGAAGATCTCCATGGGTTAGATATTTTGCATGCCGTGGAAAAAGTCCAACAGTCCAACAAAGCCCTGAACATCGATGCCACCATGGTTGTGACTTTAGTATATGTCGCAGATCCCGACAGACTAGGATCGGGCAGTGGCCGTCATCAAATGAAAAACGTGATTGGACTCGAAGCCTTTTTAACACGCATACAGGGCATCGTACGATCAAGAACGAAGATCAATCCTGTTTGGCACGGGCCCTGGTGGTGGCACAGCATTATGTCCATAAGCCCCACCCTCTCCCCCAAGAATGGTCCGCCCAGCGAAAGAGACTGACGAGAACGGATCGCGTCGACGTTCAAGGCATACGGGCACGGGACTTGTTTCGATGCCTTGGCCTGCCTGAAGGTCCCTGTCAGGGCCTGGACGACCTCGCACGCGTGGGACGCGCCTTGGCCCACCTGAATTATCAACTGAAAGTCTACAGTCAAGAAGTGGACCAGAGACTGTTGTACAAGTGTGATGAGGCTCCACCCCACGCCACCGTGCTGCATTTATATCATCATGATCAGCACTACGATGTCATCACTTCCATGCCCACTTTTTACGCGTCTAACCATTACTGCGAACGCTGCGACCAACGTTACGACCATCCCGATCACCATCCCCGCACCAAGTAATACCGCTGCCACCGCTGCCTCCACTCTAGCTATTGCGGACCCAAGGAAGAGCACGGGATCCCTTGCTTGACATGTCAACGTTGGTTCCCCAATCAACATTGTTACACCCGACATCTCCAGTCACCGTCAGAGGGAAAACCCAGCGCCTGTCAATCGATTCACAGGTGTCCAACCTGTTTTCAGCTGGTCCGCGTCTTGGAGACCCCAATGGTTCATCACGAGTGCTCCGATGAAGAACATCCCTGCTTGGTGTGCCGAGAACCCATGACCCCAGACCATCGCTGTTACATGACACCTCTCCGTGAAGAAAATGAGGAGGAGGAGGAAGAGGGGGAAGAGGAAAAACATCACCTACGAGACGACGTCCAATACGTGTTCTACGATTTTGAATGCATGCAAGACACGGGGGAACACATTCCAAATTTGTGCGTGGTGTAGTTGGGATGTGGACGATGTATCAGTGAAGTGAGCAAGGACTTGTGCGAACACTGTCCATGGAGAGAAGAAGGGTATGGTCCCAGCCGTGAGATCGTGTTTCGAGGCCCCACCACGCGACATGATGTGTGTATGTGGTTGACCACACTGGCTAAAAAACCCAAGAAGAACAAGGACCAAGAGGAAGAGGAGGGCAGCACACGCAAGGGGACAACAGTACACCTGGGGGAAAAAAGAAAACGGGATGGCACCCCCTCAAGAAACCACTCTTCCAAACGTCAACGACATGCATCACCCCAGCAGAAGGAAGAGGAAGAGGTGGAGGGGGAAGAGGCCATGGAAGTGGAGAAAACAAAGAAGCGAAAGATGCCAAAGAACAAGAACACCACTGCCACCACCACGACAGTCCAGAAGGAGGATCGCATTTATGTGATGGCCCACAATGCACGATCATATGATTTACACTTAATCCTGAAGGGTCTGTCCCCCCTCCTGGGGACACTCCCCACCAAGATTCGAAATGGCCAACAAATTTTGCAGATGACCCTGGGACGACTGTGTTTCGAAGACAGCTTAAATTTCATCCCTTACCCCCTGAAAGCCTTTCCAAGGAGCTTTGGGCTGAAAGAACTGAAGAAAGGGTACTTTCCGCACTTTTTCAATACCGGAGCCAACCAGACCTACAGAGGTCCCTATCCACCAGCCGTCATGTACGATCCCGATGGCATGTCTCCGGCAGAACACACAGCCTTCCTCCAGTGGCATAACCAAAAAGTGCAAGAAGGAACCTTGTTTGACTTACAAGGAGAACTTTTAGCCTACTGTCAGAGCGATGTGGACATTTTGAGACGGGGATGCGCTGACTTCCGACAGAACGCCATCAACTCGGTTGGCATGGATCCCTTTGTAAAAGTGATAACAGCTGCAGCGTTCACCATGAAATCCTTCCGAAAACACGACCTGAAACCCAATACCATCGCCATTCTTCCACCTAAAGGCTACCAACCCAAGAGAAACTATTCCCAAGCCTGTATGCACTGGCTGAATTATCTGATGGAAACGGACCCCCATCTGCACCTCCAGCACGCCAGGAATGGAGGTGAAAAAGAGTATACGTGTGGAGAGGGTCAACATCGGCACAGTGTGGATGGCTACGATCCAGCGACAGGCACCATCTACGAATTCCTGGGCTGTTTCTGGCATGGGTGCCAGGCCTGTCACAAGACCGAGCGTGGGGAACCTCATCCCATCCTGGGCACGTCGTTGGGAGCCCGTTATACCGACACCCACTGCCGCCTGAGTCTCTTGAATCAACACCCTGAGGTGAAACGGATCGTCACCCTGTGGGAGCACGAGTTTACAAAAATGCAACGGCAGGGACCCCACTGTATTCACGTCCCTGGGCCGCTCAACCCTCGCGAAGCCTTCTATGGAGGACGCACCAATGCCACACGATTGTGCTACGAAGCCCAAGAAGGTGAAACCATCAAATACATCGATATTTGTTCCCTTTATCCATACATTTGCAAGACCAGAGCGTTTCCCACGGGACACCCGACCCTTCTCCATCAACCTCCTGTGGACACGTTGTTTGAACTGAAAGGACTGATCCAATGCCGTGTCTTACCCCCGAAACGACTCTACCATCCGCTACTGCCTTACAGATCGGGTGGCAAACTTTGACACCATGAAAGGACTGATACTGGGACAATGGCCTGGGAAAGAGGGGGAGAAAATCAGTTTGGATTACCCTCATCAGATCATTCGAAAAGGACCCACCCGAAAAGACTATCGTACCATGTACGACAAGCGACGTCTCATCTACGACGAAACCACAGGGCTGCCTGTAGACACGCTCCCCTTTGGGTACAGAGATGACTTTCTATAAAAAAGAATTCATGACAACGGATCAAAACTGAATCGACATGGACCCCTACAGAAAAAAACGGATCAAAATCTGACCAATCAGAAGTCTGGGTTGTCGACCCATCAGAGGCCGCGCTCGGGCCATGGTGGGCTCTGATTGGTCGAAACGAGGTTGTGCTTTCTCTCTCACGCTACAAGCCTAACCCTATGGAAAAGAAACACAAGGGTCGGTCCAGTTTGGAAAAAATTGAAGCTCAGACCAGACACCGGAAAGGACCAATCAGAAAGCAGGACCTCAGTGCCTTTTAATACACCCAACGCTCTCCGGTCATCACTTTTCACTGAACGGACCAAGCAACAACATCGTCCCTCTGATTGATGTTCCTCACGTTGTGTTGGTTGTTGGCTTTTTATCTGGAAGAAACACGTGTTTGGAGAGAGTACCATCAAGTGTTGACACACATCCGTGAAGACTTGGAAAGAAAGACCTTTTCCAGTGTTCCAGTGTTCCAGTGTTCCTACCGTTCCCTGCCGTTTCCAGTTTCCAGTTTCCAGTTGTTTTTTCCAACGGCCCTTTTTTTAGGGCCACCCATCTCACCCAAAAGACAACTATCATCCTTTGCTTTGACGACCCTCAAACCCAAACCGTGAACCCGCCTCCTCCTCCTTTCCTCCCTCCCTCCCTCCCTCCCTTTACCACCTCCACCACCACCCTCCCTCCTCCCTTCACCACCGCCGCCTTGTCTATGTTTAGAACCACCACACCCACACCAACCATGGCGATCGTGTTCACCTTTTACGACCGCTTCTCTGGGTTGTTTACCCCTTCCCTCCTCCTCCTCCTGCTCCTCCCCCGGAAAACGGAGGCGACGCCCTCTTGAAGGTGCGCGCACAAACGGACCCGGAAGCGACGCCCTCTAAGAGGTGCGCGCGCCACCGGAAAACGGAGGCGACGCCATCTTGGAGGCGCACGACATCGGAAACGGAGGCGACGCAATCTTTGAGGTGAGCACGCCACCGGAAACGGATGAGACGCCATCTTGGAGGCGCACGACATCGGAGACGGATGCGACGCCATCTTGGATGCGCGCGCAACTCCCAGCATGCCATGCGCGCATGCGCAGATCACGTGACCGGATGTGACGTCACAGAGGTCACGTGATCCTCTCGACCAATCAGAAGCCAGGAGCAGTCCCAGAGCGCTGCCCACAACTACTCTCGAAATGAATTTCAAGTTGATATTTATGATCATGTAAGTATTATTTCTTTTCGTGCTTTATAAGTGCAAGTTCGTAAGACAAATGAACGCATTTCATCTGCTCTCGCGGGTACTAAAACAAACCATAACAATATTAAACAAGTCACTGAACAAATACAAGAAGTGGAGTCATTTATTTTTATAAGGTTGAAAATATTGTCTGACTGCCTCACATTCTTAACTGCTGTTCGACAAGAAATTGATTTAATGAATTAAGGCATTCAACAACTAGTTAATCAACGGTTGCTTCCAGTTTCTGAAGTTAAGAAACCTTTAAACATGATTCAAAAACGTCTCAGCGCATAAGGATCCAGGTTATTATTATCGGGAACACACTGTTCTCTGTTCACGGACTTCAGATTCAATTTTAATTTCGCTTATTTTTCCTATCCAGACTAATTCTGCTCTCCTTGATGTATATCGCATTCATTCGTTTGGCCTACCAATTAATCAATCAAGTGCGCATGTCAGTCAGGTTATGAGTTTATCGGATTATCTCGCTGTTTCGGAAGCAAAAGATCAGTATACTGAATTTTCTACTGGGTATTTTCAAACATGTTACAGTGAACACGAAAAAACAGTACAATTTGTCATAGTCCAAAGCCCAAAACAGCACTCACATGTACACTTGCTTTGTTCACTCAAGTCGCACAAGAAATCAAATCGTTCTGTGATATTAAATTCCGATTAAATGGGCTGTGTTCATAGACTTGAGAAATAGAACCAGGTACAATTCTTTTAATTGATATAAAAATAAACGTGCAATGAGAAGCATCCAGCGTGTCGGATTTGTATATAAAAATACCTTGTCCCTGCATGTTTAAAATTGGATGAATTCGACATAGACATGATTATTCATATTTGTGAGAAAAAAGACAACTGCTTCCAAATCATACCCACATAATCTCTTATTTCTATCAGAATATTTTCATTCGTTCATATTAAAAGAATTAAGAAGTTTACAACCTCTTCTTTTGGGATTCTACTTTTAAGATCCCACATTTATTAATTGACGATAAAGTTTTATGGTGAAAACCGTAGAAACGACAAAGAATTGTAATTTGATTTATGCCCTATTTCACAGCGTATGAAAATGGCACAGATTATTTCGAATAATTTAACTCCTTTAACACACTTTTGTTTTCAACAAGTATCCTTTACTTACTACTTATTGTTTGATAGCCCCAATTTGCAAATTCGAACCCTGACACAAGTCTATATATCTATAATTTCTGGACGAATTGCAGTAACTTGGCTGAAAAGGTTTAAATTACAATTTTATGTAACTTTTCTTTTACCTCTGACATAACCCATATGGTGGGCACAATCATACCTATTGTAAATAACTTGCGTAACCTCTCCACCCCGCTATCTGGTTGGTGAGGACCGTTGCGAAATACCCTTTGTTCAAGATGGTTATTCATGCACGTAATATTTAGTAATGACATGCCTTTGTTTCAACACCGTTTACGGACCAGTCATTTGTCAGTGTTATAAACTCTTGTCGCCAAGGAACAGCGAGTATATTAGATTACGAAATGGTTTCGATATGGAAATAATATTATTATCCGTAAAATGCTCCACGTTCAAAGTTCTATGTTTAAAAATAAACATCTTATTTGTTCTCCTCTTTTACAAATACAGAAGCAAAAGGCGAATGTTTAATCCTACTTATTACCATATAGCTATTGAAGATAAGCTGTATAAATATATGTATCCTTTTTCAGTTTGTGTGTAGTCTGGCATAAATACAAAAAAACAGTTGACTATGAAATTCTTTAATCCTATAGTTTTAAGTGTATATTTTGATAATTTCATCTCCAAACAAAAGTTGCACTGTTGTCATTAAAGGCGAAATTATATTCACACCTTTTTTTCAATCACTTTTCGAATAAATACGAAATACGTAAAATTATGTGACATGGATTATATAAAAGTTGTTGACCCATGTACCGACTTATGAAGGTTTATTACTTGTCATAAAATTGAACTCTTGCCGGGATAAAATAAGCAATGCATTCTCTAATTAACACCTGTAACAAGGGACAGGCCGTTTGTGTTTGTGCTCAGGGACAGTGTTACGCAATTGGTGTATCCCGAAATAAAAACAACAAACTGTAGCCAGGGTTTTCAAAGTAGCGCCCAGCACCATCACAAGGCTATGTTACAACCCTTAATGTAAAAATTACTCTTAATGTATTTTTTTTTTACATTAAGGGTTAGGTGTTAACTCTTAATGTAAAAAAAATACAATAAAAGTAACAACCCACAACCCTTAATGTACATATAGAGCCTTATTGTAAAAGATTCTTATAAACAAAGTTTTATTGGAAATATAGGGTACGTTTTGCTATTTTCACGTTTTTCATTGTTTTTGCTCGGTTTCTTGTAATTATTCGTAATAAGCTACAGCGTGAGAAACTGACTTTGCTCAGATCGGAGAATAAGAGGGGCTATTATTAGAATGATAGGCTCGTTATTGAGGACATGCCAGCGACTACTCTGGTAGTGTGACAATTTTCCAGAATATAAACTTTTTTGTTTACCAGCAACAAAAAGGTTCGGGAGGTATTCGGAAGGAATACTGGCTTTGATAAAATATTCACTGGTAAGATGTGTTATTGATGTTCGATACAGAGAAAATGCTATTACTATTCTGTTGGATAAAAGTATGTTTGGTTTCAGTAGAGATACATTCTGTGTGTTTATATATATCCAACCGGAGAGATCGACCTGGTATGATAACAATTGTTACAAAGATAGACAAAACAGGGTAGAGATTTTGCTGTATTTTTTATTGAGAACACTGGAGGAGTACTCAGCTGTTACTATCATTGTACTTGAAATTTTTTGTGGTTTGTTTGTTGTTTCATGCCACACTCAGCAATATTCCAGCTATATGACGGCGGTCTGTAAATAATCGAGTCTGGATCAGACAATTCAGTGACTGACGTCATGATCATCGACCCACGCACTTGGGATACGATGACATGCATCAACCAAGTCAGCGAGCCTGACCACCCGAACCCGTCAGTTGCCTCTTACGACAAGCATAGTCGCCTTTTACGGCAAGCATGGGTTGCTGAAGATCTATTCTTACCTGGATCTTACATGAAAAGTAGACTCGATGTGTTGCTGGACTATAATTACGGAGAATAATGTTATTCACCATGTTGAATGTAATGATTACTTAGTAGATTTTTTTACACAATTTGAGATGGAAAGATATTCATATGATAAAACATCTTTTGGAAATGTGTTCCATTCTTAACATATACTGTGAAGGGAAGATTTGGAACTGACTATCAAATCGGTGACGGTACATTTTGGGGACTCACTATTCAAGGACTTCAGATTCAATTTTAATTTCACTTATTGTTCCTATCCAGACTAACTCTACTCTCCTTAATGTATATCGCTAGATTGTAGTGTGATAGATTAAGTTTTAGCATCGAGTGATGAATGTCTCTGTAAAAAAAACTTGAACAGTGCCATAATGGCGATTCAAGATAATCTTGGTAAAGTGGAGGACGGTGACAAGTCAAGGTTATGTGCAAGAACTGACAATTGACATATTACTTTCCCCATTTATTCAACAGCATTTATCAAAACGGTGTTTCCCTGAGTTTTGGGCTACTGGGATAATCATCCCATTGCAAAAGAAAGCGGACGCCTCTGTTTCCGATAATTATAGGGCTATAAGCCTCCCGAGTATCCTTAGTAAAGTTTTTACATCATTTTTAAACAGAAGACTAGTGTATTGGGCTGCAACACTTGATAATATGTCTGAATGTCAGTCGGGGTTTCGAAAAAGTTATTCAACTGTTTTGTATTAAACTCTGTCGTTCCGCGTTATCTTTCACGTAAATGAGGTAAATATTGTGTAGTATTTATTGATTTCTCTAAAGCATTCGACTCCATTCAGCGTCATCTATGGAAGCTATTATACAAAACTGGTTTGAGTGCTAAAATGGGTAAAAACTTACAATCCAAATACAGTAATGTAAATGCTTGTGTTCGTTCAAACAACAGAGTATCTGGTACATTTGATTGCTTCAAGGGTTTTTGCTTTGTCCCTTTTTGTTTTCAGATTTCTATAAACCAATTGGCTACAGAAATGGAAAAAATTGTCGTTTTGATGTTCAGTGATATCCGGAATTTATTCATATTTTTCTACTTATATTTGCGGATGACCTTATTGTGTTAGGCAATACTGTCAACAACTTACAAATGAAGTTGGATATATTGCATGATTACTGCTGTAAATGGGAAATGTCAATCAAACTATCGAAAACAAAAATAGTTGTTTTAAAATATTTTGGAAGTTTATCACGTTATTAAAAATGATATTATGATGGAAATGCGGTTGAAGTAGTTACTGGATACAGTGATCTTGGCTTGTATATTAGCAATAAATTACTGAGGTCGAATGTTTTAAATGATACTGCAATTCAGGCAAGAAAGGAATTCATGTTCCTGTTAAGTAGTATACATTCCTTGAAACCATACTCGCCTCACATTTACTTAAAATTATTTTATACAAAGATAACACCAATACTTTCATACGGGGTTGAGATTTGGGGGTTCAGTGACATGGAACCATCAGAAAAAGTTCAATTGTATGCCTGTTAGCGTCTTTTAAAAGTAAAGTTATCAATTTGTGTGTTAGGTGAGTATGGTAGATGTTCTATTCAGTCGATTGCTGTTTTGAAATGTATTAAATATTGGCTCTTTTCAATATGCAGGAATCTCGTTTACTCAAAAATGTTACAATATGTTGCGGTTGTACGGTTGACGTAAGGCCACGTAACTTCGGTAGTGAAACTGTTATTTTCAGAATAGGATTTGGTGATGTCTGGTACTTTCAAACATACGGTTAATAAAACCGTATTTTTAAATATGTTACGTCAGCGATTAGGAGACAACTTCTTTCAGGTTTATCATAGTGATCTATCCCAAAGATCCAAAATGGCTAATTATGCACAGTTAAAAACATCCATTTTATATGAGAACTTTTTGAGTAGTATAACTGTATATAATTTCAGGACAGCATTGACTCGTTTTCGGATCAGTTCTCACAATTTAGAAATTGAACGTGGACATTTCAATACTCCTTGTGAATTTAGAAAACGTAAAGTTTGTAACCTACACAGTATCGAAAATGAGTATCACTTTTTGTAAATGTGTCCATGTTATAGCCACCATTGGCAAAGTAACATTAAATCTAAATTTACCTTTCCTAATGTTCTGAAGTTTACTACACAGCTGTCATCGCAAATGCTGTAAGAATACAAATACTCCAACTTTGATAATATGCAATTACGTTGAAACAGCTTTTTAAAAAAAAGAAGCAAAGGAATGTGTTGTATTTTATACTGTTTGCACCTGAATTGTATTTCGTTTGTACAAAAATTGCCGTGGCCTACAAGTACTGAATAAAATGAAGACCAATTATTCGTACTAGAATATATTCTTCCTTCAACTTTGCGCGTTTTCTCAGGAACAACATATAGTAGAACCATGAAACTTGTGTAAGTGCACTGCACCTTTCATATTCCAACAACCTCTCAACTACGACAACCTGGTCATTATTTACAGGTTTCGTTTATGGGTCATTAATGACGTGTCATTCAACCGATTTTGTTAATTCGTGGTACAAAGGTGTGTCAAAGGACACCATACAATATGACTTTATTTGCGTCACTACCTTGATTCCATGGCAACGGAAAGCGGCATCTGCAGAGCTGATTGATCGACATTCAGAAATTTCGTTCAAATTTGGTATGTAAGTACAATGAATTTCAGGACCCATTATGGCAACGTAACCGAGGCATCTTATTGGTCCAAATAAAGTTGTTCGACTTCGTTAAAAGATATTTAGATATATTTTTGCACACAAAGCACATTCTATTACAATAACAACGGAATGAATCCTCCGCTTGGTCAAATTTAGATAGTTTAGAACCATATTGAGGACTATTTTCCCGTACTAATAAGTGCTTTTTATGAAACTAGGTGTGAATGATCAGGACAATATTCAGTAATATAACCTCATTCAGAAATCCAAGTTGGTCTCACAGTCGGCATTTTGTAATTAACATGTCTAAAACATCTCAATGAGTAAATATCTATTTATGAATATCATTTCATTAGATTATTAGTGTTTTGTACCCCCACAACGAAGTTAGGCGGTATAATGGAATCAACGTGTCCGCCTGTCTGTCGGTCTCTCTGCAGAATATTACTTTCTGGATAATTCCTTCTAAACAAACTGACTGATTTCAATTAAACTGTGTATAAGTGTCTACTTCAACATGTCGTTGGGCACATTGCAATTGTTTCTTCATTTCGGCGGAGTTGTTGCTTTTATTACTTCGTCGTTTCAATTTGTCTGGACAACTTCTAAACTACTACATCGATTTCGATCAGATATGTACGTAGGTGCAGCTACGGACACTGTACGACATGCCTTGATTTCCATTACCATTGTGGTACCATAGCATCGGAACGGAGGTCTCTGATTTGTCGGAGTTATTCTACTGTCCATCGTTGAAAGCTTTTTATTTAGTCTAAATATATGAATCATAAATGTATCATAACTGTTGAACTTCTCGTCACGATATGGCTGAAATATTGCCCATGTGACGTTAAATAATAACTCACTCACTCACTCAGATTTGTCGAAATTTAGTAATTGTCCGATTTCGTTCAAATATGGTATATTGACATGTTATGGGTCTCCGAACTCAACCAGATAGGTTTTGTTTTTACCGTGTCAATAGAAAGGAGGCCTCTGATTTCTCCTTTCAGTACTCTACCCCTATTTCGTATAATCTTCAAACAACAGATATGATTGCAGAGGGACGTTTGAATACTCATGTTAACATTATCATATGTCTGCAGGAGGTATTTAATTCCCGATAGGACAGTTCTAGTTAGCTTATTTTTTATCCACACATGCAAAGTGTTCGAAAGGCTTATGTGAGGTATTGCCGTCCGTCTTTGTACGGTGTGCGTCATCCGTCATGCAAAAACTATTTACAATCAATTACGATTTATTCATAAAATATTTTGAAAGATAGCATTTACAGCTCACCTGGTCAGCTTATGTCAGCTCCCCCAGAAGATCGAATGGTCGATAACTAGCTGAAATTAAATACTCTACAGGTCGTATGCGTAATGTTCTTTGTTCCCTGTTTTCAGTCAACAATGGTCTTACTTCAGGATATGCTAAACTGCTATAGAAAAGGTATTTACTTCATATCCGAAAAACATATAACTTTTCATGGCTATTTTTGACTTGACACAGTACTTGGGAAACCGACGGGCTGGGTATTTTCAACGAAAACATCATTGCATTTGGAATTCCTGTCGTTTGTAATATCAAATGGTTCTGGTGTATGTTCAACTGTCACATCCGTAATACTGCTTCAAAATGTCCATTATTTTATTTCTAAAACCCTGTTAATGGGCCATTCTAACAAAACACCACCATCTACGACTTTGTCCGATATGCTTGGTCTGAGTCATCCTTTCAGTCGTTATGGTATAAGGATAGTAACGGAAATGAGGTTACCTTGCATAGTATCGAATTTGATAGAAATCAGTAAAAAAGGGTTAGGGATCATAAACCCTTTTATAAAGCCTCCATATAGCAACCAGGTGGTCGTTGTAGAGAGGAAATCTAAAAATGATTAGTCATTTGCACATCTAGACAAAGTAACGATCAATTAAATCTGCGAAGTTCCGTGAATGTTCGATAAGTATTATTTCTTTTTGATAACCTTTATGTAAAAAAAATATTATCTGTCGCTTCAACCCTAAATGTATTTTTTTTTTACATTAAGAGTATTTTTTTACATTAAGAGTTGTATTAAGGGCGAATACATAATCCTTAATGACAAAATATTTTTACTTTAAGAGTAATTTTTACATTAAGGGTTGTAACAAGAGTTAACTGCAACCATTAATGTAATTCCTTTTACGTTAACAGTAATGTTTACGTCAAGGGTTGTAACAAGGCTATGGGATCGGTTTCAACAGCATGGGTCAACACATGTTCGGCCAAGGTCGGCAAGCCCAAAGGTAACCACCCCCGCCCAAGATCGCTACACCCGACTGCGCCACCTACATGAAAGGACGACCACAACATTCGCAAGATTCCTCCTACGTCGAGGGGATGGAAGAGCACGGGGAGAACGTCACGCCGGAAACTGCGTACAGGAAGTGGACAGGTTTGGTGGGGAAGCATTATGGTGTGGGCGGATATCTCTAATCATAGCAGGAAAGGTTTGGTCCATATCCAGGGCAATCTTACGGCTCAATGATACATCAACGAAATTCTCCTACCACACGTCCTCCCAATTGCAGCAACGGCAACGGTGTATTCAAGCAGGACAACGCTCGACCGCATACAGCGCGGATCACAAGATCCTGTCTACACAACAAAAAACATTGATGTTCTCCCCTGGCCCTTCAGATCCCCGGATTTGAACCCGATAGAGGACCTGTTGGATAAATTGGATAGACGGCTACGCCGACGTCAACCCCAATCCCAGACATTGCAGCTGTTGGCTTTTGCGTTGCAGGCCGAGTGGGCTACTTTTCCCCAGGATGTGATTCGCATACTCGTTTCTTCCATGGGCACGGACCGCCTCCGTGGTCTTGTGGTAGAGCGTCCGCCCGGAGAGCGGAAGGTCCGGGGTTCGATCCCCGACCGCGTCATACCAAAAGACGTTAAAAGATGGTACTTGTTGTTACCCTGTCTGGCGCTCGGCATTAAGGGGCTAAAGCAAGGACTGGTCGGCTCGGAGTCAGTATACTGTGTCTGAGTGGGGTATTAATGTTAAACTGCGGCATGGTATCTCAGTGTGCTAGCACTATAAATCGGCATCAGTCCGGACTAGTACAAGCAGCCACACAAACACACACAGACGTACATGCACGTCGCTATATAAGTGCAATAATCTTGGACGCGATGTTAAACCCCATTTCACCTCACCATGGGCACGAGGTGTCAGGTCGCTTTCGATTCCAACTTTGGACATACGCATTATTTTGATGGTACCTGACCTTCACCTAGGACTTTTCCTATGTACCCATAACTGAGATGACTACAATCAACAAGTGTTCTCTCCACAACATTTTGGTTCAATCCCTTGTACGGATCCTCGTATAAATGTATTTTGCTACCTCACACAAACCTGGCTTTGCTTTTCTTTTTTTGAAAAGTATATATGATTGGTTTGCATAACATCGTTTCAGTTTTAATAGCCTTGATTGCATACTCTTCCCTTCGATTGGTATTGGATTCGTCTAAGCGCAATGACCAGAGTATTTCATTATGGAGAAATCTTAATTTCTGCTTCTAAAAGGTGTCTGTGTAAAGGTATTAGTATTCACATTCCCCTTGTTAATAGTTTGTATTTTTATTATTTTCTTGTGTCTGTTGTATATTTACAGTCGTAGTTTGTTTACAGTGCAAACAATATTAAGCTTGGTTCAAATTGATCTCAATATAAACTGACGTCCAAAAGAAACTTTACCAACTGAAAATATAAATTTCAGACAAAGTATGATTTTTTTTCGATGAAGTCTATCTAAAACACATAACCTAAATACAACAATAGCGTATGCAGAAAATGTTAATCGTCTGTTACATGTTTGCAAGATAACACGCGAAAAAGTGAAAAACACGTGCACCACGGACAACTGCAAATGCACGTGCGGGTAAGGGTATAAAACGATTGGAACGACAAGTCAGACATCCACAGTGATCAAAAAAACACACAAAAGAAATGCCACGACTAACGACGTGAACGAGCCTTGGGTATGGTACAGATGGGAGCCACCCACGCCCATATTGCACGAACCTTCGGTTGCTCCCGTGTTGCCGTTACCAACTTGATGCAACGTTACAGACAGACAGGGCGGACCGCTGACAGGCCAAGAATAGGCAGACCAAGGGTGACCACGCCCCATGATGACCGGTACTTGCGTACCTTGCACCTCCGAAATCGCTTCCTGACAGTGACGTCATCGGCGACAAATGCTTTAGGTCACAGGGTTAGTCGACAGACAGTGGCCAGGAGACCCAGGGCTCATGGAATCAGGGCTTTTAGACCATACAGAGGACAGCTGTTGACAGCGCAACATCGTCGTCTGCGATTGAGATTGGCCCGGACTGTACGACGTTGGCAACGACGTGACTGGCAGAGGGTTGTCTTCACTGACGGAAGTCGATTCTGTATGTTTAGGGCTGATGGAAGACAACGTGTTTACCGCCGAAGGGTTGAACGTCTGGCGGCGTGTTGCGTGCAGGAGGTCGTACCATGGTGGAGGGAGTGTCATGGTGTGGGGAGGGATCTGTGGGCAGGAGAGGACACCGCTGGTCATCGGTGACGGAAATTTGATAGCTCAGCGGTACCTCGATAACATTCTTCGTCCAGTTGTCCTACCATTTCTCCAATAGCAGCCACGTGGTGTCATTTATCAGCATGACAACGCTAGAGCCCATACAGCCAGAATTGTCACTTACTTCCTCGCAGCCAACAACGTCAACGTCCTGACGTGGCCTGCACGCTCACCCGACATGTCCCCAATAGAACACCTCTGGGACTTGATGGATCGTCGTGTTCGACAACGACCACACTCTCCAGTCAACCGGCAAGAACTGATCTTGGCCCTCCAAGAAGAATGGCGTCAAATCCCACGTGACCTCATAAGACGACTGACTTTTTCTGTGCGTCGAAGAGTTGTTGCGTGTATTGAGGCATTTGGTACTCACACACGCTACTAATGACTTGTACTTGAACATGAGCGATTGTTTATGTACTCTGCCTATTGTCCATGATTCTGAAAGCTCGAGTTTTGTACCGAACCCAACTTTGGGGGGCTCTGACGTCATTCTCGGTCGCGGTATGATTGTCATTTTCAGTGTTGATTATGTTGATATATTGATCTTCTCAATACACTTTACTTCATGCATGTATGTTTTGTTGTTTTTGAGCAAGAATGATTTCAAACTCTGGTAAAGTTTCTTTTGGACGTCAGTTTAGTAATAATAAACGAAATCCACTGCCTTTGCATCAGAAAATTATGTCTATTCATGTATATATACTGTACATATTCAATCTTCAAACCGACAGCTCAGCACAAACCAAATTCAACACTTATGATATTGATTATGATGAAGCTTTCAACTCCCAGGCCTGTGCAATCCACATCTTTGGCTAGTCTGCTATATGCACTAGAGGATGTTACGATCACATAGCAGCATACCGTACAAACCAAGCCAAGCTCAGCACAAACCAATTTCAACACTTAAAATGATTTTAATACAGATGTTACCGCCATTGCAGTCACCCCTGTCTTCTAATTCGCGCAAAATGCATTAGACTATAACAGGTACCAGACGACTCAATCACTTACCTGTCATTATCGTGAGCATGACATTTTGTAAGCGAGGTAAGCATTTTGCCATGTTTTTTCCTGAATCTTGTCAAGCACATTAGTGTCTAAAGGGACATGTGATTTCATTGGATTTATCAAAAAGGACAGATAGGTCAGAGGCTGTATACGAGCCTATTCAAAGGAATTTTAAATTTATCATTTTCCATTTTCAAACAAGTAAAACAAGTCACAAAAACGCAACTGCTACAGAAAAGCATGCATTCCATGCAAAAATTTCACTACCCAAGAATGGGTATAAAAACATGTGTGTTGACGGGATTCCATATGCATTGTTTAGCATTGTGCTGACAACAACCACTCAGAAAAACAACAAAATTACGCAATTATTCAACATTACGAAATGCCACGCCTGTCCGAAAATGAGCGTCTGCAAGCCATTGGTATGCTTGAAGCAGAATCGAGTAAACGTGATGTTGCAAGGCAATTTAACGTCGACAGAAACACCATTTGGTCAGAGACCATCCTCGGAGTGGCACGCCACGCGTAACCAATAATCGACAAGACAACTGGATTCGAACAACACACCTACGAAATCGATTCCAGCCAGCAACAGTGACTGCAAAAAGCATCCCTGACGAATATCGTCACAAACCGTACGTCGCAGCCTCAGATGTGCAGGGATTGTCGCCAAAATACCCGCCAGACGTACCATTTTCACAGGTGGGTGGGTGAGTATGGTTTTACGCCGCTTTTAGCAATATTCCAGCAATATGACCGTGGGGGGCACCAGAAATTGGCCCATTTTGACAGGAAACCACCGTCAACCACGTCAACAGTGGTGCAGACAGCGTCTACGCTGGATGGCTATGCAGTGGGGACAAGTTCTATTCACTGACAAGTCTCTTTTTCACCTCAGCCACAGCGATGGACGGATTCGAGTGTACCGACGTCGAGGTGTACGTTACCTCAATCATTGTGTCATGGAAGAAAATCGGTTCGGGGGCGGCAGCGTTATGGTATGGGGTTTGGATTACAGCTAGACAGAGGACCCATTTGATAGTGGTAGAGGGAAATCTCAATGGACAGCGCTACCGCGACGAGATCATCGGCCCTGTTCTTCTACCGTTTTTGCGTCGTCATGGCCCAGGCATTACCTTTCAACATATTGCTCATATTGCTCGACTTGTTCAGGATTCTCTTCAACAAAACAACGTGAATGTCATCCCCTGGCCGGCTTGCTCCCCTGATCTCTAACCAATCGAGCACATCTGGGATGAGATGGATCAGCGCCTTCGACGTCAACCACGTGTTCCACAGACACTCTAGGAACATCGAAACATGCTCCATCTGATATGGACAGATATCCCACAGGACTTTGTGCGACGCCTGGTCAATTCCATGAGACGAAGATGAGTTGCTTGCATTGTAACCAGAGATTGACACACACGCTATTGATTTGTAAATTGACATTTTGGCATGTTCATGTTTTTTTATGAAATCTCGCATTTTCTGAAGTCAGTATGGCAAATTAAACCATTTGAACACTTACAGGAGTCTTTTTACTGTTGCCAACCGAAATTGGTTCAGATTTCGTAAAAAAACATAACTTTGCATTTTATTTTATTCAATGTCACTGGAACTTTTGTTGTTCAGTATATAACCTGGGTCCTACCATGCATGGACCTCTGTGTCCAAACCACAAACATGGTGAAGACGGTAATAAAATGATCGACCCACTCCATAATTCTGCTCAAGATACTGTGTTTGTGCCAAAGCTGGGCATCCACTGACAATCGAGTGAACAACTGCCACATATTGTATCTCAAAATCAACAACATACAATATATATATACATATGCTCTCTTCATCCTATCATTCATTCACGTGATAAATGAGTAGGCAAATACTCCGAAATTATGTTTTCCTCATATGAAAGAAGTTGAAATTCCTAAATTCTCTCTCTCATCACAAAAGAGTGTTCATAGTGTGCGGATGAAGGTACCGACAGTCCAAGCAACTCAGCAAAGACCTATTTTACCATATATGTAAATCAATTATGAACCTCCTAAGAGGATTTTGATTGGGTTACTGAGTACCCGGTCAATACAAAGCGTTCCCCTCAATGGCTATTTTATCAAGAATAAATCACAATAGCCTAAGAAACATACACTATGCTATTAGAAGTATATACGCAAAACCTCGGTGGCTGTGTGAGTTAGATCGCTGAACTTGTGTATTGTGGATAAGGTGCTTTTTCTAAGAGTGTTGGTTTGATTCAGTTCTAGAATTTGTACTTTACTGGGAAAGTGTAATCCCAAATACAACATTTGTAACATTTTATCACTTTCTAAAAGTCACTCTTGCCAATTCATATTTGTCTGAGGGGTACACAATGAATGTGATCTAGACTACCAGATGTCGTAGACTACCAAGTAGTATCGGTGGTTGAGTGGGTTAGATTGCTGACTTTTATGTGCTAGCAATTAGGTGCCTCACTCTGAGAGTGTGGGTTCAAAACCTGGGTTGGGCTCCACCCAAAAAGTACTAAAATGTGTACTTTACTGCGAACGCGCAACCCAAAAGAGCATTTGTTGTAGAAGTAAATAGTTTTTAGAAAGTCGGGTTACACATGTCTTCACACTTCAGCAGTCCGCTCTGATATAAGTATGTACCGAAAAGATACACCAGACAGAACGCATTTGCATGCAAACACTGAAAGGATTCCACTTTTTCCCTGGCTTGATTTCGCAAACTTATGTTCCGATCATCTCTTGTCCATAGACAATGAAGCGAGTATGCTGAAGATCCCTTGCAACGTAAGATTACCCATGTCAATTTGCATGAGCCACAGACGTTTTGAAAGAGCACAATGCACAACATGTTTTTACAAACAATGTGTACATAGGCAACTGTGACAACGACAACCAAATGTCAAATGTAAGGTAGTAGTGAAAAGAAGTTAAAGGAGACAAGTACAAAGTAAACAAAATAACAAAGGAGTACATGTCTACATACCTGTCCACACGGCCTTAAATCCTTCCTTAACAGTCCCACCATCCGTAGTAAAGACAACCCGATAGTAGACAGCTGACTGGACAATGTAGCCCCGTCTGTTTCCACTTAGCTGGACAAGGAGGTTGTTGGAGGCATCATAAACCTGCAATTTATAAATGAAGGGTTGAGTCCAATTTTGACGACATCCCAATTTGCCTAAAAAGTAAGTGTAGGCAAATTCGGATTGACAAACACTCCTACAGAGATAATGAGCATGGCTCTTACATGTGTGAATACTATAATGATAAAAAATCAAAATAGAATGTTTGAATTAAATATTAACATTATAATGTATGCCATGTATGTAACTACTGAAAATTAAATTATTGCGAACATGTCAATTTTACCTTTGTTTTCAGTAGCAGTTATTGTTCTAAATAACCAAACATTAAACACACTCAGATTAATAACAAGATAATCACATAATGTACCCATCCTCACAGCACCAGTAAATAAATCTACAATCACAACATTTGAAAAAATGTGTTTACACATGCAGTGGACGATTTTTTTTCCAATTTACCTCCCCTTAAGGCGCACTGACCAAGCCCTTCAAAACTTAAACCGACAGCGCATGTGGCATACTTGCAAGCAGTACGTGATTCTGTAACACTTAAATATGGTTAACCAGTGCAGCCTTCACCTTTATTGGTAATGTTCATCTGGTGTATGGGCAGCACATCTTTTCGTTCCTGAACAATGATACATCTATTGCCATGTCCTGTAATATACGTTCTGGAATCACCAGATTTCCTTACATTGAATAGCGTGAATGCCTTCAAAGTGAGCGATGTTTTCAGGTGATCGTTCATGTTCAGTTCAGTTCCGGTTTTGCAGTCGGGATTATTAGTGTTATTCCTGATTTTTACATTTCACGATTTAAGACAAAATATATAGTTTAGTTTTGTACGTACCCATGGATACGTCGTATTTTCGCTGCATATAATTATGCTGCATGTAAAGTTTGTCGGACAATAGTGCCTTTGGACAGCAACACAAGTATTTAGTAGGAATAATACTGAAAGACACACAATATTCATGAAATTGTGAAGAAACTTGTACTTGAAATTATGTCATCAACGACATATCATTATATATGGAAATAACTAAAATCATGGTATTTGTGATATAGATGGTTGAGTTTGAAAAATGCGTATGGATGTTCAGTGGCTGTTTGCTGCCATAATGTTATAGTGATTGGGTAATCGTGAGCCCTCCAAATCTTTCCTATTTTCTGCTTGTAAAAGTATTTTCTAAAATATTCTTTAATCTGGTACATTTACTTGCATGCTTCATTCCATATTGGTTCTAATTGTTTCACAAATAACACAATGTTTACGTACATTGACAACATCAAACCCTTCTTCCGTATTGAAATCTTCAAACACGAGAGTGACCAATGTCTCTCCTGCATCGATGATGTAGGTACAGTACAGGGCGTTGTTGTAATTGCCAGGGTAGTTTGGTGAGGAGAAAAAACCAGACGAACCTGTGTAGCGTTCACCGCATCCTGTAGTAAATAAAATAAGGCGGCTGTACGTGTGCTTGTTTATCATGCATCTTCTGATCAAGAAATCAGTGAAATAAAAAACTGTCGTGTGCGACAACGATGAAAACGTTGGTCCAAAACGTAAAAAAAAAATCACTTTTATATGTGGAAAGATAATTTTCTCTGCCAAAAATTCAGCATAATTAAGATAATTAAGAATAAGTTAGTCAAAGTGTAGTGTAGCAAAGTTTAGGCTAAATGTTGATGTTCAAAGGTATAAAACATATCCCCATGCAGAAAGGATTTATCCTTATCTCACCAAAAGAAATCATTTTATTGAGGATGAATTACATGTCATACTTTTGTGTGACATAAACTGCTTTTGGAAATTCCACATGCACACATATCTCAAAGCAAATTCTGTGAAATGCGTTACTTATACTATCACCTCTGAAGACATTGCTATATTACAATTGCCTATATTTGAGTAACACTGAGTAACAGCAGTTTCTGTCTGTCTGCCTGTCTGTCTATCTCTGACCATAAACATATGCAGATGTAATACCTGCACGGTTGATGTAGTATTGGACTATGACCTCTGATATCAAGAAAGTGTATGTCTGTCAAAAAATCAAAATCTGTCAAGGTACCCGACGGATAAACAGTAAATGATAACAATTTATCAGTTACTGGCCCAAATGTACAACTATATGTCGGTAGCTGTGACACCTGTAGTCGTTGTGCAGAGTTGCATCGCTTAGTTGTACAAGGATCTGCTGATCATGAAATTGAATCCAAGATTTGAACTCAATATAACCCCTCATTGATCAACTCTAGTTTGAAAAATGTAATATGACGTTTATGACCAGGTTCACTTTTGAGACACAGTGGTGTAACTTAATACTGTTCTAACCAGCGTAAGTACCAACTCACACACTCAACATGATAACATGATTGTGCCAAATTCAACTATTTGAACATTAGACGCTTTTCCACCGTTCTCAATTGTTTCCCGCTTACACAAAAGCACATCGAGATATACCAACCTGATAATGTTATATTAGCAATACAGTTTAGTTTCAAGTCACATGACGCAAACAGGCAAGAATAACTTGTAACATTGGATTACATTTCATGTGTACTACTAAACTACTACATGTTTACTACTACTATTTTTCCATACTGGAACATTTACTGTCTCTTTTCCGAAATGAAATTCAGGTTTCTTTAAAATTAAATAGTCATCATAATAATCAGATAGGATCTGTAGGTGTCCGAATTATATTAACTACACGATATGAACAAAATCCAAAATAAGAGAAAATTAGGGGTCAATATCACAATAACAATAAACTGTCAGCAGACTCTCCAAAATAATGTAAAGGTCGCCATTTCAATGTTGGACTTTCCAAAGAAAATTCATACAGTGCATCTTTCTCTATGGGACGTTTGGGACATAAACAGTTCTAGCCTTTAATGAATTTGAGGTGAGCGTTGGGACATTTTTCAAAATGTACAAATATGGATAGACAATGTTTAAAAGTGTGAACAACAGTTAAGGGTACTGGAATTAAACAACAGTAGTCTGTCAGACTGAAAGGTACACCACATGAGGTAGTCCTGGTGAGGTTTAGGTAGTCCATCAACATTAACAACATTAATAAATCAATTGTTATGGATACTTAATATATTTCGAGCAGTAGCCCACCCACTATTTTGCTTTTTTTTGTACAATTGACTCCCTGTTAGGCCATCCAATGAGTGCGGCAACTCAGACAGCAGCCAAGCCGACCCATACCATTCAGTGTGTTCCGTTAGTTTCTTATTCCTGTTTTTTGTTTGTTGTATATATCCAAAGAACATCAGAGGTAGTTAGGCATAATTCCCAGTAACCAGGTTCAACAATTCAACACCATTAATTTTTTATCAGTCTAAATAACCTAAACATGTCATGGAAAGCTTACCCCTTAATTAACTAATTAGTGTCGCACTAGTCTTTCAGGAAAAAGTGAGCACTTTTCGAAGTATAGTGCCCGGATTGGCCAGCAGTGTGAACAATGCGGTAGTCTTGCGCTATATCTTTGCGAAAGAGTTTTAAAAAAAAGAGACATGTTACTAACGGAAAGTTTACTTGGCCACAAAGTATTTTTGAAGGCGATCAGATTGTGAGACGTGACTTCCAAAAACGTACACACATTGTAGGCTTGTGTTTTGCGATAAAAATATATTATGCAAGAACCACTGTCTTTCTAATGTTCGAAAGAGTTAATCGTATCCTACCGTGGATAAATAAGTATTCTCACTAGATAAACGAATCAAATAGGTCTTTAAACGAGTTTTATATTCTTGTTTCTGTTGTCTTATCTGTAAATAATTATACTTTAACAAAGCTTTCATCAATACGTAACAAAGGGGGTATTTTCATATCTGTAATAACTTTGTATATGGTATGTGAAATTGTTCTAAAATCAAAATTCTGCTATAAGTGTAAGAGCACAAATCATTTTAAAATCTATATTATTATTTACAACTAAAACTAAAAATATTAATTGAGTATTTTAACAATATATACATCAGGCAGTTGCGAATATCTGATTACATTTGAATATACATCAATGTTATAGAAATACAAATATATTTTTGTGCACTTTACGTGTAGATGAACAATGCTACGGACACAATCATTAAGTGAAAAATCAAATAAAACTTCAAATAAAAGAAACAAATTTGGCATTTTGATGCGTCTACTACCGTCTCCAGTTGACGACAGTATGCAATGTCAATCGGATATACTAATATGACAAATGTATCGTCAAAGTGACATTGTGGTTGAGTGGTGGTTACTCGAATCATGCTGTGCTCTGTGCTTATCCTGGGTGTGACAGACCAAACAATTTAAAATTTAATGTTTATTTCTAATAACAAAAGGTAATCTGCAGACTTCTCCCTGTCAGTGACATCATATCTGGTGACTTACTAAAAGATTGCTGTCAGATTTCGTTTCGCTTCTCTCTCTACGTATTAAACTGAAAATGACATATGAAACACTTATATGTACTTTGCTGACATGAAAATAACAATATTTTATGCTAAGGTTGAGCAAAGCCTGCCATGTTTGATTTCAGTACGTCTGCTAGTATTATGACAAGGCTTTTATCTTTTAAGATATCAAAATGGTTCATCCAAAACATTGACATTAGAATTGGTGAAGTTATTTAAATCGTGTATTGTATGCTGCAATGACACGTTACACGTCACAAAACCAATATTATTCTCATTTCAGCAACTGACATGATCACTTTAAAAATTACGTTTATATTCTGCCTAAACGCTTGCATTATATATTTACTGAAACGGTTATAATGTACCATTGCGCTGTTCTTTACTGACAACAAATACGACTTAGTACCCAGTTATATTAAAGGTATCTGAGATATGATCATTGAAATCACTTTAAAACTCCACAAATTTAACGAAACGAACACGTTCCTGATATGAAACTCTTTTCACGTTAAAGCACATAATTCAGGTAAGTTCAAGAATTTTTTACAAATTATATGTTTGCTTTGGTCTTAACCTCAGTATGTTTGAATGTATAAGGATATTATTTTATAATGATATGTATTTTTCTATCAGGAATATATTTGCAAACTAATGGGTCATTTGTTTATTGTTTAATGAAACCTCAACTGTTTGCCACCCTGTTTACAGCACATTATGCTGAAATCAAGACGTTTGCTAGAAATCAGAAGGATGAAGTCAAACAACTTCCAATGTAATGTTGGAATGTGATGATGTAAAAAGACGAGTCATCATGTTTAAGAATGCAAGGAATATCACCTTTTGATATCGACCTTTGCGCGATCCTAAAAAGTGATGGAGTGGGGATGTACCTGTCAACAGCTTTGAAACGATTATCTTTAAAATTGGTTTAATAGAAAACTCAAACAAATGATAAAATTCAATAAAAATATTGATGTATTTATTTATTATCATATTCTATGAAAGTTGTGAGATATGGTGAGCTAACTACAAGATTTACATAGTAATGTTACAGATTCTGGTAGTTAGACCAATCATTTCTACAAAATCTACATGTTATATGATTAAGCTACTTTAAAAACAATTAATCAGTATGATGTAGAAAGGCAGAACCAATATTGCTGAACCATGGTTATTTTAAATAATGTAACAAACGTCTATGGAATCATTAGCAAAATTTAATTCAGACATATGTTGGTATGATTTCAATTGCCTGTTACAATCTGGTCCAATGAAGAGGCAATGCATGTATTACACGTATGACCTTATGTTGTAGTGCCTGTGCTGTTAAACTATCCGATAAAATGCGAGTGAAAGTGGGGTAAGTAATTTAAGAACTGTATGTAGTATAGATGATTGGGGTTCTGGACCACTAACACCTTGACCAGATTCAGACCCCCACAATGCTTCGATGGAGGTCTTTTGTGTGCGATTATGCGATGTGACACAATGACGCACACTGTGCTAGGTTACATATGGTTTCCACACTGTCACCATTGCATTCTTTGCTTTGAACAGGTATTTGATACCTGACACCTACTTGAGATGGATACAAACATATACAAATACCATAGAGTGAGAGAAGAAATACAAGTCTAAACTGTTTGATGGATACTCTGACGTAATACAAAAGTTTAAATTTAAGTTTGTCATGGTGGGGCGGATACAAAACGTAAGGTCACCATCCCAGATGCTTGAATACTGGGGATGTCATTCTCCTACATCATCTCAACATATTCATCAGACATTACTTTGGCCCAGTTACTCTGGCAAGGTTGTTGATCGGTTGACTGATAACATTCACAGGCTCAAGCATGATGAACATCTACCTTTACCACCTATGAAACGGAAGTTATAAAGGACGCATGAGGCTACACTTGCGGAATTCCCGAGTATGGATGAAGACTTCTACATGTTGGTACGTAATCCCGACACGAATGGTACGTTAGCAGCATCCCGGTTCAATGATTTGACATCGGTCTCCAGATACTCTATGGATATCGGGGCTTATATAAATTGGTTAGTCGCCAGAATCAGACACATCATCCCACCTTCACAACCAGTTCCGCCGGAAATACCCAAGACTATTAGGACCGATCAAGTCAGACTCATCCGCAGCCTCCTGGACTCCATTGTCAGGATGTAGGAAGACTAATTCTCCTCAAAAGTCTGGACTTCTACACAACTTCTGAGACTTCAACATTAACAGCTTTTAGCCCAGATCAGATCCAGAGCCTAGTCAAACCAAACCAAGAAGTTATTATGACCCAACCTATATCAGCGACCACAACATTCAACGGGAAATTAAGACATGTCATAGATGAAGTTAAACAAGACACAGCAGAACGTTTCCAAACTTCAACTCGACTTAGCTGCTAAAGCTCATGAATCATCCCATTCACAGAAGCGTTCCTGGGACTATAAGTCATCAGTGTCCAAACAGCCTCCTAAGACGAAGTTTATCCCCTCCGGGTAGGATTCATACCAACCAAGGCGGAGGTATGACAAACAACCGTCTTCCCAGGATTCCTTTCGCCAATCAGATTACAAGAAACGAGGATATAATCGCTGTGGCATATCTGGAGGCAGAGGTGAGCGAAAGTTCTGACTTCCTTACAACCCCCTCTGACATTACAGACCCTTTCGACCTGGTTATGTCTATGGATTGTGATTTACGACTGCCACCTTTCAACATAACGCTGACTCCCGGCCCAGTGTGAGGGCACTTTTTGTCATACGCCGAAAATTGGGAGCAAGTTACGTCCAACCACTGGATTCTTGACGTCGTGGCTCTAAGATACAAGCTACACTTCAGGAAACATCCAAACCTGAACGAAGGCCTATAGAGGATTAAACCCTCACAAATGCAATTTATAAGATGTACTGTAATGTCCTTAATCAAAAATTACAATCTTGGACAGAATCTACCGGTGTTTTGAATAATGCCCAACATTTTTTTAGAAAAAAGAGATCCTTTATTGACCATATTCACATGGTATGTTCAATTATAGAAACCAGAAAAAGTATGAAAAAAATCATGGTTTTCTGCTCTTATAGATTTTAAAAAACCTATGATTTCTGTTAACAGAAATCTGCTATGGCATAAACTTCACAATGTTGGTGTAAATGGAAACATGCTAGTAGCGCTTCAGTCACTTCATCGCAATGTTAAATGAAGTGTAAGAGTAAATGGTATGTTTACATCCTGGTTTGATGTTAATCGTGGCTTGAAACAATGGTGTTTACTGTCTCCTATAATGTTAAAAAAAATATTATCAATGACTTGCTGAATGTTATGACTGATTCCAAACTTGGCATTAATATTGATGGAACTATTATTTCTGCCTTAGCGTGTGCTGATGATATTTTTTTATTTGCAGAATCTGAAGATGACTTGAATAACAGTGAAACCAATGATACTGTTATTAACACTGATAAGGCTCATGTTGTACATTTTAGAAATCCTAGCGTCCCAAGAACCACACAACAGTTTTATTATTGGTAGTTCGGCTTTGAGAAGTGTTGACCGTTACAGCTACCTGGGTTTATTGTTGACTGAGCATCTTGATTATAACACAATGACAATTCTGCGGCCAAATTCAGCTAAGAGAGCGTTAGGCCTACTTATTTCCAAGTTTACGACAATAGGAGGTATGCATTTTAGCACTTTTTCAAAGTTATAAGACACTGTGGTGTGGACTGTCTTAGCTACGGCACATCTGTATGGGGTAACCGCGATTATCTGTTAATGCAGAACACCACCGTGCCATCAGGGTTTTTTTGGGGTGGGTGGGTAGATATGCAACTAATTTTGTTCTGAATGGAGATACAGGATGGATACATCCGATTGTTAGACAGTGAATATGTATAGCTAGACAAAATATGCCTTATCGATTAAATATACTTGTTTTTTATGGGCAGAAAGGCTTTCAGCCAATCGCAAGAACTGGAACCACTGGTTTAAATACGAAAGTTATTTCAAGCAAAATACAAGATGCAAAAATATCTGAAAAGCTGCCAGAAACTTCTATGGAAAGGTTATGTTCATACTGGTAAAAGTAAACTCCGTACGTATAGGATTTTTAAAGATTGTTATTGCTGTGAAGAGCTTTATGCCCCTGAGTTACAGATCTGCCTGTGCAAAATTTAGATGTGGTATTCCACCTTTAAGGATCGAGCAGGCAGATATATTAATGTAAAGGTTGAAAACAGAGTGTGCTTTAATTGTAATGATCATCTTGAAGATGAAAAACCTGTTTTATTCGAATGTCCACTATACGAGGGGTGTTCATTAAAGATTTTCCCTAAACCACTTAGGGTTATCATATTTGGTTGAAATTTTACAAGTGTAATGATACATGTATCTTTGGGTTATGTCTGAATTTGCAGCACCGAACTATTAATCTTACTACTTTTACAGGTGTTATGATCGAGTAGGGTATGACAATGGAGCCAGTAGAATACCGAGCAGTGATTAGGTTTTTATATTTGAAAGGTCGCACACCAAAAGAAACTTTCGATGAAATGAAAGCAACTTATGGGGAAGATGCCCCATCATATGACGTTGTAAAACACTGGCATCGCCAGTTCAAGTGTGGTCGGACATCTGTGGAAACAGCTGCCATTCCTGGTCGCCCCCATTCAGCCATTGATGAGGACACTATCCATCAAGTGGAGACCGCCATTTTGGCAGACCGACGTATAACTGTTCGCCAGTTAGCATAAGATGTCAAGATCAGTGTAGGGTCTGTGGAAAAAATCATCCATGACAATTTGAACATGCATAAGGTGTCTGCATGATGGATTCCCAGGTTGCTCACACCTTTCCAAAAGCAGGAACGAGTCAATTGCTCAAACGATCTTTTGGACATGTGCAACAGGCAAACTTTTTTGACAGACTTATCACACATGATGACAGCTTGGTCCATCACTATGATCCTGAGACTAAAGTTCAGTCGATGCAATGGAAGCATGTGGAGTCACCACCCGCAAAGAAGGCACGTGTCCAACCCTCTGCAGGCAAGGTCATGCTCACGGTGTTTTAGGACCAGCACGGAGTAGTGATGATGGATTTCTTGGCAAAGGGTACCACAATTACAGGAGCTAATTATGCTTCACTGCTGCGGAAATTGCGGGACGCTATCAAGCTTAAGAGGCGTGGCATGCTGACCAAGGGTGTCCGTCTCCTGCAAAGACAATGCTCCAGTACACAACTCTCATGTTGCCCCAGACAGAGGCGCGGTCCTGTGGCTATGAAATCCTTCCACATCCTCCTTACTCTCCTGACCTTGCACCATCTGACTTCCACCTCTTTCCAACCATGAAGTCATTTTTGAAGGGAAAACGTTTCACAGATGATGAAACACTGATTTCTGATGTCAAGTCCTGGTTTGAGACGCAAAATGAGGGCTTTTACAAGCGAGGTCTCCATAGTTGCATAAAACGATTGGAGAAGTGTGTAACTCTTGGTGTTTCCTAAGTGGAGAAAGACTAATACCTATGCCAAGTTTCATTCCACTAGGTCCATCGGAAGTGGGTCAGGGGAATTTTTTAATGAACACCGCTCGTACGATGATCTAAGATCTACATTATTTACTGGTATAATGGCTAATATGTCCAACTTTTTAAACCTTTCAAACAATGAGAAATTGTGTGTCCTTTTTAAACATAAGGTATATGTCACTGCCAAACCCTGCTTTTTAATATGACAACGCAGAAAGCTATTGCTTTGTGGATAAAACGTTTTTTTATCTGTATATATCATCGAATTCTGTCTATCGTCTCTCATAACTTTATATGAGTGGCGCTGTATCATCCTTTTTATGTATAAACGTCTATTTTATGCATGTTTTTTATGATTTTTACAGCGGTGAGAGGAAAATAAAATAACTGTCTGTCTGTCTGTCTCAGCTCAATAGCCGTGACGCTGGTAAAGGGCAGCATTTGTTTAATGAGAGTAGGTTATATCATGGAGGATACACTTGAGGGAGAGGGTTCTACTAATTACAGTACTACAGGAAGAGACCTGTAGACGTGAGCGCGGGGTTGTGTATAAGATGGCCGTTGCATAATGGCCGCCAGGAGAGGTAAACATTGAGCGAAGCAGTGTTGTTTTCACGGGCTTGTTGATGGAATTCCCAGTGCTACTGTCAATATATCTTCTACTTGATCTTAGATACATCATTTTTGCATTGACATTATATATTTTTTCAATGTACATAAATAGTTTACTAGTCATATGTCATGAGTATTTGCCAATTCTATTGAGCTTACAGGCAATAAATGTAATCTATGGTAAACATATAACGTCTCATGTAAAACATGAAGTAAGTACGATAGTAAATAATAATAGACAAATCGCATTAGAAGACAATGATAACTAGATACATATAAAATCCTAAGGCCTGTATTCCACATTCATAGCCAGGAGGAAAACCGATTAAACAAAGGGAAGAAGCTTGCCCTTACATATACGTAGAGACATCATCTGAATATGACTATATATGTTAATGTCACGATACTATTACTATCTATACGAACTATTAAAAAATGGACATAAGGTCACAGAGACGAAGGCCATAGATACTATACCATATTCGATGTTTTAGATGATAACGTACATTATTTGATATAATAAATTAAGTTATTGATATCTTCAAATCGACTTGCGATATCAGTAAACATTTCATGACATAATAAAATCAAATTTGTGATATAAATTCTTTCTTTGGTATCCATAAATGAATTCTTGATATCAAGTAAGGGATAAATTGTGAAAAGGCGCCCTAATTATTGTTCTTTGTTGATTGTATTGAGTTACGCGATTGCATCACGGTTATAATGTTAATTGCTCGTCTTTTTTCGGCACCATCATTTCTTCGCTCATGAAAAAGTGTTTATAAAATTCCAATTTATAATTAACCAAGGAAATAATACTAAACCGACCTGCTTTTATTTATCTCTCTGTCATTATTATCGTTAACATGTGTCTACTTTTAAGTGTATATACTTATAATATGCATCGTACTGATTAAGGAATGACACATAATCGTAACATATATATACTGTATATACATGTAGCTCGCCGGTATTTTGATTCTATGGCCCCGAATTACTGTGTTACGGTTCACCCCTTGTTTTCAGATGTGCCATTCAGACAAATAAGTCAGGTGTGACAGTTATCACAATCTCACCGGTTATAAAGATTTGATGCATGCTGACTGACACTCTTGATTGGTCAGTGATTAAGACAACAGATCAATACAACCGCTTCCTACCTATTCAGTATGTACGTGTGAGTACATGTTAGTATGTGTGTATGGTATGTATGGCTGTATGTACCAATACATGAATGTATGTTGGTTGGTTGGTTTGTTGTTTAACGCCGCACTCAGCAATATTCCAGCTACATAAATCGAATCTTGAGCAGACAATCCAGTGATTGGTATCATGAGCATCGATCCATGCAATTGGGATCGATGTCATGCATCAACCAAGTCAGCGAGCCTGACCACCCGATCCCGTTAGTCGCCTCTTACGCAAGCATAGTCGCCTTTTACGACAAGCATGGGTTGCTGGAGACCTATTCTTCCCCGGATCTTCACGGGTTCAATGGATGGATGTAAATTATGGGTGTGTATTTATTTATTTATGTATGTATGCGTGCGTGCGTATGTAAATGTATGTAAGCCCAGATTACAAAATAAATGCCTCGGTCGTTTGAAACCCGTAATTGTAAAAATATATTATAATTTACAAGACGATTAGTTTTCGTGTATAAAGAGACATAAGTGTATCAACCACCTATTATCTAATAAAACAATGACTCCGCCGACTTCGTACTCAAATAAATAATTTCTGAACACAAAGCACACTTTAACTTCACTTTAAGGTAATTTGACGATATCAATAACCTCAAAGAGTAAACATATTATCATTTCACATTAGGTAATGTAATTTTTTCATATGTTTTAAAAATATAGATTTCCATTAATTTTGTTACATAATGATCGTGCATGCATATCAACATTTTACATGAAGAAATAGGATTGTCAAACAGGTCAAGGTGCCAATATAATTATCTTTCTTAAAAATATTACAGACATTACAATCAAACATCAGGTGCAGTATTATTTGAAATACAAAGTTAGTGAATCAAACAGAATAATGAATATAAATCTTTCCTAAGTTAAACAAATATTGTAGTAAAGCATCAATATCACATCATATCCAGCCATTATGTCAGAAAATAAAGTGGCTGATGTGTAACAGTATTTAAAAAATTTAAACAAAATGACTTGATAATGTCCTTTTAATTTATCACATAAAATCTTATTATGCAAAAAATCTGGTAATTTTACAATCTGTAAAATAAATGGGGTACAATCATTGAAAATACTGTGCTCTATCATCGAAAATATATTATGTGTGTACGACATTCACAGACTGTTGCACAATTACTGTCAAAACATTTGTATTCTTGAAAACAAATGGGGGAGTCATTTGAGCCTGGGGAGTTATCTGAGCCTACAACGGGGGAGTCGTTTGGGCCTAAGGGGAGTCATCTGAGGCTAGGCTCAAATAACTCTAGAGTCGTCTGAGCCTGGGGAGTCATTTCAGCCTCCTACACCGGAAAGGAAGCCTACTTTCGCAGTAGGTCACTCGAGCAGAAACTGCTCTCGCGGAATAAGGCGAGTATAGCAGACTAAGCTGGGGGATTATCGATTGTTGTGTGAAAACAATGCATCAGAAAGATCGACGTCCTTTCCCTGTGAACAAACCTACAAATTGCGTATTGGACGCCAAAAGTGTCTGTCAGGTTTCTTAATGTTTAATTACTTTTGCTGGAGAATATGTTTCTTGTACACGCACTATGTTAAGGCTAGGCTTTACTTCCGTTTTCCTTTTATTTACCAGGCCCCTTATGCTAACAAATAGCCTAACTGTAACTGTTTATATTACTGCTATGCTTTATCCCTAACAAAGCTATACATTACTATTATATTAGACCTTAATCTTTCTCCCTCTGTAACACAAGCCATAGGTTCTAGTATTATATTTAATATATCCGGTTTATATATATTGACTGTGAAGTCAACTATATCTATTATCTAGCTTAGTGACATAAGTATTATGATTTTGTAAAAATATGTACTCCTCATGTACTCCATAACTTCTAGAATGCCAAACAGTTACAAAATGTAGAGCCAACTTTATGGAGGTGTTCTTACGAATATCAACAGTTTCATAAAACATGGTTGGGGTATATATCTTGCTACTGTTACAAAATCATAATACTTAAATCATGAAAGTGTCGATTAAGGAAGAAAGGAAGGAAGAAAGAAGGAAGTATAGTCAATCATCCTCGTAATACATGTACTTTCCTTGATTTTTTGAAAGCTTTGTTAAAACAAGGTGCGATGGAAGGCACCGAACCGGTTCCACTGTAGATATATGCAGCAAGCTATACGCTTTTGTAGCCACTTCAAGATAGTAATCAAATTAAAGGTATTCGTATTTTCACTGTTGAAGGTTTCAATCTGAGCCAAGATCGCGATTTAGAATCCAAACTGTCTTACAACAGCGCAAAGATCAGTTTGTGCAAGTGGAATATGACTCAGACATGTATTTTGCAAAGTGGATTGTAAGCACCTATGGTCGGTGGTAACTAAGGATGCTCTGTGCAGTGGGCCCGGTTGATGATAGCATCACAGGAGATGTTACATAAGAGAATGAGCATGTTAAAGTCACTTGAAGTCGACAACTGACAGGGAGAGGCAGGCTGACCCCCATGGCTTGAACTGCCATGGAAGGACCTGATAAGAATAACAGTTGCCCTGTCGCCGTGCTGCAGGATCTGTATTCGATAATTAAGGAATGCACAGAAATATTTTCTTGTTTTACGGATACATCTCTGGTGTTTATGCTGGCAGGATGTTCATGCCATATGAAAAGAGATATAGTTCAACAGACTGAAATAAGAATAATTTCTTTGGATGTTTTTTACATTAAACCATGAGTATATCATGGTTCAGAATTGTTCATAATAATGTTTAGCAATAAAGAGTAATGACTGTCCTCTTGTTGTTTGTTTTCCCTCATGACAGCAGTCGGTGTGAATATGTATATAAAATGATTTCCTTGATCTCATTTCAGGATTTTTTTAATGAAACAGAAATATTGAAGTAAGAAGTTTAACTGACATGTCAGTATTACAAGCAAATTAAAAAAAAGGTCATGATTGTAGATCAGTATACCTTTCTTAATCCGTATCATGACGTATTTCATTGTTGTAGAGCAGTCATAAGTGACATTTACATGCACAAACATTCAGGGTGTAGCAATTATATTGGAAACGATAGTTGCTTGACCAACGAAAAAATAAACACATGCAATAACAGTGTCAGAGCTATGCAGAAGGTTGCCTCTATTTGAACAACATTACATGTACATTGGAACTACATTTCCAATGAATCAAAAACATATCAGAGTCATTTCCAAAATTTGTACGATTTTTTTATTATATGCTAGTACACTGTATTTTATTAATTATGCTACTAAAAAATGTCTTTTTAACTTAAATTGTTTGTTGTATATGTCTTAACATACTACAATGTAAACTACAACAATAAATTAAAGTCAAGCGCCAAAAAAGTGTCAAATTTTGCCCATTTTGGCTTGTCACATGTCTGATGGCCCAACTTCATGATATTCAGTTTCAATCAAAAACTAGTTTTTGTCAGACATTTTTTGCACGAATCTATACAGATTAGCTTAGAGAAAGTATTACAATTATTTAAATATGTTTGAATGAAAATTATTTTATTTTTTTCCTTTTTTATGCTTGTCACAAGGTTACATGTCACTACTGTTATTGCAAGTATATTGCTCGAATAAATGATGTCTCCCTAGCTGACTGCTTATAATACTTCCTGTTCCAAAGCCTTGCTCTTTGGATGTCAACATGGCTGCAACTGTTTTTTTGCAGATTGCATAAATAAAGAAATTACAAGATATTAAGTGAGTCATTTCTCATATCTTATGATTTTTTATGTCACTACTGTTACTGGGCTTAAAACAAAACCTATGTCATACAATTCTTGTGTGCATATGTGTACTTATTTTCCATTTTGTGCAAAATTGGAGAAGCATGTGCCTTTTGATCCTAGGGGACCAATGATTGTTTTAGAAATGAAAATTCAGTGATTTGTCACTACAGTTACGGTCACTACTGTTACTATGTCATCTGTGTTACAATGTAACAGTGGGGACAGAAACTGTAACAGTGAGGACATATCATCAGTTGATCTAGTATATTAGAGGAACATTGAAAGAATAATTCAGAGGAGTTTGTACAAATAATTACCACAGTGAGTACAATGGTTTTGTTTGAAAGATCTTGGCCAGGAAACAGGCAATATTATTGAATACTGTAAGGGACATTCTCGCGATCTCGCATTCTCGCGATCTCGACCTTTGGAAACGAGGTAAATATGCCCAAAACACGAGAATGCGAGATCGCGAGAACGCGAGATTTGGCCAAAATCTCGCGTTCTCGCGATCTCGCATTCTCGTGTTTTTGGTACTTAGCACTTTTTGTCAAAAGTCGACAACGCGAGAATGCCACATTTGGACATGATGCAAAATCTCGCAATCTCGCAATCTCGACTTGTCAAATTAGGCCACAAAATAACGAAATCGCGAGAACGCGAGAATGCGACATTTCATTTTCTCGCGATCTCGCGTTCTCGTGTTCTCGCGTTTTAGACGCTGTCCGTGCGCATGCATAATATCATAAGGTCAAGGCCCATGCGCACGTTAGTAGTCCTTTGGTCATGCTTCTTTCATGCTCTTCATTCTCCAAGTAGTATTAAGCAAACTTATGACTTGAGCTTGAAAATGCTATGTAATTTACATACACAAAGTCTGAGTCATCTCCCGTTGTTACAGTTTCCTATATACTTTATAATAAAACCCTAAACATGCTCAATATAATTAAACAAAAGAAATTGTGTCTATGAATGTCCAATGATGGTGAAAACATAAATGTGTCCGAAAGCTGGAAACAAAACTATTACCGTCAGTGAGTGAGTGAGTAATATTGCTTAAAGCCGCATCAGCAGTATTGCAGTTATTCGCGGCTACACTGTCAGTTACAGAAATAATCACAAGCCAGTGAGTTTCTCAATGAGGCAATTTTATACACGTCTAGAATATTCATTAAAATAAAATTCTCACAGACCAATTTGTAGCATTCGGATAAAATGATATTGTCCGATGTTGGTTTTTTTTGGTTTTTTATACGATACCATATTCGCTACTTTAATTAATAGATTTTCATCCGCTCCCGCCTGACAACAAAACATCCTGCCTTACATTATTCTAATGCCCTCAAACTCCTAGAAATAGAAGTATCGTTAATATGAGTGTTCCTACTTTCTTTACCTGATAAAATACTCCGTACACGTAGCCCTACTGAGCACACATGATGCATGCGAATCGCATCCGCCGACAGCAATTGTACACATATGCCTAAAGTAGGTCGATAAGAACAAATTAAAAACGTTAAAAATAAAATGCCTCCTGTCTCCCATGTTTTTAAAAAATCAATCAAACTGTAACTATTAATTTTATTGCGGCCTTAACATTCAAATGACAGGCATGCTTATACTGGAAAAGTACCCCCAACATCCAGCCTTGGGGACCAGCATGACTCTGAATAAGTGAGTGAGTTTGGCTTAACACTGCTTTGAACAGTGTGTATATTTTAGTTATATCCCGGCTTCTCGGTTTAAAGGGGCACTAATCTTCTTCTCGGCTGTCTAACACTGCCAGCTGGGGCTCACCATCTGCCGATTTGCTCACTGACGCAACTGAGCGTGACAAGAGACTGGACTACCGTGTTCAAGAACACCGATTGGTTACCTGTAATCTCTGAATCTCAGACAAAGGGCGCATGTTAATTAATTTCTTTAGCCTAAACAAACGGACAAAAAGAACGATGGAAGCTCATCGGATGTCGTTATTTGGAAATACCCCAGATGGTTATAAACTGAGGGCCAAAAGAAACGTTACCAACATTAACTGATTTGCCACTTTGAAACAAAAATGCCAACCTGTTCAAAAACAGTAAAGAACACATTTCACGAATACAGCCTTCATGTTCTCTGTAGTTCTTTGCACGTGCTTTGCGGATTTTGGGAAATATTGGTGTTTTTCAGCAATTTTTTAAAACAATCTTCCCCAAATTATCATGCAATTTCCGGGTATAAATTACGCAGGGATCTGTTCCCTATCAATGGTTGCGATGATTAACACCAACGAACATGCCAAGACTGACCGCTGTCCAGAAGGAGAGAGCCATAGGTATGCTGCAGATGGGAGCGACACATAGAGCGGTTGCCATTAACATGAACTGCTCCAAGATGACCATTACCAGACTGGTCTCACGTCTCCGACAGACTGGCAGAACCGCAGACAGACCACGGAGTGGCAGACCATAGGTCACGACCCCGCAGGATGACCGCTTTTTACGGGTACGTCATCTGAGGAACAGATTTCTTACTGTGACGTCATCAGATGCCAACAGCTTAAGACATCCGGCCAGCAGACAAACAGTGACCAGACGAGTACGACATTATGGTCTCCGGGCTTATCGCCCTTTCAAAGGCATGACCTTGACCCGTCAACATCGACGTGCCAGATTGACGTGGTGCAGACAACTCAGCGATGGCAACAAAGAAAATGGCGGCGAGTGCTGTTTAGTGACGAGAGCAGGTTCCAACTCTTCAAACCTGATGGGCGGACGCGAGTGTATCGACGACGTGGTGAACGTACGGCTCCTTGTTGTGTCCAGGAGGTGGAACCTTTAGGGGGCGGAAGTGTGATGGTCTGGGGCGACATTTGCTGAGACGAGAAGTCGAAACTTGTCATCATCGAAGGCAATCTGACAGCACAACGCTACATTGACAATATCTTACGGCCAGTGGTTCTTCCTTTCACCCAGCGTCAACAACGGACGGTGTTCCAACAAGATAACGCCACACCCCATAAAGCCCGTATTACTAGAGACTTCCTCAACGCCAACAACGTGACTGTCCTGCCGTGGCCAGCTCGAACACCAGATCTGTCACCCACAGAACATCTCTGGGACCAGCTGGGGCGTCGTCTTCGGAAACGTCAACATCCTCCCTTCACGAGACAAGCGTTGATCGTTGCCCGCCGTGAGGAATGGAATCGTAAACCTGCAGTCGATGTGAGGACGCTTGTCTACTCAGTGCGACGCCGCATTCGAAGATGCATTGCCGCTCATTAAGGTCGTATCCCCTATTGAACGGTCTGGGCCGTCGTCACATTAAAGTTGTAACCAATGTTGTTGATCGAATACTGGACGAATGACCCCTTGTCAAGAAATGTCCCTGTTGGAGGTCAAGGACTTTGTTGTTGAATTAGTAAATTCGCATTTTACTGTTCTGAATTATGTATTTCTACAATACAATTGTTATTGCTGCTTCAATTTGTTTTGGTCATATTTTATCCTAGAAATATCGTTGGTAACGTTTCTTTTGGCCGTCAGTTTATTTTTATGGTATCCGAGCAGTGAAAGCATTTTCGGATTTTGGATTGCGCGGATAATACGATTGCTATCTCTTGTTGTCATCCACGTTTTGGGGCATAACCCTACGCCTGTGTCTTTGTTGCCATTCACTAGAAGCTCAGTTAATGAACCTATTACAGGTATAGTTAGTAGTAGCACTACTCAGATTACCTGACAACGGTTCCCATTTGGCATGTCTTGTGTCTGGGGCAATTATTTCATCTGAATCCAGGTTTGAATTGAGGTGAAATGTATGTTATGTAATATTCACGTGGCAGCCAAGCAAGAGGAGTGATCAGTTCATTTACTTTTTTGTACACGGATCATTCCTCGCCCTCAAAAGTTCCACAGAAAATACGTTCATTGATTAATCACTGTTACCTTGCACAGTGGATTTGTAAGTGTTTACATGTGTAGGTTTACTAAAGCAGACAGAATACACTCATATCATGGCGTGAAGTGCCGATGTAAAAACAACATACTTGGTTCAAAGGATTAGCCGATAATACGTTTATTGATTGTTCATTGCTTTCTAACTCCATGGATATTTTTAAAGCACCATGGACATCATGAACATAATTGTCACACGTGCTATCTTAGCTGACCGATGAGACTTGCCACCTTTGTAAAAACATCTGAAAGAAACTTAGTGATCAGTTGCAAAACGAACACGGGTTATAATATCCAGAAACGCTCTATGTATATATTTTAACATTTGAATGTAACAGAGCCATGTGACGTCGAATAAGTTTATTTGTACAGCTGCAGACGTATGGGATATTGTTCCTGTATGTGAATATTCACGGATACATTCCTCGAACAAGGAAGCTGCCCAAATGTATACATAAAACTGCGGTGGGTCGTAATTATGATATTTGCATTTTGTTTTCATTCATTTGCTGTTGCATTGGATAGAATCAGTTTTGTTTCTCTTGTACCTGTAGGCGTGTATACATGTATATTACACTCAATGTGTAAAAAGTGATTCACTCAGGCAATTTATAAAATGTCTAAATATTTCAGTAATATAAAAAATTGACTGAATCCAAGTCCAGATTGACTAACAATTTTTAAGAGGTTCAAAAGGGCTTAAAAATAGACTACTTATCCTAGTATTAGAGTGAGTGAGTGTGTTTGTTTTTACCCCCCTTTTAGCACTATTTCAGCAATAACCACTAGGCTACCCGACCGCCCCGCTAGAATTAGAAGCCAAAACTATATAAACGTACTTTTAATTTTGTTTTCTTTTAATCCTATCATTTTCAGTCACTGGGTGATGAAATTGACCGATTTTCAGTCAATTTGTAAAATAACTGAATATTTAGGCGTTGCAAATATTGCCTTCGTGAAACTTTATACATTTTGGCTAAACAATATACCCACAATGAAATACTATCAATAAACGCGATACATGCGCTTACGAATGGCGAAGCACAGGTCGCGAACTAGTCTTGATATCTGCTATATCATCCGGATACTCACGGGGGAGGTTGGGTGGGGGCGGGGAGGGGGGACAATAACTAAGGCAACAACCAGTCTCGGGGCATTTCTGTAGATCAGTGTCCCTTTAAAATGAGAGGAAACCTTCCATTGTAGGTTTCTGGCACATCCAAGGGACGCAACTCTACACAACGAATTGCGACAACTCAGACGACTGAGCCCCACGATGACTGTATAGGAAATCAGCACAAAAACACGAGAACGCGAGATCGCGACACTTGTCCAATGTCGCAATCTCGCGTTCTCGTGTTTTTGAAAATAGTTACATATAACTGTATAGGCAATTAGCACAAAAACGCGAGAACGCGAGATTGTGACATTGGTCAAGTGTCGCGATCTCGCGTCTCGTGTTTTTGTGCTAAATGCCTATACAGTTATATGTAACTATTTTCAAAAACACGAGAACGCGAGAACGCGAGATTGCGACATTGGTCAAGTGTCGCGATCTCGCGTTCTCGTGTTTTTGTGCTAATTGCCTATAGAGTTATATGTAACTATTTTCAAAAACACGAGAACGCGAGAACGCGAGATCGCGACACTTGACCAATGTCGCAATCTCGCGTTCTCGCGTTCTCGCGTTCTCGCGTTTTTGTGCTAATTGCCTATACAGTTATATGTAACTATTTTCAAAAACATGAGAACGCGAGAACGCGAGATTGCGACATTGGACAAGTGTCGCAATCTCGCGTTCTCGTGTTTTGTGCTTATAGCTTATACAGTTGTATGTAACTATTTTCAAAAACACGAGAACGCGAGATTGCGACATTGGTCAAGTGTCGTGATCTCGCGATCTCGCGTTCTCGTGTTTTTGTGCTAATTGCTTATAGAGTTATATGTAACTATTTTCAAAAACACGAGAACGCGAGAACGCGAGATCACGACACTTGACCAATGTCGCAATCTCGCGTTCTCGTGTTTTTGAAAATAGTTACATATAACTGTATAGGCAATTAGCACAAAAACGCGAGAACGCGAGATTGCGACATTGGTCAAGTGTCGCGATCTCGCGTCTCGTGTTTTTGTGCTAAATGCCTATACAGTTATATGTAACTATTTTCAAAAACACGAGAACGCGAGAACGCGAGATTGCGACATTGGTCAAGTGTCGCGATCTCGCGTTCTCGTGTTTTTGTGCTAATTGCCTATAGAGTTATATGTAACTATTTTCAAAAACACGAGAACGCGAGAACGCGAGATCGCGACACTTGACCAATGTCGCAATCTCGCGTTCTCGCGTTCTCGCGTTCTCGCGTTTTTGTGCTAATTGCCTATACAGTTATATGTAACTATTTTCAAAAACATGAGAACGCGAGAACGCGAGATTGCGACATTGGACAAGTGTCGCAATCTCGCGTTCTCGTGTTTTGTGCTTATAGCTTATACAGTTGTATGTAACTATTTTCAAAAACACGAGAACGCGAGATTGCGACATTGGTCAAGTGTCGTGATCTCGCGATCTCGCGTTCTCGTGTTTTTGTGCTAATTGCTTATAGAGTTATATGTAACTATTTTCAAAAACACGAGAACGCGAGAACGCGAGATCACGACACTTGACCAATGTCGCAATCTCGCGTTCTCGTGTTTTTGAAAATAGTTACATATAACTGTATAGGCAATTAGCACAAAAACGCGAGAACGCGAGATTGCGACATTGGTCAAGTGTCGCGATCTCGCGTCTCGTGTTTTTGTGCTAAATGCCTATACAGTTATATGTAACTATTTTCAAAAACACGAGAACGCGAGAACGCGAGATTGCGACATTGGTCAAGTGTCGCGATCTCGCGTTCTCGTGTTTTTGTGCTAATTGCCTATAGAGTTATATGTAACTATTTTCAAAAACACGAGAACGCGAGAACGCGAGATCGCGACACTTGACCAATGTCGCAATCTCGCGTTCTCGCGTTCTCGCGTTCTCGCGTTTTTGTGCTAATTGCCTATACAGTTATATGTAACTATTTTCAAAAACATGAGAACGCGAGAATGCGAGATTGCGACATTGGACAAGTGTCGCAATCTCGCGTTCTCGTGTTTTGTGCTTATAGCTTATACAGTTGTATGTAACTATTTTCAAAAACACGAGAACGCGAGATTGCGACATTGGTCAAGTGTCGTGATCTCGCGATCTCGCGTTCTCGTGTTTTTGTGCTAATTGCTTATAGAGTTATATGTAACTATTTTCAAAAACACGAGAACGCGAGAACGCGAGACCGCGACACTTGACCAATGTCGCAATCTCACGTTCTCGCGTTCTCGCGTTTTTGCGCTAATTGCCTATACAGTAATATGTAACAAGTGTCGCGATCTCGCGTTCTCGTGTTTTTGTGCTTATAGCCTATACAGTTGTATGTAACTATTTTCAAAAACACGAGAACGCGAGATTGCGACATTGGTCAAGTGTCGCGATCTCGCGTTCTCGTGTTTTTGTGCTAATTGCCTATAGAGTTATATGTAACTATTTTCAAAAACACGAGAACGCGAGAACGCGAGAACGCGAGAACGTGAGATTGGTCAAGTGTCGCGATCTCGCGATCTCGCGTTCTCTTGTTTTGTGCTAATAGCCTATACAGTTGTATGTAACTATTTTCAAAAACACGAGAACGCGAGAACGCGAGATTGCGAGATTGGTCAATTCTCACGATCTCGCGTTCTCGTGTTTTTGTGCTAATTGCCTATACAGTTGTATGTAACTATTTTGTAAGGTAATTCGTCACGGTAAACTCGCGTGTAACGGCGTGAACTGAGGTGCGCACAAACCATTGTATCCAACATCTTTAAGACACTGCTTATTACTGTCTACAAACTCAAAAAGTTGGAAGAATGATGTTGGATGATGAATAAAATCTCACGCTCGTGTCTTTTGACATCAAAACGACGAAATAAACCACAAGGTTCATAGAAATTTCTGCTTTGAAAATTAATGCAGTTTATTTCAAAATGGCTGCTCAAAATCACGTGACTTTTGACAATGTCAGAATGCACATTTTCCAAGTCTTTTGATTATACAGAAATATATATGTAGACTGGTAACATAATAAAGTCAAGAACACGCTCCCTTTCTTGCCTGTGAACTGACTGAATTTGACAAATATTGTCTGACAACTAACAGTCAAATAACCAACATGGATGCCAAATGGTATTTTTCAGAAAGAGTTTGTTTGTTTGTTTGTTTGTTGTTAACGCCGCACTCAGCAATATTCCAGCTATATGACGGCGGTCTGACATCAAATATATAAACACTCATTTGGGTGGCCCAGTCGTCTAAGGCGCCGCGATTCTCTGTGCAGAGTTGCGTCAGTTGGGCACGCCCGAAACCTATGATTGTGGGTTCGAATCCCGGTTCGCCCTGATTATGTTTCTTGTTTCACCATACCCGTTCTCGTGGGCTTCATCGAAGAGGTAAACGTCTGAGACCTGCATCACTTCGGGCTTTCCTCTCATATTAAGCTGACACGCTGTGATATAACTGGAATACTGATAAAAGCAGTGTTAAACCCAACTCTCGCACTTACTCTATAGATGACTACGCGTTTAATCGCTAAGAACATCGAAGAACGAAGCGGGATGTATTATACGATTAATCATGACCTCATTTCTGATGATTCGATTGTGATCTTGTAACATTATAACGCAGTGAGTGACGACGTTAATTGTGAGAGGGAAGTGACCGTCAGTTTGCTCTCCATGGATGTTGTGGCACTTCTATCGTAATGGCGGCTGCATGAAGACGATAAACATCCCAGTGTCACCCACAGGGTACGGGTAATTTACGTGTTTGTCGTGTCTCGAAATATGAATTGTAAATAGTGTATCGTGCCAAATATATGGTGAGTTACTGAATAAATACAGCAGTTTCAAGAAAGTGGTAATTGTATTTATAATGTTAAGTGTATTTTACAACATGGACCAGGTTTATATTGTATCTTATGAGTGATGTCGGGATCGAGTTATCGCCCTTGATGAATTGTTTGTTTATTATAGGGTTAAGATAATGATTTTGTATATCATTGATTATTAAGTTCATGTTCATGTACAGAATATAGACGTATGTTTATATGAATTGAATGATTGTGTGAATATGTATGTGTATGAAACCTATGCAGTATTGTTTTTATAATGTTATTGTTTTGTACATTAAAGGATGCCATTATCTACTCTGGCAATAAACATTCACACCCGTAGCCTATGTTTGAAATTGTATTTTCCTTCACAATCCCCGGTTACAATATGACAATCGGTTTTGGGAGAAAAGGTACGTGTAATCGACCTGAGGATTGTGTGAGCATATGCAGGAAATACCCGCCTTAAATAGGGGTAAATATTTTTAAACCTTGTACATTTTATCAACATCCTTAAAGAGGCTGTACATAATGTTGATATCTCACATAATCATTAAACGACTCGTGGTTGTTGTTTATTGTACAATAAAACACTAGCCCCTCATGGTTTATTCTCCCTGCAGTGTTTTATTGTACTCCCACTCGTCGTTTATTTCTTTAACAGTGGCCCGCTCATTTATGATAACATGCGGGCGGTTTAATGATAGTTTTATCCATTTTAACTATAAAATAATGTAAAGCGGGATGTTTTGTAGTCAGGTTGGAGCGGATGAAAATATGATAATTAATTTTGTATTTCAAATTGGTCTATGAAAATTTTGCCTTTCATGAATATGCTAGCCGTGTATAACATTGCCTCATGGAGAAATTCACTGGCCTGTGATTATTTCTGTAACTGTAGTACTGCTGGTGCGGCTTTAAGCAATATTACTCACTCACTCACTGACGGTAATAGTTTTGTTTCCAGCTTTCGGACACATTTATGTTTTCACCATCATTGGACATTCATGTACACAATTTCTTTTGTTAAATTATATTGAGCATGTTGAGGGTTTTATCATAAAGAACATAGGAAACTGTAACAACGGGAGATGACTCAGACTTTGTGTATGTAAATTACATAGCATTTTCAAGCTCAAGTCATAAGTTTGCTAAATGCTACTTGGAGAATGAAGAGCATGAAAGAAGCATGACCAAAGGACTACTAACGTGCGCATGGGCCTTGACCTTGTGATATTACGCATGCGCACGGACAGCGTCTAAAACGCGAGAACACGAGAACACGAGAACACGAGAACGCGAGAAAATGAAATGTCGCATTCTCGCGTTCTCGCGATTTCGTTATTTCGTGGCCTAATTTGACAAGTCGAGATTGCGAGATTGCGAGATTTTGCATCATGTCCAAATGTCGCATTCTCGCGTTGTCGACTTTTGACAAAAAGTGCTATGTACCAAAAACACGAGAATGCGAGATCGCGAGAACGCGAGATTTTGGCCAAATCTCGCGTTCTCGCGATCTCGCATTCTCGTGTTTTGGGCATATTTACCTCGTTTCCAAAGATCGAGATCGCGAGAATGCGAGATCGCGAGAATGTCCCTTACAGTATTCCATACAATATGGCAAGTATATGTAACAGTAGGGACAAGGCAATATAGGCAGTAGTGACGAAGGATGGTAACAGTTGTGACTGATATGGTTCTCAATACAGTTTCTGTTTTAGTTACAAAACAAATAAAAAAATAATATACTTTGTTTCAATTAAGTCTAAAGATTTTTTTTCAAAATTAGCAGAATCACAATTGTGATTCCAGCAGTATCAGGTATATCAAATACTTGTAACAGTGGGGACACTTAATTGTGACGGTAGTGACTACAGATTAAGAAATCTGTAACACATTTTGATAAAAATTTATTGCTAAATGTGTCATCTTATTTTCATAGCTGTTCTGGAAGAATAATGTAAGATTGACATTGTTTGACAGTTTTGTTTGAACTAATTGACATAAGTGTTCCAATCTCCTGTGTTTTTGTTGTTTTGTAACAGTTGTGACACAAAATGTATCTGTCGTGACAACTGATTTAATGTTGTTTAAAAATGGTTTTGGAGATTAAATTTTAAATTCCTTACAAATACTATAAAAGTTGCATTTCTCATTAAAACTATTTAACAAAAACTGCTTCAGATTTCAATGAATTACTGATAGTTTTGCTTGAAATGTATATGTTGTAACAGTAGTGAATCTGAATTGTAACACTAGTGACAAGGCATTTTAACAGTTTGAAAGAATATCTTGTAACTTAGTGTTACTTAATTTTGAGATGTTCAAAAGATATCTTTTTCAAGTTTTACAAAGATTGACTTGAACTGAAAGATTGATAGACATATCTTTTCCAATATTATGCGTTTAGTGGTTCTGTAACAGTTGGGTTCTAGAGACAAGAAGAGAAAAGACAAAGGGTTGTAACATGACATGATTAGTGATAAAGTAGCTTGAGACCGAATCTATTCAGTGGGACATGTCTATGAATACTGTTTATGTTTTTTCTTGTAATATTTCAGAAGACTCTGATGCCTTTGATTTAATTGTGAACATACTTTCTCCAGTCAGTTTGTTTGTGAAGCTGTAGTGACATTTGTGGGGACAGACATTAATAGCCTACCAGGATGTCCCCAACCCAACAGAATACACCTGGACGCTGGTTACCACAATGGACAGCTCTAACAATGGCATCTATAGCCTGTCAAGAACTGATCCACTGCAATTGTAAAAAAGCATGTAGAGGACAATGCAAATGCTCTAGAGCCAATTTGCCATGCACTGCGCTCTGTTTATGTGCAGGAAGCTGTCAGCAAGATATAGTGTAAATTGTTATTGATATTTCAATATTTAGGATTTTAGTAACTTAATTAAAGGTTTTTTTTAAATAAATGATTGTAACGTTTCTGTTCTGCCATAATTGTTTGAGACATATGCTTTATGATAGGGCTTTTAACTGAGAGAAGGTCAATGCTGCTAGATTTCCTCAATATTTCATAAAAACAGTTGATGTAACTTTTTCAAAGTTAAATATTATTAATTATTCTTTTGAATACAAACCTTGTTTCTTATTTGTAAGATTGGGCAATAAATTCAATTTTAAACAAACTCAAGTTTTCATCAAAGTAAATTTTAATCACCGAATAGAAATTCAAACACTTAATGAAAGTCTCAGAAGACGCCATTTTGAAAACAAATATCGCCACCATATGAATATAAATAACAAAAAAAAGCACAAATATAATAGAATATACGAACAATATCAATTTGAAATATAGTTTAAAAAGTAATTTTAAATTTTAATTAAATGATTTTTCTGGTACATTACACATGATAATTTACACACAAAAATGCAAATGTCAATGGCGGCCACCTTGAAATTCATTTAAATTCATTTTTCGAATGGGTCTTGCTTTTATTTTAACTAGGGTTATAAAAAGGACCTATTTGCCAAATTTCACGCTTTTATCACGATTTGAACTATTTGAATGCTTGTCTGGACTACAGGTGTTACAAACAAAATGATTATTTGAGAAGTAAACTTCAATTTGAAAGGAAACGAAATGCTATTTTGAGGCAGAAATTACATCGATCTCTGAAGGCTAATCAACTGTCTGAAACACTAAAATCCAGATGTTAAAACATACTTCGAACAGGGTCTGTGAAAACTATAAAGAAAACCTTGGATTTTCACCACTTTCTCTTGGAGGAACTAAAGAAGCTACAAGAAAGGAAATGGAAAGATGAAGAAATCTTTAACCTCAATTAAGGAAGTACAAGTTTCGTGCAAAGGCAAAAAAAATTCTTGGGTTGTCTTCAGCCAAATTGTACCATGGAAAAAGGAGATACTTTAGTCATTCACAAAGACTAAAACATAAAATGTATGCCTTTTACCAGTGCTCAGACAACTGTCATATTATTTCAAGGCAGAAGCAAACAGTCACACACAAAAGTCAAGAAACAAAAGCATCTACTCCGTGATTCTATACTTACCTTACACCAGAAATATAAAACTGAACATCTTTCAGCAGATTTAGGCCATTTTGGAGAAAGCCAACAATTCAGAAGGACAGAGACACCTGCATGTGAAAGATGCATGAAAACACACGACTTGTTGTAACGAAACTGCCCTCACTTGGAGTAGTCAAGACATCAAGTCCAACAGAGCTGTTAAAAACATTGTCCTGCGATGTGATTCTGTACATATGGAGAGTGTCCATCTTGTAAAAAAGTCACAGTTCCCAAAAAGAATCAGGATATTAATGAACCTACACATGGCTTCAGTGGCAAACAAAGAAGGAGGTGAAATCAGTAAAGCATGTTGGTGAAATTGCAAGAAAAGAAGTCGCTATTACAGTGAAAGAAGTTGAAGAGGGTACAATTGTAGATTTGAGGGACAATCTTTATTAACATCTGGCCGGATACAAGATACATTATTTTAATATTGCCAATTAGTATGCATTTTACAGAGACAAAGACCAAAACAAGAGTGTCAAAGAATGCCTCGTGCTTGTTGACTATTCTGAAAATTGCTATGGGAGAAGGTCATCAGATGTTCAGACTATGCACTCTGGTGCAGCATGACCCAAATAACACTTCACACAGGTGTGTTTTACATAGGAGATAGCAATGATTTTACACAGCATCTGATTCCCTAAACCATGGACCCCAAGCAGTATGGACACACATGAAACAAGATCTGGAAGAGATTAGAGGAACAAATCCACAAGTTGAAACAATTCACTTCTTCAGTGATGGACCAGTCATCTAGTAACGTCAGAATTGAAACTTTTTTCTGTTCAGAACTAATCCTTTACAAAATGGGTATACTTCATCCACCTGGAATTGCAATGTGTCAGGACATTGAAAAGGCATTCCTGAAGCTGTTGGTGGCTCCCTTAAACGTTCAGCTGGTAGACTTGTTTTGCATGGCCATGACATAACCAATGCACAGACTTTTGTCAGTGAATCATTGATCACCGGTTCTAAAATTATGTTGTACCACATCACTTCTGAAAGTATTAACAAAGCTTACTAATGTTTGGCATTGAGGGAACTACCACCTGTTCCAGGGACGATGAAAATACACCAAGTGCTTACATCTCTTGCGCACGTACCTAAGCTGTATGCATGGGGCATGAATTAAAACAGTTTTCCTTTGAATCTGTTAAGTATAGAAAGGATGCTTGGGCAAAGACACCAAAGCCCAGGGAAAGGAAAACATGTCTTCAAATGTTGATGGAATACCTTTGAGATCAAGAAAAGGTGACCTGAAAAACAAAAGTGTTGACTCTCGAGAGGCTCGTTTCTCCCAAATACTATCAGCAATGCACAAATGTTCAACTTTTGCAAAACTTGCACACTTGTGTTCTCAAGTTGAGAAAAATGATACTCATCACATCCCTCAACAAAGTTGACATATTAAAAACAGGTTTATGCGTTGATATGAACGAGAATGAAATTATTGCAATTACTAAACCTGGCTCCCACATGGGTATACGGCAGATGTTTGCCTTGTTCACAATTCCGAAAACAAAGTTGTATTCTGTATACCCAAATAAAGGCAATAAACAGGTCAGAAGTGATCTTCATAGACACATTAGTCCAAGACAAAGTGACAGCAGTGATACCAGACACTTCCTCAGCTAGACATATACAGGAGAACCACCAGATGACATCAGGTATCACATGGAGAATAGTCCTGAAGATGAGATGACACCAATGGTTCCCAACGAACGCATGGAGCAGGACAGTCGAGCCATTTGTGAAGTCCAGAACACATGTTCAACTTTTGCAAAACTTGCATCCTTGTGTTCTCAAGTTGAGAAAAATGATACTCATCACATCCATCAACGAGGTTGACATATTAAAAACAGGTTTATGCGTTGACATGAACGTCACTGATGAGATGCCAAATGATTTTCCAGGTACAGACATTCTTTATCCTGTCAGACTTTTCAGCAGATGGAAACTGTCTGCCTCACTGTGGTAGTATGTTTGCCTATGGACATGAAAATCATGTGTTTGAAATCAGAGCTAGAATAATCACTGAACAGGTTTTGAACAAGAACTTGTATCTGTCCAATGACTACATATTTCAAGGAATCACTCGTCCATCATCAAGTTCCTTACCAAAGCAGTTTGCAATGTATTCTAAGCACTTTATCCCAGGCATTCAACTGACATCTTTGACAATAGAAACAATTTAAGAGAATGACATTCTTGCAATTACTAAACCTGGCTCCTACAAAGTATATGGCAGATGTTTGCCTTGTCCACCATTCTGAAAACAAAGTTGTATTCTTTTTACCCAAATAAAGGCAATAAACAGGTCAGAAGTGATCTTCATAGACAAACTAGTTGAAGACAAAGTCAGGGCAGTGATACCAAACTTATAATGTGGCGTTCGACGAAGCAGGAAATGAGGTCATCTAATTGGCTTCCAAACCACTTCGTACCCTTACTTCCTACTGATTCAAGTAAAGCAGACTATTCCTCAGCATGACATATACAGGAAACCACCAGATGACATCATGGATCCCATGGAGAATAGTCCTGATGATGAGATGACACCAATGGTTCCCAACGAACACATGGGGCAGGTCAGTGAAGCCACTTGTGAAGTCCAGAATAGTCCTGAAGTTGATGCAGAAGAAGATGAGATGACACCAGTGATTCCCAACGAACGCATGGAGCAGGACAGTGAAGCCACTTGTGAAGTCCAGAATAGTTCTGAAGTTGATGCAGAAGAAGATGAGATGACACCAGTGATTCCCAACGAACACATGGAGCAGGACAGTCGAGCCGCTTGTGAAGTCCAGAATCGTCCTAAAGTTGATGCAGAAGAAGATGAGATGACACCAGTGATTCCCAACGAACACACGGAGCAGGACAGGCGAGCCACTTGTGAAGCCCAGAATAGTCCTGAAGTTGATGCAGAAGATTTGCAGGAGCTTTTACAAAGCAAGCCCCAACAAAGTCTTGGAAATTTGGTTCGTGTGATCTATGATTATATGCCATATCATGGCAAAATCATTGATACAGGTGAAGGTGAATTCTTCATTGAGGTGAGTCCATGCAATATGTTGGGAGTAATGACAATCTTTTCTTCTGGCCCAGACTTACAAGGCACTTCTCGGTTCCTTCCAACATGTGGGAAATATTTAAAGAATGCCTTGACAGACGCAAATAGAAATACACATCTGTAAACACATTTTCAAGGCAATTATCATAATTCCTGAACTGAGTGTCACGGTTACGTGAGTGTCTCGGGAACCGTTATCTGTTTCATAATTGTTAGTGATGTTATCAAAATTAGAAGTTGTGTTTTGACCTTGTGTTGTGTTAAGTCATTTCCGTATGTAACACAAGTTAGCAGAGAGGGGAGAGAAGAAAATCCCATAATAATTTGAATGTGGTTCTTTGTGAGAGTTGCAGAACATTCCATCTACAACAACAATTGTTTTGACATTTAAAACTGACATGTTGACCATTGAGACAGAGGTTTTTGTATTCAAGTTAAAGTTAATTCAGTTGATATGATGTGTTTGTTTTTGATACCCAGGTTTCTTGCGTTGAAAGGTGGAATGTGGATTAACAATTCCTCTTGTGCGAAAAAGTCACTACTGTTGGGCGTGTAGTACTGTTACATGTCATGTCACTACTGTTATCAGCCTAAATTATAGTGAATATTTATAATTTTCTAAAAAAAATTGTTTTATGTGTTATTATCTAATAAATAAGTATGTAATTGTATGTTATGAAAGCAATCTGCCAGAACAAATGTTGTTTCAACACAAGAAGACTTGTGTGATACCTTCAAATCTTATTAAAGTGTAAATTAACAAACCAGATCTTATCATCAGTTTTTACATATTTTCTTCAATTTTGTTTCTTCGAACCTTTCCGTGTATAACTTTTCAGAGAAAAGGATATTATCACCTAAAAAACTCAGTTCAACTGACAATCCTTACTTTAAAACATGTAACAGTAGTGACTTATATTTTGCATTTTACGTTTTTAAACGTCTACAAAAGACATACATGTATTAGGATCAACTAAGGTTGCAAACTCTCCACCTTAACAATTAAACATGTTCTGTTTTGACTCTTTCAACACCGTAGGCCGGTATACCGGCCAAGAAGCCAAAAGTCCCCAGACACCATAGGCCGGTTTATATATTTATTAACCTACCTGTTATATCATTCATTTATTAAATCATTCACATTTCACAATGTCTGAAATATGTATTCCATTTCAATTTATCATTTTCTATCAATAAATTAAAAAATTATTCACTATTTCCCGCAATGTTATTGAAAATAAAATACTAATACTAATAGATTTCGGCAAAAAAGCGTCATTAGAAACCAATTTTTATCCAATGAAATCGAATCTTATAACTACGAAAAAACTCAAGGCGATGTTACGAGCTTGTAGATGAAGGAATAAGCTTTCTAGCGATGTGTCATATGCCAGTCTTCGTCGAATGTGTTATTCATACGAAGCCTCGAAAACGGGGGTATTACTTAATGTTACTGAGCGGACAGTCGCTGTTATCGGGAAATGGGTGATGACAGATACAATTTATAATTCTTTTTAAAATGATTATCCAATTACGTAAACAATGAAAATAAAACAGAAATAGGTAAGATGATTTTATTTAATCTTATATTTGCCGAAAATCGTCAAGTTTTCACTTCCTTGGTCCTTAATCTGGACGTTATCAACGTTAACCACGAACTTAATTAAGTTGTAAATGCATAATTGAAATAATGTGATAAACATGACATTCATATTTATAAACCATAGGATAAGACCTTTCGAATGGTGTATAACATGTAGTAGCAAATATATTTTACAAGCAGATATTTTCTTTGATAAATGTTAGCTTCATCCATCACACACGAGTCTCTGGGAACTCGGTGTCCCAGCAGTTAACACTTCTGGTTGACTGGTGTTGAAAGAGTTAATCAAGGAAAAGAAATATTCCTTTTTTGCAATTTATAGGCACGAAATACCTTACAAATTTTGAAACTGACTCATCCATATATTTGTTAGTCGTGGTATTCAACAGTTTCTAAAATGTCAACCAACACATACATTGTAAGAAAGCTGATCAAGATTTCAAGATGATCATATAGTATGAATATCACAGTGACATGTCAGGCATTTGGTAGGTGACGGATAGTAGATGGAACTTTCTGAATATTACTTACCTTGCACTACCAGCTTCTGTCCACAGTCAGGGATGATTGGTCCCCCTGAGCCTAGTGAGCCTCGATAACACTTGTAATGACCTTCGTCTTCCCAAGTTACATCAGAGAGCACGAATCTAAACAAACCAGTTCCCGATGATGACACGTCTCCAATAAATCTCACTCTAGATGTGAACTTGTCACTGGCAGCTCTGACATCATTGTGGCTTGTGACATGAAGAAGGCATGTCTTTGTCTCGCTGTTACAGACACTGAACTCCCTGGTCCCAGGCTCCGGGAGAATCCATGACAACGTTGCATAGCTGCCAAACCTGACATGCTCAGTTGTTGGCACTGGAAAAGAGAAGATTTATGAAAGATTGACAAGAGGTAGAATTACAAAACATATATGACTTACAAAACACAGAATGTGTATTCTTTGTGAAAGTGCTTTCAACAAGGAAGTTCATGCTTAAGTACATGTAGTGTACCTCGTCTGCATGTAAGAAACCAATTACTGTAAAATATCGTATAAACTACGAAACTGTCAGATCCTATACAAAAGACATTTTTCTCAATACATCTGACTGTTATCATACACACATGAGTATGACTATATACATTGTAGACACTAGCTGTACACATGTGTTGCACTTCCGTACTTTGTTGTTAAGAGCCACATCCTTGCATCTGAACCCATAATCAGCAACACAAGTTTACACTGGGACAAAAGGCCTTCATGTTTGAACCAGGACACAAGATCGAGTTCTTTCTTTTCATTTGTATTGTTTCCCATGGACAACTGCTCTGTAATCAAAATGTTCTTATTTGTGTTGGCTACTGTAGCTTAGCGAGGGTTTTATTTGTACAGTATTTTGTTAGTTTTTTTACTTCATTATCAGCTACCCTCTTCATCATTGTTTATGTAATAACGCTATAACACTACATGTTTTGTGTAAACAAAAAAATTGTTATCTTCTCTACAATACGACGCCGCGATATGACTGGAATACTGTTAAAAGCGGCGTTAAACCCAACTAACTCACTCACTCACTCTACAATACGAAAGTGAAAACTCTTACTCATCTAAAAACAAATCAGCAACCATATCAGTGACACGCACTCGACACAACAACAACATCACCTGGGCCTACAGTCACTTCTTTGGTCCCTTGTGATGAAAGGTTCACCGTCAAGAATATGTTGCTTGTCTGTGTGGAATTTGCAGTCGCAAGTGATTCACATTTTCAAAGCGTAAATCTGAAAGATCTCTTTTCCCGTGTCAACATGTATCTCATCTTAAATTACTTGAAAGAAATTGGTCTGTATGATAAATTATAGATATGTTTGTGAATAATTTTATGCTTATATTAAAATTCGGTGTGATGCTATTATCAACTGACATTATTGAAGGATCAGTCTAGGAGTTGAAAGTACTGTATCATGCAGGAAGCAGAGGTACTGTAAGTCCCCATGATCCCCAGCGAGGTTACTGGTTACTGGTGGCCCATAGCCCGTGTTTTAAAACTGTACATGATATTGTCATGCTCAAATATATTTTATAAATGGTGTTTAAATATTGTATGCTCAAATATGTTTCATAAATAGATTTTAAATATAACTAAATTGTGAAAATCTTTACTTGGTCTTGTTGCTATATGGCTGAAATAATGCTGATGCGACGTTAAAGTTTAACTGACTCACTTCATCTTCTATCAAGCTATGTTCCCCAGAGAAGTCTCCGTTCGTCAGACCAGTTCTGTTTCTAGCGTCCACAAAGAACCAGCAGCACGGGAGACAATGCATTTGCAGCTGCACCACCGAAACTGTGGAACGACCTACCTTCCCAGACGTGACTAATCAATTGCAAGACAGGCTTTAAAAGACAGATTAAAACCCATCTATTCAAACAAACATTCAAAAGTAGTGATACAGTTTGTAGGTTGTCCTCGGGCCTGTGTTAAATGGGCTGTCACAGATGTCCTCAATTATGATACAGGTGAGGTGGGTGAAATAGGGTTCAACGTTGCGTCCAAGATTATTGCACTTATATAAGCGACGTGCATGTACGTGTGTGTGTGTGTTTGTGTGGCTGCTTGTACTAGTCCGGACTGATGCCGATTTATAGTGCTAGCTCACTGAGATACCATGCCGCAGTTTAACATGAATACCCCACTCGGACACAGTATACTGACTCCGAGCCGACCAGTCCTTGTTTTAGCCCCTTAATGCCGAGCGCCAGACAGGGTAACAACAAGTACCATCTTTTAACGTCTTTTGGTATGACGCGGTCGGGGATCGAACCCCGGACCTTCAGCTCTCAGGGCGGACGCTCTACCACTAGACCATGTAGGCGGTCTTATGATACAGGAGGGGGCTAATTGATATTGTATTTTTCATTAAAGCATCTGAACATTTTTTTCCCAATAATTCCTATTCCCACAAAGCCCCATAAACACTTAATCCTTTGTTCAAGGGCTAGTCAGCAACTTCCAGATGTATATATTTTTATGATTTTTAATATTTTTATTTTTATTTTTATTATGTACAGATTAAAAGGTTAAAAAAGAACAACAAAGAGAAGTTTGGGTGATCCTGGCACAGTCAGGTAAGTTAGGCTCATCATAATTATTATTATCATTATAATAATTATGATGACGTACAGATTAAAATTAAAAAATTGCAACAAAGAGGGTTTGGGTGATCCTGGCACAGTCAGGCTGGTTAGGCTCATTATCAGCCCAGGGCCCTTACCCCCCCCCCCCCCCCCCCCCTTACACACAGCCAAGACAACAGCGAATGGGACTTCTCCCAGGAAGCACTGCCTAGTCAAACCAACCCAAAACTTTTCGGAGAATGTGATGACTCCCCAACACTGCAGCCTTCTGCATTACCCAGTATGTCAGAAGGGCTGTATTCCTGGTAGCAAACCCGGGTACTCTCCCAATGTCAGTCAACAGATTGGGAGGTACCAAACCTAAGGCACCGAGAACAATCGGGAGTCGGACAACTTGGTAATTGGGATGCAAGCGTGACATTTTGAAAGGGAGGTATGTTTTTCCTGAATCTTGTCAATCACATTGGTGTCAAAAGGGATAGAAAATTCAATAATATAAATGATTTTATTGGATTTATCAAAAAGGACAAGATCAGGGTTGTTGGCCTGGAACGTCTGAGGCTGTATACGGGCCTATTCCAAAGAATTTTGTATTCATCATTTCCCATGACGCCCTCTACATATTCTGGCTGGTAACATTGTGTGTCAAAACCACAATCATGGCGAGGACGGTAATTATTATTATCATATACAGATTAAAATAAAAAATGCAGCAAAGAGGGTTTGGGTGATCCTGGCACAGTCAGGCTGGTTAGGCTCATCATCAGCTCAGGGCCCTTGCCCCCTCCACACGCAGCCCAGACACCGAATCGGACTTCTCCAAGAAAGTGTTGCCTAGTCAATCCCACCCATACAATTTCGGAGAATGTAAAGACTCCCCAACACTGCAGCCTTCTGCATTACACAGATTGTCAGAAGGGTTGTATTCCTGGTAACAAACCTTGGTACTCTCCCAATGTCAGTCAATAGATTTGGAGGTACCAAACCTAAGGCACCAAGAACAATGGGGAGTCGGACAACTTAGTAATTGGGATGCAAGCGTGACATTTCTAAAGCAAGGTCCGCATATTTGCCATGTTTTTCCTCAATCTTGTCAATCACATTAGTGTCAAAAGGGACAGAAAACTGCAGTGATATAAATGATTTCATTGGATTTATCAAAAAGGACAAGATCAGGTTTGTTGGCCTGGATACGTCTGAGGCTGCATACGGGCCTATTCCAAAGAATTTTGTATTTATCATTTCCCATGACGCCCTCTACATATTCCGTGGATGTACCCTTGTGTCAAAACCACAAGCATTGCAAGGTAATAAAAGTATCGGGCCACACCAAAGCTGAACATCCACTGACAATGTGTTGGACAGGGAGTATCAGTACAGTGATTCTCACCCCAACAATGTTAGATAAGGAACTTTATTGGGGGGATTTGTTCTTATTGCTATCATCATGTGATTCTTCTTTCTAAATATCAACATACGATCTATAAATGTTCTCAGGGGGCACTGGTGGCCCAGTCGTAGTGCAGAGTTGCGTCCAATGGTCACGGCAGAAACCTATGATTGTGGGTTCGAATCCCGGTTCACCCTGATTATGTTCCTAGGTTTGTCAGCACCATACCCATGCTTGTGGGTTTCACCGAAGTTGTAAACGTCTGAGACCTGCATCACTTCGAGCTTTCCTCCCACATTAAGTTGACACGCCGTGATATAACTGGAATCTTGTTCAAAACGGTGTTAAACCCAACTCACTCACTCACTATGTCATCACCATAATTAATCAATTTTTAGTTATAACCTACACATCACCTAAAACTCATAGATCTCAGATCGCCTAACATCCATGATCCTCGACCAAAGCGACTCACTGGAGCAGGCCAAGTAATTCGACAGGGGTGCTTTCATAATGTGACATACACTAATTTAGTCTACTGACGATTAATTCTTAAAACAAAACACAACATACAACATAGTAAGGACGTATTACATTTCAAAATTAAAGAGCAAGTAGTATAAGGGTGATACCAAAGAGATTAATATAAAACATAGGTTTAATAGCTGGGCCTACTAATGAAAACAAGCAGAGAGCAAACAAACTATGGAATACGTACACAGCCACACAAATTACAAAGACGACACAATCCCCCTAAAGTGTGCCTCGTTATAATTAAAACCCGGAATGTTATCAATTGAAACAAACACATTAAATCACACAAACCACAACAAACCGAGTGTGCACGCATTCGGTTTGTTGGGTCTCCATTGAAAATGTGGCAGATTTAATCCTTATGATTTGTAATTTGTGTGGCTATTTTTAATTAAAGTGTGTAACTATTCCATAGTTTGGATGCTCTATGTTGGTTTGCATCGGTAGGCCTGACAGTGTACACACAATACTTAAGAAAAGGTGAGAGAGATGTACTTTACTTTTGAGCAGGAAACAGAAATATATACAACTGTAATATTAGTTTATTAAATCCGTAGCCTTGGCGACTTTCAACATTAATTCATAAGAGACAGATAATTTGTAATTATGTGTTGCAAACAATGACATCAATTAAACAATTAGTATATACCAGACAATCTCCGTGAAATGAGAACAGCCAGTGATTTACAGAGCAAGATATGTCAATCACAAATAACCATCCGTCATAGTAACCTAAGTGCAATTAATCAGAAGCAGACACTTTTGGTTCGCTTTCCTAATCTCGGTGTTTATGATGTGATAATCCAGGAACTGCTCGACTAGCTTTCACAATTAGTTTGACTTCCACTGATGATAACAGAGAGCTTCTTAAGAACATAGGTCATGCAATTGTAAAGAAAACCATGATTAAAATTAGTGCCAATAAGGTCTGGAGTATTGATGACAGCGATGTATACTACTGTTTTATGGATGTCTGGAGAACAGAAAGAATAGGAAAACTTACATTATCAAGGTATTGATACAAGCACTAATTGCAATCCAACGAGACTGCATCGAGGTCATGATAGTGGTGATAACACTATCGCTGAAGATAAGGCTATAGCTGACGCATTAGGTAACATTAGAATGGGACTTGGTGCAGCCGGTGTTGGTTTATTATCAACTATAATCGCCGTGCCTATCGTACTTGGCATGGAAGTAGCACCTGGAGTCGCTGGACTGGCAGGAGTAGCTCTTTAATTTATTTCTCGTAAGAAGCATTGTTTGGTTATGAATCGAGTCTAGATGGCAGTGAGCCAGAACCCCCATTCCCTGAAGACGACAACCGACAGGGAGAGGCAGGCTGACTGCCAGGGCCTTGCAGACTTGATATGACGGAAGGATCTGATATGAATATTATATGCCCTGTCGCCATAGTGCAGGATCAGTTTTCGTCATTTAATGAAAGCGTATAAGGTTTTTTTCTTGATTTACGTATGCATCTCTGGTGTTTATGCTTGCAGGATATGTATGTGATATGATCAGAGGTAATTCAGCACAATGAAAGAAGATGAATCTTGGGATGTTATTTACATCAAACCATGACTGTCAATCTTTCTTTTTTAATATCCATAGCCAATTTTCTCAATGTTCGCTGCTGAGAGGTAACTAGACATATGACCATTCATATATATATATATATATATATTATATGATATACTGATGTATAAGATATATATGATATATTCATATCCAGGCTTGATATTCACTTAAGAGTGCATATTCGATCAGAACTGTCTTGTGTTGTTCATAGTGGAAACTTATTTCAAACAAACACAGCTGTGTAAATTTGGGGTGTGAATAATTCACGCAGACAATGATTGTTGATTTTTTTTTCTGAACGTAAAGACATTAACATGAGCACTGAACACCCTTAATAACAAGTCTTAAAAACTTGAGTACTTGAGTTACGCTTGTATATCTGGACTATCCGGCTTATCCAGTCTTTGGCACATCGTCTTTGTTTCACTTGGTATTTAAAACCTTGATATACAAGGCTATTTGTCTATTTACAATGAAGTTCTTTAGCGTTCCTGGTATTTATATACTACCTTACTGATTACTTTTAAACTGGTCACTGCAAGTGCCTTAATTATGAAAAATTTCCTGAGTTTATTTACATGTTAGCTTTCATAGGTTGTGATGGATACTTGTAAAATCCTCAGTTGAGTTCACTCCCTAACTACTGTGGGGGTTCCTGGCATGACTTCTGTGTTTGTATCAACACAGTAACTGCTAAAAGCGGCGTAAAACCATGCTCACTCACTCAGATTAACTGTTAATCCTCAACAGTGTGCTGGCAAAGTGGGGATAAACCTGTGTCAAAGACGATCAAACTTAGTTTGAATACTTTTTTATCTGTGACATCTTCCAACTAGTGACATTTAGTAAACTTGACAAGTGATTTTGAATATCAATATTCGTGTTATTATAGTTTATCAAATTGTAAATAAAACTTCAAGAAAATTGTGCTACACTCTCTTGAAAAATGTATGGTCTGTGGGTAAGGTTAAATGTCACGTCACATCAGCATTTTTTCAGTTATATTGCGGCGAAATAATTACCAGCTTTTACGACTACGTGTGACATGGCTGCTTTTACATTTCTTATACAGGTGCTTGACTGCCTCAGTAGTTCATGATCAGTCAGAGTTTTTATTGTATTAACAAATCAGTCACGTTTGCAACAATAGATGTTATATTTGTACCGCAGTTACCGATTAACAACTTAAGACATATAGACAGCGAGTCGATACATAACAAAAGTTTTGGACACGATTGACAGTGAGAACGTTGGAGTATATAATGCTATATTGTAAGGTAAATCACTTTTGACATGTTTAAACTCACTTTAAGGCACAAGACAAGTCAAAATTGGCCGCCCTGATTATGTTCTCATGTTTGACAGCAACTATGCTCGTGAATTTCAGAGATGGCTATGATATTTTACCTTGATGTTATTACAATAAGCGAAAATGTCTTCAAAGTCTGCAGTCTGTTTAATAGTACAAAAATAAGGGTGTTAAAAATCTATCAATGTTTTCTTTTATTGAACACAATATTTGTACTGTATTGCTGTAAATAATCTACACTGCTGCCCATCTAACTTAAAAATATATATGTATGATCTTCATATGCCACGGTCTGTGGCCAGAAAAGCAAATACAGTTATGTCTTTTGACCTCTATTATCCCTGCTTACGCTATCATAATGTTTAATTTCAGGCTGCCACACCAAGCGTGAATAAGAGTTATACATGACGCATATACATATTTGTATATATGAAACATTCTAGTTTATTGTGGATACACTGGGTACACATACATAATAAAACCCCGTGACCGATAAATTGGTGCCATGATATGCAGCCAGAAAGGATCTTGTTCATTTCCAGGCCATCCTTATAATCGTTTAATCCTACTACATGCATGGTTAGAGGCAAGATCAAAGACGCCGCCCAGCATTTATTAGACAGTAAACAAAGTTGTCCGTTTTGCTTTGAACCAACATCCCCACCCTGTCGGTAGGGGTTATTTAATCTGTGCGCACATAACTATGTCCAGTCTACCGCAGGGTTTGTTGCGGTGTTAGTGTCGAATGGTTTTGTCACTGCAAACACGAAAACGCCGGGTTTTTTTCGTATATGGTCATTGGACGGAAAAACGACATTATTTGGACGTTTTCAAACCATCGTTTTTCCGTCCAAATAACATCGTTATTTGACGTAGTATATATATATAGTCTGTTACCGTTCTAAAGTCATCCTCTCATATAAGATTATATTGTTCATAGTATCAAAGTTAAATCAACAATATCAAGAGCAGCGATTTAAAACTACTGAAACATCCAAGCACAAGGCTGTTATCAAGCGCTACTGCAGACATGATGCATCGTAAAAACTGTATCGTGATGTCTTCAGAAATACAATTATACTACGAGATAGTACGGCTAACGCTTACTCACCGGTGGGACGTAGACAATATCGCTAATACAGATATAACGTATTTGAATGTTAATACTAAAGACAAACACTCATTATTTTTGCAGCGACGATATAACCCTTGTACACGTGTATTGGTAACTTTCATCAGTTTTGCTCTTCATTTTGATAACTTTGTTTTCACATATACATGTAGCAATACCCGACAAGCATGTCATACATAATTATGGGGTAGTTATCAATCTTGTACTGACTTACTCTGGTGTTTATGAGCGAAGTTTAATGGCTTGGGTGTTATACCCCTGTTTTTCTGGTAATCCTATTATTACTTTATTTCTATCTAATGACGGGGTATTCTCAGGACGACGACCCCTCGAATTTTTCCATTCGCAGGACGACGACCGCCGGTACGCCTTTGATGTGTGGTGTTGTTTTAGGAGGGGATTAACTCCTTGGTTAGTGTCAAAAACTGAAATGTGTTTACTGAATTGGTGAACTCCGATTTTGATAATCTAGTGAGTACCATTTACTCAACTGATTGACTCAACAGTTACTGTTATAAATCTCCGAAAAATGGTAGTCTGTCGCAGTGGACTGCAAGCCCTTCAAAACAAAAATACCAAAAACCGACCTAAATTAATAAATCAAATACTTAAAAGCTCCAACGACCTAACTAAGGCAGGCAAACAAATAACCTTCTTGTGGATACCCGCCCCCGTAGGAATATACGGTAATGAAAACGCCGATAAAGCAGCTAAACTATCCCTCAAACTCCCAGAAATAAGCTTAAACTTACCCATCTCAAAATCAGAAATTAAAAGTGTAAACAAGCAAAAAATCACAAAAATGGCATAACCTATATCTAAACTCAAATAGCCAAATAAAAAAAGTGCTCAGCAAACCACTAACCAAACCAAAAATTCTCCATCCATCCAAAATATTCGACAGAGTAATCACTAAACTCCAAACAGGACACACCAACCTAAATAACCACCTAAAAAAATAAAAAAAACACACTACAGGTAACTGCCCACACTGCAAACAACCAGAAACCCCAGAACACGCACTCATCCACTGCACACACTACCTAACACATCGAACCGCATTACAAACCGCCCTCAATCTAAACAAGGCTCTAACTCTAGAAGCAATACTAATCCCATAAAATAAACTAGAAAACTTCAAGGCCTTAGGCGTATTCTTAATAAAAACGGAACTAATAAAACGCATCTAAAAACACAAAAACCTACCAAATCAAAATAAACAAACATCCACCATACCCAGCTCCCTTAGTTCTCCTCCCCAATCCCATCGGCATCTTTTCCAAATCTCAAAATTCCCAAATTCTATATAAGCAGCCCCTAAAACCCCCCTCTTGGGTTACACAGACCACTTTCGCCCCTTTCGGAAACACATTAAATGGCCTGGCCGGGCCCGTGTGCAAAATACGCATCAGTCGGAAAGCGCACGTTAAATCTCCAAAGTAAGTAAGTAAGTCTGTCGCACGTTAAATCTCCAAAGTAAGTAAGTAAGTAAGGTAGTCTGTCATCATTTTCGATATGGCAAACGCGCAGGTACAGTACACGTTTCTTCCAACTGCACGCGGCAGTAGATACCTTTGTACTGGTGGTTACACCTACCGAGTTGGAAAAAGGATGAGGAATGACTGGATTTCTGTGTGCAGCCGACACCATCTACGGAGATGGAACCTTTTACGCGACTCCACGTCTCTTCTACCAGCTCTACACCCCCCACGCCTTCGTCGCCAACAAGATGGGTTGAGACAGAGCAGGAGCCTTGGAACCATTTCAACAACGACAGCCCTCGCACCAATAACCACCTGGAGGGATGGCATGGGCATGGGAAGTCATCGGCAAAGCCCACCCCAACATCTTTGAGCTGATAAGATTTCTAGGAGCTGAACAGCAGAAGACAGAGTGTAATCTGCTACAGTACCAGGCCGGCCAGCGTCTCCCACCACAAAAGAAGAAGTTCTGTGATATACAACGCAGAATCGATCAACTGAAGACCAGATTGATCCAGAATGAAGTCAGCGTAATTTTCTTTGCTGACCAAGTGTCTCATCTTCTCAAACTGTCTTAATTGCCCATGACTTTTACGTCATCTTGTACATATACATTCTCATTATTTGTAAATAAATCAATATTCCATCCTTATTGTCTTTCATTCGTTCGTTTCAAATCCATTTCCACTTTTTTACTTGCTCGAGTTGTTAAAATAACACTCGATACCCATTGTTCAACTAGATTGGCGGATTAAAATATTCGCAGGACGACGACCTCATTTTTTGCTAGTTTGTTTTCATACGACACAGGGGGTCGTCGTCCTGAGAATGAACCCTAATGACACCCTGTTCTCTGGATCACGGCTCCGTGACTATCCATAACAATTAAGATGAACATTCAGTTCAAGTAAATGAATGAGTTTGTTTTGACGCCACAGTCAGTCAAAAAACAAATGCTGTGAGGTTCGATTACACACTTCTACTAGGTCGAATACGTGGATCCTCAATTTCTCCCTAAAGAGAATCATAGTTCATATGCTAATCCATCTGCGAATACCGTCCCGCTCAAAATGACCTTACTTGTTGCTTAATCTATCATCTATTCCCCCACTCTCACCCCCACCCCCCACGCACGCACAAACAGACACACACACAGACACACACACACACACACACACACAAACAACGGACCTAAATAACCTGGACAGGGAATACTGCTGATAGCCTCTGGTCAACTCAGCCGCGCTATCGCAGAATGTTCGTCCAACTCTGCAGGGGGCATTCTCAGTGGCTTCAAACGCACTGAAATGTTTTCGCCTTGCATCCAAGGTGGTCGACAAGTGAAATCGTTTGAAATTTGGCTATTTTAGGTGGCTATATCTTTTTTGATTACCCAATAAAGTCAATTCATAGTAACACGGTTGTGAAGAAGCTTACAACTTACAACTAATCGTGCTCACATAAAGTTGTAGTTATTATGTCACTGTTTTATTTCTTTAAAAATATATTACGTGTTCATCAAAAACAATTAAGATGAACATTCAATTTCCGATACAAGTAAATTAATAAGTGTGTTTTACGCCACAATCAGTCAAAGACCAATGTTGTCCGGTCAGATGACACACAATCCACCAGGTAGCACATTGTGTACACCCTATCCCCATTGAAGTCTCTACTGTGGGTATTCCTGGTAACAAAAAGGCGCCATGTACCTAGGTATCTCATAAATACATTCATGCGCGGCATTCTCTACCTCGAGAAGATCATATAGTTTACATGCTAATCCGACTCGAACTACCATCCCGCTCAAGATGAATGTTTTATGTAAAATCCAACAGGCCCACATTTACACACACACGCACAAACAAACAAACAAACAACGGACCTAAAAAACCTGGACAGGGAATACTGCTGATAGCCTCTGGTCAACTCAGACGCGCTATCGCAGAATGTTTGTCCAACTCTGCAGGGGGCATTCTCAGTGGCTTCAAACGCACTGAAATATTTTCGCCTTGCATCCAAGATGGTGGACAAGTAAAATTCGTATTAAATTTGGCTATTTTATGTGGCCATATCTTTTTTGATTACCCAATAAAGTCAATTCATAGTAACACGGTTGTGAAGAAGCTTACAACTTTATAACACTTATTCATCTCATTCCAATAGAGCTAATCGTGCTCATATAATCCATATATCATCAATACAAGTTACTTCTTATATAGGCATCCCTCCAGGTTGAATGACAAAAATATATATGTAAATGGTATGATATTTTTTGTAATGTGTAAGCATAGAAATCCCTGGAGTTGAGATCCATTTTCATTGTGTGCAAATTGTGTTTATTTTCATGTAGAGTTACAAGTCATCAAATATTAGAGTGTCTTACAGTGCTTCAGACAACAAGAGAGCTGTACTTTTGAAATAGTCAACCAGTGCACTAACAAGTTGCTACTGAGCATTTAGCCAGTGCTTGTGATATTTTCTTCAGTCTTTTACCCGGCCTTCACCCTTGCCAAAAACTATCTCTTCCAGCATCAGCCACCCTGTATTACAGAAACTTATCAAATGAAACAGCAAAGGCTGATTGTTGTCAGAGACCATAAAACAAGATTTCAATGAAAAAAGTTTATTTTAATGAGCATAGAGAAAAACATTACATACATCAGATGGAAATCTTTCACGAATCACCTCGACAACACAAGATGGACTGACTTTTTTCTGATTCTTCAACTATTTCTGCAAATCCCCAAAGTGAACCTCTTGTTTATGAGGTGTAGATAGATTCTGAAATAAAAAAGTGTCTTTTGTTAGTCAGGCTTTTATGTCAATAAATACCAAAACAGTTTATAGTTCTATCATGTTGACATGATGTGTTTATTACTATAGGTTTGAATACTTCTTGAAATATTGTGGGCATGTTTCAATATCACTGATGTAATTTAATAACCTTACAAGATACATATGCTTTCACAACTTGCTGGCAAATAAACATTTATGGTACTGGAGATTTATTTTACTTGTCAGATTTGTTTGTTGTGCATGATGACACCGGTGGGGCAGGATACTCTCACCTTTCGCGAACACCTGGTATTATCACTATTTGATAGCGATTCATTAACGCGTGCTCATGATTTAGTCAGTATCGTACCATCGACTCTGTTTTTTTTACAGATTTCATATGAATAGAGAAAGCGTTTTTGTCACATTATACTTTGTCAAAATAATATGTACACTGACTAAATAACTGTAAAAGAAGGTGGTAATAATCTTCAGCAGTGTCAGGCATATCACTGGGTGCCTGAATACAAATAGCATCAGTTAACTGAGTACAAATTGTATCAGATCTAAACTTTTATATGTCATTCACAGTATACTTTCATTTGTCATCCACACTACACTTTTACAACAAAAGACAACAATATAGAATATAATAGATACACAAAATAGTTCAATACAGAAATTATTTGCATAAAGTATTTACATTGTGTGATTATTTATTGTCAAAATATTATTTTGTACCTCATACTGTGAAGCATGGTGTGCCATGCTTCTGGTGTACATTGGACAGCGACTGTACACCATGACGGACTGGGAACCTGTACTTTCTTGGCATCGGTGTCTGGCATGACTTGGCTCAAAACTTCATATTTGAAAGATACAACATAGAAACATTAACACTATTGTCATCTATATCTCACCATCACAAAATAAAAAATGGTAACTTGATTTTTTTCATGTATAAATTGTATATGTGTGTATGCATTGAACATGAAATTTGAATATTTTGGATCGTGACTGGATATTTCGTCAGCTACAAACCAGCAAAACCAGATAAATAAAAAATATATAAAGCCTAAATAAAAAAAATAAACATGTTGCAACGATGTATTTTTGCGGCTTTTTGCTTCAACAGTCTGAATCAAAATGATTGTACATGATTATTTAAAGATTAGGTACACACACAAACACACACACACATAATTTCAGTGAGTTTATATAATTTATAATTTGTTTTCCTGTGTTATTATAAAGTTTATTAATTACCGAAATGAGATGATTTGTGTATATTCCAGACGGGAATGGCTGTAAAACTAAAACATTACGTAACACAACTTACTCCATCAACAGGCGTTTGCTGCATACTGCAACGATCAGCTGATCAGGAGTATCGACATAACCATGCAGGAAGTGAACATGTGAACGAGACAACATCGCGGATATTCATTATTATCAAGTGAAACTATGTACAAATATCACTCTACCTCTGCTAAAATACATTTCTTAAATACTACTGTGGTTAGAATAAACTAAAACAGCAAACTTACCTGATCGAGTTACTTCATTTTTAGGGCGTTTGCTTACAAAAACATCCCAGTCAGGGTCTTGATGAGAGTGCTGTCCTTTTAGCCCGTTTCCATATAAGGATCGTACACCATCGGATTCCGATCAGTTTCAGCACAGGACCATGTAACTAATAATAGTAACAAAAACGGCCTTCGGCGAAAACGGCCTTTTGGGGCGAGTTTTTTTAATTTTTATTATTAGTTACATATGGTCCTGTGGTTTCAGAACCAACAGGTATCCAAACTCTCACGGAAGACGACAGCAACTCAGCAAGAGCCAATATGCGCAACACAAATGAACGAATAAGCGCAATTCATACTACGGACCCTTCCAACCATAATCGCGAATCTTACAGTAGGTTATCCATGCATTGTTGTCTTCTCAGTGGCGATTTGGAAAAGGAAATAATTTTAGAATAATTGTGCTTAGCGTTGTATCTTGGAGAGCTCGGCACCGAACAAAACAATAGGCTGCTCATCTGAGAAGATAGAACCACAGACCCCTACATACACCACGTGAAACGCGTCTAATCAAGTCTTATGACGTCATTCCTTTATCAATTTGCACCAATGACGTCATATTGCATAAGCCATGGTGTGTTTATTATGGAAATAGAACTCTCTGTAAATGTGAAAAATATGAACCGATTTTATGAATAAAATAAATTAGATACGTGTGATATTTTTATTGTTTTGCCTCCGAAACTACTAGGTAAATACTTTTCATGATGAAAAAGTACAAGAAAAATAGGTTTATTTTCGTGTGAACTTGCCCTTTGAAGAAAACGGATATTACCAACAGTATGTCAGCCAACTGGAAGATCCACTGCCTGCTACATTCCTTATATACTTAGTGTGTACTAGACGTAACATCCGAAGATTGATAACGTCATTTTTAAGACAGTACAGACTATGGACCCGAAAGATAATATGTCCAGAACGCGTCTGCTGTATATAAGAGGACGCTATGACCGGAAATGTTATAACGTTAGATCGCGAGGGCGAAACATTAAAGTAGATACACGAGAATGCGGATACTGGCTGTATAACACCAAGACATGCGGTTGGAAATCAATCACTGACATGAGATATGATGTTAATTAAACACACAATTTTGCTTTCATATGAAGCATTATGAGGACTTGGGTGCCAATATGCAAGTATTACACGCATTCACATACAGAAGAAATATATAGTTGATGTAGTATATGTTTTAATTAATCTGTACACATGTATAGTAACAATAAGCAAATAAACAAGTCCATGGAAAATGCTTTGTTGAAGTTAATGTTTTCACTTTGACATAATTTATCGTAACAGAATAAGAGAGGGTTTGGTATTCCGATTGAAAGTACTAAAATAACAACAGTTGTTTACTGAACAAAGCTTTTTATGATACAAACATTGACTATTAATTTCTTCTCTCGTTTTCCAATGTAGTTCACTTCAAAATTCTTCTCTGTTTCTAAACTGTTCGGAAAAAAAGTTAACATGATCACAAGGTAATGAACTTGTTAAATGTTACCTTGTGAGATCTGTCAAATCTAACACGAATTTGACGCTATCTTCTGGTTTAGCCATTTCCAATTTCCTCAACTAGTCACTGGGAACGTTCAGGAAAATGTTTCCTTTCTCCCTTAATCCCATCTTTCATGCATGCAAAACAAATACTTAGTGAGATCTTTACATAATCCATACAATAAACTAATGTGCATTCATTCAGATATTGATGGGTGTAGGGAAAAGTCCCTTTGAATGTTATGACTTAACACACATATTTATGTACAGTTTTACAGATTATAATGATATGAATATCAAACTTCATCACCACTTGCAAAGTTCACTAAAATTCCACCACTGGGAAGTTGTCACAGATAAACACGGATGTTAACCAAGTCTGATCTTCTTGGGTTTAAACATATTTATTTTCACAAAAGTGTCAAAATGGATTGGTAAACTAGCGAAGCGTTTATGTTAATACCGCTCCATTACACATGACATATTACAATGAATACATAAATGAAGGTTAGAGGTAACAAATAACTTGTACATGCCAAGCTAGATGTGTATATATAATAAATCTATTTGCAGTTTATTTTAAAGAATCATTTAACTGAAAATCTGCCAGTTTTTTTATATAAAGTGTTGAATAGAATTTAATATTAACATTTGCTCTTCCTTACTCAAATCCGAATTTCCGCATAACACTGTTTGTAAAGAATAAACCATGTTGGTAAAAATGCATTTCATTTCGAAGAGCATAGTAATTTGTAAACACAAAAAGAAGTGTAGAGCATCTTCGGTATGATATCCACAGGAACAAGTTTTTGTATCAAAAATATATCTGTTATACTGATATGCAGCCAAGCCTGAAGCGACTGTGAATGATTCGGCATAATCTGCTTCCATAATTTAAATCCCAGTGTATATCATTATCTCCCTTTACGTGAAGCAAATTCTTAAATTGTGTAACGGACTCTGCCCCCGTTAGGTTTTCTGGTAACATATTCCAAAGTTGTGTTGTAGCTGGTATAAATGAATCTGAATAAGCTTTTGTTTTACACTTCACAGTTTGAAGATTAGTTTAATCCCTTAAGTCATAATTTGTGTTTTCCGAAACTGTATTAGGAATAAGCCTGCAAATATTTTCCGGGGATAAATGGTTATTCATTTTGTAAAACGTTACCAGTTTTAAATTGTATCTTCTGTCTTTTAATGACCTACAATTTGTTTTATTGTAAATCTTCTGATGACTCGTACCCCGGACAGTGCCACAAATGGTTCTAAGAGCATCTAAGTGTAATTTTTCCAATACGTTAGCTTGTTCATTAGTACAGTTGTCCCAAATATGACAACAATAATCAAAAATTGGTAAAATAAATGATTTGTACATAGTTTCTAAGGTAGTTTGGGATAGACGATATTTAACATTTCCTTACAATATCATCAATGTGCATTTTCCATGTACAATAACTTTGTAAAGTCATGCCAAGGTGCTAATGACTTTGTACATCTTTGATTTCTGTACCATTAATAAATAATTTAGATTTGCGACTATGGTTTACTTTATGGGTAAATTTAATAGATTCAGTTTTGGGGGGACTAAATTTAACATGCGATCTGGCAGCCCATTCTGAAATTCTGTCCAAGGCATTATTGAGATCACGAGCTGCTATATCAGGATCTTCTATGATCACATACACAGATGTGTCATCAGTAAAAAGTCTTACATTACTATGTATTCCTTCAACAATGTCATTGATATAGATAATAAACAATGATGGTCCTAGGACCGAGCCCTGTTGCACACCTGCCAAGACATCTAAGCTATAGCCATTTATAACTACCTTTTGATATTGATTTTCTAAGTAACTATTAAACCATCTCAATAAATTTCCACAAATACCTTAATGGTGTAGCTTATAAATTATTCCTTTGTGCCAAACTTTATCAAAAGCTTTACTTACGTCACAAAATACAGCTCTAACTTCCTTAACTTCATCTAAAGCCTTTGCAATAAAGTCATATAGATATATCAACTGATTTAAGGTGGAGTCTCCATGCGTGAATCCAGATTGTAGGTTAGTGGGCACATTATTATTCCTTAAATGGTTGTACACATGTTTTCATAAACATTTTTCGAATATCTTGGCAAAACAACTTGTGAGCGCAACCGGTATGTAATTTGTACATTCATTCACGCTGTTCTTCTTATGAATAGGAATGATAAGAGCTTCTTTCCATAGTGATGGAAATATTGCTCGTTTAAGAGAGAAATTGAATAGTTTAGTAAGGATTGGGGCTAAACTGTTTGCTGTGTTTTTAAGTTCTTAATTTCCAATACCGGGCCAGCTGCCTTTGTGGTGTCAACGGACAGTAGTATATCCCTAACTTCATCTTCAATCAAAATTATATTTACTAATGGATTTACAACTTCATCTGATTCTTCATGTGGAAGGTGTATATCAGGATTACATATGCGAGATTGGTCCACAAAGAAGTTATTGAGAATATTATCAATATCCATGGAATTATCATACATCCTATCCCCAAATAAAATTGGGTGAAAGTTGTGTTTTGCAGTTTTAAGTTTAAGAAATTTCTCTACTAAACGCCACCAAGTCTTTGTACCATGAGAACTATTTATTACAGTATCAATTTTCGATGCATGTGCCATCTTTGCCTTACGGACATAGTCGATTACTTTATTTCTTAACAGCCTAAAATTTGCCAAATCAGCTGTAGTATTATGTCTTTTAGCTTTCTTATGTTGGCGATTTCGTTTTCTTATTGAGAAACGTATTACATTATTGATCCACTGTGGATCCTTTGATCGTATGGTAACAATTTTATTAGGAAAACGTTTATCACAAACTTTTATAATTCGAGATGTAAGTTCGTCAGTAATTGTGTTCACATCCCCCGATGTGAATAATATATCACTATCAATATTCAGAATGTCAGTATTTAAGCCATCTATGTCTGTTGTAGAATAATAGTACACTTTACGTTTGTAGGAATAACATTTAGGGATTATTTCTTTAATGGTTACAAATATTGGACAGTGGTTACTACAATCTGGATGAAGTACACCCGAGTCCCCTACACTATCAATATCTGTCACAAAAAAGTAAATCTATCAACGTACTGGAATGTTCGGTGATCCTCGTAGGCTCTGTAATAATTTGTGTAAGTCCATGAACCATTTGAAAATATTCGATTTTTGGATTATTATCTCGAAGTATATCTATATGAAAATATCCTGCAATTACAGTGTACATATTCATATCGACTGCGTTTCCTATTGATTGATCAATTAGTTCCCAATACGCTTCACTCTTATAGTATCATTGTTTAAGCCGTAGGTGTTTAACTGTCTTGGGTCACTTTGAGTCGGATTCGGATATTAAGTTTGTCCATCTGTGATTGTCGAGTAATCTTTGCTCATCGTGTGTTTTGATGAATATGAGTCCATCGCTGGTCCACGTGCGTATTATTTTACTCTCCATCTGTAGCTTTCGAGCTGTGGCAGCGATCCTTGATTTGTATTTAGTCAAATCATCATAGATGTATATTTTCCCTTTGAGTGACTTAAGCTTGGATCGTTGCTTGATGAATTCCTTTTTGCTGCGGTAACTACGGATACCCCCGACCTAAAAGTCGGCGGTATAATTAGTCTTTCCATTCGTATCATATAACATCATCTTTTATCATAATTTCTTAGGGTAACTCGATGAATTCATTTTGAGGACTTGCAGCCAGGAGTTTATGACTTTCAGCTGTGAATAATAAATAGAGGAAATCTACCACTGTCTCCATAAACCATTGCGCTAGATGTGTTGGGTTTTACACCAAGATTTTTTACATGCAAATAAGAGGACTTTTTCGATATCATTAAATTGGTTTAATCCCCATATTTCAGCACCGTAAAGTAAAATTGGGTTAATTTCAACATCAAAGATCTCAAAGAATGACTTGTAACTGATATCACCAAGGATATGTATATTTTTTAATATACCAAATAAAACCTTTTTGGCCTGAACTGATGCTTCTCTTACATGAATAAACCAATTTAGTTACTGAAATACACACCCAAATATTTATAGTGTGTAGTCACATTCAAAATTGCATCTTTGAAGGACCATTTTTCATTTTTGGCAAGTTTGCAACCATTTTTGAATGCAATAATTTTAGCTTTGACTCTATTAACAGTGAGTTTCTATTCATCAACGTACAGTCATTTTCTAAGACATCAATTTGCTTTTTCAAGTCACCAGCTGTGCTTGATAACATGATAATATCATCTGCAAATAATAGAAGAAAGAGATGAACGACATCTGGATGTAATTGAACGCCGTTTGTACAATTGTTATGGATTTCCGATACTAATTGATTTATGAAAAAGGAAAATAAAAACGGACTCAATATACACCCTTTGGGACGCCAAATTTGCATTCAAACATATCAGACAATAAACCCTTGTCTCGTACACACGTTTTAACATTTTCATACATACTAGTACTACATAATAACTACAACATTTTGGATCCAAGTCCACGTGCAGTAAATAATCTCCATAGTTTACACCTGTGTATAGAATCAAATGCTTTAGAGAAGTCAACAAATAATCCATAAAACTTCCCCCCTTTATTGCTGATATAGCGCTGTATTAGAGATTGCAGAATAAATACATTATCAACTGTTGAATATCCCTCCCTATATCCAGCCTGTGATTCAGAAAGTTTATCCATGGTATTGGCCCAAGACACAAGTCTCTTGTTAATAATAAAAGTAAATATTTTACTGAAGATACACAAGAGAGTTATCCCTCTGTAGTTGTTGACATCATTAGAAGCACCTGCTTTATGAAGCGGAATTAAAATACCAATAGACCATGTTTCCGGTAAGTATCCCTCTTCAAACGTCATATTAAATAACAATTCTAGGTATGGGACAAGTAGATCGGCCGAGTGTTTAAATAATTCAGAAATGGTGCCATCTGTTCCTGGAGATTTGTTACATTTTAAATAATGGATGGTGTTTAATATTTCGTCTTTTGTTATCGGCATATTGAGAATATCCTCTGTAATATCTTTAGTGACATCATCACTGGTACAGTCATCTTGTAAAATACTCGGAAAGTGGTCTGACTCACCAGCAAACAAATCTCCTAAATGTGCAAAAAAGTCAGCAATCTTAACATTATTTTAAAATTCTTTGAGTTCTTAATGTTATTCTCCATACATTGCTTATTGTGTTCAAAATATGCCTGCATACAGCATTATATTTGTTTTTTACGTAGTTGTAATCCTTCAACGTGTGAATATCCTTATATTATCCAAACCTATTCAATGCTCTACGTCTTTTACGTTTCAACAGTTCACATTCAGTATCAAACCATTCATTATTGTATTTACTTGTTCCAGCTGGCTTCTTCATATCATTTGCCGCGACACATAATGCATCTCTAATACACTCTATACTTCAATCAATTTCATTAAAAATCATATCAACAGATTTATCAAGTAATTCTTGTATATAATCGCACAGCATTTTTTCCCATTTGGAACTTTTTAGAGTCCCATTTGAATCTAAATGAATTTTGATTGATACCAGTGTTATTTACATTTTCGCAGGCTTCCCAAGCTTTTAGCTTCAGGGTGAGCGGGAGATGAGGTGACTCTGCACGTGATTGAATAGCAACGTCATGGGCAAGCTAAAACACTCCCGCATACGTAATTACATAATCAATTACGCTTGTCCCATTTTGCCCAATGAATGTATCATCCCCAATTTCACGGTCAGTTCCTGATCTTCCGTTCATGACATGAATGTTGCATGACGAGCACAACTCCAACAAACATTAACCAAAGTTGTTACATTTTTATCACTTGAGAAACGATTTAAACTAAAATAATCGCACATAGAATCCAGCTTTATGTCATCTTCTACAAAATCAGGCTTCGTTCCTGTTCTGGCGTTAAATAGTCCAAGAGATAGCATGGAATTTATTTACCTCAGAGGTCCAAAAGGTTTGAAATGTAGATCATGAAGAAGATTGAGTATACTTTCGAGAAATCAATTTCTTTCAAATTGTATCTTGACCATTTCCTCACAGTATGCCATTAAAGGCATGACTCAGCAAAATTTTTTAGCGCACATGTGATTAAGGAAAATGCGAAAAGTTTAATAAAAATTGAAAATGACTAAAGTTATTTGGGTATTGAAGTGAAGGTATGAGCATATACTTTATAAAAGAACACAATATTGTACCCACTATATCAAAATGTCTTATCTGTGATAGGAAATATCATAATATTTATGATTTTGTTTGCAAAGTACCATCTTTTGTTTCTTCTTACTCCTGTAATATGAGGTTTTAATTATCTCAGTAATTTTGCTTTACAAGCCCAACATTATAGAAACAATATTATTCATTTTCAATACTTTCAAATGATTATTCATGAAGATTCAGAGTTTTATTCAAAGGAGTCAGGATGATTTATTTTTGGTAAAGGGAGATAACTCCATCCTAAAATCATAAACTGTGACAATTCAGACAGTTCAAGTACAATTAATGTAATTAAAAGGACCAGATTTGAATAGAGCTAATCAATTAACCTTTCTAATGAAGTTTTAGTATATAATTTCAATCAAGTGCAATGACTGGTCCCTGATGCCAAGATGGCCGCAATGCTGGAAGCATGTAGACAGCAGGATGGAAAAGGTGAGTTGTTGTAAATACCCTTATCATTATCTTTCACACTGTTTGTCATAAGTTGTGTAATGATCCACAGAATATATCATCACCAGTTCAACAGTATAAAGTCTTGTGATTAGTTATAAAGCTCCTGCAAAAAGTTAAGGCTATCAAGGGAGACTACTCTTAATTTCAAGTATTTCCAGGGAGCAGTTGTTGTATTAGTTTGGGGCTATTCAAGTTTAATTAATCATTTATAAAGCAATTTGTTTGTTTTTTAGATGTTGTGTAGTAGCAACACCATTCATTGACTGCAGAGGCACTTAAATATGAAGAATGGATGATCAAAATCTCAAATGTATTCTGCATCTGGGTCAACATTCAAAAGAACCAGTCAAAAGGTTTGACAGTGAGTCATGGCAACAAATACAAAATGCTGCCAAACTTCGTCTGAACAAGTATTCTTCATCAAAATACCATAAAGCATGTGAATATGTGAGAACTCTAGATCCATTGAACTGTCCTATGGATATCATATCAACTGCTACAAAAATTTCACAGCTATTCCAAAAGAGAAAACTGAGCACCAAAGAAATGCATCTATTTTACTACGTTCAAAATTGCCTGGTATTGCTTGTACTTCCTCTGGGGTATTTGAAAATGTGTGCATTTTCTGCAAAGCTGTTTCAAAGCATGTTGGGAATCATAGAGAAACACTTGAAAGATGTGAGAGTTTTGATGCTGAAGAAAAAATAAAATCTGCTGCTGAAACCCTGTGTGACCAAGCGCTACTTGCTCAGATTTGTGACGTAGATTTCATATCGAAGGAAGTAAAATATCACCATTCTTGTCGTAGGCTTTACCTCAAAAGAGCAGAAAATATATCCATCAATCATGGAGCATCTATGGAGCACTCAGACAACAGCAAAGAAAACCTGAGCAATGCACATGAGACAGCCTTCAAGACATTGTCACTCTATGTTGAACAAGAAATTATTGTTAAAAATGGCGCTGAATACCTCACATCTCTGCATAAACAATATGTGACATGCCTTGGGAGTGAATCTAAATACAGTGCACAGAAGGTGGAAGCTAAATTGCTGAACAAGTACAAGAATGAAATAAAGAGTACCAAATCCTCCAACAGAAAAGGAAAAGTATTTTTTTCTTCAAGTCTATCAAATGAAGATGCGGTCCTGTACGCTGAGGCACAAGCAAATTCCAATTCTGCACGTGTAGTGGACGCAGCTTTTATTCTGAGGCAGGAAATAATCAGGATGAGAGATGAGTCAAAGGATCTACCATTGCCCTTGTCAGCACAAGTTATAGGAAAGGGTAATGGCCAACCCTCCAGTGATTTAATGCGATTCTTTAGAACATTGTATACAGGCTCTCCAAGGCCCAAAGATCCACCTAGTGTCATGGCTGAAAGATGCATCAGGTCATCAGCAGATGACGTTCTCTACAATACTTCAAATGGAACTATCAAACCAGGTAAATATCTAAATCTTGCACTTGGGCTTAAAAGTATCACTGGCAGCAGGAAAGTAATTGAGATTTTGAATCATTTTGGACACTGTGTAGGGTATCACATGGCTGAAATGTTGGAAACGGAGATGGCAACATCTGTATCACAAACTGAATCACCACTTCCAGATGGTCTCCTTCACTCACCTGGACTTCACACTGGCACAGCATGGGACAATTATGATGAGAACACAGAAACTCTATCAGGTGCTGGGACACTTCATGACACAGTCGGTATATGTTACCAGGATATTCCAACAGCCCCAGTTACACCTGAAGATGTTCCAACACATACATCTTTTAAAGCAGGAAGAAGAAAGAGATCATTCCAAGGAGAACAATCTTACATCCAGCCATACATGAAGAAGCCTAGGATTCAAAGGTTTGAGTATCCATTATCCGAAGATGAGGAGCCTGCAAATTATGTACACTTCAGACACATTGACATGCTCTGGATGATGGGTTATTCGTGGAATCAGCAAACCCCAATGTGGATCGGATGGAATGCACGATGGTCTGAGGACTATCTACCACAACAAAAAATTGGGTATTTGAAAAACATAACAGAGCCACCAACACAACTGAATGTGGTTGCTAAAACACTGAGGCTATCTCAAGAAGTTGCAAAAGCCTGTGGGGAAAACATGGCACTTGCCACTTATGATTTGGCTGTAGCCAAACTTGCATTGCAGATACAGGCACAAGAAAAACCCACCTATGACAACGTGTTCATTTGCTTTGGAGCTTTCCATATATCTATGACTTTTTTTGCTTGTTTGGGATACCTCCTGGATGGATCTGGGGGACCATACCTCTTGACCGAGACTGGTGTTCTTGCTGGTGGATCCCTCAAGGGATTTATCAGTGGTAGACATTACAATAGATGCAAACGCCTTCATCCAATACTAGCCCTCGCGTTCTGGAAACTACATTTTCAGTCCTTCCTTGACAAGCACCCTGGAATTGTTGATGATGACATGAAGCAACTGGTGAGTGAAGTCGGCGTCAATCCAACATCAGAGTCTGTCAAACTGGCTTTAGAAAAGAATGCAATTCAAAGAATCCTTGACACATATGATGCCTATTCGGAGGAGACAAGGAATGGGGCTCTTGGGACAACTGCTCAGTTCTGGATCATCTATATCGATCTTGTAAACCTCTATCTGATGTTTAGCAGGGCCTGCAGGACGTGTGACTTCAACCTTTTTGTGTACTGCCTTGGACGGATGTGTCCAACTTTCTTTGCTATAAATCGTGCAAATTATTCAAGATGGATGACCTTGTATCACTTGAATCTACTGAACATAGATATCACACACCCGGGAGCAAAAGAGATGCTAGAAAATGGAGGACTTTCAATAAAGAGAAGCACAAATTCATTCTCCAGAGTACCAGTTGATATGGCACTTGAGCAAACTGTCAATGCTGATGCGGCTTCAAGGATGACAGGAATTTCTTCGTTCATACAATCAGAGTCTGCTCGCACAAGATGGATGATAACTCGCTCTTTAAGAAGCGCAGTGGTGTCAGGTCTTCTTGAGATGGCTGGCCTTGACAGAAAAGATGAAACTTCTCGTGAGCAAAGGCTATGTCGGGTTGTGAGAGATCACCAGGATGTTGAGAAACTTCTCAATGCAAAAGAAAATAGTTTGAATCCATTCAGTGAAGCATGTCCCAACTCCAACCTCTATTGTATCAGTTCCGGAAAGGCTGTACGAGATGAAATAGCCAATGATCTTGTTTCTGTGCTACAGAAAGGAGAAGAGTGGTACAAGCAATTTCAAGATGGCTGTTTCAGTGATGCTCGTCGGTTTGAAAAACCTATTCCCAGACGTAAAGTAAAAAATTTTGCTGCTGAAGCTGTGAAACTTTCATGCACAGACAAAGATAAGAAGGTAAATGAGCTGAAATGCACAAGTGATCTGTTTGGAAGACTACTGTACCTAGCTACAACCTCAAACATCAACCTGCATGAAGTCTTTCAATATCCCTTGACTCCAGTACCTCTTTGCTTTGCCCACATAGACGGCTCTCTCAACAAGACTGACAAATCAAGGCTTCTGTACTGTCTTGAAAAGAAGGTCAAGGATCACTCACAAGCTGTCACTCTTGATGTATGCATTGTTGATGGGATGTTCTTTGTACAGTCTCTCACGAACGTGTTTGTGTGTGATACATACAAGAGTCCATCCATTAAGGATACTGAACGGCAGATGCGTGGTCCGACTGAATTTGAAGCCTTAGTGACAGGTCCTCTCCAGATTAGACCAAAAGAATTCCATCAAGCATTGAGGTCTCCAACGTTCAAATCATCGCTCCTGAGGTTTCTTGTAGAAGAATGGGCAAAAGATGAATATAATTCAATATTGTCAGGACATGAACTGTATGTTGCCATCGACAGTGTGTGCTATGTTTTCACAGCCTACAGTGGGCAAGTTGTCAGATCACTTGTTTCCCATCTACAGTCTGGCCACGAAGAAGCAGATACAAGATTGATATTTCATGCATGCAGTACCAGCAGTGACTTAGAATCGCCAAGGATTTCAGTCAGAGCATCTGATACAGACGTCATTGTCCTTCTACTGCACCATCTGAAACGAATGAATGGTTCTCAGGTATGGATTGACATAGGAAATAGTAGTAACAACACCAGACGCTACATTGATGTCAATGCAGTAGCTTCAGCTATTGGGGAGGATATCTGTGAGGCTCTTCCTTCTTTCCATGCATTCACAGGTTGTGACTACACTGCAGCATTTGCCCAAAAAGGAAAATGTCGTCCATTTCATATGTTGGAGACATCAGATGCATTTCAACAAGCTTTTTCTAATTTGGGAAGCCAAGACGAAATCACAGAGGAAGTTGTCAACATTATCGAGCACTTTGTTTGCATAATGTACAATAAAGGTGACATTTCAGATGTCAACGAGGTCCGTTATTGTATCTTCAAGGACAAATATGCACCTCGTTCTAAATCAGGACCACTTGATAACGTTAAAGGCTGTGATCCATGTGCCTTTCCCCCTTCGAAGAGTGTACTGCTTCAACAACTGAACCGTGTTCACTATGTATTATCTATCTGGAAGAACGCTCATACTGCAACACCTGCATTAAGGTCTCCGGATGAACATGGTTGGAAATTGGTGGATGGCTCATATTCAGTCATCTGGTATAACGGAGACCAAATGCCAACCTCAATACACAGGAAGCTTGATACTTTCTCCTCAGATGACTCTGATGAAGATGAGTTTTCCAATCTGTCTGATGATGACACAGATAACGAGGGCAGTGACTCGGACATTCATTGACGAACATGAACAAAGACATACTGAAAATTGTTGTGTGCAGGATAAACAGTGATATCATTCAAGAAAATTGTGAGATATACCACTAACTGGTGAAATTTGAAAGACGTTTTAAGAACTTGAATCAAATTTTACATTCTACTCACGAATGATAGCTACAATAGAACATTTTGAAGGAGGAGTTATCTCCCTTTGGTGTATTTAAAATATTATAGAGTTAATTTAAAAGTAGCACTAGTTTATGTTTTTGCCAGAAAATGAATAACCTTTGCAGTGTTTTATACTGGCTATGCCCCATTCTAACAAAATTGACATAAGTTTCATGAATTTGGGGAATAGTTTCGTTATGAATCCAATCAAAAGTTGAAGTTTACAAAAAAATAACTCAAATTGCCATTTTGACTGTAAAAAAAAAATATAAATTAAATACAATTTGTCAGTTTTTTGTTTTCATAATAAAATATCATCTTTCAAGATTTGATTTAACATAGAATTTGACAACTATAGGTAACACATACATATCCTGATCATCTCTGAAAACATGCTGTCACCTTCAGGAAAAAGTGCTGAGTCATGCCTTTAACGCCCCCTACTGGCAAAATGGTCAAGATGTATTTTGTAAGAAATATGTTTTTAACTACCCCAGACATAATGCAAATGTTACAAGTATTCAAACCATATGGACCTTTCGGGGTAAATAAACATACCCTATCTCTTGGACTAAAAGGGTCCAACACAAATTACAATAGCATCTCTTAATTCTGATAGGAGTCCAACAAACTGTTTTGAAATATAGTGATGCCATTTTTACAATAAACAGATAAAATGTTATACCAGCTAGATCGCTCAGGATGGATATATACACGTGCATATAATATGTCAGATAGACGGCCGAGCAAGGAATTACCAAAATATATATATAAACAATTTCTCATTATTTTACACCATTTAATATATTGCGGTAGCTGCTTCTTTACAAGTACTATTATCCCACCTGAAAGTCTACCTGTCTTAGAAAGTCTAACAGCATCTTTACTATAAACGTTAAAGTCTGTGAAAGTGACATTCACATCCTCTACATTATCCAACCAAGTTTCGGTGACTCCAATTATATCAAATTTGTTCACATAGTTCATTATCTGTTAACTTATATTTGATGCCTGAGACATTCCGGAAGAGAAAGTTAATGAAGCAATAATTACTGTCGCTTCTCTCACTTGATGGGTTCTAAGTCTTAATGAGCAGTAAAATCAGCGTAAAGACAGTGTATAATATTGACACCTTTCTTCACCAGTTCCATCTCCCTTCAATACCCTATAAGGAGCCAGTGGCAGAAACACAACCATACGCTAAGAACCTTAAGGAGTAGTTTATAGAATTGGAATGTGGACAATCCTACGTCGGCGAAACATCCCGCCCCATCAAACATCAAAACCAGAATCAAAGAGCACAATACTTGAACCATCAAATCGCACAATATCACCAACTGTCCAAATCACAACATGAACTGGAAAAAACGTCCAAATCCTCTCCAATAACCTCCATGACTTGAAGAAAACGAACAGAAGCTGTCCACATTCGCCACCACAAGCCATCCATCAACAGAGGTCAAGGCTAGTTCATCAATTCCGCCAACTTTGAACTCATAAAGCAATAATCACTAGGGCTGAAACGATATCCCGGGACACCGATGCATCGCGATTCACTCCATACGATACGGTGTGCGATTTGTGAGGTGCTGTATCTCGATATCACGATACGTTTTTTCAAAGACGTATGTATATACATTCGTCTTTTTTTTGTAAATAAACTTTTATCACAGATACGTTTCAAATGTGTTTTAACTTTTTTTCAATACCGTAGGCCGGTAGACCGGCCAAGAAGCATCGAGTCCCCAGGCACCGTAGGCCGGTTAACCGGCCAAGCCTTAGTCACGCCAAAATAGTATATATATTTATGGACCTACCTGTCACACCATTCATTTATTAAATCTATCACATCTCACAATGTCTGAAATACGTATTCTATTTCCATTTATCATTTTTTATCGATAGATTAAAAAAGTTTTTCACTATTTCCCGCAATGTTATTGAAGATATAATTCTCGGACACACACTTCAACAACGGGTGCACATTGAACATGTCAAAGAGCATAACAAAGACGTTTCAAGCAAATCTTTAAATAAATAATTATACAAAGTGGTAAATAAAATCAACAAAAATATATCTTAAAGTGGTCAAACTTACAGCTAAGTTATTATTTCCATCTTCTCGTGCGATCGCGTGTAATGTTAGTCAAATGACATCTCGGCTTTCGTCGCCTCGAATTCCCGGCTCGGACACGATGTTCAATGCCAAAATATACGCATGAAAACTCTTTGTCTCAGCTTGTAACCTAGCATGATACATCCACGAAGCTCCATATTTTTAATATAGATCGCGATTTCCTGCATAAAACGTTCAGAATAACACAATTTAACCAAAATATCGTAAAAATCTGAAATTTTCGAGGATTTGTAATTCGATTGCCTGCCTCGGGTCACGTGCTCAAATTTGACCAATCATGAACCATGTAGCAGATTTCGGCAAGAAAGCGTCATTAGAAACCATTTTTTATCCAATGAAATCTTATGTTATAGCTACGAAAAGACTCCAGGCAATTTTACGAGCGTGTAGATGAAAAAACAAGCTTTCTAGCGAGGTGTCATATGTCAGTCACCGACGAACGTGTTATTCATACGAAGCTTTCGAAAACGGAGGTATTTCTTCATGTTACTAAGCGGACTGCCGCTGTTATTTGGAAATGAGTGAAAACAGATACTATTCATAATTCTTTTTACAATAATTTTCCAATTACAGTGTATGTAAACAAATGAAAATCTTTAGTTCTTTTGAAACTTATATTTGCCCCAAATCGTCAAATTGTCGCTTCATTGGTCCTTAATCTGGACGTTATGAATGTGTTAGCTTACATTTTTTTTTATTTACAACGAACTTAATTAAGTTGTCAATGCATTATTTAAATAATGTGATAAACATAACTTTCATATTTATAAACACTAGGATTAGACCTTTCAAATGGTGTATTACATGGCTGTTGCTATAGATCTAATTGTTTTTAATTGTTTTTTTGCCTTTATACATGAAAATGGCAAATCATTAGTTACTGGACACTGGTACATTTAGTATTTACTCCTACCATCTAGTCACAACTCACAAATATGTAGGACTGTAACTTTTGTGTTTGCTAGCCATTACATGGAAATGGCAGATGATTCATTAAGTTAAAATACTCATTACAGTATATATTATTTTACTCATAAACATTCATTCACTTTCATTTAATTTTTCACTTTTAATAAACTAAGTTTAATTCATTCATCTCTTGTCTTCTCTTGTCACTATGTGTATCGTAGCGTATCGAGATACGTATCGAATCGTGATGTAAGTATCGAGGTACGTATTGTATCGTGACCTAGGTGTATCGTTGCAGCCCTAATAATTACCTCACCTATGTACACATAATCCTGTGTAATTGGCTTTTTGTCTTATTGGCTTCCTCATCATGCGTCCTCTGTCCACCATGTTTCAGTATTATCCTTCTGTTGTCATTGTTTAACCTACTCACGTTAATCTCTCTGATGTATGCAATTGCTGTTTGTCTTCGGCCTACTATATATATTCTGTACCACGTTCTTTATTCAGCCTTATTTGACAACAGTATAAGGATGTATGCAGAAACGTCGCCTTTACAGTTAAAAAAAGAAGTTGTTATCCATAAATTGTCTCTACTTTGTCGTCCTTCAACTTCTAAGTTCAAATAATTCATAGGTCAGTGAGTTTGCAAATAGTTAAGACATCTAGTAATTCTAGCACTATATATCTTATCCCACTCTGTACCCTTTATTTCAGAATGAGTGAATGCATATAATGCATATATACGTGTATGTTTGTTTATAGGTATCTATGTTGTTTATGTGTAATGTGAAGTGCTCATAGCTATATATTATGAGTATTACATGAGTATGACTATTTGCTACCCCACCCGATTTTCCTTGAGATGGAATGTTTGTATTTGGATGCAGTCACCATAGTCATCATACCGTATGCGCCTCACAGGGTATGATTGTACTTTTGTGTACAAAACGATCATACATGTATACTGATGCATGCATACACTTGTTTTAACAAACTGCATTCTTGAATGTAAATGTATGAGTTCTACTTTATAGCTATGCTATTTTTCTGAGTGACCTTGAAAACATAGATAATTTCATCCTTACATATCTATGGATGTGAATATGTTTTATGAAGTATATGTTTAAGGGCGTTGTGAATCTTCAGTACACTATGACATGTGTCAAAGTCAAAGATATTTATTGCATGTAATGCCTCGGCCCATATACAAAAGCGTTACAAATAGGTAGTTTTACATGTTTGGTTATGTACTCGTGTTTAACAATTTGTTTCTGAGGGAAATTGCATTTTTAACATATATTGCCAGTTCGTAATATGACAGCAGCATCTTTTGAAAAAAAGAAGAGAAATAAAAGCAGGTACAGGGTAATTTGACAGATGGCATTCTGGTATGAACATGTTTCTTAGATCACAGTAAAAAGGACAAACAAAAGTAAAATGAATTTAATTTTATATAGCTGATTGACAAAATGGGCACAACCTCTTCGACTTCACCTTGAACATGTTTCTTCCTTCATTTATCATGAGATCTAACAATCCGAGCCTAAATTGAATAAATGGACGTCAAAGGGCTTTATGTGTTAATGTAGATAAGTATTTATCTGGTTGAATAGGACTCTTAGAAGTTCTATAAAAGTCATTCATTGTACCTTGAAGTGTTTTCTAGAGTGGAATGCGATTCCTGGTAAAACATATAGACTGTTTCAAAAAGAGTTTAAATCACCAACTGTTTGGTTTAACCATACAAAGCCGTAGCCATGATAGATAGATCATCTTTATTTCCTCGAAATGATGAAGATACATTGTTATGAGATATATGAGTTGATGTATCGCGGGTATCTGCAACACTCGCCATGGACCATGCAATTGGGTGTTGATGGACCAATGAAAAAGGGGTAGCTTTTCGAGACTATGGTATCGCTGAAATGCCCATACTTCTGATCCACATAACAGGATTAGTTTTATTTGGGCATCAAATAATTTTTTAAAAATATATTCAGTGTAAAAGCTCCTACTTTCTGCGAGACAGACATTACATTACATTGATTAAGGCCTTCTTTGCACATAATGTTAAGTCCGAGACACTTTTCTTGAAGTTCATTGTGTGGGTAAACATTATACCAAGATACCTAAATACGCATGCGTGAGGCGTGAGGAAGGCTGATATTTTGAGAGCTCCGACAAAAGTGAATAAAATTGTGTGTTTCAACCGAAATATTTACTTTAGGCAAGACATATCCTGCATGACCATATTCCAAGGACAATTCTCATAACGCTCATCGAAAATTTGAAACTTTTAACGTTGCAACTGCCATACTTTCAACTCTGTGTCTGAGTGAGCGAGAACCATCACTAATAAGCCCGCTATGTCGACAACTCGTGTTAAGCTAACCTCAGACTCTGAGACACTCTCCAGAAAAAGGGAGTTGGAGAAGAAAGTGGTTTTGGTGAGGCAAAGGACGATAATGTTGATACACCGTGTACAAAACAGTTAAACATACCTCGGAGGAAAACAGTGGAAATGATCTGAGTAAACAAAACAATATAAATAACTCTGTCCTTCTGTTTGCCATTCGCGAGGTTGGTGATAGAGTGTTTTCTAGGGAACTTATTCTGGCAACCAAACTATCTGATAAAATTAGAGAAGTTGTTCTTGAAGAAATGCAGAAACTCAGGGATGAGTTCGGGGATAAAGTGTGACATATATGTCCGACAAACTCCAACAGTTCAAGCAGAAACATGTAGCAGACGACGCACATCTGAGGTCCAAGGTTCAGGTTTTAGAAAAAACTATGCTTCACCTACTGCCACTTACTGTGAAAATGTCATCGTTATAAACCATATACCACTTCAAGCTAATGAAGAAAAGAGCATGACCATCACAGAAAATAAAGTGTCTGCACTCTTTAAAGATGGTCTTAAATAAAGGGACATCTCTGTTACTGGTGTGGAGCGAAAGAAAAGCGCCAGTAAAAGACCAGGCATAGTGATTGTGCAGGTCAGCAATGCTGAGCAGAAATCATGAATAACGAAAGATAAGTCAAAGTTAAAGCAACACAAGCGATACGAAAATATCTAGACCCTTGTAAAAGAACTAGATAAACAAGACAAATGTTAAAGGCAGCAGTATTTTTAAAAGGAAAGTACAGAATTAGGATTTACGACTGTGCCATTGGAATTGTGCTGGTTGGTCCACAAAAAGTAACGAAAATTCTATTTTCAGAGAAAATCTTATCAAGGCTAGTGAGTATGATATCATTTCCCTCTGTGAAACATTTGTATGCGAGATTGAACACATACAAATTGAGGGTTATAAATGGTTCGGTCATAATAGAAAACAAGTCAACATGAAAGCTAAACGGGGCTCAGGAGGAGTATGATTCCTTTTCAAGAACAGCTTAACCAATGTGTTCGAAATCTCAGTTTTAGATGATACAATTGAATATGTTTTATGGCTAAAATCAGAAGCCCGCAACATCACCCTCTGTGCATGTGTGTCCTATCTCTCACCTGCAGGACCATCTCTTACGAGGGACCCGGATCTGTTCTTCAGTGACTTGCGACACCAGGTGTATACATATCAAAATGAAGGTATCTTGTGTGTTTGTGTGTGGCGATTTCAATGCTAGATGTGGAATTCAAATGGATTACATCGAGGGAGTGGACAAAACACATCCAAGGTCAGTCATTGATTGCAATGAAAATAGCTATGAAGCTATGTTTAACGACTTTCTTTGTGATGTCAACTTCTGCATGTTGAACGGGAGGGTTTGTGACAGTGACGACTTTACATATGTTTGTACTACAGGGCGATCGGTTGTTGACTATGTTGTAGTATCGCACGAGCACATTTGTCACTACACAGATTTAAAAGTTAAATCCATGTCAAGCATTATCTCTCCGCTTAATATTCCAGTGCCTGATAAAATCGCAAATCATTCTGTGCTCGAATTCAAATTTGCTATCAACGTTTTTGATCGGTAAACTGTTGGTATTGCCCCAGATCGTCATGAGCGACTCGTAGACCAGATATCCCTTACGATTTCTTGATATCACAGAACGATGTGGTACGTTTACATAACTGTATCAAACGCATTTAATCAAGTTTGAATGCACACAATTGTCTTAATGAAGCTTACGACAGATTCACATCTCTTATTCATCATGAGCTTCATAAACACCGACATCTGACACCGATGTTTACCGATATTCACAATCCTCTGTCATACAGGGGTATCTCTCTTATTTCTGTATCCTGTAAAGGAGCTGTTTGGATCACCTCTACATCATTTGTACAATAATCAAAAATAGAAAACAATCAAAATTATCAACATTTTGCTGTTTTATTGACATGAAAAATGTAAACAGAGATTGTTTATGGTTTAAAATATTAATAAATGGCACAAACAGAAAAATGTTTGAAGCTGTTAAAAGTTCATACAGCAATGTGAAGTGCGCTGTGAGAGTAAATGGTTTGCTTTCACCCTGGTTTAAGGCCCCACGGGGACTATAGCAAGGATGCCTTGTCTCTTAATTATTGTTCTCTATTTACATTAACGACCTGGCGGCCAATATACAAAGTATGAATTGTGTTGGTGACGTAAATGATTTAACTATTGGTAATATGTTAAATGCTGATGATACTTTATTATCGGATAAACTGCAAAAATGTTAAAAGTTATCAATGAAAAGTGTCAAAGTGGAGACTTGCACTTAATGCCACAAAAACTAATATTGTTCATTTTAGGCCTACCAACACAAATTGCTCTACAACCAACTTTTCAATTGGTGAAACTCTTTTGAAGCACACTAACAGTTATAAATATCTTGGTTTGTGGCTCAACGAACACATGGATTTTAAGTTCACAATTAATGAAGTCAAGCTTTTGGTGTTTTATTTACAAAATATTTTGATTCTGGTTGTTATACTTAAAGCAATTTATACTTAATTGTAGGAATCCTTGGTTAAGCCTATTATGCAATATGGTGCTTCCATATGGTTTTTTTATGAACATAAAAAGTTAAACACTCTGCAAAACAAAGCATGTAATTTTTTCTTGGCCTTAGACGTAATGCGTTTAATGTTGCCGCCAGGGGGGAGATGGGTTGGAAATCATGTGTCACTAAGCAACGCATACGTGACAAGCACGTGACCAGCAGTGTTAACAGCCGTGTGTTCAGTGTCTGTAGATAATCTGTGCGAATAAGTGACACAAGGACTCAAACAGGTAAAGCTTTGCTATAATCTCGTGTGTGAATGTATTTGGCATCTCCCAGCGTGAAATGGGTGTGTCAGTTGATGTTTTGAGGGCTAACGCCGGGCATAAAATCGGGTGTGAGGTTGTTTGTGTTGACATTGTCGATAATCATGCTATGTGGAGGTGTTGAAGGCAACCCAGGACAAGCAAACGGGGGTAGGTACTTTCCAAGTGACACCAACAGAGGCAGAGTACAAACCAGACTGTCAGCGAGGAATGTTACAGGTCAGTGTTTGCCAGAAATGGCCGTCATCGCGAAAACGTTGAAGGCAATTCAAGTTGAGATGTCAGCTATGAACCTGAAAGTTGATTTTATTTTTGTCAAAGATTATAATTACGATGAGAGACTTGTGAATTCGAAATTGGAAAATGAAGATTTAAAAGAAAAGATTAAAGATCAATCTAGAAATGATAACAGTGAGGCTCAATCAAGAAGATCAAATCTCATATGTCATGGCCTGAAAGAGGAACGTGGAGAATCATGGGATATGAGTGAGTCGAAAGTTAGAGCCTTCCTCCATGATCAAGCCCGGAAGGAAGGATGTACCGCCTTTCTTAGCTACGACAAGCTAATTCAAACGGCAGTGGGTACATTCTAGACGAAGCAACATCAAAGCTGCAACAAATTGGGCAGCGTCCTAACTGCGTGAAGAGATCGTCCCGCAAACCTATTCGCATTGAGATAATCAACATGCAGATATGACAAGGGGAGATAACTCGGACAGTACTTCCTCTGAAGGGAGACAACGCGAGTAGAACGGCCGTGACTCCAGTGATAGACAGAGCTGTGATGCCCCTCAACCAGTATCTAATTTTGCTACTGTCCAGAAAAACATTTTATCAATTGTCACTTGGAACGTAAATGGTCTTCCGATCTACTCTCTCCTGCAATGATTTTGTATATTTTTCTACAAGTTTTGATATATTTGGTTTCTTAGAGACGATTTGTTGTGATGCACAAAATCTGTAATGTAAAACTTTTGATGATTATCATTGTTTTACATCAGAGGCAAAACGTCGGCAGAACCATGGACGACTCTCTGGGGGAATTTATGTTTGTATAAGCAAAGCATTAAAATCATATTTCAAGCAGATTAAATGTAACTGGGGAAATTTTGCACAGAGCACAGATAATCAACCACCATGGTTTGATAAAGAATGAAATAATCGCAAGGCTGAAAAGTACAAATGTCTATATAAGTTAAGGAAATTTAAGTGCGAAAAGAACATCAATGATTGTATATCGGCCAAATCCAACTTTAAACATTGCTGTCAGCAAAAAAAGAGTTTCTATGACAGTAAAACAGCTGATGATATAAAAGAAGCCGCCTGCCAGAGTAACTGTAAACAGTTTTGGAAATGATTAAAACACCTTCTCTATAGTGATAAAGGCAAATCATCTATTTCCCCAGAAGTGTGGTATTTCTATTTAAGAATTTTGTTTCTAGTCGTATTACTGAAAAAGAAATCCAGGACACTATTGCAGACTTAAAGTTGGGAAAAAAACCAGGAGAGGACCGTATACCGCCTGAAATGATCTATTAGCCCCAGAAGTGTGGTATTCCTATTTTGAGAATTTGTGAAACCTGGATCAACGAACTGATCATTTGCTGTTTGATCAATCCATTCATCTTACGATTGTAACGAATTGCCACTTACTGACGAATTGTTATATGGTCGTATTACTAAGGAAGAAATCAAGGACACTATTGCAGACTTAAAGTTGGGAAAAGCACCAGGAGAGGACGTATACCGCCTGAATTTTTAAATCTTTCTAATAATTATTTTCTACCACTTATAGTCTTGTTATTTAACAAAGTTCTTGATAGCGGAGTGTTTCCTAAGGTGTGGAATCTAGGGATGATAATACCATTATACAAAAGTTGAGTTGAAACGGATCCTCACAACCACAGGGGCATTTCTCTTATGAGTCAGTGAGTTGGGTTTTACGCCGCTTTTAACAGTATTCCAGTTATATCACGGTGTGTCAGCTTAATGTTGGAGGAAACTCGAAGTGATGCAGGTCTCAGACGTTTACCACTTCGGTGAAACCGACGAGCACGGGTATGGTGCTGACAAACCTAGAAACATAATCGGGGCGAACCGGGATTCGAACCCACAATCATAGGTTAGACGACTGGGCCACCCGTGCCCCCTTCTTTTTGATGAGAAAATAATGAAAATCCAATAGCTTTTGGTGGTAGAGCTCTTCATGGCAGCGAAAACAACTGGAGTATTACAGAAAAGGAAGGTTTAGCTCTAGTTAGATCATTTCGACCATACCTTGCAAATTCCAAATTCACAGTCTACACTGATCATATAGCATTGAAATGGCTGAAATCCATCAAGGATGCCACAGGTAGGATAGGGCGATGGTCTTTGGAACTTTCTACCTACACTTTTGTTCACCGCAGCGGCAAAGCCAATGGGAATGCCGATGATCTCTCATGTAGGGAATATGAGGAAAATGTTAACTGTAATGATCAGACAGAAGTGGATGCTGAGAAAATGTCTTCTCAGTAACTTCAACTCAGCAAAGCAAATCAACAAGCAGTACCACAATCTTGCCAAACACACATTCATCCACACAGGTCACACAGACAACTCAGACTGAGGATATTAGCACACCTATTGTTAATCACTTAAAATCAGACGCACAGACGACACATTGGTCAGTCGCCTTTGAATATGAAGAGAATTATCAGTCAGTACCAGTTAATGTTGTTGCAGCATTACATGCTACAAATGCTGAAGTGACTCAAGAGACATTGGTTGAAGTAAGTATAAAAGAACATCCAAATTTACGTCATCTACAAAGGATTTGTTCAGATTTCATCCAAATCTTTGACTACAAAGAGGATGATGTCCTTCCACAAGATGAAAAAGATCGTCAAAAGATTCTTATCGAAGCCAATACTTTTGAAATTGATGAAGGCATCCTATACAGATTCGTTCCCCAAAGACAGAAAGACCATGCGGACAAGTTCATTAAACAGCTGGCAGTCCCAAGAACCCTCGGGAATCAAGTCCTGCAATCCTACCATGACTCAGAGTTTGGCGGTTGCTACCATGGGAAAGAAAGGATGCACAACACCATGAGACCTTAATACTTCTGGCCCAAAATGTACAGCGATATTGCTACTGAAATCCAGACGTGTGAGGTATGTCGACAGATCAAGAGGCACTACTAAGGCAAGAAGGCACCACTTCGTCCACTACCTGTAAAAGAGGTCTTCAACCGATGGCACGTTGACATTCTCGGTCCCCTGCCAACAACACCAGACAAGTACAAATACATTTTGGTCACCACAGATGCATCATCTAGATGGTGCGAAGCCTTTCCACTTCGGACCCAAGAAGCCAAAGAAGTTGCAGATGTTCTCGGTATGGCGATCCAAGGACCTTAATTTCAGACAGAGGTCAGAACTTCATCTTCGTGAACTTTTGGCTATTAAATTTACTCATACCAGCCCATACCATTCTCAAACAAACAGCTGTGTAGAAAGGCTCAATTCCTATATCAATCAATCACATGCCTATTGTAACATGTCTCGAAATGATTGGCCCCGTTTTATTCCTGGCATGATGGCCTATCTGATTGCCCCAAATTCATCAAAACAAAAATCCCCATACGTTATGATTTTTGGCCGAGAAATGAGAGCTCCACAAGATGTAGCATTAATTCCAAAAGAAAATTTAGGCCACAATAACAAAAGTTTTCTTTCAAATTTGCTTGAGGAGCTGGCAATCACTGGAACAATTGCAGCTGAAAACACTGCGCGGGCTAAGGAGATGTATTCTGAACAATATAATCGAAAGGCTAAAGAACCAGAATTCGCCGAAGGTCAAAGAGTTTGGCTTTACTGTCAACAGGATGAAAAAGGCCTTTCCAACAAATTAACCAAAAAGTGGTATGGTAGCTATTTTATCATCCATATAGGTCCAAATTATACCTCCACACTACGCCGAAGTTCTGACGACAAAATACACAAACCACTGGTCCATGCCAACAGTCTGAAGCCATATTTTGATCCTGCTGAACTTTGACCGATAAATGAAATGATTTACAGGAAGTCATCATGAACAAATCAGGAAGCGGCTTTCTCGACTTTTATTCCAGACTACGTTTTTAAAAATATATTGAAAAAAAATTCAAATCAATATTTGAAAACTGATCAAAAGAAAATTCTGAAATGTCCAACAAATGGCCAAAATGACTACTTCCAACAGGCTATGGAAAGCAAGAGATAAACAATGAAGCAAGAGATAAACAATGAAGCAAGAGACAAATGATGTCTCGCATTCGGAATCAGTCGTTCAGTCCATAACTGTCGTTCAAAATATCCGTGGTTTAACTTTTTGAGGTTGCATAATTAGAAAACACATTCCGACTGTCAGTGTCTCAATCTGGAAGGCAATACTCTGATTGATCAGAAGAAACGTCCTTCTGACGTGTCACCTTATGGGATGTCCTCAGAAATGTGTTTAGTGGTAGCGAGAGCAAAGATCTGATTTTAATTAGATTGATTTTCCACCTCGTCGAATTTGAAAATGCACATTTTAAAACCAACTTAAACCTGGTAGCTTAACAGTAATGCCAAACAGAAATGAATGGGAACCTTTTTAAGACATCCCCTTCAAAACCGACCAGCTTAGTTGACCAGTCACTTGAAAGATGTTCAGTCAGCATTGTTGCTGTTGTGTGACGCTGTCAGTTGCACCACATCACTGATCAGTGAAACGAATATATGCTGCTCAAGTTTCTGTTTCAAACTAGTATGTTTGTGTAGTGGCAATATGAGACAAACATTCACATCAAGCATGGTCCAGGGAAAATCATTAATACAAACAGCAACTATAAATGTGGTGAAATTTCCTAAATACGTTCATTGTTGGTAATCACCTTATCGACTATGTTCACTAACGAATTTATAAAATATATTTGCTTAACTGGTAATAGTACCATGTCCAATATAGTAATAAACTGTAATCAGAGAAGCATTTAGCATTAAGGCTTTCGTCTGTAATATCAACATATCAATGAATATAAGCCATTTTTGCAAAATTTTGTTTTGTCAAATGAGAAATAGATGTCTCATTAAAAAGTACACTCGTGATCATGTTTCTTGAATTGACTTTCAATCATAAGTCCAACTTACATGTACCGCATGTGACAAAAGTCACAAGATGTTCGTCAAAAGGAGAAATTTATAATTACATTGATTTGTAGATACATTGATAATGAGCTAGAATTAACTGATAATAGACAGGTGAGTGAGTGAGAAAGAGAGTTGGGTTTAACGCCAATTTGAACAGTGTTCCAGTTATATCATGGCATGTCAGCTTAAGTGGGAGAAAGGCCCGAAGTGATGCATGTCTAAGATGTTGACCACTTTGGTGAAACCCAGTAACACAGGTGTGGTGCATCTCCCGAGGCAAGGTAGTTAACTGACTATGAAAGTCCAGTTTCAACACTTGACGAACTAGGCTGGAATTATGGAGTTATATTTTGTTTGGACTAACAAGCTTATGCATAATCCAATCAAAATCGCGTTACGAAATCGACATCCGGTTCGTAAAGCCCCGTGCAGATTTCAGTCGATTGCAGGATTTGCAAAGCATGTGTACTGCCAACTCGGCATCAACAGTTATTGTCCAAAGTCTTCATGTTTTTAATCAAGATGCTCACGTGATTTAAAGCACTTCGCAAAGAAAGACCCGTTATACAATATAGATTTTGATTATCGATCAGATTGTCTCGACTTGGCGTCGCCATTTTGTTTGAAGCAAATGCAAGTGATAGGAGTGGTGGATTCTGATTGGTAAATAGGAGGGTCATAGACGGGACATAACTCGTAATCGCCACTGGTGGCACTACTAACGAGCCCAGAAATTCGAGCCTATTTCGGCAAGGGTGGAAACTGGAATTTAAACTCTGTTCATTACCATACCTCGGGAAAAAGAGGAATGGTGCTGAAAAACCTAGAAAGTAATCGGAACGAACTGTTATTCGTGCCTTAAGGTCGCAACGCTACACAGCAAATATGCGGCCCCACAACCTGCTGGATGCCGAATTATTTTCTGACGCAAATTTGTATAAGATTTGAAAAGTGAAAGTTGTGCGACAATTGTGCTAGCGTGGCACTTGATCTACCTGACTCCGACTATTAAATTACTCAGAGATGTAGAATATTGCTATGCGCAGCACTTGTTCATTGTAACTCCTGTCACTTAGTGAAAATTTGATTTGGATAAGGGTAATATATTTTCGTGATATTTTCTTTACAAGGAACCAAACACAAATATTGATATTGAAACTTCATACGTTAGGTATAAAACATAACATAAGAAATGAAGAAATCGTACTTCATGAAAAAAGGAAGTAAAAGTGAAATGGATGGCCCTATATCATTAGTCCTTAAAATCCAACATTCTCCTGACTGCTCAAGTGCAATTTCAGTAATGTTGCACCATTATTAATGGGGCGCTAGCCCTATAATCAAATGTAGTGAATGTCTAAAAAACGTCAACACTGGTTTTATGTCTTTCACAAAATCACAGAAATACGACAATGGGATTTTGATTAATATATATCTCACATAATTTTCGTTCACGGTATGGTAAAGCTCGAATGGAATTAGACGCTTTTTCGACAGAACATAAAATTACTGATTTTACCATGTAAATAATGACTTGAATAGATAAATAATAGGACAGTATATCTTAATTGGAGAGGACACGCACCTGTTTGGACTCATTTTTACGTAATCAAAGAACCAAAAGAATATTCAAAAGCAAACAAAAATATTTTCAATTTTGGACATATATTTGTTCGATGATATCTGATTATTTCTATTCTCCACTCAGAGTTATACAACAAAAGATCCAAAGAAAGCTCCTTTGGTATAGAATTATCAGGTTCGACCAACGGGTAACATGGCACGGTTTATATTTTTCGTACTTTTTACAATTCCTGAAGAAATAAAGTAAACCCTTTACTATCATGTTATCACAATATTTCTAAAAGGGTGATCCCATTTATTCAATAATATAAAACGAGGGGAATAATTCGTAAATCATTTGTGACTCACGTGCCCTTGGCGACACATCGTTCTGTCTGTCAAACGACATAAAAAACATTCCAAGACCAAGACAATTCTTCCAACATGTGTGCATATATATTTAACAAAAAATGTTTTCCATTTTGTTGAAGTAATATATTCAGTTTTAGTTTTAAAATAAAATAAAACGGCTTTTCACTAACAAGTTCATATGAAATTACAATATTGTCTTTAACACACCAAATAGTGAGTGAGTGAGTTGGGTTGAACGCCGTTTTTAACATTATTTCAGTTATATCGCGGCGTGTCAGCTTAATGTGGGAGGAAAGCCCGAAGTGATGCAGGTCTCAGACGTTTACCACTTCGGTGAAACCCACGAGCACGGGTATGGTGCTGACAAACCTAGAAACATAATCGGGGCGAACTGGGATTCGAACCCACAATCATAGGTTTCTGGCGTGTCCAGGGGACGCAACCCTGCACAGCGAATCGCGGCGCTTTAGACGACAGGGCCACCCGTGCCCCCCTCACACACACTAAATAGATACGTATATGTTGCAGTTACATTTACATTTCATCTTCACCGTGAAGAGCCCGGGTAGAATAGGTCTTCAGCAACCCATGCTTGCCGTAAAAGGCGACTAACGAGATCGGGTAATCAGGCTCACTGACTTGATTGATGCATGTCATCGTATCCCAATTGAGTGGATCGATTCTCATGATGTCAATCACTGGATTGTCTTGTCCAGACTCGATTATTTACAGACCGCCGTCAGATAGCTGGAATATTGCTGAGTGGGGCGTTGAACAGCAAACCAAACCAAAACTGTTTTTCACTATTCATATTCAACATTCAAAGCCTCAGTAAAGCTTTCAAAAAGTTTAAGGGTAGACATGTGGAGGACATTTCCAAATTTGATGCATCAGTGACAAAAATGATGTCCGATGCAATTCCCTATGTTTTTTAGGTGAACAATTTACTTGCCTTTGCACGGGTGCCACCGGTGGGGCAGGGTACGCTCACCTTTTCGCGTCTACCTGGTGTTATTACTAATTCATAAACACATGCTCATGATGTAGTCGGAATTGAACAATCGACTCTGCTTTATGCAGAGATTTCTATTGGATATTTAAAGGGATTTGTCGCTTTATATACAGGGTCTAGGACCAAAATTTGATTCAAACTTCAGTTAGAAAACCATAAACACTTCAAACAGTTTCATTCTATAAGGCTTGTAAGTAAATACGAATGTCATGATTAATTTGTTTAAATTAGTGCGTTTATTTTTTTCCCAAACTTACTGCTGCTAGTCCTGTAATCTCTTACATCTGTGAAGTGAATAGTAGGATATGCGAAATAAGGCAATTCAAATGAGCCAGGTAAATCGGCCGTGACAGAATTTTCTGAGAGCTATTTCGAGAGCTAATACGATCTTTTTAACTTAAATATGGAATGTTTACTGCCAAATACAGTATAGCAACGTGTGCTCTTCCTGTACTTAGTAATGCCGTTGTTTGGATTAGCATTTTATTGTCTTCAAATGACTAGATAAGACATGCGAGCTACGCCAGAGTTGCATGTGCGATGATAATATGAATCAGCTGCTCCCGCTACGTGTATGTTGTTATACTGTGGTGTCAGCCTTTCTACAAGGTATAACAATTAGGTATCAAATTTGCGTGGGACGGGTATTTAAGATTAGGTTAGACAGGATTCTGGATAAGATTCGATTCGATTCTAACAAAGAGCTACATGCCTTGGTATTTCGCTTCAAATGTAGGTTCCAGATAGTAGATGTGACGTGTGTACATGTACTAGTCAGTTAAAATTTAATACTAATGCGACGGTAAATTTTAACTTACAATGTTAGGGAAATCCATTTCACTATTCTTTTTCTTTGTACGATATCGCCATTTCTTATGATTTGTGATGTATAGCCAAATTTCACAGTAGTTAAGAATTGCAATGACCTAGCCCTAATCACAGTTGAGTTGTGGCCCTTTTTCCTTTTGCACATCAACAGCTATCGAAGTGAAATTCCGTCAGTACTACAAGTTCTATTCTTAGCATTGAATGGGTAATGCTTTACCTAGCCATACAAATCCAGTACGTCATTTAGAAATTAAGCTGTAGTTTGTTCACAGACAGTACCACATGCACTTTGGATACAAGATCATAGCAAGTAATGATTCAGATATACCTTTGAACTATCTTGTAAAGGAAACTAGATATCAACCAATCAGTTCACACATGACTTCAAAGAAATTATTGTCAATAAAAGCAACAAAGCCCTTTCCAAATTTACCAAAATAATCCCTGCAAAAAGCAGAGTCTATTATTGAACTTTGACCATACCCTGAACATTCATGAAACACTATCAAATACTGATGATACCAGGCCCCGGGATCATGAAAGTGGTCTTAGCTCAAATTTTGCTAAGCACGAATTTTGTCTTAAGTTTTTAAGATTTTGCTTAGCTAAGATTCGGTCTAAGACTGGATCTTGAAACGGTCTCAGCAAAATCTTAGCTAAGTGTAAGTCTAAGACCGTCGTCATAGGGACACGCGCACGTAATATCGCACTACTGTAATCATTGGATGCCGAGGTTATTTTTCTGACGCACATTTTCCTAAGATCGGAAAAGAGAAGGTTGTTCGAGAATTGCGCTCACTCGGCACTGGATCTACCTCTGGCTATAAAATTACGCAGTGATGTAGAATATTAAATTTCCTATCTGATGGTGTAAATTTAACTGGAAATATTAAACCCGTTTGAAAAAATGACGCTGCTAAGTTTTGTCCGAGAATTTATTCTGCGTCGAAAAACAAGAAATTTCTCCGCCAATAAAAGTACTGTGCGACAATTTTTTTAATTTAGCAGCATTACCGAAACTGTGAGCAAACAAAATACTGCCCAATATTTGAACGACATAAATATATATCAAATGGAGTTATATGAGTATGTATAACGACATAAATTAAATGCAAAATATAGCCTGCCGTAAATGACGAAAACTGATTTACCGCTATCACGTCAAAAGGCGACAGAGAGGGTTTACACACGTTCAAAGGAAAGGGGGCATAACTCCGCTATGCTTAGCACTAGTTTATTGTAACTAGGGTCACTTGGTGAGAATTAGCTGTGGGTAAGGACAGTGTATTTTCGTGGTGTTTTGTTCACTAGGAACCAAACTATTCCAACACAAATATCGATATTGAAACTGTATACGTTTAGGCATAAAGAACCCATCAGAAATGATGAAATTATACTTCATAAAAAATGAATGATAGCGAAATGGATGGCCCTATGTAAACCATAGATTAGTCCTTAGATTCCAACATTCTCCTGATTGTGCAAGTGTAATTTGACTAATGTTGCACCTATCTAATTGGATCACTAGCAGTATCATCAAATGTAATTAATTACTAAGAAAATGACACAATTTTATTTGACGTCATGGCTGCTTGTTTGTCTTTGATAACCTCGGAGAAAGACGACACTGGTATTATGATTGATATATATCTCCCCTAATTTTCGTTAATGATATGGAAAAGTCCATGTGTAAAACGGAATTTGACGCTTTTTCGACACAACATAAAAAGACTGCGTTTACCATGTAAATAATGTCTTGAATAGATAAACAATTCGATAATGTACAGTGTATCTTAATTGGACAAGACACGCACCTGTTTGGCATCAATTTTACGTAATCAAGTACTCAAAAAATTATTTCAAACCAAACAAAATTATTATTCAATATTGGACATGTATTTGTTCATTATTATGTAATTATTTCTCATCATCTTGTCTCAAAATTAGATCATAAAAGATGCGAAGAAAGCTCTCTTGTTATAGAATTATCAGGATAATCGTATAAGGATAATCGTCCACCAACTGGGTACATGGCACGGGTTATATTTTAAAACTTTTTTACAATTCTTATAGAAATATAGTCAACAGTTTAATATCTTGTGGTCACAATATTTGATAACAGATGAACCCACTGATTATATAATGCAAAATTAGAGGAATAATTCATAAGTCGTTTGTGACTAACGCGCACCTGGCGAATCGTTAGATGTCACTGTTCTGTATATCAAACGGCATAAAAAAAAATCCAAGACAAGGACAATTCTTCTAGAAACGTGTGCATATATTTTAACGACAAATAATATCAATTTTCTTTAAGTTATATCTTCAGTTTAGTTGTACAGCTATTCGAGGACACTGTTTACATGAACTTTTAATATTGACTATTACACTCCCTAGAAATACATACATGTTGCAGTTGCATTTACATTTCATCTAGTATCACTTGCCCAAAATAAAGAAATATCGTATACGACACTATAAACTTATCAATTTCATATGTGAGCATTGTTCAAACAAACAGGATATTATTAAAGGTTCATACATGTTGTGGCCTATATCTACTTATGATATCATATTGAACATTGATTAATATCCAAAGTGAAATTAAATGTGTGAAAAAATGGACACAAGACATGCACGATCTACATCATAATTGAAACTGTAAATAGCCTGCTAGGAAACAATGATCGTGTGTACTTTCATTCAAGGACCTTCACCTCGAAGAAATTAACTAATATGTACAACATATATTGGCGTATGACATCACTACCTGTGACCGACTTTTAAAAAATGGCGTGTTGACTGTCAACAGTAAGCGGGATTTTACAAGGGTACTTTCGTTGATTCAGGGTTCGTATATTCATAAATGTGACATGTAAGTAATCAGACCCATTCTGACAATCTGTGTACTGGTTTTTGTTTGTTATATTTTTCATTGAAACCAACGGAAAGTCCGATAAATACCGATGAATACCGTTGTCGTTGTGCATGATTTTGCGTCAGTCATGACAGGAACTTCGACAAGTTCTGTTGAAAATATCAAATCATTGCAATGTTTATATTCCCTAATTCTCCCTACGATTCTCTTCCCGTGTATATTCTGAAAATGCTGAGCCAATGTACTCAACGAATAGACGAATGGCTTTGTTTACATTTCCAACAAGTGCACTTTTTTCAGCGTTCGTTTTCACACCTCATTTATTTTGCTTCATTACATCTAGACAATTTGTATTGGTGACAAAGACCATTTGACATTTGATTCTTAAATGTATGAGGAATTCAAGGATGTAGGTATCGCAGCTGATTTTGAAATATACGTGATGGTATTTGCGTCTCATTACCGGTGTACGTATAACGTGATTTTGTAAACACTATCCAATATGGCTGACACAAAACGACTGAGCAACTGAAGGTGAAAAGCCCCAGTGGCAACAAACTGAAGGAATGTCAAAACTTGAATGATAGGTGGGAGACTGTGGGAACGGGGTAGAATCTATGCCAGTTCACCGGTTAGACCAACCATGAAAAAAATGGTAGAACGACGAAATCTATATCTCTCAAAGAGCACTTCGTCGTCGTACAGCTCAAGGGGGTTGAATCGGTCTCGAAATGTCCGATGAATTGCTATTTTGTCCTTTTTAGCCCGTAGGCGACGCATGAGGTGAGCAACCTTTGCCATCTTTCGTTTCAAGAAATTTTATCTTAAGTCTACTCAGGGGCAGTCTTAGGACTAAAGATCAAATTTTGTCTTAGGCTTAAAATATTCTCATTGATTGTGCTTCCTGATCCCCGATTTAAGACAAAATTTGGTCTTAAGTCTAAATCTTAAGAGTTAAGACAAAATATGGTCTTAAGTTGTTTCATGATCCCGGGGCCAGGTGTTTGCGATAAGGTGAGACAACCAGTGATACCTGTCACAACATACATGCAAAAGCAAGGCAAGTGTTCACCTGAGAAAAACAACCAATGGAACATATGGAACAAGTCAAAATAAGGAATTGTATGTGCAAACACTAATGAATGTAATTTTGAATGAAAATAATAAACAACAGGATTAACTTGTATAATTGTCATCGCCATTATTAATTAATATTTTGAATTCTTGTCTTATATATAATTATTTTATTATAGCTGCAGGGATAAGCCCTTCTTGATAAACATATGTTTTGTTGCCGACTGCGGGTTGACCTGGTATGGCGACAGGCCGCTAGATTATACCAGCTCCTGAAATCAGCCACCACCCTAACATAGTATAATGACAGCAACAGGAAAAGTAACTCGAAAAAGTAAACAGATACACCTGAAACAGCATCGCAGGCAGAATAGAAGAATACCTCCAAAAACTGAATGAAAACACGACACATGTAGCGTAAAACGACAGGTCAGAAAACGAGGTAGGCGAAAAGATTGAATTTCATAAAAGAAGTTTAAAGAATGCAAACTTCAGAACTCACACTGAAATGGAAGAAATAAATTAGGAAATAATGAAAATGCGTGATGTGGCTGATAACAAAACGTCGAGATAGACACTGAGCAAATCGCATGTGACGGAAACGAAATAAAAAATATTAGACAATATTAGACAATACTAGTTTCAGATTTCAGAAAAGAAATTGAAAATAAACTGCTTACACAAGAAACTATTCCCGAAAACAAAACTTGCTAATCAGTGGCATCCCCGACAGTGAACAGCAGAGGTCTAGCATGTCAGAAACCTTTCTTGAACATGTGGTTTACTTTAAAGATTCAGCGGCTGTCACAACACACTACAAATAAGCTTACAAAAACCTCTCCTTAACCTATAATTGTGAAATTTGTACATATGCCTGATACACATGATGTGCGGCAAGCTTGTATATCAAACTCGACAATGTCGAGTGACAGAAAGTTATCGATCCGTACATATCTACATAATGTTCTGTACAGAAGCAAGATGGCGACAAAAGCGTATACACTCTCCGCACAGAACACAAAGTGCAGTCTAAAATGTACGAGAGAGATATCGATGTGATCCTCGAGTACAGAAAAACATATAACCTCTGTGTGTGTGTGTGTGAGAGAGAGAGAGAGAGAGAGAGAGAGAGAGAGAGAGAGAGAGAGAGATAAGCACGTCGATTTGTCTATCAACATTGACCACATGACTGCGTGAAAGACACATTTCTCACATGTTTTCTAGCGGTATCTATGCCGAGGGATAAATAATGTTACTGACTTTAACTGCACGTAAGTAACACAACATCTTCAAAAAGACTTTCTCTGTAAATATAATTAGTCCTTACAACATAAGACACTGATTTCTATCTTATTGTAACAAATAACATCGTTGAATGTAATTGTCAAACACAAGAGTTCCGTCTTATTACTATGATGTCTTCCAGGTGAAGTTGTAATTGAATACATAGACGATTGCATGTGACGTGCATATTTATTATGAAGTATATGTTTGTTTTTACTTTTGTTGAATTGATTCCTTACTACACTACGAACTGTTTCTTTCCTGAGCACTGCCACTGTCACATATACAGTATCAGATGTCATGTACAAACATTCTAACAGATACTATCTATATACCTATGCTGTACCACCCTAATAGAATTAACATACTATATTAACAAGCATACGTGTTTGTTTGTCTGTTTGTTTGCTTTTCAACAATCTTCAGATTGGCATCATGAACATACATCCGCGCAATTATATCAATTTTGATACGATGACATGCAATCAACCAAGTCACCAAACGTGAAAACCCTCTCACAACAAGCACAAGTTGCTGAGGACCCTATATATTCATTAACACCCAGAATCCCCACAGGTCAAACAGAATTCGAGCACTGCACTACTGCAATAAGAAATGACATATAACAAATAATCAGCAAACAATGAGTTTTAACATGTCTGGAAATACAAGCAACGAAGCGCTTTCCGTATTCATACTAAATCAATGACATATATGATTTCATCGGATTTATCAAAAAGGAAAAGATAAGGTTTGTTCGCCTTTATATGTCCGAGGTTGTATACGGGCCTATTCAAAAGAATTTTGTATTTATCATTTTTCATGACGCCCTCTACATAGTCTGGGTCGTACCATGGTTGGACCGTTGGGTAAAAACCACAAGCATGGCGAAGACAGGGGTTAAAGCATCGAGCCACTCCATCAGGTCGCTTAACATACTGGGTTTGTGCCAAAGCTGGGGATCCAATGACAATGTATTGGACAATCTCATTAAATTCATTGCATAATCTACATTTCATATTTACATTTTGATGCTTCATTTGTTGTCAAAATTACGGAAAGAGGGTGGAAGTCAAGAAGTTGCTTCCATTGGATTATGTTGGTTTCTTTTATAGTAGTCCATTTGTTAGTTAGATTAATATCACGCAAGCAGAATCTGGTTAACTACATGGTTGTATGTTCACAATAAAGAAATGACAGAATATTTTGTTAATTCCTGTTCAATATCTAGATTACTCTTTATAAATGTTTCAACCTGTGGCAACAATCTAACAGCGTTCAGTAATTAGTCTATGTACTGTTAAAAACCATTATTTCTAATGAATAGAATAATGAAATATACCATTCCTGCATCTTAATACTTTCATTTTTCTTTCACGCTTGACTATTTTGTCCTTTAACCGCTTTTCGTGTGAACGATTATAAGAAAAAAACATTACTGACGCCAAATTGACCTAAATTCAGTGATGATATTTTTCTAAGTTAGTAACATTGGATAACAGCTTTTGATAGTACAAAATTGTTCCTATTATTTAGTATCTGTATCTTAAATCTTCAAAACTTAGAATACCATTTTCATTACAAATATTTTTGATAAACTTAATACCATAATAAAACACATGCTTTATAATACATACTCTTAAAAAAAAGAAACTTGACATAGATGTAAAACCACTTTTTGCCTAATATCTAAAATAATGACATTAAATGAGAACCAAATAAGTCAAACAGAAAGATGATGTGTCTATAATTCTCGAAAACACATGCAAAGCACATAAACGTAGCGTTTGGGGATCAATTTTACAGCTTCATCCAAACGCAACCGCCTGTAAAAAACGTGCAGCACAGGATCCTGCATTTAGGCAAGCAGGCCCCCTAAAAATTTGTTCATACAGTCCTTATAACAGCAGTGGAGGCGGTGACAGAATGCCAATACTGAATGCAGCTCAACGGAACAACGCCATTGGGAGATTACAAGCTGGAGCAACTCAGCAAGAAGTGGCCAGGTACTTTGGCGTATCAAGACAGACAATCTCCGCACTGTTGACCCGATACAACAACACCAACAGAGTTGACGACAGACTAAGATCAGGAAGACCAAGGGTGACAACCCAAGCAAAAGATCGATACATCCGGCTGCGACACCTCCGAGACCGCACTATCACAGCCACGTCTATAACCACACAGATCCCTCGGGTACGCAGAATACCAGATCAAATGGTACGCAACAGACTTAGGGAGGCTGGACTTTTTACACGAAGACCTGTTCGACGTCATGTATTGACCCCACGTCTACTGGCGGACCGTCTGCTTTGGTACCAACAGAGTGTGGGCACGTGCAAGGTGGAGAAATGTACTGTTTACTGACGAGTCCCGTTTCCTACTCATACGTGCTGATGGGCGCGCACGTGTCTACAGACGCCGGGGTGAACGTTACGCCCCCAACTGTGTACAGCTGTGTGCAGCTCCCATTTGGTGGCGGGAGTGTCATGGTATGGGCCGGAATTCATCACGGTGGTGGAGCCTCTCGTGCATGTGGCAGGTGCATTGACAGGTGTGCGTTACAGAGACTTGATCCTACAGCCTTACGTTCTTCCTCATGTCAACGTTCATGGCGGACAGTTCCAGCAGGACAATGCTCGACCGCATATTGCATGTGTTTGTCAGGACTTCTTACAGCACAATAACATCCAGACATTACCTTGGCCAGCCCGGTCACCAGATTTGTCCCCGATTGAGCATCTGTTGGACGAGTTGGATCGACGCGTTCGCAGAAGGAATCCACCGCCCCAAACACTTCCGGCGCTTCTTGATGCACTTCAGCATGATTGCATCTATGGGTCGTCGGTGTCAAGCGGTGATTGATGCACGTTGTGGGCACAACCGAAACTGACATTTTCTGTACCCCTGTGATATTAACTGTATCGTGTACGTGTGTCTGTCTAGGAGACACGATTAATGTTTTAAACATTGTGTGCATTGATCTTGAAACAGCGTTTCAATTATGGTTTCTGTGTCCTATTTTGAAACAATCGCATTATATTACATTTTGAAAGTCAGTGTCAAGTTTCTTTTTTTGAAGAGTATATGATGAACCATGGATTGTTGTATATGATCATTTTCAAACTCATGTTTTCTATAAATGTAAATGATCAATGCAGTCAAAACATCTCTCCAATAAGGAATGTCCATAGGAGATTAACAATCTCCACTATTAGAACAATGTGAGAATATGTATCTTTTGGGACGGATGTTATTGCTACTTGGATTCTTATTTTTAAATATCGTTTGATGGTGGATAGTTAAATGCATTTATAATCATTCTCAGACCACCCTAAAACTATGCTGGAATCATAATTTTTTCTTTTTTAAATTGTTTTTCGTTCCATAGAAAATGATATAATATTGCGTTGATTCCAAGTATTAATGTTTTTGGCAGGTTAGGAAGTACAGGGGGAATATTAATAACACAGAGATTGTTACAGAGGAATTAAGACTGATACTTAAGATTTTAAAGTCTCCTTTGAGCCGTTCCAGCATTCAATCATTGCCTAAAGTTGTATTATACAACTACTTCCCAACACAGCACCTATTCAGATTGCTTTGGTCTTATCCATATGTATTTTAAGGCAAGACATTTATAAAAAAAAATGTATATTTTGTCAATGGCTGACAAAGAAACTGAGTATCGTCAGCATATTGTCTTAATTTGAGCTATCTGGTTCATTTTCTGTAATACCCTTTTCATTAGATTTATCCCTTATCATTATACCTAGTAGTTCAACTAGGTACGTGGCACCGGGTCTCCCTCTCTACATACCTTTTCTAACATAAAAAAAAGATGAAGGCGACCATTTTGTACAACAGACAGTGAATTATTGGTAGTATTATATTCTAGTATCATAGATAATATCATAGAGTATTCAAATATGTTCAGTTATACATAACCCAGGAATAAAACAGAAACTGATTTAATCACAACATCAACTTGGAAAAAGTCCAAATCTACTCCACCAACCTCCATGACTTCACAAAATGAAAACTAACATTTGCCGCCACAAGACATCAATCAACAATCAAGGCTATTTCGTTCCACCAACCTGAACTCATTAAGCAATAATAACCCCACCTATGTACACTTAATCCTGTGTAAATGGCTTCCTCGCCATGTGTTCTCTGTCCATCATGTTGCTACAGTATTATCCTTCTGTTGTTAATACTTAACTTTCTCCTGTTTATCACTCTCATGTATTCTATTGTTGCTACCGTTAATCCCCCACCTACCATATACATGTATATCTTGTACGATGTTCATTATTCAGCCTCAAAATTAGACATCAGCAAGTACGTATCAGAAGTCGTCAGGATATTAAAAAATGCTCTCCTTGTTACTACTTCCAATGTCAGCTTGACATGGGCAATCCTTCGGTAAAAGTTTGTTCCCTCTCTAATGAGTGTGCCACACGTTGCACACGAGTGGCGAGCGGGACGCACACCCAACGCGTTGCACACGGGTGTCACACGTGTGACGGACGAGTTGCACATGGGTTGCTTAACGCGTTGCCCATGCGTTCAAGGGGAATGAACTTCTAGGCAGTAGTGTACATACATACATGCGAAGAAGTTAATAGTCCAATATTCGATCACCAATAAACATGAGCCGCGACTTTCAAAACATGAGAAAAAAGCAACTATCCAGTCAATATCGGGTGTGTCCTCCCCAAGCTTTGATGCAGGTTCTGACACAGCGCCGACCAGAAAAAGTCTGTCGTCTAATGGCGTGCTCAGGGATCAGACTTGATTCTGCCTGCAATGCCTGTGCTGACGCCTCTCTCGTCTTTTGACGTCGCTGACGTTGCCTAATCTGTCGTCCCAGGTGGTCCCATAGATGCTCTGGTAATGCGGGCTGTATTAGGCGTGGCGTTATCTTGCTGGAATAACGTTTGCGGTTGACGTTAAAGAAATAGCAGTACAACTGGCGTTAACACTTAATTAATGTAGAGTGCAGCGGTGAGATTGCCATCAATAACAACCAGATCCGCCTTCATGTCTCCACAAATCGTACCAAAGACCATTGTACTGCCACAACCGTCCGTTCCCCTGGCCGCCGGGAAATACGCACCCTGACATCTGCTTTGAAGAGTTGGAACCTGCCCTCATCGCTGAACAGTACTCTGCGCAATATTCTCTGCTGCCATTGCTCGACATTCCTCCCCCAAATCATTATTTGACGTTGATCTTCACGTGTTAACGTCATACTATTGAACGGGCGGAAGGCTCTCAGAACATGGAAAGGATATCGTCTGGACAAAGTCTGTCAGCTGATGGGATGACCAAGTGTATATAGTGATGACGTCGCAGTGAGGTATCTGTTCCTTAGGTGAAGCAGCCGTAAATTGCGGTCTTCTTGAGTGATGGAAACTCTGTGTGTACTGCTCGTGTCTGCTGTTCAACCTGTCTGCCAAAACTGGCTGATTAACGTCAGTATTGTCCTTCTCGAACAGCCTATTACCCCAGAAACATGGGCCTGAGTTGCCTCCATATCCAATATTCCCCATCCTCTTTCTCTATGTTCCAATGTTAATCGAGGCATGACCATTTTTGACAACTGAATGTGCCAATGCCAAAGAACATTTTTGAACCCGTTTTATGCCAGATTTACATACATTTCTGTATGATTTTTCACGTTCACATTGGCTTGACGTTCATTTCAACAGGACTTCTATCAAAGAAATGCACAATTAATTGGGACTCATCTGAAAACAAAACTCGTGACCAGCGACTGTTACCCTACTTTCGACGTTGTGTACACCATTGACGACTGTTGAGGGGCGGCACAACAATTTGATTCACGGTTTGAGCTCAATTATGGTTATGGACAAATCGATCCCTTACTCTTGTTGTTCACCTTGGACGATCTGAACAGGGTCAATTAACATATTGGGTTAGTTGGTACCTGTTCCATAGTCTGCTAATCACAGACTGTGGAACATGGAACCTACTAGCCACTGCACGCGGACGTTTCCTGTTTCCAACATGTTAGTAGCTCGTAGACGTTCCGCGCATTGGAGACGCCGCATCGCCAATTCATACACAACACATGAATCAAAATCAGTATCAATAAGAAATAATGGTCCACAATGATTAATCTTTTTGCTCGTTGTTGTTTAACGCCGCACTCAGCAATTTTCCAGCTGTATGGCGCCGGTCTGTAAATAATCGAGTCTTGACCAGACAATTCAGTGGTTGACATCATGAGCATCGATCCAAGGAATTTGGATACGATGACATGCATCATCCAAGTGAGCGAGCCTGACTACCCGATCCTGTTAGTCTCCTATTGCGACAAGCATAGTCGCTTTTTACGGCGAGCATGGGTTGTTGAAAACTTATTCTGCCCCGGGTCTTCACGGAGTCCAGAGATTAAGCGCCCTTTCTTTGAAAGTGACAAAATCAGGAATGAACCTCGCAAATGTGTCTTCAAAGTATAAGATGTGTTTTGGTGTTTTACTGACATAAACGTTCTTGCCTTTGATGTTTGTCCTAAACACTTATCTTTGTGCTAATACTTGATACTAACATTTATATTTCATTACTTCCAACTTTTTCTAAAGAGCATATGCATAAGGGATAGGGCAACGTCTATAAACGTCCTCTGGGGTTGGGACTTGCGCTGCTGGTGCATCTGCCATTGGCTCGGAGACTGTTAACTGTTCCATTTGTCCATTGATAATCACCTATCAGAGCCAATTAACTGTTGGCTTCCCTTGTGAAGTTTCCACCTTTGTCATGTTATTACTTTATTGTTCTTACGGGCAAATGTATATGTTCTCTGCTTCATAGCATTAATTCACCTGATGAAAAAGTAAATTTATGCTCTTAAGAGTTGTGTTCCTCATTATAAAGAAGTTGACCATATTTCCTTATATAATTATGTGTTTTGAGATTGAGTCCTAAGTATCTGCTTGTCTATTTTGAGGGCAAGCAGTTAGACGTATCGGCTCATTGTGAAATATCAAATGGTTTGGTAGATGATGCTAATTATTCATTACAGTTCTTTTTCCCAAAATTGAAAAATGAAAATAGAGCAAAATTCACCATATTCTGGCTTATTTTTACTAATAACTCAATTTGTGAGAGGCTTTAATTACAAAAATAAGAATAATTCAAGTCTGCTATGTGTAAACTATCACATAAATGATGAAAATAAGGATTCAATGCATACACTACCATGAAAAGCTTTTTGGGGGGACTATATTTAATTTTCTCTATTTTTACAACTGAAAAGTGTATTTGGACCCCTAAACAGTATCTGCCACCAACACATTTGACCACAACCACCATGTTCTAGTCTGTTTGATACAAACAAATAAGAAAAACCGATGTTTGCTTTGTTCCACTATGGGGAGGGGTATGTCGTCAGTTTGAGGGTCTGGCCACTGCTCTATATATCAACACAAAAGGGTTCATCATATCAACACCACATGCACAAATATATGCTCTCTGCATCCTATCATTCATTCACATGATCAATGAGTAAGCAAATACTCCGAAACGTTGAGAACCTCATATTAAAGAAGTTGACATTCATAAATTCTCTCTGAACACATCAGAGGATACATAAAGAGCGAATGAAGCTTCCGGCAATCCAAGCAACTCGGGAAAGACCTATTTTACCATATATGTAAATCAATTATGAACTTTCCAAAAGCATTTTGATGGGGTTACTTAGTGCCCTGTCAATACAAAGTGTTCTCCTCAATGGCTGTAGGAATGCTTTTTTTATTCACGAATAAATCACAATATCACAATGGCCACAGAAACACACTAAGACAGCCCTTATTATAAATTTGTTATATTTCACCACTTTCTACAAGGCACTGTGTTTTCGTAGCTTTCGGCAAGGGGAGCAATGTCAAATCTACATTTGTCTGAGAGTTACACAAAGTATGTCATCTAGACTACAAGTTATCGGACTTCTATTTCGTGTGGAAGCCTCGGTTGTTGAGTTGGTTAGATTGCTGATTTTATGTGCTGGCGATTAGGTGCCTCACTCTGAGTGTGTGGGTTCCAATCCCGAATGAGACTCAAAACAAAACGTACTGTCATTTGTTACTTTACTAAGAAAGGGCAACCCTCAAAATCATTTGTTATAGAATCAAATAGAATTGAGAAAGCAGGGTCACATATGTCCTCACACTTCAGCAGTTCGATTTGAAATGAGAATGTACCAAAAAGAGGCACTAGATAAGTTTTCATTTTTTTCTCTAGCTTGATTCCATAAACTTATCTTCAGCTCATCTCTTGGTCATAGACACAAAAAGCGAGCATGCTGAAGATGCAAAGTCAGGTTACCAATGTCAGGTTGCATGAGCTGCAGACGTTTTGGAAGAACACAAAGTACAACATGTTTTCACAAAGTACACACAAGCAACCATGACAGCCACAAGCAAATATTAAATGTATGGTATCATGGAAAGGAATGAAAGGAAGAACAAAGTAAACAAAATATCAGAGAAGTACACATCTACAAACCTGTCCACACAGCCTTAAATCCCTTCCTGACAGACAAATTCAAATCACTTGTTGTAAACACAACCCGGTAGTAGACAGCTGACTGGACAGTGTAGCCCCGTCTGTCTCCACTTAGAAGGGCAAGGAGGTTGTTGGAGGCGTCATAAACCTGCAGTTTACAAAAGGAGGATTGAGTCCCATTTTGACTACATTCCAATTTGCTTGAAAACTAGCTGTAGGCAAATTCGGATTGAAAAACACTCCTACAGATTCTTACATGTGTAGATAGTATAACGATCAAAATAAAAATATAATACATGAATAAAATATTACCATATTATGATTTTCGCAATACATACTAAAACCGAAATTATTGGGAACATGTCAATTACTCTTGTTTTCAGTAACAGTTATTGTTTAATGTAACCAAACATTAACACACTCATAATAATTACAGGACAAATACATAGTTTACCAATCCACAAAGTTCCAAGAAACACATCTTGAAATATGTTTACACAAGAAATTTATGTTCCCTTCACTAAACCCGCAAGAGCGTTGACCCAGTCCGTCCAACCTTAAACTGACAGCACATATTGCGTGTAGCATACTTGTAAGCAATATGTTTTTCTGTAACACTTATAGATGGCTACCTAGTGCAGCCTTCACCTTTATAGGTAACGTCCATTTCGCTGGTGTATGGGCAGTATATCTTTTCGCCCCTAAACAAGGCTTATCAATTGTCATGTCCTGTAATATGTTCTGTGCTCCAGTGATACATCAATAATAACCTGGTTTGCTTACATAGAACAGTAAACCATGTTAATGTAAAATGTGACCGGTTTGATCAGTTGATCGTTCATTCTAAATCGTTTTGTCCCTAAATTTCACGCTTTTAAACATGATACATAGTTTAGTATGTGTCCATGGGTACGTCGTATTATCGCTGATAAGGATACATGCATGCATTCAGTGCAGTGGTTACAGGCGGTGGTACGCAAATTTTGAAGCTCTTACATGTATGCTGCATGTCAAGTCGGTCAGATAATTGTGAATTGTGACAGCAAAACAAGTATTTAGTAGGGATATAACTGAAGAATTTAGAATATTATGTTCAGGAAATAGTGAAGTAACAGGCACTAACAAAGTATATCATAAAGAAATATCCGAAAAAACAGATGGAAATCACTGAGATCATGATTGTATTTGTAATATACATGGTTGGAGACTGTCCGGATGATCGGTGTCTGTTTGTTGCCATTATGCTTTTTCTAATGTGTACTCATAAGCCCTTGAAATTTCTTCCTATTTTCTGTCTGTAAAAGTATTTTCTGAAAGAATCATTGATCTGATATTTTAATTGCACGCTTTGTTCCATATTGGTTCTTATTGCTTTTCAAATAACATACATGTTTACAAACCTTGACAACATCATACACTTCATCCGTAATGAAATCTTCAAACACGAGGGTGACCAGTGTCTCTCCTGCATCAATGATGTAGGTACAGTGCAGATAGTTGCCGTAATTGCCAGGGTAGTTAGGTGAGGTGAAAGAACCAGAGGAGCCTGTGTAGCGCTCACCGCATCCTGAAGTAGACACAATAAGGCTTGTGTGTATATGGTTGTTCATTATGTTTCTTCTTATCAAGAAATTCGAAAAATCAAAGAAATCCAAAACTGTTGAATAGGTAAAAGGTGAAAACGGTCGCGCAAAACGTAACAAAATCTCTTTAGATGTAGACGATTATATTTTTCTCTGCCAATTGTAGCATAATTAAGAATAAGTTATTCAAAGTGTAGAGGCAGTAAATTTAGAGTTTAGGCTAAATGTTGATGTTGAAAGATATAAAACATATCCCCATGCAGAAAGGTACTGTCATTATCTCACCAAAGAAAATAACTAACATGTCCTACTTATGTGTGACAGATGAACTGCTTTCAGAAATTCCGACTTCCACGCATATCTTACAGCAAATCTGTGAGATGCTTTAATTGTACTATCACCTGTGAAAACACTGATATATTACAATAAACTTTTAAACGTTTGTCTGTCTATACATCTGTACATCTGTGACCACAAACCTATGCTGATGTGGCACCGGCGCGGTTGAAGTATTAGAGGACTATGGCTTTTTATAACTGTAAATGATAACACTTGCCCAAATCAACAACTCTGAACTTTAGGCTACATGCACGTAGCAGTGACCAGGAATAACTTTCTGTAACTATTACCCTGTTACCCTGTTGGCAAAAGGTTACGAAGGGGGCAGAGGCTGAGCGTGATACCTCTAGTCGTTGTGCAGAGTTGCGTCTCTCAGTTGTGCAAGGATCTACTGATCATGTATTTGAATCAAATATTTGAACTCAACATACCCTTCAGGTGATCAGCACCAGTTTGAAAAAGGTAGTACGACGTCTATGACCTGTTTCACTTTCGACACGTCCTGGTGTAACTAAATACTGCTCTAACCAGCGTAAGTACCAACTGACACACTCACCATGTTAATATAAAGGTGCAAAATTTAACGAATCAGACGACTTTTCGTCGTTCTCAATTGTTTCACAATTACACAAATTGACATCTAGATATAACCTGATAATTAGATATTAGCAAGACCGTAAAGTTTCATAAATACTTCCTGAACTTATAACGAATCAGACGACTTTTCGTCGTTCTCAATTGTTTCACAATTACACAAATTGACATCTGGATATAACCTGATAATTAGATATTAGTAAGACCGTAAAGTTTCATAAATACTTCCTGAACTTATATGAAACCAAGTCACATGACACAAACAAGGAAGAATACTTTGTGAGGGTGGATTATATTTACTTTCTTGTTTCTATATATAATTCAGGCTTCTTTGAGAATTAAATAGCCATCATAATAAACAGATAGGATAAAAATAAGTCAAATTGCTAAATAATAAACAGCAGTCCACAAAATGAGGTAAAGGTCGCCACATTATGTTGGACTCTCAAAAGAAACCTTTCAAAAAAATTCAATAAAATCCATACAGTGCAGTGCTTCTGTTTCTTTTGCGACATATCGGACCTAGATATTAAAAGATCAAATGTTATGAATACTTTCCATAACAGCCTACAAACACTCATCAACCCACTGCTTTGCTGGTTATGCTATACCAAATGAGGTTTAGGTAGTCCAACAGCATTAACGAAATTAATAGATGAATTGTTATGAATACAGATTTCGAGCAGTAGCCAAGCCACTATTTTGCTATATCAATAAAATTGACTCCCTGTTGGGCCATCCAATTGGTGCGGCTACCCAGACAGCAGCCAAGCCAACCAATACAAGTTAGAAACAATGTGTCCAATTTGTGTGTTATTCTTTTTTATTGTTCTTTATATATCCAAAGAAGATGAGAGGTAATAAGTATAATGCCCAGTTATGGGTTTAACGCCATTAGATAACCTAACCATTTCAAGTAAGATTTGCCTTTAATTAACCAATTAGTCTCGCACCAGTCTTTCAGAAAAATATAAAACTGAGCACTTTTAGAAGTATAGCGTCAGGATCGGCCAGCAGTGTGAACAATACAGAAGTCTTTTCCTATATCTTTACAATGAAATAGGTTTTTCGAAAAAAAAGATACATGTTACCAATGGAAAGATTACTTGGCGCAAAGTACTCTGAAGTCTATACATTTTGTGAGACGTGATTTCCAAAAACGTGTTCACATTGTAGGCATGTGTTTTGCCTCAAAATATATAATTAAATAAACCCACTCGAAAATCGGATCAGATAGGTTTGGATGACATTCGACAGGTTCTGGTTTATCATCGAACAACTAGACCGATCCTTCGAAAATATTTTGGACATTTTGATAATTTATCAGCAAACTGCTGATGGTCGGTGACAATCTGAATCTGAATGTTCATGATTTCATCCCCCTTTGATGGGGCATTTTTAAACATCACTAACAAATTTTAATATTCTAAAGGCCGTTTTGGAAGGCAACCAGTCAGTGTTCTACAAAATGAACTGAACTGGGGACCTATCTTGTGATGTCCTGTGGCACGATATTTCAAACGAAGTCAATGCCAATGTTCTGGAAATATCTGGCAGACATCAGACAAGGGCATGATACACTGTACGTATGTTCGGAACCGAACCCTGAACTTCGGCGTGATCGGCGAACGCAATAACCATTAGGCTAGCCCACCATTACACTTCCATTTTGACGTTCTTGAGAATGTCTGCTCAAAAACAACAAATTGGTCAATTGCTTCCAACTTCCCTGTAAATCATGTCAAGGTCAAAATCATCAATGTTGATCAAGACACTTTGCCATCAAGTGTGAAACAAATCAATTCCAATGTTCTGTAGGGGTCGACCCCATTGCTCAAATCCAAGTAGTCCACATCTCGGACTAATTGTTAATGTTAAATGGATTTAAGGAGAAATCAACTAGTCCCTGAAGATTTTCAACAGCCTCGGACTGACGATGTACTGGCCATGTCTGTGCCTGGAATCTGGATATATCCTATTGACAAATAGCAAATTGGACAAAATGAATGCATTCCATACACTTCAATCAAGATCATCATTATCAAAGGGGTCTGCAAGACACCTTGGCACCAACTCGGGAAACTTCAAACTTGCCTTCCAACCTTCCCACCTAATATAGATGTGATCTCTAAGCGCACGTTTTGAAATATTTCACTCAGAAAAAAGGTCGCCTCTTTCATTCAATGTCTGTGGACTTCCAAAATAACCTTTCAACACACCCAAATATAACTCACAATAACTGTTTCCTAATTGTTTGAATTACGTATGATTCGCATAAATGTTCAGCTTTCAGGAGTTTTTGTACCTCAAAAAGGAAATCCCACAAATTAAAAAAGCGTCAGCCAAATATTTTAGCACCCGTAACGGCCACCCGTTGAGCATATAGTCCAATATTTCTTTTTTATGTTATCATGTTTATTTTACATTTAATCAAACAGTTTGTTTTGTTGATGACAATATTATGAGAACACTCAAGTTCCTCAATTTCCGTAGGCCCGTGAAGATCCGGGGTAGAATGGGTCTTCAGCTACCCATGCTTGCCGTAAAAGGCGATTATGCTTGTCGTAAGAGGCGACTAACGAGATCGGGTAATCAGGCTCGCTGACTTGGTTGATGCATGTCATCGATCCAAATTGCGTGGATCGATGCTCATGATATTAATCACTGGATTGTCTGGTCCAGACTCTATTATTTACAGACCGCCATCATATAGCTGTAATATTGCTAAGTGCGGCGTTTAAACAATTCAAACCAAACCAATTTATGTAAATTAGCAACTTTCGGTGAACTAATTACAGAATTTGTTAAATCAAACTTCGCACTACACCTCTACTGTTCACTGAACGTGTTCACTAAGTTTGAAAAGAATGCAGTAGTTTTCAAGTTATAGGTCGCACAAAAATGTCCTTGGAAGGATGGACGGACGGACGGACGGAATTCCTTGATACCACTATATATTACCGCCCTTTTAGGTTGGGGTACACAAATCTGGATTGTTACATCATTAATAGGATGGAACGGAAATACGCGTCATGATACTCTCATACTCTTACAATCCTTTTGTAAGATCTAACTTAGTTTTCCAAAATATCATGTTTAATTCATCTCATGTTAATTCCTTGGATAAATTTCCGCCAGTTACAAGGAACTTAATTACATCCAAAATGAATTACAATATTCCTAGTTTATCCATCATTGCTGAAACCAAAAGCACACATATCTTTCCCTTGCCAAATTCAAAACAAGGGGCATATAGGGCATGTATCGCTCACCTGGATATTTACACAATCATGACAAAATATACATTTGCATTGTACATGTACATAATGCTGCAAAGATTTCGTAATTGTGACTCTGTCAGCTTTTAAAAGGGGTGGATGGCAAATCTGACAGCATGAACGTGTAGATTTCTAGATACAAAAGTAGCATAAAGATCTTAACCGTTTTCATGTAATGATCCAGGCAAACAAGTTGTTTAAAGCAAAAGCGCCAAGTTTCCACTTTTTCGACCCGACCCGCCCCTCAGACCCTTGGTTGTGTCAGCCCCACCATTTGTACAATTTGTAATCCTCACCGCCGGAGAAGGCTTCCAACCTAATATGGTTGATTGATATCTATCTCTTAGTTCCACAGGAGAAGTCGCTTAAAGCAATATAGCCAAATTGCCACTATTTGGCCCCGCCCCTCAGCCCCTTGGGGTGTCAGCCCCAATATTTGAACAATTTTGAGTCCCCACCACCTAGGCATGCTTCCAGTCCAAAAAGTGGTTCAGAAGAAGTCGTTTGAATAAAATGTTGACGTACGGACGAGGGACGACTGACAGGGGAGGAACAACGCACGGAGGACGGACAACGGACCGACGACAGACGCCACGGTATGGCGGTACGGACCCGGTGAGCTTATAAATGACATAATTAACTAATTTATCATCTTCACTTGATAACTGTTTGTTGACCTGGGTAGCACTTACAGTTGTCTTCATTTATTTGTTGTGTATTTTTGCGTAACATCAAATCTTAAAGTCTCAATCCGAAATTGTAAGGGATTCCATGGTCAATGATCTTCGAATTATTTTATGACACGATGACAGTAGGGAAAAGTAAGACAAATTGGTAGGATAATAACATAATACAGTTCTTCATTGCAAGAAGGATGATTCTGAATTTTGAAGATGTCAATAAAAACTCTTTTTTGAGTATTCCTCATTATGCGCATGCATTGTATTATATAATTTCATATGTATAAGGCTCATATTTTGTCCGACAAGATGGGTACGTTTGAAGAAGACAAAAGGGGGAAATGTGCCCTGTCTAGGGCTAGGTTTATTCAGATTACTTTTCATGACAATTCTTGTTTCGGGGTGGCAGAAGCAGTTTTATACAGACCAACAGGGCAAGTGTCATTGCATTCGAGCAAAAGACTGGTTTTCAGCAGAATATGCAAAATAGAGCACATAAGGAGCATAAAGTCGTGGGGTATGTCCAATAGGAAAGGATACATATGGCAAGTAAATATTGGGAGACATGCCTTACTGTTTCGTTTACCCTGTCTTGGAAATGTGGGATCCATGACAGCCACTGTAACGGTATGGGTAATCATGTACACAGGGACATTTCTGTTCACGCCACCCAGAACACTGATACAGCCAGGTTCTCCGGTCCTGGTGGTTTAACTAGCTGCTTTACAACAATGACTGGTCTTCCGATCTCCCAGTTGACTTGTTCTGGATTTATCTGAGTTCTCCAGCCGTGGTACTATCTCAGTAACAATTTGATCTGCTAGTTTTGATCGTAATGCAGACTTTCTGGGTCTCAGACAACTTGTTTGTTTACTTCGACTCATTCTGAGATCTTTTCGGATATTTATGACTTCTTCTTGGTTATGTGTTGCTCCTCGGCGGAGAATTCTTTCCCGAGAGTTAGGGAGAAGCTTTTCAGGCCAATGGTCTCACACAGGCACTCAACGCTAGGTTATCACTTTAGGATCTTCACTTCCTCTAAAAAAACATCTGTTTCTTCCACATGAGGTTTAACATGACAATGCTAGAATCAGTGGGGTGGAATGGCTTCAGGCATTCGTTTGGTGATATGTCAACACAGGTTTGGTCGCTTTTTGTAGCCATTATGGTTTAGCTTGTCATGTATTGTTTGACTTGGTGGCCAAGTGTTTAAGTGAGTGAGTGAGTTAATATTTAACGTCACATCGGCAGTATTTCAGCCATATCATGACGATAAGTACATTAAAAATACATATATTTAGAGTGAATAAAAACCGGTTAGCAATGGATAGTAAAATAACTAGATTTATCACAGATTATAATAAAAACTAGTAGAAAGCCATAAAAATATAACATCATATGTAACAATACAAGATAAAAATTAGCTATTTATCGCCAGCCACTGAAGAGAGATCACCATGCTAGGGTCCATGGGGACTTACAGTACTTTTTTTTACCAACATGGACCCCAGCCGGATTTGCATCATCCCTTCAGCTGTTGGCGATTATTGACAAATTTAGCAAACATTAAAACAACACATATGCTACCATTAAAAGAGTGGTACAAATAAGTATACTTTGAAAGACTTGGTCTTACATACCCTCTCAGGGGGGTGCCAAGTGTTTGAAGGATATAGTCCAAGAGAAGGGAGTGATTTATTTCACCCAAGAGGTCCATATAAGTTAATGCAAGTTTGAAGACAAAAAAGGCTGAATTTACCAAAAATGTTTGTCTTACAAAAATCTGATGGTCCATTTTCAAACTAGGGGGCGCTGAAGTCATGACTCAGCACTTTTTTTGCATAAAACTACTTCCAAGTAAATGGATGTTTTCATCAAAAATAATGTTTTTTCTTTTAATATATGTTTTCAAAATAGATATAATTCAACAACATACACAGTCTTACACAAAACTTGAGCGTTCTGATATATTTCTGGTGCAATAATACCGGAAAATTGCAAAAATAATCAATGTTGACACTTTTTGTTTATTTCCCTTCCTTCACATTGAAAAGAAACATTGCATAAATTCTATTTTCTGTCACAGAAATGTGTCAGAAATTAAGGTAATATATTTTAACCATTCCATTAAAATGTTATTGCGAAATAAGTGGCGATGGTCATATCATAAATGTTGACACAAGGGAGATAACTCTTTCCAATGGTATTCATAAAAGTTGTCATTTGGATGCATTTTAAGAAATATGAAAGCACTTCGGGTGCGAATCTTTAGTTAATGGATCATCAGTTAAAACAAGTTCCGTTTGAAGCTATAAAGAAAAGCACAAAAACATTTCTCTCTAATGAAGTATTTTACAGCAACTTCAATTTACAATACTTATCCCTTAGCATACCTTATAGCAGTTGCAATGAGAATGGCTGCAAAAGAAGTTTCATGTCTTATTTGGCCTAAACAAAACGTATTTAGTGTATGTGTAACTATGATAAATAATTTGATATTCATGATATTATATTATATACAATCTGTGTAATGTTTGTGAAAATCTTGATTCTCAAAACATATCAGTTAGGGCATCAGATACAGGTGTACTTCATTAATTACAACGCCTGGAAGGGGGGTCTGTCCGGATTGATCCCGGGAACAGCAGCAACAACACAAGACGCTATTTCGACATCAATGCATTTGCTTCTGTAATTGGCAAGGACATATGTCAAATACTTTCATCCGTACACGCATTCACATGGTGCGACTACACAACTGCATTCATTAGAAAGGGAAAGTGTTGATCCTTGTAAATGGTACAGTCATCAGATGCCTTCAAGTCAATATTTAAATGTGTGGGCTTGTCACAGACACGACCAGAAAATTTATTTCTGGAATTGAATATCTTGTGTGCACCTTATATTCCAAACCGGAGATGTCAGACATAAATGACATTTGATTAGTATTTTTAAACAGAAGTATGCTCCTTAAACAAATTCTACTCCACTTGACAGGTGTGACCCACGTGTGTTTCCGCCACCCAAGAGAACATAAGTTGAGAATATCAAACGAACAAACTTTGTATCAAGTGTTTGGAGAAATGCTCACACACCAACTCATGTTGAATATGCACAAGAAGGACATGGCTGGAAGGTAGAAGATAGAACCTACCAAATTGTTTGGTTTGATGGTGACCAAATGCCAGTTCAGTCAGTGAAAGTGACACAGACACAGATGAAGAAGATTAATGTTCATCACGTCTTGAATATGTGAGCTGGTTATACATGTCATTAGCATCCAGAGAACTAAAGTAAATAGCTTAAATAACCATTTGTGTCCTACTAACATGACTCTTAGAGCAGGCAACAATCAAATGGGTCAGTAACTGTTTGATTTCTGGCATCTAGATAGCCAAAATTTGAATAGTTGAAATACATCTGAAATACGAACATGTGGTCATTTCGATTCTCAAGAAGAATCTCACGATATTATGAATTTGAAATTGATTATCATAGTAACATGAAAACTAAATAAGACATGAAACTTCTTATGCAGACATTCTCATTGCAAATGCTATAAGGGAGGCTAAAGAAGAATTATTGTACATGGAAGCTGCTGTAAAATACCTCTTTGTATTGAAATTTATTGAGAAATGTGTTTGTGCTCTTCTGTATATTCTTTATATTAACTATAGATAAAGATTCTTATCTTAGGTGTCTTCATTTATTTATTTTTTAATGTATCCAAATGACAACTTTAATGAATACCAAATCAAAGAGTTATCTCCCTTGTGTCAGCATTTATAATATGACCATGGTCACTCATTTCGCAATATTCCCGTGGGGACCCAGGGAAGATAAACAAGAATGTGTCCTCAGCCCAAAACCAAAACTAAAAATCGTCAACAATGTTGAGTCTCAGACTCCCAAAATAACACCAGAACCAGAACCAGAACCAGTTAAACTTACAAACAGGGAAAGGCAATTATTAAAAAAGAATCAGCTGAGAGAACAGCTTCAAACACCAAAGGCCACCTCTCCTTTAGAGGTCCCAGTGGAGGTTCATTACTCCTTTTGGTCCTCTGGACATGGAGGTAATTCCATCTCCACATGATACCACATAGGAGTACTACAAAGTCTTCCTCACGTTCGCGTGACATTTCTCCTGTGGAAACACCCCCATGAATCCACAAAACATAATACAATGGAATTGCAGAGGTCTTAAGAAGAATTTTAATGAAATACAACTTTTAATGGCTCTTCTATCCTTGTGAAGCAGAGCATAATCCATAGCCCTGTTCCACTCAACACTACTCTTCAAGCTGTTGCTGTCCGTGATACTTTGAACACAGTGTTTACACTGTGTTCACTGTACCTTCCACCTTTCTCAACTATCCGTCAACCAGATCTTCAGACCTTGTACGATCAACTCCCGAAGCCCTGTATCATCATGGGCAATTTAAACAGTCATACTCCCCTGTGGGGGAGTACTGACACAAATAATAAGGGGAAAAGTCCTTGAAGATTTTATCTCAAACGATGACTTATGCATCTTCAATGATGGTAATACCACATATCTTCATCCCGCCACTGGCACATACTCTGCCCTTGACCTTTCACTGACGGATTCAAATATTTTAAATGAATTTGAATGGTCGGTCCATGATGACCTTTGTGGAAGCGACCATTTTCAAAACAATACTTACAACTATCAATCCGTCAGACGAACCACCTTCAACAAGGTGGAACTTTACAAAGGCCGATTGGTCTTTGTTCCAAACACTATGTACTGGAAAACTATTACCTGACAGTTTCAGGAATGTTCCTAATCCTATACAACTTTTTTCAGATATATTGAATGCTATTGGAGACGAAAGCATTCCTAAGTCCTCTGCAAACCCTCATATACGTAAACCATGGTTCAATAATAATTGTAAACAAGCTAGGGAAAATAAGAAGAAAGCTGAAAAATATTTCTGACGACATCCAACTGTCCACAATTTAAATAACGTTAAAATCACGGGCGCTAAAGCGAGACGTACCTTTAAACAGAATAAGCGTCAATCCTGGAGAAACTATTTATCAAAAATTAATTCCCGCACATCCATGTCCAAGGTGTGGAACATGATTCAAAACATTAAGGGAAAAGGATCCAAATCTGGAGTTCACCATCTCAAAGATGGTAATACACTTTTAACTACTAAATCCGAAATTGACAACAAACTTGGTGACACTTGGCAAACCATTCCGCATCATCAAACTATAATCCTCAATTTCAAAAACAGCAGGAAAAGAGAAAAGTCAATTTTAACTCTGATAATGGTGAGGACTATAACGAAACATTTTCCCTCCATGAATTATATACTGCCCTAGGGCAATCTCATGAGACTGCAGCAGGAGCTGACAACATCCACTATCAGCTCCTGAAACACTTGCCCAATTCATGTTTGGAAACGTTACTTAGTATATTTGATGAAATATGGACAACCTGAAATTTCCCTTCTTCGTGGCACAATGCTATTATTATTCCTATTCCAAAGCCAGGACGGGATCATACAGATCCATCCAACTACCGTCCAATATCATTAACTAGCTGTGTTTGTAAAACCATGGAGCGCATGGTCAACAATCGATTAGTCTGGTACCTGGAGACCAATAACCTCCTGAGTGACATCCAGTGTGGTTTCCGAAAAAAACAGAAGTACCATTGACCGTTTGGTGCGTTTAGAATCGTTTATTAAAAGGTCCATTGTTAACAAACAACATACTGTATCAATCTTTTTCGATCTAGAGAAAGCATATGATACAACGTGGAAACATGGTATTTTAAAAGTTTTGCATGAATTTGGATTGAGGGGCAGATTACCTCAGTTCATATCTCAATTTTTAAACAACAGACAATTTCATGAGTACGAGTGGGGATCTACTCTGTCTGATCGTTTCGATCAAGATCAGGGCGTCCCTCAAGGCAGCATACTATCAGTCACCCTTTTCAGGATCAAAATTAATAGTCTCACTGAAGTATTAAACAATAGCGTTGACGGTTCACTTTTTGTAGACAATTTCAACATTTCTTGTTGTGATAAGAATATGAATACAATAGAAAGACAGCTACAGCTCTGTAGCTACAGCTCTGTCTTAACAAAACTCAAAAATGGGCAAACGAAAACGTCTTCGAATTTTCTAAATCCAAAACAAACTGTATTCACTTTTGTCGTAAATACAAACCTCACAAGGATCCAGATTTAATTTTAGATGGTACTCCTATCAAGGTAGTAGAGGAGGCCAAATTCCTGGGCCTCATATTTGACCGTCATCTCACATTCGTACCACACATTAAATATCTCAAGGCAAAGTGCCTCAAGGCTCTCGACTTGTTAAAAGTCGTTCAAATTCCGAGTGGTGAGGGGATCAGACCACCCTCCTTCACTTGTACAGATCGCTAATACGCTCCAAACTAGACTATGGTTCCATTGTCTATGGTGGAGCCTGCAATTTAGTAAAATTGGACACTATTCAGCATCAAGGTCTAAGACTCTGTCTTTGAGCTTTTAGGACCTATCCCGTGAACAGTTTGTATGTGGAGGCAGATGAACCTTCACTCGAACTGTGCCGCATTAAACTTTCACTGCAGTATATCACTAAATTGCACTCAAATAAATCTAATCGAGCATACAATTGTGGTTTCCACCCTCAATATTAAAACCTGTTTCAAAATCTATCAAACCTGGTTCCACCACTTGGAATGAGAATTCAACCACACATCACTGCAGCTAAATAGATTTAAATATTATATCACCTCACCGTCTTCTGCCTTCTCCTCCCTGGCAGATGGTGAAGCCAGAAGTAGACCTCACTCTAACCAATCTAAAAAAGTTGGATACCAATCCTTTGGTATATCAACAATCATATAACCAATAACGCTCCAAATATAATTCTCACAGGTCCATTTTTACAGACGGGTCTACGGATGGTGGCAAAGTTGCAAGTGCCACCATCGTTGGATCCAGAACTGTCTCCTCAAGAATCCCAGATTTGAGTTCAATTTTTACTGCTGAGGCCAAAGCTATCCTAACAGCTTTGACCTATATTCAACAACATAACCAATCTAAACATTTCAACATCTTCTATGATTCTTTATCTTGCCTTCAGGCACTTAAAAGTGTCTCACCATATCAACCTATTATCCTTGATATTTTAGAACTCTATAATGTTCTTTCCACTTGCCAATGTTACATCGTCTTTTGCTGGTTACCAAGTCATGTTGGCATAACAGGTAACTCAAAGCCGATGCTGCAGCTAAATCAGGTCTTGACAAAACGTGATCTCCACTACTGATCCCATACAGTGATTTCAAACCAACTATCAAATCTTATACTCGGGATCTCATGCAAAAGAGGTGGGACACCCAAGTAGGAAGCAATAAACTACACGAATTGAAACCAACAATCGGTCATACCTACTTGGGTTGTCAGTCAAGACATGACGAGGTCGTTTTACGACGATGTCGTATTGGCCACAGTCGGTTTACACACGAATTTCTGCTTAAGACAGATGAGGACGAACCTCCTAAGTGTATCCCTTGTGATGAAAGGTTCACCATCAAGCATATATTGCTTGACTGTGTGGACTTTGCAATCGCAAGGGATTCACATTATCAAAGTGTAAATCTACAAGATCTCTTTTCCCGTGTCATCATAAATAACTTGAAAGAAATTGCCCTGTATAATAAATTTTAAATGTGTATGTGAATAATTAAATGTTTGTTTCTTACTTTGGTGTGATGCTACTCTTAACAGACATTATTGAAGGCTCTGTCCAGGAGGTTAAAGTACCGAAAAAATATTGCCCCCCTGCGTGACACGTAATCCTATCATAATCAATGTAACTATCATCAACCAGTGTTTTTAAGCCAACTCACTGATGAGTTGTTTTTTTTAATATTGGCTAGCACTGTGCACAGCCACCAGTGGCTAAAGTGATGACGTAAATCCTGCTTGGGTATCATGCAGGAAGCAGAGGTACAACTTGTTTTTAAACAAAACTTTGCATCAACGACTAAATTGTAAATATATTAACTTGGTGTCGTCGCTATATGGCTGAGATAATGCCGATGCGACGTTAAATTCTAACTCACTCACTCACTCATTTCGCAAAAACCTTTTAATTACTTTAAATAGCATGGTTAAAACTTATCTTAATTTCTAACACATTTTTGTTTCAGAAAATAGAATTCATGAAATTTTTTTTTTATGCGAAGGAAGAGAAATGATTGAAAAGTGTCAACATTGATTATGTTTGCAATTTGTTGTGCCAACACAAGTGTTATTGCACCAGAAATATATCAGAACGCTTAAGTTTTGTGTAGGTTGTTGAATTCTTATTTATTTTAACACCAAATATTAAAATTGTCTTTTTCTTTGATGAAAACGTCCATTTACTTGGAAGTAGTATAATATAAAAAAGTGCTAAGTCATAACTTCAGCGCCCCCTAGAGTGAAATAATCTGACTTTTTAAAGGAAATCATTTTTGGAAAATTCAGCCTTTTTTGTCTTCGAAACATGTATTTACTTGTTTGAATCTCCTAGGTGAAATAAATCGCTCCCATCTCTTGGATATTCATCAGATTCAAATTTAGCAACGGTAGGCGACGTTAGGAATTTTTGAACATGCTTACAAATTTCCGCCGTCGCGCTGCAGGAGCGAGCAATGGGACTACAATGGCAGTACTCCGGTATGGCTTCGTTAATGTCGGTAGAGCACCGGTAGCGCCCCGTAATGGATCGGCGGCTCTCCTGTTGCTTCAACGTGTAGCGTGCTGGTATCACTGTGATACCGTAGTACGGCCGAATACCACCGAAGTAGTACCGATGCGCCGACTACGTGATACCGGAGCTCCACCGTCACATCGGTAGTGCATCGGCAGCGCAACAGTATCACTCTGCTATAGCTCCAGTCAAATGTGGTACATCGGTATAACATCGGCGGCGGATCAGTAACACTAAGGTGACAGAAAAGTGGTATTTGGTAGCACATCGGCTCTTACATTGGTAGGACAACGGTATCTCAATGGGAACGCCGGTACTACATCGGTATTGCTACGGTCAATTTTGATTTTTCAAGTGCTTTCTCGCCGGAGCTCCGCCGATTTTCTCACTGTTGTTAAATGTTTGCTCTGGTTTAGTCCTGGTGAGGTATATCGGTAGTGTGTGACAGGCCCTTTACATCACAAGCAAATAAAGCCCTAATGGCAATATACAGGTATCAACAGAGAGTAGGTAATATTATTTGTACTGATCTTTTCAGGATTTTTGATGCAATGGTGACACCAATATTGTGCTATGGTTCAGAAATCTGGGGAACAACATATTGTAAAACTACTGAAAATGTTCAGACAAGGATGTGAAAATATGTCCTGAAAGTTGGTAAAAGTACATGCAATAGTATGGTACTGGGTGAATCTGGTGGAGCTCTACTTCAGCTTACATACATGTCAAGGGCAGTTAAGTACTGGTGTAGATTAATCACTCCAGATAGATATAGGCTATCTCATCAGTGTTATTTAATGTTGAAGTCTCTTGATGATGCTGGCAGAATCACATGGGCTACACATTTCAAACATATGCTATTTCAATTTGGGTTTGGTTTTGTATGGATTAGCCAGGATTTTGGGAATATTGACATTTTTATCAGATTATTTAAGGTAAGACTTCTTGATCATTTTAAACAAAACTGGTATTCTACACTACCCTCTTCTCATACATTTATAACTACACTACTGCCTAGAAGTTCATTCCCCTTCCATGCATGAGCAACGCGTTACGCAACCCATGTGCACCCCGTTGACTTCATCGAGGCACTGCACTGAATTGTCATCAGGTTGTAACTTAACGATGGCTTTCAGGGAGGATAATGTAAAGGTAGTAAAAATGACTTTAAACTTTAATGTGTGGGTACACTCCTTCCACACCCGCCCCAACCCCTCAACGTGTGCATGGGTCTTATGTCTTGATCCTTTTTACATAATCTAATAACTATTTAGTTGTGTTATGAACTAATATGTTTATGTTTTAAGGAAATGATTCTTATTAGTATGTTTCCACAAACATACAAATAAATCCTAGCCCCGACATCTGCCATCCTAAGATAATTTTATACAGAATGTATAGAGTATCGATACAGGGATATTGTACCTTTCCCTCATATTATCAACTAAACATACATACACTTGGAAGGGTGATATATATTATTTACGGATTTCCATTTTGAACGAGGAAAATAAAGATAAAATCTATGACTATTGTCATGATAATAATTTATTACATCATACCTGATTTTGGTGTAAAATACTTTTGGCAATCCGAAATCTGCTCTTAAAACTTCGTACAATGACGGACCGCCATCGTGTTGTAGTGGAAAGAGTGTCCGCCTGGATACCCGTACTTGTGAATGTCTCCCACATTTGACAACAGCTGTAAAAACTGTTGGTCCCACTTTCAAATTTTATATTCTGTATAACTAAACACATTGTTTGGAAATTTTTATGTGAGTGTGCAATTCCCTTTTTGACTTGCACCATATGTTCACGTGTTTTTCGGGTGAACAATTGACCTTCCTTTTCATGTGTTTGTGATGGGTGCCACATGTTTATGATATGATCGGAATCGTACAGTGGACAGTGTTATTAGCTGATATTACTAATGAGCATGGACATGATTTGAACGCTTTTATCAACACACACTGATGTGTAGCTCATATGTTGTACCCCAGAAAAAAATAATTATCCTGATAAATTCCAGATATTGCACATTTCATTGCAACCTATTATCTGGTACATCTAATAAAACATAAGAACTGACAGAGATCGGGCTTCATAAATCAAACACCCCTTTCTAACTGTTGTAACCATATAATCTATACGCGTAAAGCTCTCTCTATGACATCTTGAGTTTTTCTTACCTATTTTATTTTAAAATTAAAACAGTTCACAACTTCAGATTAGGCTATGGAACATAATAAAACAAATTTATTACGCTGATGACAGAGTTCACAACGAACACCAATTACATCATACAATATTAAATGTATTTTATTCCTTTGTGTATAGTATGTTAGATAAACTGCAAAAAGCGCTAATTTGAAATGCTGTCACTTCAGTTACCACACCATGTGACAATACTGTGTCTACATTCTGAGAAAAGTACCTCTCTTTGTAAGGAATCGTATTGATGGCCACGCATATTCCTCCATTGGGTTCCACTTTTTACTTTCATGAAAATAATGATTGTCACTTTGTTTTTTTTCTTTGTGGAGACTTTAACGTATGAGTGACCAACAGTTACAACTCGTCTGATCCGGCTCAACTCGAGGTCAGAAGAATAAATGTTTATTGAGAAGGACTCAGTTATTTATAGGAACTGACCACTTCAATGTTCTTGTCGGTGCAAGTGCATCTAAAAAACCGTTAACACTTGACCTGTTTCTTAATAAGGTAATAGGCTTACCCATATTTAATTTCATGTCCCTCGTTACACTTGTAAAATCTCTGAAGAAAGTCTAATTTTTTCGTTATGGGGTCCAAAAGAAAGTAAAAGAAAGATTCATTACGTTTGAAATACCCATGATATGTCCGACATACAATCCCCGTTTATGTCCCAGTGAAGCAGATAGAGCGGGGTAGTTGTGAGTTCACATCACCCAAATATAGCCTCAGTCTACGTTTGCTGTAGATGTAGATCACAACAAATCTATCAAAATTGAGATAATCACCTAACAGTGACAAGACATTTTCTGGCACACGTCATGGATGTATGCATAGAGACTAATACTCACGGAGTAATGATATTCCACAACATACAGCTGATACTGTTACGTTTCAATAAGTTCAGGCCATAATGTTTATTTAGACAATGATTCCACAACTATTATATTAATCTCTTTGAGAAACATTCCAGCAAATGGAAAACAAATGTCACATAATGAACATATTTTCTTGTCAACGTTTTTGAAGAGCTAAGAGATCTTGCATTTAACAGGTATCCTAGTTATGGTTATAGTTATGGAAACATGCGGTGTAATCGGGCAGTGGTTGTACCATCAAGTCAGTGATAGCTTTGTTTTGGTGAAGAATGCAATATATTAAATTCCAAGATCACACAGACATGCACTGGCCAAATTCAAATAGGAAACACCTTTTCCAGTAGACACTTGCATTTATGACAATACACTTATACATCTCTTACTGAAACAATAGACTTGTGCTCCTGCATTATATGTGATGGTGAATTCCATGTTATAGAGCACTGCCTTTTCATGCAATTAATAGAAATATGTTCTGATCATGATTTTATGATTTCTTCATCACAAATAGAGGTTTGATGTTCAAAACTTAAAATTAGTAAACCAGTTATGAAGAACAGGTGATGTATATCCTTCCAATCCAGAAGACTGTTTGTTTTGTGCACAGATGAAGCCAGATACTTTAAGAAAGTATTAACAATGACGTTTGTGGTAAAGGATAAAACGTCAACGCCAGAGAATAACAAGTCTCGATTATCCACCAAAACATATTTCATTGGGCGCAAAATGCAACATAGTGGTGAAAATAATATGAGTGGAACACGGAAAATCAGTGAAGACACCAAGTGTTCGCGAAAAGGGTAAGCATACCCTACCCTACCGGTAGAACGCGCCACTCACCCAATTTGCATAAAAAAGTATGTGTGTGTTGCCTGACAAGGCACATCCGTACTATGCAACCCAGCGGCGGCATGTTAACAAACCAGACAATCAAGTGATGGACAAATAGAAGAAAGAAACATAAGCCTGGTGCGCAGGTTGTTTTCTAACTTTGATTATTGCGTAAGAGAGTTATCTCTGATCATATTGATATTTAAATCATCATTGCATAGTGTCCTTTGCTCGGTATCATCCGAGTACATTATCATAATTGATAACATCTTGTCAAATAACAGTTTGAGTGAGTGAGTGAGTGAGTGAGTGAGTGAGTGAGTGAGTGAGTGAGTGAGTGAGGCTGCTTTTAGCAATATTGAAGCAATAATGAGGCGGGGGACACCAGAAAATGGGCTTCATACATTGTACCCACGTGGAGAATCATACCTGGGTTTTCGGCTTGGTGAGTGAACGCTTTAACCAAAAGGGTACCACTCTGACACCAATTTGAAAACTAAACAAGGGCAATACACAAACGAATAGCATCAGCATAAACCTGCGCCCCCCCCCCCCCCCCCCCCCCCCCCCCCCCCCCCCCCCCCCCCCCCCCCCCCCCCCCCCACACACACACACACCTATATATATATGTATGTATATATATAAGATTCTCTAAAACTAGCAGTACTGTACCTGATTTAACTGTTCAAAATACTTGTGCTTCATTAATATTTCCAAATTCTGTTGGACAATTATAAGCACAGAGTAAATCCTGTTTTGTGTGTGAAATGAAAACTGTTTGAGGGAATTTGATTGAAAGAACGTATCAGTTTATGGATTCCAAATACATATCATCACATTACAACAAAATCATTGTACAATCAGTTGAGTCATATACTCACGTATGACATCAAGCACCTGTCCACAGTCAGACATCTGATCCCCTCTAGAGCCTGGTGAACCCCTGTAACATCTGTAGACACCATGGTCAGAATTCCACACAACATTATACACCAGGAAACTGAACACACCAGATCCTGACGAGTCAATGTTCCCAGTAAACTCTGCTCTTGTCCTGTACGTGCTAGTGATGTCCACCTTGTTGTAGTTGGTCACATGGAACACAATATCTGATGAATAACGTCTCACTGTAAACTCCCTGACAGCAGGCTGGGATAGTCTCCAGGACAAGGTTGCATTACTTCCTTGACGAGCATATACCACTGCACCAGCTGAAACACAACACACCGTCTGTACTGTTGGGAAGTGGTTAATCAACAAACTGAACATCAAAATTACTCGGTTTTTCTCATTTTGCTGTTCTGCAATGTAACTGTTAGTGATACTAGATCACACATATCCAAACAAACACAAGTACTTACTTCAGACATTTTTCAACATAGACACTTTCTCACAATTTCCGTCAAGTTGTTGAGAGAGATGGGAACTTGTTAGGTTTGATGACTGCAAATTGCATTCGATTTCCTGACACAATAATTCTCAACTAGCTAAAACTAATACTTATTTTATAATGTAACAAACATAGAGATAGAATATGTTCATGCTTATTTGCATACATTCATCTTATATTCAAAACACAAAATATCCTGTTCAGGTTCTTGTTTCTTTCTATGACCATATCCATCCCGCCTTAAATGTTTAGAATGAAACACAACTCTTAACTCCTCTCTTTTCTTAGAAATCCTAAAGCGTACTGGTGTGAAATAAGGCTTATCATGGGGCCATTGATGCTTAATTCATTTTCATTCCCCATTAGAGATGAACAGCAGGACAGGCCATATCTATTGATATTTTATTTAATATATCTAGGATTATATTTCATATGATCATATGAAAGTTTGTTTTGTTTGTTTGTTGTTTAACGCCGCACTCAGCAATATTCCAGCTATATGACGGCGGTCTGTAAATGACAATCCAGTGGTTGATAACGTGAGCATCGATCCACGCAAGTGGGATACAAGGACATGCATCAACCAAGTCAGCGAGCCTGACCAACCGATCCCTCTTATGACAAGCATAGTCGCCTTTTACGGCAAGCATGGGTTGCTGAAGGCCTTTTCTACCACGGATCTAAATGAAAGAGGAGAGTGATAAATGTGCAAAATGTGCTCACTATTCAGTACACAATGGCATAGAAGAAAGATAATGTTATAATGTTGGTTGGCTAAATACACTGGGTTTTTTTCAATGAGATTAGAATTGATTTTTTCACAAGTGACATCTAGCATACTATTCAGGTGTTTTGGTCTTATTTACTGCTCATACCAAGGACTCCAACATGAGCCCGTTCGGAATCAAACCACTTTCAACAGGATTCACATATGAGATCTTAGATACTTACAAAGCAAATGAAAACAAAGCTTAATAGAGAAACTAGACTAAAAACGGACTGACGAAAGACATCAAAGGATATTCAAAGCATAAACAATTCTAACAAATGATGACGTACGAAGGTAGAAGAATAGTAATACTTCTACTGAAATCAGGACAACTGCCATGTTCAAAAAGCTTATGTGTGCTTGTAAACATGCATTGTTTTCTATCAATACGTAAAGAAGTAAGCACATCATACATGTCTAAGAAGAAACAAATAATTAAGGTAATTAAACTTCTATTATCAGGTACCAAGGGGTATCTCCTAGTCATAATGTAGCAGTACTGCTTTAGTGATCCTGGTGACCTTGAAGTACTACCAGTAGCCTTGAATTTTGCGTGGCCATATGTTCATACAACCCTTTTGGGTTCAAATATCAACGACAAAATAGTTACATCTTTAGAGACAAGCAGAAGCATCGAAGCACCTCTTTAGTCATATTCTTGATCCTTGTGGCGACAGACAGCAACAAGGGGGAACCATCTAAATGGGGAAAATCGAACGGGTTTACTTGATATTAGCAGCCGTATTAAGGAACGCAAGTTGTCTTGCCTTAATGTTCAGTATTATAAGATATTGTTTCAATAACGGCGTTGTACCTAGTTCATGGGATGAGAATGTATGTAACCTGATACCAAAAGCTGGTATTAAAGGTTCATGTTACCTGCTAGAATATAAAGGTATTATGGTTATTTCAATCCCTTCATTACATGCAGTTATATTAAATACTCGACTGTCTGGTTGGTTGGAGAGCAATACTATTTAAGCTGGTGAACAAAAGGGAGATTCATCTCTACGCATTATCTACTTTAATTCAAAATAGAATAACCTGAAAACAATCAACTTTTCTCAGTTTTGATGATTTAATAAAGGCGTTTGATACCTTTACAAGAGATAATTTGCAGTTCCAGCTGCGAAGAGCTGGTGTAAAAGGCAAAATACTGGACGCCATACAATCTCTATATCGTGATGTTATTTGTTTTGTAAAATTGAATGGATATTTCACTGAACGTTTTCCTGCTTATCGAGGAGTAAAACACGGCTGTCAATTCTCCCCTTCTTTATTTTCAGTGTACATTCATGATTTAGTTGAATGTATTAATAATCTCAATTGTGGTATTCAAATAAACGATGTAAAATTATCTTTGCTGTTGTGTGATGTTGATGTCGAGCGCATTGCTCCAGATGAAGCGTCTCTACAATCTATGCCTAATGTCTTGAATGATTGGTGCAAACGTTGGCGTTAATTATAAATGGTAGCAAGACAAGAAGTGTACACTTAAGATGTCCTTCTGTAACATGACCAAAATTCAATTCAATTGTGGTGATGTCACATTACAGAATGTTGAATGTTACTGACATCTTGGCTAATTGTTCAATTACTTTTTAGATATAGGAAGAACTGTTAGGAAACACTATAAATCTGCCAGTCACGCCTTACCATTGCTATTTGAGAAATTTGATGTTGCAGAAAGTATGTCTAATAATGTATGTGTTAAGTTCTATGAATCTCTGGTTGAACCAGTCATGTTTTATGGATCAGCAATATGGGGTATAAACAAATGTATGCAAGTTATTATCAAAGAAAACAGAGCATGTCGTATTTTGTCCGGGTGTATGTAAAACCACTTTCAATCTTGATATTAATGGTGATATGGGGCTTGCCTCACCATTCATATAGTACAAACTAATGTTTTTAGACTTTTTATTAAGTTAAACAACAGTAATTTGACAGAATTTGCTCTAAGGTTTTTAATTGGTCTAAAATAACTGTAAACATTTGGCAAGTAGAGTAGACAAAAAGCAATCAGCTGCAGTTTAAAAAATTTTTATATTACAACATTTGCTAAAAAGATTATTGTTAAACAACGCTTTCACAGCGTTAATAACTGGAATAAATTATTGATGGGATTATCACAGGTCAGTAGATTGCAACAAATTAAGAACATTTTTTTTTTAGACATGACTCAAGCCCCTAAAATTGAAAAACAAATCTTACAAAGTTCAAATTATATAACTGACGTTAATTCAAGGTAACTCGTCACGCCCCCAATAGCCATACTCTTGACCCATATGGAATCCATACCGGTACTATATATATACAACACAGGTCCCCGCACAACAAATAAAATGATCCAGATATATTATGTACCAATGCAATAAAGAGCGGGAAAACTTATGGTACCAAGGTATTTGTAATAAGAACAGATTGAGACTGCGCGTAGGTGCTGAAAATGGTGTTGATACCAACAAAGAAGATAAGGCTGTTGCCGACGCATTAGGTAACAGATTCTATATTCCCCTAGTCTTTGAATTACTAGATTCCCACATGCCCTTTTATCAAGCATCCCTAGGCGATAGGTTAGAATACGAACTCACTTTAATTGACTACAGTAGAGTAATCAGAACTGGTGGTGAAGATGCTAGCTATTCCATTGACAATATCTCTCTGGAGTACGATATGATAACGGATCCCGAATTAGCCAGACAAATTCGTAACCATTATACAGGAAGTTTAGCCATTTTGTACGATCGCGGGCTGAGACACCGAAAGATCACGAGGGTCAAAAAAGATACGATGTGGAATATCAATCTAAACGTTCCCACGAGGTCGTTGAAGGGTATTTTAATGTTGTTCGAGGACCCCTCCGATGCGTTTAAAAGAAATACTGAGAAGTTCTACAATCCAAAGATTACAAAAGTAGAATTGACTATCGAGGGCGTTCCTAATCAACTATATAGTCAAGGAATGCTAGCGTATCACCAGTGGGATGAGATTAAAAAACTCCCTTCTATAAAACGCTCCCCGGAAGTTATCGCGGTCGTGAAAGATCTGTCTCTCGGGAGTGTATCGATGGGTGAATACCTCACCATGAAGTAGGCGCTATGGCTCGACATGCGAACAACGGACGATGACCAACTACACGGCAGTGGGAGGAGAATAGAAAATGCTAGCGAGGGTGTCACCCTACACATAACGAAGCTCCAAACGGCTGGTAAATTAAACATATATTTGTACGTGATTATGGATGTGCAACTTAATATACAGAATGGAAGATTCGTGCAAGCAATCTATTAATCATCTTTTCCTAAAGATCCCCACTGCGCTATCATATGCGGGCAAACGGGCTGTGGAAAAACAGCTTTTATTCTAGATATTTTAGTCATTATCGGGACGTTTTCGATCATATTATTATTCTGTGCCCGACTATAAGCGTTAATAAAACCTACCTATTGAGAGATTGGGTAATGAATGACGACACAGTACACAGAGTCGATCCGGGCGATCATTTACAAGACTGCCTCCAAGTATGTCACGAAAGATACAAAGGAGAATCAACCCTTTTCGTAATAGACAACTGCAGCGCGAGTAAAGAACTCACAAAAAAGAAAGATATGCTTTAGTATTTAGCATTCTCCGGACGGCATACTCAGCATAGTGTTTGGGTACTTACTCAAAAATACAACTCTGTCCTGAAAGATCTCAGAGAGCAGACCAAATGGGTAGCACTGTTTCATTGCAAAGACAGAGATTCATTCGAGGAATGTCTACGTGGAAATGATGTTATTTATACCAAGCCCCAAAGAGATAAAGTAAGAAAACTGTTATCGGCAACGAAGCACTGTAAACTCGTATTAAAAACTGATCAACCAGCTGCTTATGCAATTGCTTAGCAAAATTATAGCAAAATGTAGCAAAATGTAGCAAAATATAGCAAATTGAACATTAGCAGTTAATATTACATAAAATGTGGTTCGAAATCATCATTCTTTCGCAACAGTTCATTATTACGGGTTGTATTGGATGTCATATTATATTATGTTAGACTTAAATATCTCCTTAGGTATTACATTATGGAATGCGACAAACTCATCGAACAAATGCTCAAAGAATCTGAGCCTGATCAAAATGTAGATAAATCTTTAAATAAATCTTTAGATAAACATAGAGAAAGACTCGCGGCTTTAGTAGCCGGTGGAAAATGTTCTCAATATTTGGGGAAAATTATACCATCGAAAAAATTGATAACGACGAAGAGATTAAAAGACTGTATGCGCGTTACGAGTCTAGACTGGGAGCTACCATGACTAAAATGATAGGGTTGGCTATGTTACAACTATACACAGTCGTAGCTAGTACGTTTCTCCCCATCCCGGCAGACAATCGCATGTATTTATGCGAATCTCTAGAGAAAGACCCATTCATCGAACATGCTATAAGCTCAGTGAGCTGTGAGTTTTATCATAGATACGGAATGTTCTTAGCTCCGTTCACCACAGCTTTAATAATGGCTAGGTATTGTCAATTTAAACATACGTGCCCACTAAATAATAAAGGAGACTCAACAGGTGACACCACAACAGATTGTGAACGAGGAAATAACTGCACAACCACAACAGATTGCGGAACAACGAGTGAATGAGGAACCACCACCAGTGATTGCACCACAAACACAGATTGCACCACATGTGAATGAGAAAATACTAAAAGCTAGAGTGACAAAGAAACTCTTTGAAAATAGCCGCAGGAAGAAAGGGAGGACTGGCGAGGAAAGCGAAATTAATAAATAATTCAAATATTAATCCGATTAAAACATGGGCACTAGTAGGAGTTGCTGGTATAGCGGCTGTATCGTTCTTTTATAAGACCGGAGAAGAGAAAACGTCACCCCCAATGCAACAACAAGTTCAATTAGAGGTTAGCCCCCATATAATGCTATAAGAAGCATGACTACTCCAGTTACAGACGGTAAAATGTTGGTAAACGCGACTTATCATTCAGCGGTGGTCACCGGCTTGGCCATTGGCTATGCCCGTATGGCTAAAATGATTACTAAAGCCACACCTCCGAAGCTAGATTTTAATAGTTATGATATACCATTGATGATTCTGGATATTGGATTAGCAATGGCAACGAAGGATATGCTCATCAAACAAGGGCTTATCCCGGAAGACATAATGAAGTAATTAATTAAACATTTGAATATATTATATTCATATAAACCATGGCAACAATTGCGATGATGGTCGATGGAGCTATTGTTAATGCTCTAGCTTTTTCGGGGAGTAATTTTTTATTTTCTTGTATGAGGGAATCAAAAGCTAAAGAAGTTGAAGAGGAACGTAAACGACATAACAATGCTTTAGAACAACTCGAAGCAGCCCAGTCACAATATATGAGGCAGAGAATGAAGAGATTAGATTTTATTCATGAAGAAATGCGTAAGGAAGGATATTCAATTCAAACGTTTAAGGATGTCGAATCTGCCATGCAAGAATACTTCCTCGTTTATGGGAAAAAACTCGACCCAATACCGAGACCAACAATGAGTCAGTTTTATACACCGTCAGAGGGACAAAAGAACCGCGAGGTCGCATTTGTGATTATGGGATTGACTTCTGTATTGATTTTCAGCTATACCATGACCTAGTTAGCTAATCTATAAATAGCGTTGGCTGACTGCCTAATCAATATCTCACCAGTGTAGATGTGATTTGCATTTAGACAAATGATATGATAGATGTATAACCATGAATAATTGCATATTTACACTCATGGGTAAAAAAACGTATGTAACTGACGCTGTGTTGAAATTTACTGCGGCGTACACAATTATTACATCAGGTGCGGAAACATAAACTATACGTGTTCTGTATGCGGGATACGGGTCAAAGGTCGTTATTGTTTATGTAAGGAACACGGTGCTGATAGGGTCAGGAACCAGATTATTTATGCTAGGAAGAGAGATTACATCAATGAGAGGAATAGGTTGGGGAGAATACGTATTTAGATATATGAAAAACAACCAATTAGACATTTGTCTCATTTTGCATATACCATATACCATTCAACCGCTCCGGAACATATCCCCAGAATCAATTCATTTCTGGTCGAAAAAGATGGAAAATATCATTATACGTGGAAAAACTTTTTTAAACAGGCTATTATACGATCAAACTAAATATCAGGGAAAGAAATATTTCTGCGAAAGATGCCTACATGGGTACAGCAGACAAGATCTATTAGAAGCGCATAAAGAAGACTGTAGAGGTGTTGGACAGACTGCTATCAGGATCGATATGCCTAAAGAAGGAAAAAATATATTAAAATTTGAACATTATTGTAATCAAATGCCAGTACCGTACGTAATTTATGCCGACTTCGAAGCGCTTATCAAACCCATAGAAAATACCAACCATAATAATCAAGATAGTAGTTTTACGTACAAAACTCAAGAACACATTCCTTGTGGGTTTGGATATATAGTTGTAAGGTATGATGGGAAAACAAACACTCCTGTGATTTACAGAGGTCCCGATGCAGCGGGAAAGTTCCTAGAATATCTACAAAATGAAGAGAGTATAATCGGGGAAAATTATAGTGTAAGAAACCCATGTGTATGAGGAGGGATGATTGGAGGGCACATAAGAAATCAACGAGTTGTCATGTTTGTAATAAACCCCTGGATAGGGATTCCGTAAGAGATCATTGTCACGTCACGGGTAATTATCGGGGGGCCGCTCATAATGAGTGTAACTTGAAACTAAAAATGAATTCTCAAACAATACCCATCCCCGTTGTGTTTCATAACCTTAGGGGATAGGATTCACATCTCATTATGCAAGCTATCTCAAAGACCGACGGCGGTTTAACGCGCATTCCTAACAATATGGAAAAATACATATCGTTCTCGTTGACTAAACCTATACATTATAGGGAGAAGGATGGGAAATCTAGAATAAAGCAAAGTAATGGGCTTAGATTCATAGAATTTAGGCGATTATCACGATCTGTACTTAAAAACTGATGCACTGTTACTCGCCAATATATTCGAGATATTTAGAAAGACATGTTTCAAACAATACGGCTTGGACCCGGCATGGTACTATTCCAGTCCCAGACTATCGTGGGATGCATTGTTGAAGAAGACCAGCGTAGAACTAAAACTATGGCAGCTAAAAGGTATTCTAAGGCTAATAATAAATTAGTGGAAGGATATGATCCGAGTAAACCCGACACTCACATATTATATCTCGACGCTAACAATTTGTACGGATGGGCTATGAGTCAACCTTTACCCACGGGTGGTTTTGAGTGGGTAGATGATATCAATGTGAACGATATCCATAATATCGATGCGAATAAAGGATACACACTAGAAGTTGACTTGGAATATCCAAGTTCGTTACATAAAGATCATAACAGTTATCCGCTAGCTCCCGAAAGATTAATGGTTAATAAAGATTGGATGTCGGAATATCAACGCTCCTTGATGGGTAATAGTAGGTTAGCTAACGTAGAAAAACTCGTACCAAATTTGATGGATAAGACAAAATATATAGTTAACTACAGAAATCTCCAGTTATATCTATCGTTAGGTATGAAACTTAAGAAAATACACAGAGTTTTAAAGTTTGATCAAAGCCCTTGGATGGAGCCCTATATAAGGTTGAACACAGATTTAAGAAAGATAGCTACCAGCGATTTCGAAAAGAATCTATATAAGCTCATGAATAACTCAGTATTTGGTAAAACTATGGAGAATCTAAGGAAGCGTGTTGATGTTAAATTAGTCAGATCTAATGAGGAAGAAAGACTCAGGAAACTTATAGCCAGTCCGGCTTTTAACAGAAGCAAGATATTCGATAACGACTTAGCCACGTTGCATATGCAGAAAAGTAATATAAAATTCAACAGACCGGTGTACGTCGGTATGAGTATTCTCGACTTGTCAAAACACTTAATGTATGACTTTTATTACAACGAACTTAAGAAGCAATATGGCAATAGATGCGAGGTGTTATATACTGACACAGATTCTTTGTTGATGGAAATACAAACCGAGGATGTGTATAAAGATATGGCAGAAAAAATAGATATGTACGACACGAGCGATTACCCGAAAGATAATCCACTACACAGCGTAGTAAATAAAAAGGTGTTAGGTAAGATGAAGGATGAATGTGCTGGGACTCCTATAGTGGAGTATGTAGGATTAAGACCTAAGATGTATTCTATAAAGAAGTCCGATAATTGGGAGATAAGAAAAGCTAAGGGCGTTAAGAAGTATGTTGTAAAAAAGCATATCAAACACGAACAGTATAAAGAATCATTATTCAACCGTAGAACGTTCAAACACGAGATGAACTCTTTAAGAAGTTACAATCATAGGATATATGGATTAAGAATGAACAAGACATCATTATCCCCCTTAGATACAAAGAGATGGATTGATAATGATGGTGTAACTAATTATGCTTATGGTTATGGTGGTAATACCGTACCGTCGGGAACTATGAACAACTCTTCTCGTACAAATGCCCTACCCAGTCCATCTTGAAGATAATAAAGAATAGGCTCTCCTTCTTTCGTAACAAATCGACTAATGTTATATGTCTTAAGGGACCATATGGGATCGGTTGCGCGACGTAGGCCTCCTTCAAGTTCACCTGCCTGGTATAAATATCTTACCCTTACTCTGTCCGGAAGTTTTCGTTCTTGGCCTCTCCTCTGTGCTGAAGATTCGGAAGTCACGGATTTCATTTTAATAGCATCGGATGGTTTCTTCCCTATTCATCTTGTTACTTCATTATTCAGCGCTGATACAACGGCTGATAATCGTGTCACCCATTCGGTTGATCTCAATCGTTCCGATTTCATTTCGATCCCATACTGATAGCCAAACAAACGTTCCCCTAATGTCTGGTTAAATCTTTCGACGATAGCTTGACTGCGATGGGCCTCTTTTTCACCACGCCTGATTTTGACATCGTGCTTTGTTAATAGTTTAGTTACCGATCCCATAAACTCGCGACCGGGATCTACTTGAAATAGCTTAGGCCATTTTAGCCGTCCGCGTTTATATATGCGACTCAGTGCATTAGCTACCTCTGTTGATTCTTTCGAGGTTAATGGCTCAGCCTCTTTGTATCGACTAGCCACATCCACTACTGTTAAACCCTATTTATACGTTTTGCGTTTTACCTTATCGTGGGGAAGAAACAAGAGGTCAGCCTGATGAACTTCATTCGTTGTAAAAATATCAAACTTCTTCCTCGGTATATAACGCGGTGCTAGTAAATATATTTGCCACATCGCTTGTTTCTTTAACCAATCCTTTGCCACATCTTTAGATACCTTAGCCGCAGTGGCTAATTTTTTTATAGCTCCTACACCTTTCCAATATCCTCGTGGGCTATAGTAAATTTTATTCATTATTATTTAATATTGATGTTTCGTTTAATACAACTTTTGACTATCATTGAATCGCATAATCATTTTGGCATAAAAATGCCACCTGTAGTAGCAGTATAGGTATATGAATCCGGCTCCACTGGAAGTGGTCCAGAACCCCTATTACCTATACTACTCACTCTGAAAGACAGTTGATAGGTTTTCATGAGAGGATTGCTCATTTCTCCTGCCAAAACCCATCCCGGAAGCTTGACCACTGTCTCAACAACGTGAATATACTGAATCACTGAATTTGGCTACACTACTGTATTTTAAGCTGTCACTCCTGACTATTACATAACGGGTCCATCTCACTTACGAAGTTCCAGGCCTCCGCCCCTTTATGTTTTTTAAAAGAGTTTAGAATTCTACATGTTTTTAATCAATAATATACCTGACGGCCCTATTGGAATTCCAGGCGTCCACTATATGTTTTTTAAAAGAGTTTAGAATTCTACATGTTTCTAATCAATAATATACCTGACGGCCCTATTGGAATTCCAGGCGTCTACTATATGACAGTCATAGTACACATTAGTACACATTGCATACATTACTGATAGTGTGAAACGACTTTTCTTCTTGGCATTGTCTGTAATAAGTTGTTTTTTTATGAGTAACATCCTTTTCGGGTACCATATAAACGGTGATTTCCTACTGTCTGGCCAAGGAATAATCCCTACTGTGTTTGTTTAACTGTAGGCGATTTGGATGGCTATGGCCAAGTCTCTTCAGGTTTGAAAAGCACATCTCGAGATGATTTGTTTGCTCGTGAATAGACACATTGAGTCCGACGAAACTACTTCGCCAAATGGCAGCATGGGTGTCCCAGTCGTCTAAGGCGCCGCTTTTCCATGTGCATAATTGCGTCGCTTGGGCATGCCAGAAATCTATGATTGTGGGTTCGAATGCCAGTTCACCCCGATGGAGTTTCTAGGTTTGTCAAGCACCATACCTGTGGTGGTTGACTTCCCCGAAGTGGTAAACGTCTGAGACCTGCATCACTCCAGGCTTTCCTCCAAAATAAAGCTGTTACGTTGTGATATAACTGGAATACTGTTAAAAGCGGCGTTAAACCCAACTCACTCACTAGGCAAAGAACCAAGAAAATTGAATCCGTTTGCTATCATCAAAGGTATCATTGCTATCTGAGGACAGGTTACACATGTCACAAAGCTTCGATCTGCTTCTCTGCTTGTAGAATGTGCACGGAGACTGCAATCTCTCGATCTGCTCAAGTTAAGAGATTTTGTCAATATCAAGGTTGCTGTCTCAATGCACAAGCGGTTGAACAGAGTGAATTAAAATTAAACTGATTTCTCTTTGAGGTAAAGACAGATATAAAGGTAGGTTATTCAAGGTACAAGGTGGTACTGGATAGGGTATATGTAGGAGTTGTAAAGCTCGGGTAGTTCAATATCTTCTGTGGCGTCGCTGTTACAGCGCAGTCTGTTTATATTAGTTGATTTTGCCACGTCTTTCTGCCACCATTTTATAATTGAGCCATCTGAAGACATTAACCAAGAACTTGATATAGTATTCTACAATAGTTATCCTAATCTAAAGAAGAAATCGACAGGTCTGTTGATGATAGACTTGTTTATTTACAAGATAGCGTGGCTCGAACAGCGGCAGAAATTCAGAAACTCAAAACTGAAAAATATTTCGTATGAAAACCAGATGGGCACTGGTTGCAGTAACATTTCAAACCAGAGACACTCGAAATTTTGAAGCAAATGAAATTTGCTGTTTCTTACTCAAAATTGGACTATTTGCATGATCCACTTTGTGGGGAGGTCTCACGCATTGATCGAATGCAAGAATAAGCTGATTAAGCTAGGCAACTCACCAGATGGAGGTTGGGAGACGGTCCGCCAATATGATTGTCATGATCTTTCTGATGATTCTGGCAATGATTGGCGTATTTCTTGAGCGGAAACCAGAGCTATCGAGAAACTGTACAAAAAGATCATTTATCATCAGCTGTCACCACGTGGCATGGTCCAGCGTAAGGGCCAGCTACGAGTGGTAAAGTTTTGTTCGTTTGTTTGTTGTTTAACGCTGCACTCTGCAATAATAAGATAAGATAATACGTAAGATGGCGCAGTTGGATGTAGCAATTTTGGGCGGGGGTGGTTACTCGTGGTCGTCCTGACCTTGGCGGATCACATGTTGACCCATGCTGTGGAAACCGATCCCATTAGCCTTGTGATGGTGCTCGGCGCTACATTAAAAACCCTGGCTACAGCAGCTAGTTGGGATTCCCCTACCTGCAAGCGGCCTATGACGTTCTTTCTTTGCACTTCTATTAATCTTGACATGTTGTTGAACTGTTACTGTTCGATTGACGCAGATGCAATGCAATCAAAAACCCTGCACTTTAATAATGGTCATAAAGCTGCTGCACGTGAAGTACGTGCAGTTCCATTGCCCTTTTGTTAATGCACTGTGTGCGTTTTTCCGAATCGACGTGTTTCACGTGTTTCACGACTTTAAGATCATTAAGATCTGGGAAATTTGTGACAGACACAATAACTCATTAAACGTCTTCATTTTGCACCTCTTGGTCCGCTTATTTTGCTTTTCTGGCCAAACATATCAGTTTTGCGTTTCCTTTTTGAAGAGTACATATGTATTCAGAGGTTCAGGGCAATTCCTGGAAAATGAAAGCAGTTCCTATCTGAAGTTAACTGAGAAAACAATATGTGAGATGCTTGACTTTCTCATTGACAACATCTACGTAAAACCTGGGGGTAAGAGTTTAGGTTGGTTGGTTGGTTTGTTGTTTAACGACGCACATTCAGCAATATTCCAGCTATATGACGGCGGTCTGTAAGTAATCGAATCTGGACCAGTTAATCCAGTGAATTGACAACACATGAGCATTGATCCACGCAATTGGGATCGATGACATGCATCAACCAAGTCAGTGAGCCTGACCACTCGATCTCGTTAGTCGCCTCTTACGACAATCATAGTCGCCTTTTACGGCAAGCATGGGTTGCTGAAGACCTATTCTAACCCGGATCTTCACGGGTTGAGCAGTAAAGTGGAAAACTTGGCATTTGGTGTCTTGCAGTTATTCTCTAAGGCAATAATTATTAGTATATATCATAATTTCTAGATTATAAAAATAACTTGTCCCCATTAGAGACTGGTATCCTTACCTATCCTGCTTACCTTCTATAATAAGGATAGAATAGAAAGATAAGGCTAGCAGTTTAAGTAACATCAGTTCAAATAAGGCAGAAAACTACTCTTTCAGATTCCATCTAATCACTTGATTCATGACCTCATGTGTATTCCTTTTTAATCCATCAGAGGTGTGTAAATACATTATGCATCACATATTCTTTGTTTTGTGTATTTTTAAAGCAAGACCTAAGACCTTGTCTCGACATGTCATACCTTTATAAACGGGGAACCTATAGTAACTAGTAACTAGTCTTTAACATTGTCCGGTGCTGCTGAAAGTCTTATCTTTATTTTACCTCACTTAGTTCGACACATTCACAAAATCGGCCATAAAACAGTAATCCCATGTGCCTCCAAATTCGTTTCCTGGGTAACAGGTGATATGATTGACATTCACCATTTCTCAAAAGAGTTTTTGTTTATCATCAAGATCGTCAATGATGATGATTCCTTGAAACATATTTCAGGAATACAGACCATTGTCATGTGTCGATTCCCAAACTGAATCTCTTTCACAATATAGAAATTTTGGAAACCACATCTTCCAATAAGTATCTTGGTGTTTATTTCACATATCAACTTTCATGGCATTTTCACGTCAACCAAGCTGCTATACAAGCTAAAAAGGTTTGGACTGGTATATTTAGACAGTCTCCATTTCTAAGAGACATCTCATTTAGATCATATTTTAAATTTTTTGATACAAAGATAATTCCAATGCTACACTATGGTGCTGAAATCTGGGGTATAAAAATCCATGATCAAATTGAAAAAGTACATTTGTTTGTTTGCAAGAAATATTTAGGAGTTAAAAATAGTACATCCAGCATAATGATACATGGAGAAACGGGACGATATCCGCTGTATATTCAATCCTACTTAAAAGTTATTAAATACTGGCTTCGCTTGATAAACATGACTAATGATAGAAACCCTAGGAAGTGCTATGATATATTAAAACTCTAAGGACAGCACTGAGAAACGAAATTGGGTAACAAACGTAAAAGATTTATTATTTATTTCGGGTTTTAATTAAGTGTGGTATAATCAGTGTGTAGAATCAAAACCGCTCTTTTTAATGTCCTTCACCCAGAGACTAAAAGATATGTACTTGCAGAATGTTTAGAATTAACGTCCAAATCAAATAAATGTTTATATTATAGAATCATGAAAAGTAACATTGAAATTGAGGCATACCTCTGTAAACTTGAGTTTAAAAATTTAGGACTGCACTAGCACGATTAAGATGTTCCTATCACAACCTGTATTTAGAGACTGGTAGTGGTAGATATAATCACACTGATAGAAGAAACAGAATATGCACATTGTGTAACACAAATTCAATTGAAGATGAGTTTCAAATTCTCCTGGTATGTCAAGCTTACAAACATTTACGTGATAAATATTTGCCATATTTCTACTCTATACACCCGAATGTCCATAAGTTTGTAGATCTCTTAACTTCATCTAATGATACTATGTTATGTAACCTGTCAACACGTCACCTACATGTGCATGTAAATACACATTGCACTATAGTTCTATGGCCTTCTAAGTACTGAATAAAACTGTGTGAATTGCCTGATTAATTGTTTTTCATCAGTTATGAACAGTTTATATTCTTTTTATCAACTAATGTTTCTTGCCCAACCTTCAAGGAATGAAGACTTTGATTCAGCATTTTCTCTTCTGCTGCCTATTATTTGGTTTATTTTTTATTCCAAATTGATTTTTGATATTTTGACGTTGATTGCCATGAGGAACGTAATTTCAAGTTCTATCCAGGATATATCTTTCCTTGTTTCCTCTAGTGTTTGAGCAGCAGCATACACGCAGCAGTCAAGGTCATTCAAAGCAAAGGCCGTATTGAGAGTGACAGAAATTGCATTAGGTATAACCTTGGAGGTAGTATACCCACATCCCTTAATTCCAACAGAAACCAATATAATATAATGATCTAATATATGATCACTGGACCAGATGGCCTCCACGTAATTCGACAGAGGTGGTTTCATAATGTGACATCCACTTAAACTTTATTTTAGTGATGAATAATTCTTAAAACAATACAATTCTGTAAGTGCGTTAGATGACGTCACCCAGCCAAGCTTTATCCCCCGCCATCGCCAGAGACCTAGCATTCAACACTATCTCACGCTAAACCCACATTCTCCTCAAACATCTTAGAGGACATGTTGAAGACACAACAAAACACTATGCACACTAAATCAGCGGATTCACATCACATATATGGCTGATATTATAAAGAATCATCATTCATCCCTGCAGAACCAGAAGTATCCCCTTGCCAATCGGAAGACAAGGTCATTGAGGTAAAGCTAGGGTTCTTTGTAGTGGAAATGGTAGTCGGGTCTGAGACCCTGTACCCATCATGGACTTGCAGATACATGCTCGAGAGGGGCGCAACACAGTACCCATCCTCCATGAGGATGAACATTGATCTGTAAGTGTTCAGCGCTCGATGCTTGGACTTAGTCTTATTGGACTTATATTTGATCTTGGTGACCACAGACATCACAACAGTCATGGCCTTTTTCCAGAAACAAGGAAGAACCAGATCAATTGGAATTATAAGTGATACTACTCGTTTCTTTGCGTTGGCGAAGCCGATCAGCTGCAGGTTAGATGCTTGTCATATACAGAGGAAGTTTAACATCTTGGCAGACAGTTTATCAAATGGGAGAGGAAAGTTGCTACGGAATGGTGTCTTCATCGAGATACAGATACTGAAAACTCCTCTCCAGGACTTGTTCACAGCATGTTTGAACGACAAACTCCCAGGGTACATCAGTCCAGTATCGGATCCAGTATCGGATCCAGTATCGGATCCAGTATCGGATCCCAAAGAAAGTAGACGCATTATCGATTAAATTGACGGGGATATTTGTGAAAGCCTTCCATATGGTCTGCATTATCATTCTCAATTCTCCGATATGACCAGTTCAGTCTTGGTTTCCCAAAGGGCTTTTGCTACCCCAGGACAAACTACTCAAGTTACTGGTATCCTGAGACTTTCTCTATCAACCAATATCAATATCAGTAGTGAAGACAGTCCACATAGCCTTCATCTTCATCAGTAACTCTGCTCTTGGAGACCATCTTCATCAACCATTCATTACAACAGTTAGGAGAAGCTCTGTCAATGACAAAGAGGCAAAAGGGAAAGGTATTCCTTTGTTTGCTGATGTCCTGTTTCATCTCCACCAAGGTCATAAGTTCTGTCACAGTACCATCGCGATGATACACGTTAGCCCTAACCACAGTTCTCCTACATGATGGATTTGCATTTGGAGAATACCCCGTCCTAAACACACTTATTCGATTTTTTTAAGGATGTCAAGGCTCCACAGACATTGCCAAGATGAAAGCTATCAATCAAACCCATTGACACGTGCAAAAGACCCAAAAGACTTTTCCACAAGCCATTACTACAGTAGCCAGTCTCAGGACTCGATGATCTTGACTTCACAATCCTCACTCATGTGGAAGACCAGAGTTCCATAACAATCTCTATCCTGTTTGTGCAATTCGATTTTACCATGCAGATAAAATATTCTCCATCCCGTGCAAGACAGCCTGCGCTAAAGACAATACTAAAGCCATTGGTTAACGGCTGGTATAAAGCTCATAAGTCAGGGGAATGGTGTCAAAGCCACCGTAGGGGACGTTAGAATGTGAAGTGTTGTAATCAGTCCGGGAAGTGACGTTTACTACATATTTGTTGAACTCCAGATCTTTTTAGGTAGTTCAGGTAATTGTTTACCAATATATTGGTCCAAACAACGGAAATTGGGTTGTTTTAGGAACGCTTAGGTGTCCTATGGGTTGTGGATACTTGGCAGTGAAGAGGTCTTCTGTTGCAAATCTGTAGATTTTGTAGTATGACGACAACCAAAATGCATTATGTATGGCTATTATGTAATAGAGGTAGTGGTCCTTGAATTATTAACAATACTAACTATTGTTCTATTTTTTAAAACAAGAGTCATCAGAAAGTTGACATATTCCCCCGGCAGCTGTCTGTAAAGTAACCACCAGTAAATGTGCAATTCTGTATGTAATGAGTCAACAGTTGAATGTTCTTTAAGAAGCATACATTGTTTACCCACTGAATGGTTTTCGAATTCTGGCCCGGAAACGAACCCGCTCCCCAATGGAGTCTAGGTTCAACTTTTTTCCATAAAAATATGTAAAAAATAATAATTCTTAAAAAAAATATCAAAAGGCACCACTTCAGTATGTGGTTGATAGCTTTGCCAAGTTTCGATCAAATACATTGAATGGTTTTCGAATTCTGCCCGGGAAAAGGAAATGATTACGGACGGACGGACGGACGGACTGATCACTATATCCCCATTATATATGCAACTAGTCAACTAAATTGTAAGGCACTCGTGAAGAGCAACCTCCTCTTGGTTAGTGCTGGGTAACGCTAATAGCTCTTCCCCCGTGTGGACTCGGGGTAGAATATGTCCACAGCACCCCATTGCTGGTCGTACGAGGCGACCGAATTGGGCAACCCGTTTGCCGTGGGTTGTGCCCCTGTGTCGGTGGAGGACGGGATTCTGGTGGTTGAGGGCACTGGAGCCAGGAACAGTGTTCATTTTGCCCAACACACCACTTCGACCCTTACTTCACCTAGACGGGTGGTAGTATGGGCCCGATTCTATCAATCGGCTGGTCATGTCATGCCCTGTGCATGGACAATCTCTTATTTTGAATCACATGTCCAATGTTAAACTGTAACATTATATTCAAAACTGTTGTATTGTTACTTTTGCCTAGTCACCTATGCTAGAAGGCGGTGGCTCATGGGCCAATCTGGTGATATAGACCTCTGAATTCCGAGTTTCTTGGGAAACTTGTCATGGGCCGAACCAGTCAGACATTTCTTCTTTTGGAATTCTTGGCTATTTATGTCTGTATTTCTGGAGTATAACATCCTTGAAACCCTGGTGTTGCTGTCTGGCTTCCACTGCAACATCATCCTTGTTGGGTGGGGAGCAAGGTTGCTGAAACTTATTCTCATACCATGGCTCAACTCTCACAATCTGGTTCATCCAAAGCAAATAAGAGAAGACATTTATCTTCTTCTGATGATGATGAAGAAGTATCTACTTTAGGAAAGGATTCTTGGCCAAGATTCTTGGTCATAGAAGCTGCAGATGGTAGTCCATTAAAACTTAATCCTTTTGCTGTATCCAAGGGCATCCAAGGTGTCTGCGGAGACGTTAAAAATGTTACTCGCCTCCGGAGCGGTTCACTTTTAGTAGAATGTGTGAAGAGGCAACAATCTCTCAATCTGCTGGGTCTACAGCAGTTTGTAAACACCCAGGTTGTTGTTTTAGCACACAAGACACTGAATACGTGTAGAGGTATTGTCAGAGACTGGTCGCGTTGTCTTTCAGACATGACAGAAGAAGACATTGTATCTGAGTTACAAGAGCAAGGAGTATCCTCTGTAAAGCGTTTTACAAGGAAACTGGATTCAAACATTATCAAAACAAACACATATCTTTTTTTACTTTTGGACTGACAACACTTCCCAAATCCATTAAAGCAGGTTATTGTAACATCGGTGTGAAAATCTATGTACCAAATCCACTCCGATGTTATACATGTCAAAGGTTTGGACATGATGCAAGGTCTTGCACGAACAAAGCAAGATGCTCACGCTGCAGTGGAACTCATGAGAGCTCCGAATGCACAAATGACATGAAGTGTGCCAACTGCAGTGGTGAGCATGTGGCATCTTCTAAATCCTGTCCGAATTTTGTACATGAGACCAAAATTATCACACTCAAATGCAAAAATAACATCTCTTATTTTGAAGCAAAGAAATTAGTTCCTGCACAATCAGCACCTACCACTAGTCTAACATATTCAGCTGCAATTTCTTCTTCTTCTCCAGTCACTCCTACTAAATCTACATCAGTCTCGACTTCCTGCCAAACAGTGATATCTTGGATTAATGAAGCCCAGATAAACTTAGATGAAAACATACAAATATCACAACATTGTCAACGTTCTTCAGCCAGCCAGACTGAGGAACCACAACCAGAAACAACCCTAGATACTGATTCTTCTCGTGAAATAGTCCAGGGTGTTGTTCACTTCACAAAAACACAAAAGAAACAGCTAAAGAAAAGGACCAAAGCTCTTCAACATTTGGAGGTGTCATCTCCTTTGGCAGCTCCTGTTACGGTTCAAAATTCACTTGACATGGACGTTGCTCCTTCTCATTCAGTGCCTTAAAGTGGCACATCCACACGACCACGGTCCCCAGTTGAACCTCCATGAGCCAGTCTATCAATTTAATACAATGGAATTGCAGAGGACTTAGGAACAATTTTAGTGATTTTCAATTATTGACACAAGATTTACAACCATCAGCTTTTAGTTTACAAGAGACATATCTAAAAAATACAGATAAATTTGATCTTCGTCGGTACACTTCATATCATTCATTTTCACCTCCAGGAGATAAGACATTGGCGGTGCCTCTATTTTGGTGAGGCAGGGTATCATCCATAGCCCTGTCTCTCTTAAATGCAACCTTCAAGCTGCTGCAGTTAGACTTTCTTTGCACATAACCTTCACATTGTGCTCCTTGTACATTTCTCCGTCTTCCTCCCTTCAGCAGTCTGACCTTCAAAATTTGTTTGACCAACTTCCTAAAACCTGTATCATTATGGGAGATCTGAATGGGCATAACCCTCTATGGGGAAGTACAGACTTCAATGCTAAGGGGAAACTTCTTGAAGAGTTCATTTCAAATAATAATTTATGCATCTTTAATAATGGTTCCGACACATATTTACATACCGCTACAGGAACTTTTTCTGCACTTGATCAGTCACTCACAGATTCAAACATTTATAACGAATTTGATTGGTCTGTCCATGATGACCTATGTGGCAGTGACCATTTCCCCACAATTCTTTCAGCTAATAACCCAACTGATGATCCACCTGCGACAAGGTGGAATTTTACTACAGCCAATTGGCCATTATTTCAAACACTTTGTACCGACAAATTAAAATCTGATATTTTTATCAATGTCCCTGACCCTATTTAGTTGTTCACGGACAATCTAAATAATATTGCTGATATAACTATTCCCAAGTCCTCTGTTAACCCACATATTCGTAAACCATGGTTTACAGATGATTGCAAACAGGCTAGGAAGAGTAGGAGGAAGGCTGAAAAATACTTTTGCCGTCACCCTACAGTACACAATTTAAATAATGTAAAGATAAATGGTGCCAAGGCTCGACGTACGTTCAAACAAAATCGGCAACAGTCTTGGAGAAACTTTGTATCAAAGATTAATTCTCGTACACCAATGACAAAGGTGTGGAACATAGTACAAAGAATCAAAGGGAAGGGTTCAAATTCTGGCGTTCATCATCTTAAAGATGATCATGGTCAACTAACTGACAAAGTAGACATCGCAAATAAGTTGGGTGAAACTTTAGCCAAACACTCTTCATCAGCCAATTATAATCCCAAATTTCAGAAATATAAAAATCAACAAGAAAAGAAAACTATTAATTTTAATTCAGATAAGGGTGAAGACTACAATGAAGTATTTTCACTACAGGAGCTCAATACTGCCCTAGCATTTAGCCAAACACTCTTCATCAGCCAATTATAATCCCAAATTTCAGAAATATAAAAATCAACAAGAAAAGAAAACTATTAATTTTAATTCAGATAACGGTGAAGACTACAATGAAGTATTTTCACTACATGAGCTCAATGCTGCCCTAGCACAGGCTCATGATACCGCAACAGGAGCTGATAATATCCACTATCAGCTCCTTAAACATTAACCCAATCCATGTCTAGAAACACTTCTAAATATTTTTGATAATATTTGGACAACTGGACACTTTCCTCCTTCCTGGCACAATGCCATTGTTATCCCTATACCAAAACCTGGCCGGGATCATACTGATCCATCTAATTATCGACCTATTTTGTTAACTAGCTGCGTTTGTAAAACCATGGAACGCATGGTCAATAACCGATTACTATGGTTTTCAGAAACCAATAATCTTATTGCCAATATTCAATGTGGTTTCCGCAAAAATCGAAGTACTATTGACCATCTGGTTCGTTTAGAATCATTCATTAAAAATTCCATTGTAAATAGCCAGCATGCTGTATCAATCTTTTTTTATCTTGAAAAAGCTTATGATACAACATGGAAACATGGTATTTTAAAAGATTTACACGACTTCGGTTTAAGAGGCCGTTTGCCTCATTTTATATCGCAGTTTTTAACGGACAGACATTTTCAAGTTCGTGTTGGATCAACCCTGTCTGATCATTATAATCAGGGAGTTCCACAGGGCAGTATCTTGTCTGTTACATCGTTCAGTATAAAAATAAATACTCTATCAAAAGTATTTATTGACTCAATTGATGGGTCATTGTTTGTGGATGATTTTAATATCTCATGTCGTGGAGAAAATATGAGCACTATTGAACGCCAATTACAGTTGTGTCTTAATAAAATTCATAAATGGTGTCTTGAAAATGGCTTTAAGTTTTCACAGACCAAGACCAATTGCATCCATTTTTGTTGGAAATATAAACCTCATAAAGATCCTGAACTCTTTTTAGATGGCACTCCAATCAAGATTGTAAAAGAAGCCAAATTTTTAGGATTAATTTTCGACCATCATCTAACTTTTTTGCCACATATTAAATATCTAAAGACAAAATGCCTGAAGGCCTGAGATTTGCTAAAAGTCGTATCAAACTCAAAGTGGGAAGGGGATCTGAAAACCCTTCTTCACTTATACAGATCTCTTATTCGCTCTAAGTTGGACTATGGCTCCATTGTGTATGCCTGAGCTTGCAAGAGTAATTTAAAAAAACTGGATTCAATCAACCATCAAGGATTAAGACTTTGTCTTGGTGATTTTCGGACTTCCCCGGTTGACAGCCTGTATATTGAGGCTGACTTTTTAAAACAACACCGTATTAAAATTGTCTCTCCAGTATATTACTAAATTACGTTCCAATCCCTCAAATCCTGCTTATGACTCCGTTTTTAATCCCCTATATGAAGAATTGTTTCAGAAAAAAACTCCACTTGGAATTCGGCCCAAATCTCATATTAATGCTGCAAATCTAGTTCTGGACATCATCACTCCTTACCGACCTTTGTCTTCTCCTCCCTGGCAGTTGGTGAGGCCAGAAGTAGACAGTTCCCTCACACGTTATCTTAAATCTGACACTAACCAGCTATTATATCAACAGGAATATTTACAATTAAGAAATAAATATGACACTCATCATTCAATCCTTCTGATGGGTCCAAGGATGGTGGCAAAGTAGCAAGTGCCACTGTCGTTGGATCAAAAATATTATCCTCCAGAATACCAGAGAATAGCTCTATTTTCACTGCAGAGGCCAATGCTATTCTTACAGCATTGATATACATTCAACAACAGTCTTCGTGTAAACAAACTATCATCTTTTCTGATTCTCTTTCTTGCCTTCAGGCACTAACTAATATGTCTACGACTCATCCACTGATTTCAGATATTTTAGAACTTTACAATGATCTTTCAACTGTCCAATTCGACATCGTCTTTTGTTGGTTACCCAGTCATATGGGCATAAAAGGTAACACAATGGCTGATGCTGCTGCGAAAACAGCACTCAACAAATCTGTGACACCACTTCTTATCCCATACAGTGATTACAAACCTGTGGTTCGATGTTACATCCGAGATCTGATGCAAAAGAAGTGGGACACCCAAGCAGGTATGAATAAGGATCCTCCGTTTTGTATCCCTTGTGATGAGAGAATCACGGTCAACATGTCCTGCTTGACTGTATTGATTTTTCCATCACAAGGGATAAATATTTTAATGTCAAAACAGTGAAGGACCTTTTTAGCACTGTTAATTCACATTTAATCATTAAGGTTTTAAAAGATATCGATCTACTTCACAAATTTTGATGTAAAAAGTTATGTTTTTTTATAAATCGGTAGTGTATAATTAGTAACTGAGACTGTTCGTGGCTATACCCTCAACGGGGGTTGAAGTAGCGTAAAATAATTGTCCCCCTGAGAGGGTATGTAAGACCACCTCTTTCATAGTATATTTATATCTACCTCTATTTTAACTGCAGAATATTTGTTAACTTTTTATATCTGGCTAAACTCGCAATAATCACCAGTAACTTTGGGAAGTGTAAATCCTGCTGGGGAACCATGCAGGTAGCAGAGGTACCGTAAGTCTCCTTGGTCCCTAGTTTGGTGATCTTAACCTTGTTGCTGGCGATCTATAGCCCCATTTTTATATTGTGTCGTACCTTAATAATCAGAATTTTTTAGTGTTCTACAACTAGTTTTAAGTCAATCTGTGATATATTGCTAGTTATTATACTGTCCCTCGTCGACAGTTTTTATACCTCTTGTATAACTTGTTCAAGTCACATTATGGCTGAAATATTGCCGACGTGACTTTAATTAAACTCACTCACTCACTCACTAAATTGTAAACTTAATTTGATCTACCAGACACCAGAAACATGTGATTTACATCACAGAGCAAGAGACGGCAATCACCAAAAAAACATGCGTCAGAGCGAAGGTACCACAAAATAACATCATATAGGAAACGCAATGTCATCGTGCCTGGCGTTCCATTTGTGCATGATCAAAGGTTACTGTGATGATGACTGGTGCAACCCAATTTTCATTACACCTTCATATTGTCAATGGATGTTTTAAAATATTTTTCTTCAAGTGTGTCCACCTCCTCTGAGGACCACTGAATAGAGCCTCTGCCCAAAACCGAAAGGTTGGTGGTTAGATCCCCGGCCCCTTCATACATGAAGACAATACAAAACTACAAAGCTACAAACCTTGAATAAGTTGTGATTGGTGGTGTGTTTTGCCATACGGGTCAGAAAAAGGAGATCATGTTTTTTTTATTGTTACTTGGTGTAAAAATCTATTAAAGACCGAATTCCTTTGTTTTTGATGAAGCCTCCAATGGCCATATTTAAGCTACCAGAGTAAGGTAACTCACTTAAGCCAAAACCGGGAATGGAAGAGAAATTATTGACAGCATAAAACAAGTTCTCGTTTGAAATCCTTGCAAAGCTGTTCAGAATTGTCCATGCATTGGCCGAACTTGGACGACCCTTCACATACTGATGCATCACACACTGACATTTTGACAGTTTCGATGCAAATATTAGGTAGACGAGATCAGTTTTTTTAAGCTGAGAGGATGCCGTGTAGTAATTGATCTTGATTTATTTATTTCTCAATTTGCGTTTTACACAAAAATATAATTCTAAAGTTCATCATTGAAAGCAGTACATTATATAAATGTACAAATAAAAAAGCCGTTAATTAATACAAATAGAAGTCTTGCATATGCCATTTACTGGAAGTAGGGTAATGCCTTTACAGATAGTGATAGCAATGGTGATCGGGGTTAATGGCTAGACATCTTCATATAGCTGGAATAGTGAGTGCGGTGTTAAACTACAACGGTATGATATACGGCAAAGTGAGAGGACATCAAACATGACAGTAGAAGATATAGCTGTAGCAATTTTAAGCACAGATATACTACAGAATTTAGTATTTTGGCTAAACATGTTTAGAATATGCATGGGAAGAGAATCGTTGCTAGAATTGGAGAATTAAGATTAGATACATTGCAAAGATTTGGTAAATTCAACAGAAATTGTCAAAGTTTCTGTCGGTCGTGACGCCATGCCTGACATAAAAACACGCACAACAACAACGGGATTTATCAGATTTTCTGACTATTTCTCTTGGTTACAATGAAAAATAAAAACAAATAACAAAACACAGATTGTCAGAATGTTTCCATTTACTTCTATGCCACATGTACGTATTTACGATCCCTGAATCAACGAAAGACCCTCGTAAAATCCTGCATACTGATGTCCGTGAACAGGCCATGTTGTTAAATTCGGTCAATGGTATTGATGTCATACGTCAACATTGTTGTAAATATTTGGTATTTTCTTTGAGGTGAAGGCTGCTGAATGAAAGTAAACACGATCAGTGTTCAATTATGATGTAGAATTTGCATATATTTTACATGTATTTTCACACAATTAATTTCATTTTGGATAGTTATCAATGAAGTTTGAATACTGAACGTAAGAAATTGGCCAGTTTAATGTGTCGTATATGATTCTTTCCTTTAGACAAGTGTTTGAAGATGAAATGTAAATGTAACTGCAACATATACATATTTATTTGGTGTGTAAAAGTCAATGTTGTAATTTCATATAAACAGGTTAGTGAATAGCCGTTTCATTTTATTTTAAAACTAAAACTGAATATATTAATTAACCAAAATGGATGACATTTTTTGTTTAATATATATGTTCACATTTTTAGAAAAATTGTCTTGGTCTAGGAATGTCTTTTTATGTTGTATGATGGACAGAACGGGGATTTGCCAGGGGTGCGTTAGGCACAAATGATTTATGAAATATTCCTTTCGTTTTAAATCATTTGATAAATGGGATCACCATTTTAGAAATATTGTGATAACAGGATATTAAAAGGATTACTTTATTTCTCCAAGAATTGTAAAAAGTATGAAAAATATAAACCGTGCCATGTTACCATTGGTCGAACCTATCCTGATAATTCTATACTGAAGGAGCTTTCTTTGTATCTTTTATTGTATAACTTTGAGTCGATATGAATATAAATAATCAGATAATAATGAACAAATACATGTACATGTGCAATATGAAAATATTATTTTTGTTTTGAAATATTCTTTTGGGTTTTTGATTACGTGAAAATGATGCCAAACAGGTGCGTGCTTTGTCCAATTAAGATACACTTATCTCATCTCATTTATCTATTCAAGTCATTATTTACATGGCAAAATGAGTAATTTTATGTTCTGTCGAAAAAGCGTCCAATTCCATTTTACACATCGAGCTTTTCCATACCATGAACGAAAAGTATGTGAGATTTACCAATGTCCTAGGCAGTATTTTGTTCACTCACACTTTCCATTAAGCTGCTAAATAGAACCAATCGTCGCACAGTACTTTTATCAGCTGAAAAATGTGTTTTTTAACGAAGAACAATATCTTGGACAGCACTTACCAGAGTCTTTTTTCGAACCAGTTTAATATTTGCAGTTAAATTTACACCATCAGATAGGAAATTTAATATTCTACATCTCTGTGTAATTTTATAGTCGGAGTCAGGTAGATCAAGTGCCACGCTAGCGCAATTGTCGCACAACTTTCACTTTTCAGATCATATTAAAATTTGCGTCAGAAAAAAAAATCGTCATCCAGCGGGTTGAGGACGGTCGAGTTGTGTCCATCAGGCACGAATCACAGTTCGTTCCGATTACGTTTCTAGGTTTTTCAGCACCATTCCTCATTTTCCCGAGGCATGGTAATCAACTGACTTTAAAATTCCAGTTTCCACCCTTGCCGAAATAGACTGAAATTTCTAGGCTCGTTAGTAGTGCCACCAGTGGCGATTACGAGGCATGTCCCTTCTATAACCCTCCTATTTACCAATCAGAATCCACAACTCCTATCACTTGCATTTGCTTTAAACAATATGGCGGCGCCAAGTCAAGACAATCTGGTCGATAATCAAAACCCATATAACATAACGGGTTTCACTTCGCGAAGTGCATCAAATCACGTGAGCATCTTGATTTAAAACATGACAACTTTGGACAATATCTGTTGATGTTGAATTGGCAGTACACATGCTTTGCAAATCCTGCAATCGACTGAAATCTGCACGGGGTTACAAACCGGGTGTCGATTTCGTAACGCGAGTTTGATTGGACCATGCATAAACTCGTTAGTCCAGACAAATTATAACTCCATGATATAACTGGAATACTGTTCAAAGTGGCGTTAATCCCAACTCTCTTTCTCACTCACTCACCAGTCAAGTATCAGTTAATTTTAGTTAATTATCAACGTATCTACAAATCAATGTAACTGTATTTTTTTCCTTTTTACAAACATCTTTCGACTTTTGTCACATACGGGAAGCGGGACTTATGATTGAAAGTCAATTCGAGCAGCATGATCACGAGTGTACTTTTCATTGATACATCTAATTCTCATTTGACAAAACAATATTTGGCAAAAATGGCTTATATTCTTTGATATGTTGATATAACAGACGTAAGCCTTAACGCTAAATGCTTCTCTGATTACAGTTTATTACTATATTAGACATGGTACTATTACCAGTTATGCAAACATAAATTCGTTAAAGAACATAGACGATAAGGTGATAACCAACAATGAACGTATTTTGGAAATTTCACCACATTTATAGTTGCTGTTTATATTATTGATTTTCCCTGGACCATGCATGATGTGAATGGTGTGAATGTTTGTCTCATATTGCTGCTACACAAACAGACCAGTTTGAAACAGAAACTAGTGCAGCATAGATTCTTTTCACTGATCAGTGATGAGGCGCAACTGACAGCGTCACACAACAGCAACAATGCTGACCTAACATCTTTCAAGTGACTGGTCAACTTAGCTTGTCGGTTTGAAAGGGAATGTCTTAAAAAGGTTCCCATTCAACTCTGTTTGGCCTTACTGTTAAGCACACAGGCTTAAGTTAGTTTTAAAATGGGCATTTTCAAATATTGACGAGGTGGAAAATCAATCTCATGAAAATCATGTCTTCACTCTCGCTACCGCTCAACACAGTTCTGAGGACATCCCATAAGATGACGCGTCAGAAGGACCTTTCATCCGATCAATCAGGATGTTGCTTACCAGATTGGGACACTGGCAGTCGGAATGTGTTTTCTAATTATGCAACCTCAAAAAGGTAAACCACTGGTATTTCGAACGACAGTTATGGACTTGACGACTGATTCCGAATGCAATACGTCATTTATCCCTTGATTCATTGTTTATCTATTGCTTTCCATAGCCTGTGGGAAGTAATGTCATACACATTTGGCCATATCTATTGATCAGTTTTCAAATATGGATTTGAATTTTTTTCAAAATACTTTTAAAACCGTAGTCTCGAATAAAAGTCGCCAGTTTGAAACTGGAATGGTAAAGTTGGGTAACTACATATATGCAAAACAACAATTGCCTACACAAATTGTTTTTAATTGCTTTTCGCGGCAATCCATCGGTTTGACCGATAGATTAACTGCCCATTATCAAGGGGAAGCTACTCTAACCCTAGTCCATGAAACGTCATGGCCAATCAGACGTTGTTCACAGTCAGCCAGACATGTCATAAGTGCAGTCAGATGTACTCACAGCGACAATAGGAAACAAGGTAATTATTCGAATGCATTTTGGCAAAATCCAGCTGTTTGAATTTGTGAAAAAGATTCCAAGCCACAGAGGTGTACAAGCAAAGCTATGGAAAGTGATCCCGCTTGGCTAGTGCCCTCGCAATATTGTTTCCCAATCTCCAAAGTTGCCTAAACTTGTAAAATGACGCAGCTACGTCACAGTTAGACACATATTTTGTCTTTTAGTGTTTTCTCTTTGATAATAAATGCAATTATCCCAGTTATTTCTCCGGATTTACGTTGGTTAATTCTGACTCGATTGCCGAATGACAAGGGCGACGCCAGTGAAATGAGTCCCAAGTTGACCTTTGATATTTGCATGTATAAAATGTATCTGCCGAGAAACCCACCCATTATATGATAAGGAATAGTTATCCTAACTAGTAAAACGATAAAGCGCTCATTAGTGGCATGTTAAAGCAATATAAGGAAACATAACTTGTTAAATTTCTGCAGGCTCTCAGTATCGGTGCAGCTTCTATAATGAAAGTCACAGCTCGTTAAATTGGATAAGGGAATCTCGGTATATTAGCGATATTTAATGGCTAGTGGCCATAGGAAGATAACGCCTACGCTTGTATCACAGTGGACCATTTAACAATGAATATTTTTTACAGAAATCATGTGCGTTAAATGCGAGTTGACACTATTTTTTAAAGTGTGTTTTTTTTTTGAAAAACTACAATATACCACACGGTAACATTTGTGCACTTTTGCTTGTTCTACAACGTTTCTGAAAATATTTAGGCCTCCATTTTCATTAAAAAACCATCATGAACTCTTAAAAAAAAAAGAACTGTAAAGCCAGATTTGTGCGAGATAGGAAAATACATTTATAGGAGAAACTGTACAAGGTATTGAGCCAAAATGCAGTGGAGAGAACACTTGGTGAATGTTGTCATCTCAGTTATCGGTACATAGAAAAAGTCCGAAGTGAAGGTCAGCTCCATCAATAACGCGTGTGTCCCCCCATTGGAATCGATAGCGGCATGACATCTCCTGCCCATAGAAGAGACAAGTATGTGAATCAAATCCGAGCTGTATGCAGTTGAGCATTGTCCTGCTGAAATACACTATTGCCGTTGACTGCAATTGGGAGGACGTGTGGTAGGAGAATTCCGTTCATGTATCGTTGAGCCGTAAGGTTGTCCTGGATATGGACCCAACCTGTTCTGCCATGATGAGAGATAGCCGACCACATCATAACACAACCCCACCAAACCTTTCCACTTCCTGTACACAGTTTCCACCGTAGACCATCTTTAATCCCCTCGATGGAGGAGAAATCTTGATTCATCGCTGAACCAGACATCACTCCATCGCAGTTGCAATCGCATTCAAATCAGATCTTAGTTCTCGCAACCGCTCAACAAAGATCTGAGGACATCCCATTATGGGTTACGTCAGACCAACCTTGCGCGAACTTTGACTGACCATTCGAATGACCAATCAGAAGGCAGCTTTCTCGTGCTTTATGGCACTAATTGGCGACTATGCTTCGAAAAACATTATGACAAATTCTTGATTACAAATTTGAAACCTGAACAAAAGAAGATTGTGGAATGGCTAATATACTACCTATCAAAAGTTTAGACTCACTGAAACCACTCACTATATCTCGTAAGAAAATCGTATTTGTGAAAGCTACCGATAAAAAATAACAAAATCATTCATTTAGGTCTTCATATCCTTGTTCACAAGGACGTGTGCATTGATGATTAGTGAACCAGAATGCCGTATTGGCTAGTACCATACAAAAGTGAAATTGCAAAATTTAATAATGGGTATGACCACCCCTGGCTCCAACACAGACATTGCATCGACGTTGCATACCACGAAAGAACAGTTCAATCTGCAGCTGGGGAATGTTTGCCACTCCTCAAACAATGCATTGCGAAGTTGGCGAAGGTTAGCAGGGGGAGGAACTCTGGCATAAACACGCCGTCCCAGCAGATCCCAAACATGCTCAGTGGGGTTCTTATCGGGTGATAATGCTCGCTAATCCATTCGATTCACCCCATTTTGTTGTAAACAAGCTGACACGATGCGAGCTCTGTGAGGCCTGGCATTATCATCTTTGAAAACCGCGTGACCTGGCATGGCCCTTAAGAATGGAAGCACAATAGGAATGATGATCTCGTCCCTGTATCTCTGGCCAGTCAGATTTCCATCCTGTACCAGTAAATCAGTTCTTCCAGTCAGGGTGATACCTCCCCAGACGATAACGGATCCACCTCCAAATCGATCATGCTCCACAACAGCAACGTCAGCGTACCGCTCTCCCTGACGTCTGTAGACTGGGATCCGACCATCGTTGAAATGCAGATTGGACCTTGATTCGTCGGAGAAGAGTACCCTTGCCCATCTGCGGGGACCCCAGCGTAAATGCCCATTTCCCCAATTCAGTCTGTTCTGACGGTGGCGTGGTGTAAGAGGGGGTCTTACAGCTGGACGACGTGCCCGCAGTCCATAGTGACGTAATCGGCGGCGTATTGTTGATACAGATACACGTCGTCCTGTAGCTTGTTGGAAAGCATTATTGGCTGCTGTGGCTGTAATGTGTCTGCCCCTGAGAAACAGCAAAAAGACGCATCGGTCATCTTGCTGTGATGTTACCCTTGACCTACCCGACCTGGGTCGATCCTGGACGGAGTTGGTCTGTTGAAAGCGTACCCAGAGGTTGGAAACTGCCTATTGGGATACGCCAAGACGTCTGGCAACAAACCGTTGTGATCTGCCATCTTGTAGCAGTGCCAAGGCTTGATGTCTTTGCTCAATACGGAGACTTCTCCCTCTACCCATGCTTGCATTAAAGAAGAATTTCTCCACTAACTCAGAAGAGCCAACTGCAATCCTTATAAAGATGAATTGCACGAGTATCCCGCGTCAAATTGCTGCTAAAACACGTGCATTATCGTGCATGTGAACACCTGCGTTTTGGTGCGAATTTTGTTTAAAAATGTGCGACATTTCACAGAGTTTTATCAATTAATGAACGAAAAACTCTAATCTTTTCACCGATACAGATTTGGTTTTACGCCACAACAGTTCATGTGCTAACAGTACCTGTACAAAGTTTAGAATATTTGGCATTATCTGGTTTGAAACAGTTGAGTATAGTGAGTGACTACATTTACACTGGTGAGTCTAAACTTTTGATGGGTAGTATTAGAAATCACATTACGATTGTCACTTTCATATTCTGATAAGGGATGCTCTGGATGGTCGGATGAAAGGTCGATCTGACGTGACCCTATTGGGGTGTCTTCAGATCTTTATTTAGCGGTAGCAAGAACTAAGTTCTGATTTTAATAAGATTGTTGCAGTTGAGGCCATACCTTGTGTTGACGACACCAATGCAGTCATTGTTGAAGATGCTGTCTATTCAATATGACGCGTCGAACAGGACGTCTTGCTCGTAGACCGGTTCCTCTTAAACGGTTTCGTACGGTCCTGTCTGATATTCTGTGCAGTCTAGGTATTTGGGATGCGGTTGAGGTTGCTGTGGTCGTCCTTTCACGTAGCTTGCGCAGTCGGATGTAGCCATCTTGGGCGGGGTGGTTACCCTTGGTCGTCCGGACCTTGGCCAATCACGTGTTGACCACTGCTGTTGAAACCGATCCCATATTCTCCTACCACATATAATATTATATCAAATATGTGATGGTGCTGGCCGCTACATTGAAAACACTGGCTATGATGTTATTTCTTTGCACTTTTGTTAAACTTGTCATGTTGTTGAAACTGCAACTGTTCGATCGACGCAGATGCCAGGCAATCAAAAACCCTCCACTTTAATATTGGTCATAGTACTGCTGCACGTGCAGTACGTGCAGCTCAATGGTTCTTTTGTTAACGCACCGGGTGCGTTTTTCTGAATCGTACGTGTCTCCTGACTGATGGTTTGCATGTCCTTGTTGTGATCTTTCTAATTCGGGAAATTTGTCCCTGACGCTATAACACATTAAACCTCGTCATTTTTGCACCTCTTGGTCCGCTTATTTTGCTTTTATGTCCAAAAATGTCCGTTTTGCGTTTCATTTTTTTGTTGAGTATATTTCTTTGTGCTCTTATGGCAACCTCTTAATACTTATTAAATAATCCTTCACCACGTCTGACTTAATATAATATTATATCACATATGTCAGTCTCTCTCATTAATAACTACACAATTGTCACAATACATACGTATACTTAATGTATGTGATATTGTCTCAAATTGCATTACTTTAACTTTTTTTGTGGACACATTATTGTGACACGCAGCTCCTACCAACATATGATTCTCAAAAGAGATAGAAACAAATGCACTGCTTTTCAGCGGCCAAGGGATATTAGCTCTAACAGCTGGTGTTACTCTACAAACAAATATTGTCTCCGTGTGTATGGTCGTCATTGTTTAAACATGTGATCTATCTATTTTGGCCTAATTACACGGCTTGTATAGCTTTAAAGGTTTTTGGCAGCAGGGCTGTGATAGAATATTCTCGCTACAGCCCACCTGGTGTACATGATGGAGGATGCAACTTAATACTACCTACTCTCTTCGTAAACTGACCATAAACATCTTTCTGATTTATTTAGGAAATTATAATTACTTCAGAACCTATTATCGGCCAATTCAGCAATGACGACAAACACCTAATTGTCACATGTTCAGTGACAACACTTTGGAAATCCCTCCTGCTATGTTGACGGTGTCGGCCATTTGTATTGTGTGCACTTGAATTAAATGCATTATACTGCACTGACCTACTGAGACATGTATTTGCAAAAATGGCACTATTAAAATCTTGTTGATGTGACCCAACTCAAAAGGCTGTTACTATTGGCATCTTGAATATACAAACTATTTTGTTCTGCGAGAAAGTTGGTGGTTATGTGGTCTTAGTACACACATCAGATCATCCAACCCACGGAATAAAATAGTGTAAAAAAATGGTGGACGAAACAGAGCCATTAGAAAGTATTAGAAAATAGTGCCAATGTACTGTAGCTCACCTGGATATGTAGTCAACAGTTGCTCTTCTCATTGCTACTCCCCTCATTGATAAATATTTTCTGCATTAATACTGAAGATCAAATGTATTAACTGATATTAAACAAATAAATAGCCATCCACAATGTTTCTATTTTTTTATAGAAGGGTCGACATAAACAACAGGTAAACACTTCGCGCAGAATTTCAACTCTGAGCATCATAAAAGATTTTAAGGAGGACATTTTTTTTCTAATACCTTACAATTTTCCATTTGTTTCACAAAAAACACAAATGTATTATTAACGCAATATTAATAAGACAAGTTCCTTGAATACGTCCAATAGTTATTTCTTCACATAATTGAGTTAAAATGAAAGATTATGATATTGAACATGTTTAACTGTTGCAATTAGTCTTGTGGAAAGATAGGGTCATCTTGCACTAGAAAGATATATTAACTTTCTTTTTGTAATTCTCGTAGCGAATTTTGATGTTCCCAAGGCGAAATATTGTCCCATAATGTCCATTAGCGGCAATATTGGATTTCCGACGAAACTATATAATTGGCATACCTTTTTAACGAGCCATGTACACAAACATACGACTATTTTTTGGGTGTAATTAGAGGAAGTGATTGAAAGGGATATTTTCAAGATTGAAATAATATATAAACAAGTAGGTACATATAAACACGAAAAATTTGATAATGTCAGCATATTTTACCCATAGACATGCAGATATCTATCTAAATACAAAGCAATTGGATATAATTTCCATGAAGTCTGGAAGAAATAGTATTTAATTCACTTAAATTGATAGCTATTCGATAAAAAAACTAACTGCGAGTCACAGTAACAAAGAAATAATTACACTGCTTGTTTACTTTACTATATCTAAACATGTCACATAACATATCACACCCGTGAAGATTCCAGGGTAGAATAGACCTTCAGCAACCCATGCTTGTCGTAAAAGGCAACTAACAGGATCGGGTGGTCAGGCCCGCTGACTTGGTTGATGCATGTCATCGGTCCCAATTGCGTGTATCAATGCTCATGATTTCAATCACTGGATTGTCTGGTCCAGACTCGATTATTTACAGACCGCCGTCATATAGCTGGAATATTGCTGAGTGCGGCCTTTAACACCTAACCAATCAACCAACCAACATAACATACCAGAGTATTTTTGTTTGTAATTTGGGTAATTCTGGAAAGACTTGCTTACGCGGATTTAGAATGAATTGACTTCCATTGAAGTTGTTACCGTCTAACACACGTCCGAGATAGTGTAACACGTTATATATCTGAGGTCTGATGAAATGGAAGCTGTGCCTAAGACCCTAAAATACATGGTTGTCATTCGAAAGGCTGATGACCCAGATGTTTTGAAACAATGGATGTGCATTTTCCTCCTCCCGTATCCCTATTATCCCCTGCAGTTAGTATTACACATCCTCCTAATGTTGCATAACTGAGGAATTCGTTACTCGTGATTCTAGTGAAAGTGACGTCTGGTGGTATGAGTTTACTTGAGAGTAAGGAACACTCCACAGCAGTCAGAAGTGCTATGTTGTGGTCTCTAAATGGTAAGGCTTGCAATGTATCCCTTGTTCATATCACAGTGCTAGCATATCGCAATTGTTTGCTACTGTGGTGGGAAAAACCGGTAGCTTCTACAGTCAAAACACATTCAGTTTTAGTGACTGGTGATGTCGCGTTATTTGCTCCGTCTTCCCGAGGCAAGAGAGTTAACTGACTTTAAAAGTCCAGTTTCCACCCTTGCCGAACTAGGCTGGAATTCCTGGGCTCAATCGTAGTGCCACCAGTGGCTTTCCAAGTTATGTCCCGTCTATACTTCTCCTATGGACAATTCAGATTCAAACAAAACGGTGGCGCACAGACAGGATAATCAATATCCAATTGTGTTAAAACGAGTCTTACATCCCGAAGTGCAGTGAGCACCTTGATTAAAAACATGAAGAGATTTAGAAAATATCTGTTGACAACGAGTTAGCGGTGCACATGCTTTGCAAATCCTGCAGTCGACCGAAATCTGTATGACAGTTTACCCACCGGATTTCGATTTCGGTGCGCGATTATGATTGAACTATGCATAGACTCGATAGTCCAGCCAAAATTAACTCCATAATACCAGCCTAGTTCGGCAAGTTAACTCACTTGCCTCGGGAAGATGTATTTGCTCAGGCTGTAGGTGTAAGTGCTCTGTGTGCTTTTTTCCTGTAAGATTTTCGGCTACAGCAGGGCCTGTAATATGCATCTAGTCATACGTTTGACTCTGTAAAGTCTTTTGACGAACTCCTTGCATTTGTGCGACGTAATGAGGAATCCCGTAGTTCACAAGAGCCAGGGCTGAAGGTTACCACTTAGTCGGTAGTTAGTGCCAAGGATGATTCTCAGGCCAAATCAAAGTGAAGAGATATTATGCAGCAGTAAGTAGCAGATATAAAGTACTTACAACAATGAAACTACTGACGATAGGCAGGACTCTTGTAGGGGTGGATATATCTATAATACAGTTAGAGGGCATGCAGGCCCAGTTCAATGTCAGTGGTATGGTGGTGCAGAAAGTTTATACTCAGATTAGAGATTACTGTGGACTAGATAGTCACCTCCAGAGAGGTTATGGAGTTAACACTGATCACATGCATGATAGAGAGAAAAGCCACGAGGGATCTCCAAGAGAGGGACGCTGGTAGATCCAAATCATAATAATATGTCCCACAACGGTAAACCAGATGTACATGCAGGTATGTTGTTAGAACCATTTTATTATTAACATTGTTCGCATCTCCCATTAGAGCCTTTGACAAATCTCTTGGAAATTGAGTATCTTGATTGATTAGCACTTCAATATCTAGGATATGTGGCAGTGGACCTTGGCACGCATGGGGTTGGTGACATCCTTGCTGTTATCTGATCCAAACGTACAGTAAATACAACTGCTCAGTTTCTATTTTGATAGGTACCAATGTGCTTAAACAATTGATCGAAACATGTCCCCGTGGGAGTGAATCAAGGTTTCTACAAAAGGCCAAAATTGAGACCCAATTGTACTTAACATTCTTGACAATATTTCTGAGAGAAAAGGGAACTTCTCAAGCACAATAGATGAGGGTAGTCAAAAGTGCCGAGTCGAAGTCTATTGTTGTTTCTCAGAAAAGCAGCATACTTGAAGGTGGATATGTTGACAAGCGTTTGAGTTATGCTCAGTCGTGTGCTTTGATTCAGGCCACACTTAGATCAGCTATACCCTCTGATTTTCACATAGAACTAAACAATTTTATGTACCACTGTGAGTACCAAGATACTGACTAAGTAGGCATTAACGATGTCACTACTAGGACCATCATGATCCCACCCAAGTCATTTTGTGAGATGCAACCTGGCACAGTTGAAGATTTTTTTGGTAGTCAAGTCGGGTACTTCTCATCTATCTATGGATAGAGATACTTGTCAATTAAATGCCTTTTTTGCCGGAAAGTGTTGACATGGATACTGAAACATGGACTTTAAAGGATATTAATGCAGGAGGAAGTTTGATGTCAACTTTCAATGACGTTGTTTTTCAACCTAAGGATTGATAATATTTAGGATTTACAGTCAAACACAGGATGAGTCCAGGCAATCTAGACCATTTTTTCACATTACTTGGAACAAATTGCAACAGAATATATTTCACCCCTAATGCATTTCTTCAAGGTTCCCAAAATGCCATACAAAATGGCAAACATGTCAAATTTGCATAATCAAATATAGCCACCAATGATCAATATACATTGTTTCTTCCATAATTCAGATGAGGCTGAGGGGCGGTCAGGTAGCCTAGTGGTTTAATTGTTCGCTCGTCATGCGGAAGACCAGGGTTCGATTCCCGACATGGATACAAAGTGTGAAGCCCATTTCTGGCTGCCCCCGCAGTGATATTGCTGGAATAATGCTAAAGATGGCGTAAAACCATACTCACTCACTCACTCAGATTAGGCTCAATGTTTTGATGAAAGAAGTATGTGTTGTTTTGCAAAATAGCAATATATTATGTTTCCAAAACGATATTTACAACTACTGAATGTTATTGACTTTTGACAAATAAAAAAATAATCTACATGAACGCCAATTTCAAGATTGCCGTCAAGTTTTCTAAATGTGTGTTTAGAATGTTAAACGTATATGCATATAACTTGGCACACAAACACACTATAATATAGTTGATACTTTGACATAAGACATTTTATCACCAGAGCGCCCTGGTGGCCACAAATTCCAAGATGGTCACCAAGAGATTGATGGATAGACATTGAATATCAATACACTGTCGGCCTTGATATCATATTTGAGTGATTTGACCTTCTACATTGGGGCACATAGACTCAAGAATGCATGTAGAATACTCAGTAATTTGCATCAATCCAACATAACCACCATAAATCATTATTTATCACTCATATGATATGTTTTGGCGAGTTTAAATATCCCTGTTGACCCCTGTTGTACCCTAGTGGTTACAGTGTTCGCTCATCACGCCAAAGACGCGGTTCGATTCCCCATATGGGTGCAGTGTGTGAAGCTCATCACTGGAGTCTCCACCGTGATGTTCCTGGAATATTCCTTAAAAGCTGCGTAAAACCATACCGGTTGACTGACTCACCCCTTGCTTATCTTACATTAAGATACTACTGCCGAGATATGACCCAAAGAAGAAAAACTATGTATATTCTGCGAGTATGAGGATTTTATGATCCTCCAACGACAATTAAGTAATCAACAAGATATCAAATTAAGAGCAATACCAGCCAGTCTAGAGACTCCAGTGGCGATTTTCAAACACAATAGGTTCAGCAATTCCAGTTGAGAAACGACAGCCACATAAAAGCCGCGAAGTGGTGGACACTACACCCAAACACTGACTGCTCTGTGATACTTTTTACAAAGTCACATTTGGCAACTGCGATCCTTCTCAAAATGCTGTTTTATTTCACTGATCTGATGAAATCTGAAGCCATCAACATTTCTGCAATTTTATCAACCATCTGATAAAGGCCCATTTTATAATAGACCATTAACAAGAACCCTCAGTTAGTTAATCAAAAGTGTCTTGAGTGTGAACACTTACCATATAGGATGTCTAGTATATGGTGTAAATATCTCAGTGAGTGAAGTACGACCTCTTTGGCACAGACCCCCTCTAAAGTAAAGATTTCAGTTCATCTTCGCGTAGCATAACACCACAAAGTTGGGGTTCATGTTTTCGTTTACACTTAAGCTTCAGTCCCTGTTATATAGTTCCCTGTTGTACAAATCGTCTGGTTCATCTCCTAGCTTTCAGAATAATTGTCCCCTCAGGTATAACATTTAACATAGGCAAGTCTTCATGGAATTAAACTCCTAATTCATTGGAATGCGTGTTTATGCCGATCGCCTTGTTAGCATATAACAAGGATTCGTTGCTATCCGAGTAACTGACAGCAATCCAACGTGAGAGCTTATATGTCATTAGAAAACTCCAACTGTTTATTTTTTTCATTAGCCAATGTTTCTTTATATGGCTCTTCTATCATCTTCTAAAGTTTTATGTGTATTTCCCTTTCTTTTTGTATCTCAGCAACGTTTGATTTATTCGATACTAGCAAACAAACAAATACTTCCAGAAAACGCCAGTTCATTTACGTCTGCACCATCTATCATCATTGTAATCGCCATTATTAATTAATAGTTTGAATTCTTGTCTAATTATTTTATTAAAGCTGCAGGGATAAGCCCTTCTTGATAAACATATGTTTTGTTGCCGACTGCGGGTTGACCTTGTATGGCGACAGGCCGCTAGATTATACCAGCTCCTGAAATCAGCCACAACCCTAACATAGTATAATGACAGCAACAGGAAAAGTAACTCGAAAAAGTAAACAGATACACCAGATACAGCATCGCAGGCAGAATAGAAGAATACCTCCAAAAACTGAATGAAAACACGACACACGTAGCGGAAAACGACAGCACAGAAAACGAGGTAGGCGATAAAAATGAATTTCTTAAAAGAAGTTTAAAGAATGCAAACTTCAGAAATCACTCTCAAACGGAAGAAATAAATTAGGAAATAATGAAAATGCGTGATGTGGCTGATGTCGAGATGGACACTGAGCAAATCGCATGTGACGGAAACGAAATTAAAAATATTTGACAATATTCAGAAATCAGAAAAAGAAATTGAAAAAAACTGCTTACACAAGAAACTATTCCCGAAAACAAAACTTGCTAGTTGGTGGCATCCCCGACAGTGAACAGCAGAGTTGTAGCGTGTCAGAAACCTTTCTTGAACATGGGGTTACTTTAAAGATTCAGCGGCTTCCACAACACACTACAAATAAGCGTACAAAAAACTCTCCTAAACCTATAGTTGTGAAATTTGTACGTATGCCTGGTACACATGATGTGTGGCAAGCTTGTATATCAAACTCGACAATGTCGAGTGACAGAAAGTTATCGATCCGTACATATCTACATAAAGTACAGAGGCAAGATGGCGACAAAGGCGTATACACTCTCCGCACAGAACACAAAGTGCAGTCTAAAATGTACTCGAGAGATATCGATGTGACCCTCGAGTACAGTACTCGAGAGAGAGAGAGAGAGAGAGAGAGAGAGAGAGAGAGAGAGAGAGAGAGAGAGAGAGACATGTTAATGCTGATAAGCACGTTGATTTGTCTATCAACATTGACCACATAACTGTTCCATCTTGAAAGACACATTTATCCCATGTTTTCTAGCGGTATCTATGCCGAGGGATAAAAAATATTACTGACTTTAACTGCACGTAAGTAACACAACATCTTCAAAAAGACTTCAAGACGTTGTAACTCTGTAAATATAATTAGTCCTTACAACATAGGACACTGATTTTTATTATTATGCAACTGATTCATTTATTCAAAAATACTTGCGTTCGATACCGGAAGTGCATCAGTTACTGGCAATGTATTGAGTTTGTTGTTTACTTATACTTGGGCGGTTACGGTATGAATTTGGTATGCCATCGAAGGAAATGAGAATGTTTTATACATCTTTATGTATATATTCACATTTAATTCAGAACACTTCCAAACCTTTCCATCCAAACCTGCAGTGTTTTATGCCACAGAGACAAAACAATTCTTATTTGATATGGACAAACATGTAAAGAATGACAAAGTACACGAAGTCATCCAGCACCAGTTTAACAAAAAAGTCAAAGAACTTAAGCCAAGCAGCTGACTGCCGGACAGAGATGAGTAGGGAGGCGCTAAGATCACGGATCCGTAATGACCCGGATTTTACGACCCGGTGACATTTGTATATGAATGTGATTATACATACCAAACCGTGGTGCATGTATACTGATGCATACATATATTTATTGTAGCGAACAACATCGTTGAATGTAACTGTCAAACACAAGAGTTCCGTCTTATTACTATGATGTCTTCCAGGTGAAGTTGTAATTAAATACATAGACGATTGAATGCGACGTGCATATTTATTATGAAGTATATGTTTGTTTTTACTTTTGTTGAATTGATTCCTTACTACACTACGAACTGTTTCTTTCCTGAGCACTGCCACTGTCACATATACAGTATCAGATGTCATGTACAAACATTCTAACAGATACTATCTATATACCTATGCTGTACCGCCCTAATAGAATTAACATATTATATTAACAAGCATATGTACGCGTGTTTGTCTGTCTGTTTGTTTTTCAAAAATCTTCAGATTGGCATCATGAACATTCATGAACATTATATCAATTGTGATACGATGACATGCAATCAACCAAGTCACCAAACGTGAAAACCCTCTCACAACAAGCACAAGTTGCTGGGGACCCTATATATTCATTAACACCCAGAATCCCCACAAGTCAAACAGAATGTGAGCACTGCACTACTGCAATAAGAAATGACATATAACAAATAATCAGCAAACAATGAGTTTTAACATGTCTGGAAATACAAGCAACGAAGCGCTTTCCGTATTCATACTAAATCAATGACATATATTATTTCATCGGATTTATCAAAAAGGAAAAGATGAGGTTTGTTGGCCTTTATACGTCCGAGGTTGTATACGGGCCTATTCCAAAGAATTTTCCATTTATCATTTTCCATGACGCCCTCTACATAGTCTGGGTCATACCATGGTTGGACCATTGGGTAAAAACCAAAAGCATGGCGAGCCACTCCATCAGGTCGCTTAACATACTGAGTTTGTGCCAAAGCTGGGGATCCAATGACAATGTGGACAGTCTCATTAAATTCATTGCATAATCTACATTTCATGTTTACATTTTGATTCTTCATTTGTTGTCAAAATTACGGAAAGAGGGTATAAGTCAAGAAGTTGCTTCCATTGGATTATGTTTGTTTTTTTATTGCAGTCCATTTGTTAATTAGATTAATATCACGCAAGCAGAATCTGGTTAACTACATGGTTGTATGTTCACAATACAGAAATGACAGTATATTTTGTTAATTCCTGTTCAATATCTAAATTACTCTTTATCAATGTTTCAACCTGTGGCAACAATCTAACAGCGTTCAGTAATTAGTCTATGTACTGTTAATAACCATATTTCTAATGAATAGAATAATGAAATATACCATTCCTGCATCTTAATACTTTCATATTTCTGTCACGCTTGATTACTTTGTCCTTTAACTCCATTTCGTGTGAACGATTATAAGAAAAAAACATTACTGACGCCAAATTGACCTAAATTCAGTGATGATATTTTTCTAAGTTAGTACCATTGGATAACAGCTTTTGATAGTACAAAATTGTTCCTATTATTCAGTATCTGTATCTTAAATCTTCAAAACTTAGAATACCATTTTCATTACAAATATTTTTTTATAAACTTAATACCATGATGAAACACACGCTTTATAATATATCCTCTTCAAAAAAAGAAATTTGACATGGATGTAAAACCACTTTTTGCCAAATATCTAAAATAATTACATTAAATGAGAACCAAATAAGTCAAACAGAAAGATGACGTGTCTATTATTCGCGAAAACACATGCAAAACACATAAACGTAGCGTTTGGGGATCTGTTTTACAGCTTCATCTAAACGCAACCGCCTGTAAAAAACGTGCAGAGCAGGATCCTGCATTTAGGCAAGCAGGCCCCCCTGCTGAATGGATATAAAAAATCCACATCAACGGCTGTTCATACAGTCCTTATAACGGCAGTAGAGGCGGTGACAGAATGCCAAGACTGAATGCAGCTCAACGGAACAACGCCATTGGGAGATTACAAGCTGGAGCAACAGTACTCAGCAAGAAGTGGCCAGTCACTTTCACTGCAAACAAGAAAACGTCGTTTTTTTCCGTATATGGTCATTGGACGGAAAAACGACTAAAAATTCATTAAAATTGATTAATTGGTGAGCGTCTAGAAAGTGTCCGGAAAGGGGTCGAGTTTTTCAAGCGTAAAATGGACGGAAAAACGATGTTTTTTGCCCAGCCTTGTGCAACTGTTAACGGCCAATGAGAAGGCGCTGGTCCCCCGACGCACGTGATGCCTAAGGCTTCCTTTCGGAAGCATTAGGATTCGTATTTCTGGCATGCCTTGCTCTAGTATCTGTCGCGCGTAGTGCAGCGAGATTTGCTGATAAGCCAGTTTTAGGATATGTAACACGTTAAAGGAATTCAGACACGCGCCAAGAAGTCAAACCAAACCATGTTACCAAGTTTATTGTGATAACATATCCCTCCGCTATGCACAGTTACCTCTATAGGATAATGGGTTGTGTTTCATTGGGTTATAACAGTAACTATTTTTTTATGTGAAGTTTACAAGATATACGGCTTTTCCATTGGACGAGAGGTCGGTCACATGACGTTTTTCACGTGACTGAATTCTTGAAATGACATAAACACTGACCACTTCCACATTCCTGGGGAAAACCCTGGGAATTCCCTGGTATATGTACGAATTCATACAGAAGCACTGTTTCTCGTTATTTAGACCCTTTAATTTTGAACTTAGCGTCTTAGCTTACTCTGGGATAAGTCAGTGAGTCTGCTTGCATAGCCCGTTTAAGGATACCCTCGCTACAACCCATCCTAGAAAAATAAAAACGAAAAAAAACAAAACATCCAAACTATCGTAGTGACAATCTACAACAATCTATGAGTTTACCTTAGTATCTAACTGACACATCTTTACAATCACCTTTCAATGATCGGCCAATTGATCAGTGATGACAAAGGCTTGAAATAACCACAGGTTTATTAACAACTTCGGAAATATCTCCCGTCACGTTTATCGTGTCAGCCATTTTGACGTTTTGTACTTGATGTAAATGTAAATTGTGATTGACTTACTGAGGCAATTCTTTAACAGATCTTCTCATCTACTGAGGATATTGTTTGGAATATATTTCTAATAAACAGACTAAAAGGGATGTTCTTGGCTTTTGGGGGAACTATTCTTTTCTGGGATGGCCTATTAAAGCTAGTAGTAAGTGAAGGCACCATGCGTGTATATGATCTGTTATTATATGTGTTTAAATTACGGTTTTTGGGCGTTAATAAAATACACAGACGCAAGTATATTCTAATCAAATCAATTGGATAAATGAAGCAGCCTGGTTCCCCGGGTGTGCTGCGCTGGCGCTACACTGACCCAGGCAATGACTGCACAATGGCCGCCTCCACTAGACAAACAAACATGGCGGACACGCCATGTATTTCTGTAGAAAAACGCTAGAACGGGTGGTTAAATATTTTTCTTAGCATTTTCATGAATGCTCTTGCAATGTATAATGTCACGAGAATAACGTCCGTTGTTACTTTTAGTGAACATTATTTAAGCTGTTTCGAGACTCGAAAGTGTTCGTCACATCGGTGAAATGTAAACAATGACACACACCACATTTCCAATATGATATGCGCGTTAATATTTCGTGTCAGCTCACTGTTATCACGAAATCGTATACATGAAACGATCTGCATTTTGCAAATTTGATGAAATAAATATCGCCGATTATGCCCCGTTTTTTCCCATTTCCCATTTTCCCATTGTGAAATGGTGGTTTAGCGGAATTATTGAACGCCCAGTATCCTTAACAATCGTGTTTAATGATAGGGTCTGTCATTGGTTCAGATATTTGGCCTCTGGATTTTATTCACGTGAAAATCCATTTATTTGACATTTGTTTCTTTATTACACAATGAAATTAATCATAAACATATCTAATAATTTTGGAAACATATTGGATTAATTTCAGTCTAGTGTTCCTGAACTAGATCTATGTGTGTTCTTGTTAAAATGTCGGGTCTCAATGGGATAATAATAAAGACTATGATCATAATTAATTTGGTACAGTGGCATACACATCCATGAACATCTATATGATGCAATATAGCCACTGGGGAATCCGTGTACAGAACAACATAAAGAAGTGTGCATACCATTATTATTGAAAAATAGTTATGATTATAATTACCATGTTAGATGAAATATCTGTGTACGAAATTATCTACAAATAAACGACTCAATAAAAGAGGTTAAGTTACATTATTGTTCAAGCAAAGGACAAAAACCCAGCCTGATCATAAAGGTCCACTCGCTAATTAGGTTCTTGTTTACTTAAGAGCAGAGTTGGCCATGTTAGATGATATAACCAAAACCCAGGCGCTCCGGCGGGGGGACTAACTGGTCTTGTTATTGTGTGGTATGAGCTGTGACGTAGACCCAAGAGAATAATGTAAAAAATGAGACCAACTCAAGTCCATAATCATTGGTCTAGATTTCAACAGCTCTTGTCTGAAATAAAGAATTGTTCTGTGCTCCTTTTTAATTGCATTATTTTCATTCTGTAGACATGGATAGACCAACCAGGAAAGAAATTGATGGAATATTAATATCACATGTTACCACTGATCCAGTCAAATTCATCACATAATAATATATTTAGTATTTGATATTACGACATTTGATTATCAGGGCATGATCATGTACATGTTCACTGTAGTAATGTACATACTAGTCAACTTGATTATAATTTTTATTATAGTGTAGCGCGGCATGAACGATTACTATATCATCCTCACTTGTCATGTATTACCATGAACAATGGACGACAATTCGAAAGTCTTATTTGAGCTATAAATAGCTTCAATAGGGACAGTGCCGGTGTCAGTACAATTTTCGAAGTTAAAAATATGTATCTACAAAATATAATCTGAATCAGCCAAGAACAATATTTATTTATTAACGCTTACTTACATGGATAGAATTGAGGCAATCTAGGCTTGACAAATAGTTCTAGACTTGAGTTGGATTCCTTTTAAATTTATTCTCTACAGTGTATGGACTTGGAGACGTACAAGAGCGACAGTATCGCATGGAGAACTGGAGAACTGGGTCAGTGTAATCGGATATGTTGTGGAGTTTCGGGTTTGGGCTGTTTGCTGAATAGAACAAGGGCTCACGAACATGGGCACAATGTAGAGATTAAACCATTAGCACCTCTGTTTATATAAGATATGTTATTGTGATTTGAAATCTCTTTTGAACAATTGCGAGTTATTGTATACTCTGTATTCTTTCGTTATGGTAGAATATATATTTTCTATGTTGCTTGTTGAATTATCCACAAATAATGAGAACTACAACGTAAACCTCTCTCTGGAGATATACAATAATACTACTGAAGGGCATATCTGACTAATCGACTAATATTTCTTTCTTAAATACTGTCCGTTACAGGAATTCTCATCATTATATTATACGTTGTATAGTTTAAAAGTCAAATAATGGCGAATTGTGTATCTTTCTACATTTTGAATTCATTATAATTTCTGCAATAAAACCTTAACATCAGATAGTGATATAAACGAATATGATCTATACTGTGATAAATGAATTATTAATTTCGTATTATGAATTAAATAAACTGAAATATGACAGTAAAAACAAATTATTTTAATCTGTTCGTGTGAAAAGGTAACGAGAGATCTAGGCAACTCACTAACGTAACCATTTGTGAAAAAAATCAAATATTCAAAGTTTAGGGGTTTGAACATGTACATTGAATGACAGACAAGAAAGCAACGCAATAATTAAATTATGAATCAAATTATGTTATAAATATAACAGAATATATTGAAAATATAAGTTTAATTTTTAATTGTTGGAAGGTGTTTAATACTAGTTTTTGTTTGAGTGTTTGTTGTTAAACGCCGCACTCAGCAATATACCAGCTATATGACAGTGGTTCGTAAATAATCCAGTCTGGACCAGACAATCCAGTTATTATCATCAAGAGCACCGATCTACGCAATTCGGATACGATGACATACATCAACAAAGGCAGCGAGCCTGACCACCCGATAATGTGAGTCGCCTTTGTACAAGCATGGGTTGTTAAGGCCTTTTCAAATCCCGATCTTCACGGGTATTCTTTTAATAATAAGGTACAATGAAATTATGTATATGTCCATAATAAGTGTGTATAGGTAGATGGATAATATGTCCACACACGGCAATTAGATGATGGGTTCTGTTACAAGTTATAAGTCCACATTTCAAGACTTGTATTTGATATTCTTAGCAACTCCACAAAAGCTACACAATGGCGACAAAACGGTACCAGCACCACAGATACCAATAACACATTTTTTGAACATGAGATACATATAATTACTTTAAAGTTAAAACTTTTATCTAAATAGAAAATTAGATTACAAAGAAACACTTCCGACATTTTTCGTAATATATTTTTGTTTGGAGAGAGAAGTAGTGACTGGAATCTGATGTAAACAGGTTTTCCCTTCCGCTCAGGCCTCACTGCAATGCTATAGCCCCAAATGAAACAGTCCTAGATGTTCAACAGGTTCAGGCTGAAATTTCCATGTCACTGGGGCTCTTTTTAAATTAAATATAGTTTCTCGTTTTAATCTCGTTTTTAATCAAAATAATAGCCGTGAGGTACAACTATCCAAAAGATCCCATGCATGTCTATATATCTTCAGACAGACTCTCCATGTTCCTATCGATATGTGTCAAAATACAAATGAATGATATATTACAGCACTGGTGAATAGGTTATATGCGCATGTCAGCGTCGATCCAACAATATCCTTTTGCGCAAAATACATGAATTACGGATGAATTAAAGTAGTAATAACGTTTAACGCAAATATATGTCCAAATGTATGTACATCAGTATCATCTCGTGATCTTTATTCGTGCTTTAAGCTCTTTTTCTGCAGGAGAGTATGGTGTGTTACATCACACCAGAAAGCCAGTTCCAAATTCAAGTCATAATTTCATGGTCCGCCTTGTATGTTGGAAACCAATATCGCAATATGGCTGAATATTGTTAAAGGTGGATTAACCCGATTACTCACATAATTATTCCATTTTCTTCATGCACGTTCTACAATCATCTACGAACACTATCTGTAAGGAGGTATATCTATATTCATCCAAATGTCCATACATATATGTCCAGATATATATGTATGAAACAAGTCGTCCTGCACTCTTCCTTAAAAGGTTAATGCTAAGCATTTCCTCTGTATGTATTTATATATGTAAATATCGTTTTAATGTCAACGCAATGTCAAAAGTCCACAGTTTGTTTAATAGTACAAAAAGTGTGTTATAGATCTATCAACGTTTTCTTTTATTGAACATAATATTTGCACTATATTGCTGTTAGCTGTAAATAATCTAGCCTCCCCATGTACGTAACTTACATATATTTATGTATGACCAGAACAGCAAATAAAGTTCTGGTAGATAGGTACCTCGGAGATTTAACGTGCGCTTTCCGACTTAAGCCTATCTCGCACACGGGGAAGCACTTATACTATTAGGGTAAAAAAGCGTAATGATTAAATAAAGAAGTGCAACCCCCCAAAAAAAATATAAGTTTACAGCCTATTCTAATAAAGTTAAGGGGGTTGGGGTTTGGCTGGGTGGGAGTGGATGATAAAGTTTGGGCCTGGGGGTAGGGGGGCAAGCGTGGGAAGGCACGGCGTCGGCTGGCGAGCGTGTGTGGCTAGAAGTCTAGCGGCGGTATCCTTGTAGTAGTCTCTTGGTAAGGAGGGCGGCGGTATTGGCGACGAAGTGGTTTGAGGTCGGTACGCAACTACTCTGGAAGAAGTGGTACAAGTCTGTGTAGTTTGTGATGTCGTACTCGATGTCCTGTCCCCACTTCTTGTGCACCATGACGAAAGGGACTCCTTGTTTGGCGTAGAGATGTTCCTTTGGGGTGTTGATCTGGTCAACCTTGAGATCCGGCCGGGCCTTGTAGTGGTTGATCGGAATATCTGACTTTGCCACTAGTAAATAAAGTTCTTTGGTATTACCTCTTTTATCCCTGCTGACGTTATCCTAATGTTCAATTTCAGTCTGCCTCACCAAGCGTAAGAAAGCATTGTACATGATCTGATAAACCACACAGATGCAATTAAGCAAATGAATATTTGCTGTGGGCAAATATCTATTTTCTATATATATTTGTGGATATGAAGCATTCTAGATAATTGTGGGCAGACAGAATTGTGTTTATTTCCAGGCCATCCTGATCGTCGTTTACTACTATAAGGTGTATGGATGGAGGCAAGATCAAAGGCGCCGCACAGCATTTATTCGATAACAGACGGGGTCGTCCGTTTCGCTTTGAACAACCACCCCACCCTGTCTGTAGGAGTTATATAATCGGTGCGCAAATAACTGTGTCGAGTCCACTGCCGGGCTGATGCGGTGTCAGTGTCAGCGATGAACATGAATGCTCAAATTATAGACCTGTAACACTCACAAGTTGCTTAGCCAAAATATTTGAAAAATGTATATTCAATTCTCTGATAACAGCAAATATAACCTTAGAAATAGATTCAACATACAAACAATCAAATGTAGATCATTTCTTCTGGATATGATCAACCTGCGGAACCCTCCATCCGATGAAGTAACTAATGCTCGCTCATTAAAAGAAATCAAATCCTTAATTAATCGTTCTGATGCAATTCTTAATAATTTTGACTTCAAATATTTTCGTAGATCATGCCAAATTGTCCACTGTCGCCTTAGGCTCGGCTGCAGTGACTTAAACGCTGATAAGTTTAGACGACATGCATCAGACATACCAGACTGCACTTGTGGATATCACCTTGAAGATGCAATTCACTTTTTCTATAACTGTCAAAAAATATGATAATATCAGAAACACTGTGTATTTCTACACACATGGGTATGCTCTAAAAATGATATTACATGGCAGTAGTTAAGCAGTTCTACAAACATGACTCTTCTTAAATCAGTTCACGACATCATTGTCAAAAGCAAAAGGTTTGAGTAGCTTAATTTTATGCATGTAGTAAAGGAAAACTGCATTACCTTATTTCACAGACACCACTTGCTTCAGTGTATTGGCTTCGTGTATTTCATTTGTGCATTTTGTATGTTTATGTTCATCACTCTCTTATATATATCCAGCTGTTGTTAAGTTGTTACCTGGAGAGGTATTACATAAGCAAATTTTGCTTGTTTACCGATCCAGATTTCTTTTGAAATAAAAATACGTTTAAGCCAACACTACTAACCCTAAAACACATGAATGTAAACTATTCAAAAAGGGGCACTAATCTCTGGCTTCTTCTCGGGTGTCGGACTCAAACTCAAACTCATTTATTCTTAGAATAACATGACATAAATTTATCTACAATTTTTATTATGTACAATTTAACAAAAATAATAAAAATAGGATACGTGGATACTAATACAATTTACCAATTGTATTGTACACATTGTTAAGGAATTTAGATAGGCCTTTTAGATTTCTTACACTGTTAGTGGTCATAATTTTCTTAAATGTTTGGAAACTTAAGATATTGCTTATTTAAGAGTTCATATCGCCGTTGGTCAAAAGCTTCACATTGGAAAAAATAATGCAATTCATCTCCACAGCGATAGAAACACAGAGTGGACACTGGCTGTCTTCCCTGGGAATGTTCAGCCATCGACCAGTTTCAACTGGTAATTCTTGGTTAGAAAGTTCTGACTTTTAGTATTGGGATAAATATTGATTTTGAGAGAAGTAGATATTTCTCAAATGAAGGTTGATTCTTCAGGTAATACGACCTTTGGATTTCCGCTTGGGCTTACTAGCTGCCGTGAGTCAATTTTCTCGTTAACGCAACCGAGCGTGACAAGAGACTGGGCTACCAGTCTGCAAGGACAGCTAAATAAACTTACGCATTTTTGAAAACTGATTGGTTACCCGTGATCTATGTAGTTTTCGACAAAGGGCGCATGGTAATTAATTTCTTCAGCCTAAACAAACAGACAAATAACGGCGAAAGCTCGTCGGATGTCGTTATTTGGAAATACCCCTGATGGTTACAGTTTAATAATAAAAAAGTATCCCTGAGTGAAAGCATTTGCTGATTTCGGATTGCGTGGATGATACAATTACTACTCCCTTGTTGTCATCCACATTTTCTGGTATAACCCTACACTTGTGTATTTGTCGTAATTCACTTGCTGCTCAGTTAATGAATTTATAACATGTATACTTAGTTGTAGCACCACTCAGATTACCCGACAAAGGTTCAAATTTGGTCTTTCTTGTACCTGGGGTAATTATTCAATCTAAATCCAGGTTTGAAGTGAGGTGGAATGTGAGTTATGTAATATGCACGTGGCAGCCCAGCAAGAGATGTATGATCAGTTGCTTTACTTTTTCTTGTAAATCAACTGATCATTCCCAGACATCAAAGGATCAACAGGAAATACGTTGATTGATTAATTAATGTTATCTTGCACAGTGGATATGTCAAAAGTAAGTGTTTACATGTGAAGGTAGGTTTTCTTAACCTAGGGAATACACTCATATCATGGCGTGAAGTACAGATGTAGAAACAACATACTTTGTTCATAGGGTAACCGATAATACACTGACTGGTTGTTCATTGTTATCTAACTCAATGTATGTTTTTAAGAACCGTGGACATTATAAAAATAGTTGTCACGTGGGCTTTCTCGGCTAACTTGGCACCTATGTGAAACAATTGAAACAAACTAAGTGATCAGTTAAGAAACAAACACGGGTTATAATATTCGATGCATTTAAATAACGTTTAAAAACGATATATTTAAATATTTTAATATATTTCATATATATTCCAAATATTGTTTCCAAATAATTATTATTAAAGTATTTGCTTCTCACATAGACATTTGACATCGAATAAGTGTTTTTGTACAGCTGCACACGCAAAGGATATTGTTCCTTTATGTTGATATTCCCGGATACATTATAACTTTGGTAGGTTGTAATAATGATATTTGCATTTTGTTTTCATTCATTCGCTGCAGCTTTAAACAGAATCATTCTTGTTCCTTTCCGTTTGGTTGGGAAGTTTTTCGAAGCGCGATAGACGTTGTTTTCACAAGTATTTTCTTTTGTAAGCGTGTATATGTTACAGTCAATGTGTAAAATATGATACACTCAGGCAATTTATTAAATATCTAAATATTTCAGTCATTTTACAAATTGACTGAATAATCCATTCATTTATTTAACCGACTGACTAAAAATGATAAAGACGATCAAAAGAGCTTAAACACATGACAATATATTAATTAAGCTAAGAAAAGAAGCCAAACAATACAGAACTGTACTTGGTGATGATATTAAACATAAACAAATATTTGGAATTCGTTATCATATTAATAAAGATGGACATATTTTTCAGTTAATTTGTAAAATAAACTGAATATTTAGGCGTTTAATAAATTTCCTTAGTGAAATCTGTTTACATTTTGAATGTAAACATATACACACGGTAAAATAAGCAATGTTCAGATGAAATATTTACTTTGTGTTGCAAGTCAAAATAGTGTACACGAAGGTCGCACAATAACCAAGCAAGTGACTTATCAAAACTGCATCACCATTACCGATGCTCCCCACAAATATACCTACATTTCCAAAACTGTATTTCATTTTTGTTGATCAATGTGACCATACGTCCTTCTGCTATCATTCAAAATGCGCTTACGAATGGCGAGCACAGGTCGCGAACAAGTTTAGATTTCTGCTATATCATCCGGGTACTCACTTGGAAAATACAGTAATGCACAGGTAACAACTACTCCCGCGGAATTGCTTCAGATCAGTGCTCCTTTGTACGTTGAAATACTATATATTGTGAATGCCAAAATGATGTATCAAGGATCAAGTAGAAGAAACATTGACCGTAGCTCTGGGAGTTTATTCAACAGACCCGTGAAAATAACACTGCTGTATCTTATTATTTATTTTAGATGACGCAGTCAAAGCTCACTTTTCCTGGCGGCCATTATCGAACGGCCAGCTAAAATACAACCCCGCGCTTACGTCTACAGGTCTCTTCCTGTAGTACGGTAATTAGTATTCTCTCCCTCAAGTGTATCCTCAATGATATAACCCACCCTCATTAATTACATGCTGCTCTTTTCCAGCCTCACGGCTATGGAGCTGTGATAAAGAGTCCAAGTCATCATAAAGTAATTAGGGTCCAATAAAAACAATGCGCCGCCAAACCTCATACATATTATCACTGAAAGTCGTACTACAGACCGTTAATGTCAAATCACAATAAAAGCATTTCAATTGCAATAACATGTTCCAGGACCATTTATTCTCTTAACACCATCGGATTTAGAAGCAATGGTCGTATAAAACAAGACAGATTTATTTAATCACAACAGTATTCATGTTATTCCCACAAAATCACATAAAGAAAGGAGACATTAGCAAAGACATGTGTATTATCATTTTTCGTCAGGATAACAAAATTGTCTCTCCTTGTTACCACCTCCAGGTTCAGCTTAACACGGGTCCTCCTTTGGTCAAAAGTTTGTTCCCCCTCTAATGAGTGTGTCACGCGTTGCACACGAGTGGCGGACGGGGTGCACACCCGTGTGCAACGCGTTGCACACGGGTATCACACGCGTGACCAACCCGATGCACACTGGTTGCGTAACGCGTTGCCCATGCGTGTAAGGGAAATGAACTTCTAGGCAGTAGTGTATCTACAAATCAATGTTACTGTAAATTTGTTAATGCTGACTTCCTGCATTCCTGTTCATTTATCTGACTCTACCTGTAATGGGATATCTTCAGATATTTGTGTAGCGGCAGCAAGCACTAAGATCTGATTTTATTGAGATTGCGTGGAAAATTTACTTTTAAACCTGTATTTGTTCTGCAAAGACTAGCCACCCAAGAAGCATTCAGACTGCTCTGCTACAAACCCCTTAAACACATCAAAAACAGATTCTGTTATTTTTAATTCAGTTTATTTCGTAAGTGTATGTTATTGGCCATCAGCCCATGAATCCATGATTACATTTGTATTATAATCGATGTTAAGCATAAGTATTATGAAAAGGCCAAATGAAAGATTGAAGAATGCGATGTACACTTGTGCAAAAGAGTTTTCATACAACAGGTAAGCGGGGTGCTATCATCCAAGTCTATTAAACAGTGTTCAGTTATAATATTTATCCTAACTACTAGATCGATTAAGCCCTCATAAGAGTCGTGTTAGAGCAACACAAACAGGGACACATAACAAATTCTTTTGATTTACTGTTACCATGATCACATATATAATTCCATTTATCAAAGGCAACATTGTTTTGACAGTTGTTGTCCTAGTAATTAACTTGTTCAATCAAAGAAAGTGCTCACACATTTGTGCAATGTTCTATTAAAAAAAAGTGGGATAAATAATAAGGGAATGAAGGTACTGAAAACCCAAGCAAACCCAGCAAAGACCTAGTTTATCACTTACGTAAATCCTCTATAAATCTCTCAAAAGTACTTGGATAGGATAACCTGGTTCCTTGTAAATACAAAGTGTTGTCCTCGCTGGCTCTCAGAACATGAAGATTTTTTCATGAATAAATAAGTTATATTATTCGAAGTAACCAGTTCTCATAAAGCAGGGTTAACATTTCATATAACCAGTCCAGTCTTACATAAGCATGTTCTAAAAGGAGGTACCAGACAGAATCCATTCTGTTTCCAGAATGATTCTCCCTTTTCCTGGTCCCTGGTTTGATTTCCTTGTGAAGCTCATCTATGAAAATTTGGTCATAGACAAAAATGAGAGCATGCCGGAGATCTACTGCAGTCTAACATTACCCATGTCAGGCTGCATAAGATATAGACACTTTGGAAGATCACAATATACAGTATGTCTTCACAGAGCGGTTTGTACATCAACAATTACGACAACAAAAAGGGGAAATTCCAATATATCCAAAATATACAAAATACATGTTGTACATACACTGTTTATTTTGTATATCGTAAGAACAAATTTGTTAATGCAGCCTATACAAAGACTGTTTATTGTCTGTATATGTGGGCATATTTTAGCACTGCTTCATTCAGTTTCTTTTTCTTTCTTTTTGGACTTTAGTAAGGCTTACGTTAACTAACTACATGGAGTATGTTGTTGATTGTTATTTCTTATATATAACTTCACTGAAAACATCACCAATGATTATGTACGGGACTGTATTCTTGTGTATGTGACAATAATATTTTAATAATACTTTCATAATGATCACTATATTTGGAGGGTTATCACATAATTTGTATTAATTGATGTTGATAGCATTTAATAAAATAAAGAAATATAACATTTGAGCAGACTTTAGTATCGGAAAGATCAATAATATAATATGTTCACTAGTTCAATATTATAAAAAGCATACGTCGATTTCAAGACTCCAGCTGCAGCTTCATTATTCAAAGATAATTAAGGACTGACTGTATTTCTTTCAGTTCATTGAGGTATGAATCGAAAAAACGACAAAAACGTTTGTAAGAATCCGCTTTGTGGATTCATACAGTTTGCACAACGGTTTTTCGATTCATACCTCAATGAACCGAAAAAATACACAGTCAATGCTTATAATTAAATTCGAGAACGTAAAACATATTTTATCTACAATAGTTTAACCAAAAACAGTTGTATATATGCAAACAGACAAAAATGACGAGATTGATAAACATTCCTGGCGTGACATGAATCAGGTGATCGTTTAATTTATGCACATAACTTGACACGCCTACACAGTCAGTAGCTAATCAACGGAGAGTAGGATCCAAACAATGTTCATTGGACCTGTCAATTAAGGCAAGAGGCGAAAAGAACTGCAACAGTCAGACTGTAACCAACCGGAAGAAATATGTCCGGGAGAAGGCGGCTGTTTTCAAATAACATGGTCAGTTACCGCCAGATTCAAACATAACTTCCCTGATTACGTAAAACATAGCTGGAAAAATGCAAGTTAGAAATGAAACCCAAGGACATGAAAGTTGAACTGAGGCGAGCGGGAAAAAAACAGGCAAGCGAGCCTGCACGTTTGCTGTTTCATTTAATCTCGGCCTTCGGTTTCAAAGGGTAGTTTCGACTATGCATATGCATGAAAGTCGCTAAATGTCCTGTGCATGACGATACATGTGAGCAGAAAGGGAATTCCCTCGACTTTAATATTGGGAATCCGCAACATTCCGAAGTAATAAAAGTAGTGAGCCTCGGTGGGCGTTGCTTAATTTTGTACATTCATTGGGAAATGAATACAATAACACGTGACCAATTCAGTTAATCAGAATGCAGGAATTTCAATGAACACAACGACAATTCAATTATTACATAATAGTATGATACAATGTGTAACTGCTGTTAAATATACAACAGATTTTGTACAATGATAAAACATAAATATACAGTGTATGCCAGCTTTTTTACAAATAATGAGTGAGTGAGTATGGTTTATTATTTGTAGCAATATTCCAGCAATATCATGGCAGGGGACACCAGAAATGGGCTTCACACATTGTACCCATGTCGGGAATCGAGCCCAGGTCTTCGGCGTTACGAGCAAACGCTTTAACCACAAGGCTACCAAACCGCCTCTTTTTACAAATAAGAACATCTATATATACAATTAGTGTACTATTACTTTACGAGTAGTTTTGTACAATGATGATACAATAAATACAATAAAATGCATACGAGCTGTTTTTTACAAATATGAATATATTAAAATTTTTGGAATTAAGCAATATAATATTTCCGCATTGCAATCAAACAGGCCATTCATTTAAACCATCACATATATCTGTCCCTTGGCAACACCGCATGATTCTTTACCACAGGACCCGTGAAGATCCAGGTAAGAATAGGACTTCAGCAACACATGCTTGCTGTAATAGGCGACTATGCTTGTCGTAAGAGGCGACTAACTTAGTTGATACATGTCATCGTTCCCAACTGCAGTGATCGATGCTCATGATGTCAATCACTGGATTGTCTGGTCAAGACTCGTTTATTTAGAATATAGCTGGAATATTGCTTAGTGCAGCGTAAAACAACAAACACACACTCTAAACACACAGTGGTACTTCACAAAACCGAAAATATTTTATCTGTTTACATCAGCACACATCACTGTAACATCCTATCGTGTTCATCATGGACTGACCACAACAGTGTTAGCCATTATAATGCTATCTTGATTGATGTGTCAAACCGAACCAAACCATATATATGTATGCATATGGTATGCTTTTTTAACCCAGAGTGGCATTAATTTAACCCAGCCAGGCTTGTTTGCCAATCTGGCCATGTAAACTTAACATGGAATAAAACATAAAGAGCGGCTTCAATTATAATACTTGTGATGATATCTAATCTTTGCATATTTCAATTACTTTGTATTAAATTTGTAAAAAGGATATATATATACACCTGGTCATAAATATCGCACCAACCACTTTTTTCACAAAGTAAAACTGGATCTTCAACCTCATAAAAATGGTGCTTAGGAAAGCACATTAAACTCTTTTTATGGCCTCATGTGAGCGTTCAGTCAGAAAATTGACAACACAAGACCGAATTTGAGCACTAATTGTGGGTTTAATTGCAGCAAACTAAAGTTCACTAAAATCACCGTGAAATAAGTATGGCTGCCGGAGTCGCTACAACAGACACACAACGCAGTTCACATTTCATTAATGTCGAACACACTAGTAAGGTCCACTATGACTGGCTAACTCAGTATTAGTGTAACCGCCTCGCACTTGGATAACATGTTCTACACGTCTCATGCTGGTCACCAGACGTCTGAATCTCTGTTGGGGGATCTGTTGCCACTCATCATGCAATGCATGGGTCAATTCCTGAAGGTTCTGAACTGGAGGATCCCTTGCTCTCACCCTACGTCCCAAAATGTCCCACAAATGCTCAATAGGATTAATGTGGACTTCTGCAAGGCCAGGGTAGTGTCTCAATGGTGTTGTGTTGGAGATGCTGAACAACAGCTCGAGCACGATGTGGTCTGGAATTATCGTCCATGAAGACTGGACGTGTGGCGAGAGCATGTTTATCGAAATGAGGTACAACAGCACCGCCCAGGATCAAGTTCTGGTACCTCTGTCCATTCAGTGTTCCGGGAACTGTGATGAGATCAAGTTTACGACAACCCCACAACATGACGGATCCACCCCCAAATGGAACATCAGCTTGAATGTTCCTCTGATCATATGCTGTGCCTCTCTGCCTCCAAACTCGCGCCCTCCCGTGTGTATGATGCAGCAAAAATCTGCTTTCATTGGACCAGTGGATCCTGCTCAATGTCCACAGGTTCCAGCGAGCACGTGCCTTGCACCAGGCTAAACGGGCATGGCGGTGCTGATTTGTGATGTCTGATTGGTCGTCTTGCTTTCAATCCTGCAGAATTTAGGCGTCGTCTGAAGGTGCTGATGGACACTCTGTTGTATGAATGCCATCCATGTCGCAGCTGTGTACAAGTAGACTTTGGGCTTCGTCTAGCTTGGCGTACGAGAGCACGATCTTCCCTGTCATTGGTTTTTCTCGGACGTCCAGACCTCGGTACATCCTTCACTTCACCGGAAGCAGTATGCTTATGTATTAGCCTGCTGATGACAGTGTGATTAATGTTCAGTTGTACTCCAATAGCACGACATGACATACCAGTCTGGTGCATACCAATAATTTGCCAGCTTTGGTTCTGAGGCACTGGACGCATTTCAATGGCTGGTCAGAGTGAGTGATTGAGTGAGTGAGTGGTTTTACGCCGCTTTTAGCAATATTCCAGCAATATCATGGCGGGGGACACCAGAAATGGGCTTCACACATTGTACCCCTGTCGGGAGTCGAACCCGGGTCTTCGGCGTGACGAGCGAACGCTTTAACCACTAGGCTACCCAACAGCTCCTGGTCAAAATGAAGCCTAATTTATGCCTAAAACCAAATTTTAGCTGTATCAACAAACATAACATTCGCCAAAAGAGGCTATGTGCATGCTGCATTTTTAGCAATCCAACCCCCGGTACAAGCATGCTCAATTCAAGCATGCACGTGCATCTCGGAAAAGGGTGTGTTTGTGATATTATCTTCACAGATTGTGTAGTATATGAAATCTGTACTTGTAGTTTAAAAATTCCGATAATTATATTTTCTACTTTTACTGAAAAATGTGTGGTGACGAAGTGTATATATATATATATATATATATATATATATATATATATATATATATATATATATATATATATATACAGTCAAGTCCCGTTAATCCGACATCGACGGTTGTGTATATATTCTTGTGGTTTGAATTATTTTCATTACCGGAATACTAACATTTAATATTACAAGTAAAAAATATCAGTAACATCTCAATATGTCTAGAATTAATTCCGTGTTCCAAAGAGCGTCTATTTAAACGTCTTCATTTTTCCCTTGTTAATAATTTGTATCTGTAACATTTCTATATATTTTCATGTGTCTGTTGTACATTAAATTTACGATCGCAGCTTGTTGAACAAGACTAAGCTGAGCTCATTTATTTCAATATGGTAATAATAAGCGAAATTCCACGTCTATTGCATCAGGATATGATGACTATTCATATATACCGTACAGACCGACAGCTCAGCACAAACCAATTTCCACACTTTCCAGTGATTAAAATAAAGCTATCACCGCCTAAGTAATCCACTCCGTTTGCTAATCTCCTATTTGCACTGCGGCATGTTACTATCCACATAGCGGCCTACCGTACAGACCGACGCCTCAGCACGAACCAATGTCCACACTTTCAAGTGATTATAATTTAGATATCACCACCAATGCAATCACCTCCGTCTGCTCATCCGTTATGTGCATTAGACCATAATGTCTACTCACATACCGTGCAGCGCTCCAGGAAAAGTACCTGTCAGTATCAGTGCAAGGAGAGTACGAAAACCCGCTAAGACAGTGGAGTACTAATTAAAACTTAAGCACAAATTTCAGTAATGTTACGCTCCACTTAATCAGTTGTATTTTAAAATTTGCTAATAATATTAGTTGACTTAAAAACACTGCATTTTGCACATACAGAACAATTACATAACAATACATAGCAATTATCACCCTTTTCCAATACATACAACTAAAACATAGGGCGACTTAGAAACACTGCATGTTGCACATACATAACAATTATATAACAATACATAGCATTTATCACCCTTTTCCAATACATACAACTAAAAACATTGGGCGACTCAGGAAACACTGCATGTTGCACATACAGAGCAATTATATAACAATACATAGGAATTATCCCCCTTTTCCAATACATACAACTAAAAACATTGGCGACTTAGGAAACACTGCATGTTGCACATACAGAGCAATTATATAACAATACGTAGCAATTATCCCCCTTTTCCAATCAGTACCACTAAAAACATTGGGCGACTTAGAAACACTGCATGTTGGTGAGGTGTGAGGTGAAATTGGGTTTAACGTCGCGTCCAAGATTATTGCACTTATATAGCGACGTGCATGCACGTGTATGTGTGTGTGTGGCTGCTTGTACTAGTCCGGACTGATGCCGATTTATAGTGCTAGCTCACTGAGATACCATGCCGCAGTTTAACATGAATACCCCACTCAGACACAGTATACTGACTCCGAGCCGACCAGTCCTTGTTTTAGCCCCTTAATGCCGAGCGCCAGACAGGGTAACAACAAGTACAATCTTTTAACGTCTTTTTGTATGACGCGGCCCGGGATCGAACCCCGGACCTTTCGCTCTCCGGGCGGACGCTCTACCACAAGACCACGGAGGCGGTCACACTGCATGTTGGACATTCAGAACAATTATATAACAATACATAGCAAGTATCCCCCTTTTCCAATACATACAACTAAAAAACATTTGGCGACCTAGAAACACTGCATGTTGAACATACAGAACAATTATATAACAATTCATAGCAATTATCTCTCTTCAACAACATATACAACGAAAAACAACTTTGAACGTAAACAGCATCGTTACAAAGTAGTTTATGCTGTGTATATCTCATCAATACGAAATTGTTAAGACTTTGTATATCTCATCAATACAAAGCATTTACAAGCGCGTATAGCTGGACTTTTTGTGCGGTGAACTAACCTGTATCAGCTGCAAGGTGATGATGAAAAGGTGTGAAAGGAGACAAATTACAAAGTAAACAAGATATCATATAAGTAAACATCTACATACCTGTCCATACAGCCTTAAATCCCCTCCTGACATCCCTATGATTCGTAGTAAACACAATACGGTAGTAGACGGCTGACTGGACAATGTAGCCCCCTCTATCTCCACTTAGATGGACAAGGAGGTTGTTGGAGGCGTCATACACCTGCAGTTTATAAATGGAGGGTTGAGTCCAGTTTTGCCTACACCCAAATTTGCCTCCAAAAAAAGGCATTCCCTTTGTCACCAATTGTGCTCGCCTCCTTGATTATCTGGGTTTTTTTATGCATAAGAGCCAGAATTTATGCCCGGCTCAGCAAAATCAAACTTAAGGTTCCAGTAAATAGATGATCTGAAATCGTTAAACAATTGCTACATATGCAATTCACTTTCACTGATTTAGCCGCCTGGGCTGGAAATAAAAGAGAACAGATATATGGATTTCACCCCTGTATATACAGTATGGTAGATGTGTGCCTGTATCACATAGCCACGATGTTTTTGCATGTTTTCCTCCGGCCCCAAATCTGGCCAAGCCACTTTGATATCACTCAGAGAACCGCTCTACATCTCAAGCTTTGGCGGGTAAACATTGATGCACTGCATCTATGTCATCTTGTGTCATCTATGGGGACTGAGGTATTCCAGAATATGCCCTACTTTGCATGACGATACTCGTTTCTGATTGGCTACTGAATGGGCCTTTATTTCACCAGGTCCCTGCTGACAAATTCCATATACCCCACTGGGAAATGTCGAACTTCATTACTCTAACCAATGGGAATACAATTATATGATAATATTATCTCGAAACTGAACACCTATCTAATGTAGTTTAGCTAACTTAACAGAGCATATCCGATTGTGATACATTGGTGATAACTCGATTGTTAATGTCGTCAGCTGGATATCTGTCAAGATGTCCATGAAACGGTTCTCTAGCTATATGGATGAAGTAATATCAGAAAAACGGTCAAAAATTATTCCAGTAAAGAGGAAGAAATCGCACAATGCATCTTCCAAATTCGACGTGACTATCTCGGGCATAAGGGACAGAACACATTATTTGAGGAATTTGGTACGTTGCATTTAGCTCAAGTTCTCGGTATCTTTTAAATGGATCTTCGTATGGTGTGTTTAACATCACTATCAACACACGAGCTGTGAAATCGACAAGGTCACTGACCACTACTGGTACAATTATACTTCCATGCTCTATTCCTTCTTGGAATAAATGACTTATAGAAACAGCGCACACTACCTTGTATACGTCTTAACAAAATAACAACTATACATACCTTGACAACATCGTACGATGGCTGCGTAATGAACTCTTCAAACACGAGAGTGATCAATGTGTCTCCGGCATCAATGATGTAGGTACAGTACAGGTTGTATTTGTAATTGCCAGGGTAGTTAGGTGATGAGATAGAGCCAGACGAGCCTGTGTAGCGCCCACCGCATCCTGAAGTAGATACAATAAGACTTCTGTGTATGGCTTGTTTACAAAGTATTGCCTTAGATCAAGAAATTACAGAAATCCAAGAAACTGAAAACAAATGACAATTGTGTGTGAATAAGTGAAAGGTTAAAAATTTAATCCAAAAGGTAACAACATCAATTAAAATGTGGAAAGATATTTTTCTCTGCTAATCAATGCATAACTAGAGTTTAAGCTGAATGTAAATGTTGAAAGGTATAACAATGTAACTTTTGCTGAAAGGATTTGTCCTTATATTACCAAAGTAAAAAGGTTTACTGATACTTTCTCCTCTGTAACTAAAGTAAACATATATGTTGCACCATAAACCAATGCTGATGTTGCACCTTGACGGTGGATACATTAGGATTCTATGGCCTCAAACTGAGAAAAAAGTATATCTGTCATATCTAAAATCTGTCAATTTACAGGACGGAAAATAAACAACAGTTTATCAGTTACTTCACCAAGTAAGGAACTCTGAACAGTCAATAAGATGTATGTTGGTAGCAGTGACCAGGAATAACCTTTTGCAATAATTACCCAGTTATAAAAAGGGAAGAACAGGTGACCTATGACACTGGGAGTAGTTTTGCAGAGTTGCGCCCCTTAGTTGTGAAAGGATCTGTTTATCACGATTTTGAATCAAAGATTTGAATTCAATATGAACCTTGATTAGCACCATACTGGTATTTGTGATGTTAAACAAAGTAACTTTTGGTTCACTTTTGACTCTAAACGCTGTTCTGAGCTGCGGAAGTACCAACTCGCACACTCACCATGTTGCTATGACTGTGCCAAAGTCAACCATAACAGCCGTATATGCTTTTCAATTCTTTTTGAATGAAATAATAATTCTTGTCATTCTAAATTGTTTCACACTTAGGCAAAATTTCATCTTGATATAACAAGAAAATCTAATATTAGCAATACAGCTTAGTTTCTAGAATGTATACTGAAATGAAACTCAGTGTATATCAGTAATGTGGCCTTGTCATCTACCTCACAAATTGAGGAAAGTGGATACTATCATACTTCTACTCTCTACTAACAAGAGGGATTATTGACATATCCATAACGGAGAGATTTACGTTTTCTGTCCCTAAAATGAAATTCAGGTTTCTTTAAAATTTAAAATAGTCATCATAATAATCAGATCTGCAGGTTTCCAAATCATCTTAACTACCAAATATGTACCAAATAAAAATAATCAGTGAAAATGTTCACTGAGACCCTTGAAAATAAAGGTCAATATCAAATCAATACAGTGTGGTAAGCTCGCCACTTTAATTCTTGGACCTTTTAAAAACATTTCAATAAAATTCATGCAGTGCAGGGACTCAATTGTTAAAATGTTTCTTTGAGACATGTGTCCTAAACATTGACGGACATTTCAGATGAGTGTTGCGACATTTATTGCAAATGTAAAAACATGGACAACTGATTTCTTAAAATGTAAACTGAACCAAATTAAAAACTTCACAATCCTAAAATTTTAACATTTTGACCAGTTATCAGTGTGGGCCCTTATTGTGTATTTAAACAGTAATGGCCACGTATTGTCTTCAGATAACACCCATTTTTGTCCAGGTGAATCGATCAAAATCATGTGCACAGCACTATAGTGGCAAAAGTGTTTTTTCACGTGCAACTGGTCACGTGGCCATAATATCGCACGTGTTTTCAGCCATACTTGTTAGCGGTCATTAACAAAAAAAGAAAAACACAAGAAAACAAAAGTCTTTACGGCCATTTGTCATGCCACGCCTTGGAAATGTGCAACGTGAACGTGCCATCATCATATTGCAGACGGGAACGTCCGTAGCCGAAGTCGCAAGGACGATGGGTTGTAGTCGACGGGCTGTTTATGATTTACAGACGCATCTACAGCAAACGGGTACCACCGCTGATCGCCCTCGGCCAGGTCGACCACGTGTGACGTCACATGCAGAGGATCGTCAGATTGTCTTACGTCACCTCTGTAACCGATTTTTGACGGCTACATCAACCTGTTTAGGGGTAGACTGAGTGCGCAAACTGTTCGAAACCGTCTGAGAACTGCTCACTTTCAAGCACGACGGCCATACTTCGGGCCGATTCTGACTCAATTACACAGACGTCAACGTCAATTCTGGGCACAGCGACACTTACGATGGACTCAGAGGAATTGGAATCAAGTCGTCATCCTGATTTAATCTTCGATTTACTGATGGTAGAGGAAGGGTGTGGAGGCGCCGTCATGAGCGTTACGCCCAGTGTTGTGTACAGGAAGTTGACAGATTTGTAGGCGGAAGTGTCATGGTGTGGGGTGCTTTCTGTGGCAATGCACGTTCCAGGCTTCTTGTCATCCGTTGCAACCTCAACCCTGCTGCTCACCGCGACCAGGTACTGGCACCAGAACTTCTGCCTTTTATGGCAGCACATGGACCCGGTTTGATCTTCCAACACGACAATGCCAGACCCCACACAGCAATTTGGACAAGGAATATCCTGCAGAATGCGGGAGTCAACGTCATGGACTGGCCGTCAAGGTCTCCCGACCTCAATCCCATCAAACACGTCTGGGATGCTCTTGGCAGAAGTCTGCGCACTCTCCAGAACCAACCACAGAATTTGCGAGATCTTGCCACCATTTTGCAGCAACAATGGCGTCGTCTTCCCAATCATGTGTTCACAAGCATCACAAGGTGCATGCGGAGGCGTTGTGTGGCAGTTGTCAACGCACATGTTTGCCATACACGCTACTGAATTTGTGTGCCATCAGATTCTCGTGCTTGGGACTTATGATTTAAACTGTTGATGTTATTACCGAATACCGTAGGTGCTTGAAACAAATTATGGTTGCCACCGTCAATTAAAATCCTTCTTTGGACATTAATGATTAAAAATTACCTTCTCTGATACATTTGTCCGTTGTATATCATATGTGGGATTGCTTTTAAAAATTTGAAGTTTTTAATTTGACTCAGTATAATAACCTGTAACAGCATTGACGGACATCAGAATAATGACAACAGTAGACGGATGGGTTATCTTGTATACCAAATGAGGTAGTCCTGATGAGGTTTAGATATTCTACCACCATTAACAAATTTAAAAGATTAAATGTTTCGAAAAATTCCATAACATACTTTGAGCGATAGTCAACACATTATTTTGCTGGTTGTGTAAAGTTGGATGTGTCCTGCTTTGGCCCATCCAATTTGCAAAACATCTTTGTTCAATGAGCCGTGAAGGCAGCAACCCGTATATATATATATGTTTTTAGAACAAAGACAAACCGTGAGCAATGTCAAAAGCATAGCGTCAACCAATTAATCCATCAGTGAGTCACTGATCGTGGTCTTCTGACACCGGCAGCAGTGCCAACAATACGGAAATGTTTGGCTATATGTTCTGAATGAAAACAACATGTTACTGAGGGAAATATTACTTAACAAAAAGGAAAGTATTTTGATGTCGATACATTTTGTGAGATAGATTTCGAAAACCTAACACACATTGTAGACATGTACTCAGTGACAAAGTATATATTTTGCTTGACCTTTAAATCGTCACGTGCCATGTAAAAAAATCTGATGGTCCATTCTCACCCTAGGGGGCGCTGAAGTCTAAAGTAAATGCGATAGTTTACATACATACTGTTGTGTCATTAAAAGCCTGCGTGTAATATTATGTGTCTATAGTGTTTTCAAGCTAAGAGAAAACTGCTTGTTTGATATGGTGACTCATCAGGTGGTATGCGGGATGCTGCCCTTACATCTTTCCACCGTAGGTAGTAACCTATATAAGAGCTGTACAGTGATCCGTTGCAGAGTGTTTAAACAAGCTCAGACATGTCAGGGGCCTTTCAGACGAGTCAATGATGTAGGGGTGATTCATTCATAAAACACACTAGAGGCTCAGTCTAAGTATGTATTGTGACCACACCTATCACCCCTCGCATGGTTGTGATGGCAAATGTCAGATGTTTGAATGGAAACGTTTATCACCTGCTCACAGTGAACTCATCCTTTTTTGTAACCCTTTATAAACTGAAGAGCGGCATTAAAATTTCATATTGTTGTCTGCCAACAGCCGAGACGGACGTTGTGTAAATTTAAGCTGTTACACAGTGTGTTACCAAGGTAATTGAATGTTATTCCAGTCTAAGTATGTATTGCCACACCTATCACCCCTGGCATGATTGTGATGGCAAATGTCATATGTTTGCATGGAAACGTTTATCATCTGCTCACAATGAACTCATCCTTTTTTTATTACCCTTTATAAACTGAAGAGCGGCATTGAAATTTCATATTGTTGTCTGCCAGCAGCCGAGACCTACGTTGGGTCAATTTAAGCTGTTACACAGTGTGTTACCAAGGTAATTGAATATTATTCAAGCACAAAAACCTTGCTTTCAAAGATATCTTTTAAACACTGTTACATGGTTAAATAAGGAAAGTGAAGTATTTTATGGTTGAGATAACAAAATACGATGCTATCCTTATGATACATTACTAGTATAATTCGCAACCGAGACCACAACATCGCACTTAATCTGTATTTATGAAGCAGAAAGTCTGTTGCTAATTTTAAGAACTTCTATAGTTTGTTTTATTTTGTTTATAGAATGGAATCGAAACAAAACTATCCGAACAGTGTGATGACACTGTCTGAGTTGGAAAGTTTGGCCACTGTGAACAATTGTACAGATGACCTAGACGTAATCTCAAACGAATTGAATTATTAACACCAAGAGTGAGTGCACATCCTGTATCTACACCAGTGTCGTCAATAGGTAACATCTGTAACATCTGCCAGAAGTCCTTTAAGCAGCAGAAGGGATAACTTGGAAAATCATCGCTGTCACCTTAAACGGCAGCGATCAACACCTACTGGCTCGGAACCGAAACGTCACTGCTTACAACCACTGTCAACTGATAATACACTCCACCTGCTCCACCTGCTCGACTAGCAACCTGTAACCGGTAACTGACTCGAGGTATCATAGCAAGCATGCGGTGGTCTACAGAGGACCACAAGTTATTTCTCACTTTATTGACAACTTGCTGGTGGAACAGAAGGTAATTAATAAGTATCTGAAGGACATTGAACCTGTGACACTGACTGGAACTGACGAAAGAGTTTTTCAAATGGCTGATCAATGCCACATATGTTGTCAACCATTCAGTGACCAGTCATGTAAAGTTCGGGATCATAATCACGTGATGTCTGGTTATAATTACCGTGGAGCAGCACATCAGAAGTGCAATCGCCAATACCAAGTTAAAAAGACAAAAGGAAGAGATGGGAAGAAAAGGGAAGAATATTTTATCCCTGTTATCTTTCACAATCTCCATGGCTATGACAACCACTTAATCATGAAAGAATTAGATAAAACAGTCAATCAAAAACTCAAATGTCTGGCTGACAATCTGGAGAAATACATTTCCTTCTTAAATGGAAAATTGAAGTTTATCGACTCCTTGCAGTTTCTGAATTCACCTTTGGAAACTTTGGTGGACAATCTGAGGGCTGAAGGGTCAGCAAAATCTAAGATCTTTAGGGATGAATTTCCACATGAACAGCACATGAGCTTGCTATTCAGAAAAGGAGTGTATCCCTACGATTTTATGATGAATCCTAAGGTGCCATGAGTAAACTTCCCACCCAAGATCACTTCTACAATACTTTAACTGATAGTTCTATCTCTGATGCAGACTATAAACATGCACAGCAGGTTTGGTCTACCTTTGATCTCAAAACCATGGGATACCACGACCTGTATATGAAATTTGACGTGTTACTGTTAGCTGATGCTTTTGACAACTTCAGGGATACAGCTTTGGCCTTTTATGGTATAGATCCAGCTAGCTATGTATCACTACCAGGTATGGCTTGGGATGCTATGTTGAAAATGGGGAATGTAGAGTTGGAACTCTTGACAGATTTAGACATGCATTTAATGATAGAAAAGGGATTGAGAGGGGGTATTTCCATGATCTCGACCAGGTACGTGGATGCTAACAATCCACATGTCAAGGACTATGACCCTAATGACCCTAACTCCTATCTCATCTATCTGGATGCCAATAATCTCTATGGTCATAGCATGTCTCAGTGTCTCCCTGAACGAGATTTCAAGTGGGTGGAAGATGTTGATCAATTAGATGTGACAAGTATCTCAAATAATGCAGATGTTGGATACATATTAGAAGTAGATTTAGAGTATCCCAAGGAGCTACATGACAGTCACAGTGATTATCCGCTAGCCCCTGATGCCATGTTAGTTACTGACGACATGCTCTCCCCTTATACCCAAGAGCTTAGAAAACAGCTGTGCATTAAAGGTAAACCCTCGGAGAAACGTGTTCCCAATTTGTATGACAAACATCACTATGTGTTACACTACATAAATTTGAAGTTTTACCTCAGTCAGGGTATGAAACTGACGAAAACCCACAGAGCCATAACAGATAATCCATTAACTAAAAATTCGTATCTTAGGTGCTTTCATTTTTCTTAAAATGTATCCAATTGACAACTTTTATGAATACCAAATCAAAATGTTATCTCCCTTGTGTCAGCATTTATAATATGACCATGGTCACTCATTTGTCACTTCGCAATAACCTTTTAATTACTTTAAATGAAATGGTTCAAACTTATCTTAATACATTTTTGTTACAGAAAATAGAATGCATGCAATTTTGTTTTAATGCAAAGGAAGGGAAATGAACGAAAAGTGTCAACATTGATTATGTTTGCAATTTGTTGTGCCAACACAAGTATTATTGCACCAGAAATATATCAGAACGCTTACGTTTTGTGTATGACTGTGTATGTTGTTGAATTTTATTTATTTTGACACAAAATATTAAAATTGAAAACATCAATTTACTTGGAAGTAGTATTATGCAAAAAAGTGCTAAGTCATGATTTCAGCGCCCCCCTAGTGTGAAAATGGACCAACATATTTTTGTAAGGAAATAATTTTTGTCTTCGAACCATGCATTTACTTGTCTGAATCTCTAGGGTGAAATAAATCGCTCCCATCTCTTGGACTTTTATTCATCAGATTAAAACTTAGCAACGGTAGGTGACGTTAGAAATTTTTGAACATGCTAAAATAATTCCGCCGTTGCGCTGCCTGAGCGAGCAACGGGGCTACATTGGCAGTACTCCGGTATGGCTTCGTTAATGTTGGTAGAGTACCGGTAGGGCCCCGTAATGGATCGGCGGCTCTCTGGTGGCCTCAATGTGTATCGACGTGATACCGGAGCTCCATCGTCACACCGGTAGTGCATCGGCAGCGCAACGGTATCACTCTGATATAGCTCCGGTCAACAGTGGTACATCGGTATAACATCGGCGGCGGATCGGTAACATTAGGGTGACAAAAAAGTGTTATTCGGTAGCACATCGGCTCTTATATCGGTAGGACAACGATAGGACAACGGTATCACAACGTGAACGCCGATACTACATCGGTATTGCTACGGTGCTTTCTCGCCGGAGCTCCGCCGATTTTCTCACCGTTGTTAATTTTTTGCTCCGGTTTAGTCCTGGTGAGGTACATCGGTAGTGTGTGACAGGCCCTTTACATCACAAGCAAATAAAGCCCTAATGGCAATATACAGGTATCAAAAGAGAGTAGGAAATATTATTTGTACTGATCTTTTCAGGATTTTTGATGCAATGGTTACACCAATATTGTGCTATGGGTCAGAAATCTTGGGAACAACAATTGTAAAACTACTTAAAATGTTCAGATGAGGATGTGAAAATATTTCCTGAAAGTTGGTAAAAGTACATGCAATAGTATGGTACTGGGTGAATGTGGTGGAGCTCTACTTCAGCTTACATACATGTCAAGGGCAGTTAAGTACTGGTGTATATTAATCACTCCAGATAGATATAGGCTACCTCATCAATGTTATTTAATGTTGAAGTCTCTTGATGATGCTGGGAGAGTCATATGGGCTACACATTTCAAACATATTCTATTTCAATTTGGATTTGGTTTTGTATGGATTAGCCAGGATGTTTGGAATATTGACATTGTTATCAGATTATTTAAGATAAGACTTCTTGATAATTTTAAACAAAACTGGTATTCTACACTAACCTCTTCTCATACATGTATAACTACACTACTGCCTAGAAGTTCATTCCCCTTACATGCATCGCCAACACGTTACACAACCAATGTGCAAGCCGTTGACCACTTGTGTGGAACCAGTCCGCCACGCGTGTTACATCCGTGCGCATCGCATTGAACACGGGTGTGCACCCTTTCGTCACTCGAGTGCAACACGTGACATACTCATTACAGGTGAAACAAACTTTTGACCAAAGGAGGACCCATGTTTAGCTAAGTGAGTGAGTGAGTAGGGTTTTACGCCGCTTTTAGCAATATTCCAGCAATATCACGGCGGGGGACACCAGAAATGGGCTTCACACATTGTACCCATGTGGGGAATCGAACCCGGGTCTTCAGCGTGATGAGCGAACGCTTTAACAACTAGGCTACCCCACCGCCCCCATGTTAAGCTGAACTTGAAGGTGGTAACAAGGAAAGAAATGTTTGATATCCTGACGAAAAATGTCAATACACATTGTATCATATGTACTTGCTGATGTCTCGTTTTTAGATGTGATGGAAAATGTGAGTACTGTTGTGGCTTCTACATGATGTTTGCAATGGTGAGAATACATGATCCTGGTAAATGTTATTGCTATTCAAGTGCTTTTTTAAAATTTTGACATTTAAGGTCTGTAGTACGACTTTCAGTGATCATGTTTATGAGGTTTGGCGGAGCATTGTTTTTATTGGACCCTAATTACTTTATGATGGTTGGGTCTCTTTGTCAACCTCTCGTGAAGCATGATGCACAACTTACCGATTACATGTAAGACATGAATGTTTTATCTCACACTCTTACTTCACGCATGGATAGATTCGAGGAGAGTATGGGCAGATTAGAAGACAATGTTTAAAAAAAGCTAAAACAGACGTTTAATGCCAAACTGATAGAGAATCGGGAAGATGTGACTAGGAAAGTGAAGGAGGTGCACGACAGACGAGACATACAGCATATACAGTGCAACGAGAGAGACGTGCTCAATAGAGAGATCAATGAGCTGAGAAACAGAGCTGTTGGTAGAGATGAAGACATATAAAACTAAACATTGTGCTCAGGAATGTTGCAGAAACAGAGGGTGAGAATGTTAGAAATAAAGTCAAAGCCATGATCAAGGATGGTTTGAAACTGAGAGGTAAAGTGATAGACAAAGCTTTGAGAAAACTATCGACGGATACTCGCCACCCAGGGGTGTTAAAATTGAAATCTTGAAAGCTGGGAGATACGAGGAACTATAGAAACGTCTATGTTATGGCCGATAAAACCCGGCAACAACGCAAGTACGAATCAAATCTGAGAACAATAGCTACTGTGGTGGGGGGTGACAAGCTCTCGGTGAGGGGTGCACAGTTGCATCTAACACGATCACATGATGATAACAAACACACCGTCAGAAACACGGACAGAACGGATCGAGGTGACAGTGATATTGACAACCACGATAGAGGCAACAGTACACATGTGCATGACTGTCGGGAGACAGAGAGCAGGCGAGACTGGCTTGATGGAGACAGGAGACCAAGAGCATCCAACAGGAATGGAGGGGACAGGAGATCACCTGCAACACAGACCGGGGACTCTCATCCATGGAGGCAGGATGGTAGAAGATAGGCATTCTGCGGGTTCACGAATGTTGCTGGCTGGACAATTCTGAACAATAGTCTCATATTACGCCGCGAACTGTTATAATCCGGTGACTTAGATATAATTGATATAGCCGAAACTCACCAACGTCAAGACGACGAATTGACAATAAATTGATATACATGGTTCGGACATAACATAACTTTATTGCATAACTATGCTAAACATGGATCTGGAGAAGTAGGATTTCTCATTAGGAACTCTTTTCTTGATAGTTTTAAGAGTGTCGGTATTGAAAATAAATCCAAGGAAGGTATACTTTGGATAGAGCTCTCAGACCATAGTAACAGCAAATTTTATATTTGTGTTTGTTATCTTCGCCCAGAAAATTCGACAAGGCATGTCTGTGCTAGAAAACATAATTGGGGCGAACCGGAATTTGAGCCCACAATCATGGGTTTCTGGCCTGCCCAAGGGACTCGTTATTAGAGTGGACAGTCATGTTAGAACCAACAATGTTGCTGTTAGGGAGAAGGTTGTTGTTTATGCATCTAAGTACTGTACTTCGAATGTACCAGGTGATTTTCTTACATCTAATGATTGTCGTAACCAATTGAATGATATCATTTTACAACTTGAGGCTCCTACTCACTCCCAGATTGATCTCGATACTTGATCTGACAGGTTAACTCGGTTAGTTCATAATGAAATGCACGAGACGTAAAGTTCTCGCTCATATGTTCCTTTTTGGAAGAGGAGTAATAAAAAGAGGCGAGGTGGAAAGGTGGAGGTTTGTTTTGGAATGCAACATGTGAGGCGAAAAGAAAGTGGTGTAAATGTAAGCATGGACCCGGCAGAGTGAGTCTTAAGCATAGTTTTGTTATGAGGAGAAAGGAGTTTGATAAGCCTGTTCAAACAGCTAAGCGCGATATGTGAGTGAGACTAGCAAACAAAAGCAGAGAGACAGAAGCAGATTCCAATGAAAGTTGTGTTAAAGGATGGTACAGTGAGTGAGGAATGGAATACAGTGCTAGATATATGGAAGAGAGATTACTGTCAGTTGCTGAATGGGAATGCTGGATCTTACAGTGAAATTGTGCATAATGACAGACAACATGATGAAGATGTTCATGTCCTTTTCAATGCCAATATCACAATGTTTGAAGTAGCTAGAGCTATAGACAGAAGTCACCGTGGCAAGGCACCTGGCATAGATGGTATTCCTACTGAATGTATAAAATCTCAAAATGTAATATCAGCAATGCATAAAATATTTAACTTTTGTTTAAGCACTGGTAATATTACCACAAAGTGGTCGATGGGAATAAATAACCCTATACAAAAGAGCTGTACATTGAACCCTACAGATCCCTTATCGTATAGAGGGTTAACCCTCACGAATGCAATTTTCAAGATGTACTTTAATGTCCTTAATCAAAGATTACAATCTTGGACAGAATCTAACGGTGTATTGAATGATGCCCAAAATTGTTTTAGAAAAAAGAGGTCCACTATGGACCATATTCACACAGTATGTTCAATTATAGAAACTAGAAAAAGAATGAAAAAATCATGGTTTACTTCTCTTATAGATTTTAAAAAAGCCTATGATTTCTATTAACAGAAATCTGCTATGGCAAAAACTTCACAATGTTGATGTAAATGGAATCATGCTAGTAGCGCTTCAGTCACTTTATGTTAAATGAAGAGTGAGAGTAAATGGTATGTTTAATTTACATCCTGGTTTGATGTTAATCGTGGCTTGAAACAAGGGTGTTTACCGTCTCCTATAATGTTAATTTTTTTCATCAATGACTTGCTGAATGGTATGACTGAATCCAAACTTGGCATTAATATTGATGGTACTATTATTTCTGCCTTAGCGTATGCTGATGATATTATTTTATTTGCAGAATCTGAAGATGACTTCAACAAATTGTTACACATATTGAATAACTTGTGTGAAACCAATGATGCTGTTATTTACGCTAATAAGTCTCATGTTGTACATTTTAGAAATCCTAGCGTCCCAAGAACCACACAACAGATTTGTATGGGTAGTTCGGATTTAAAGCCCCATCTGCGGTAGGAACTACCGCACTCTAGTGGGCGGAGCTTATACGAGTGATCTGACAGGTCAATATGACGTCATGATAACACACACATTTCACTGGTTATTACGTAAACGGGTGACGTCATGTAAACACCCACCCACGTGGGCCGTTTGACAACAAGGACGTAAGTTTTAATGGTAATAAATATCTATCAAACGATTCCAAGACTTTTCAACAAACGCGTAGGTCTTTGGTTTCAAAACCCACCTGCCATGTCGTCTTCACATCTTCATAAAATGATACCGCGGAATGTCCACGATATATCCAACGCAGTCCATAAAATGATACAGCGGAATGTCCACGATATATCCAACACAGAAATTATAGACGTTCTTGTTCTGAGCTATTCTAGATCTCCCGACGACAACGAATTAATACGTTTGTCGTGATGAATATGAACAGTGTAATTGAACAAAAACAACAACATAATATGTGTCACGGCACCAATCGTTATCCTGTGGTGTACGGTATATCTGCAGTTTATAAATAGCATTTCTCACATATACATGGTAATCGGTGATTTCAACAGTGTTTTTCTTCGTTGTGTTCGTCTTGCCTTCATCTGGAATCTGGATGACAACGATCGTGTAAAAACCCCTGGTAATGGTCAAAAATATTTTCACGTGATCAAAGTAGTTTTTTTTGTCGTTTCCGTGACATTTTTTCATTGCCCGTAGCAATGTATTTTGGCACACTTGTCACACTTGTCCGATGAAGCTCTTCGTGCCGAAGTAACTCGATCCGTGAAACTTGGCGGGTCCCAGTGACCCAGATCCCTCTTGATTGGCATGCCAAGGTTCATTTGCATAAGGCCATCCATATTTTTTGTATGTGTTTCTCCCCTCAAGCCTAAACTAACCAGAGAGCGACCGGACGAGATAAAATATATATTACTTATCAAAAAATGTCTTTCAATACTTGTGTAAGTTATTTTATGACATTTAAAAAAAGAGTTTAAACACTTGGTACTAGAATCTAGTCTATGAATTTGTTTATTATGTAGATCGATTCGATTCTTTAATAAACAAAGGAACAAAGATAAAGTTGATCTGGTTCTTTTATAAAGTTGAACTAGTAGTATTTCTTTTAATAGATCGGTGCGCAATTTTCCACAGCGGCAGCAAAATTAAGACACGAAAACATTATATTATTTCACGTCGCAATGGAAATAAGAATATTAAAATACGGACAGCCTCACAGACTTCGAAATGATGTTCAAATAAATATTTGTTCACATTAATTCTGTCATGTGCGAGAAAATGGATTTCAACATTATTTTCATCAAGCTTATTCAGGTCGCTGGCTGCACAGATCATCCTCTCTTGTAAACTACTTCGGCATGAACACATGTTTTGTCGCGAAGCTCAAAGCAACAATGTTTCTCTCAGATACATTTTTTTCTCCATCCATGACGAGCATATGTCATAATGTGCCTCAACAACCTTCCTGGTCAGTTGAATTCAACAATGTTATACACACGGCCTCATTCACAGCTTCATCACAAGATTCCTTCCAAATACCCACCACGTGATCAGGGTTACGACCTTGGGATGAATTAATAAATTAATTTGCACTTTTAGAAAAGATTTTTTTTGGTGAATATTATTATTCAAAAATATCCTGTACATGGTACTTTGGGATTGCACTGCGGATTTATTTTATTACTTTATAAAACTTTTTGTTTTCCCCTTTCTGACCTCGCGATCTCCTAGCAACCACGCCCCATGAGTGCATCGAGTTGCTGCTTACAACTGACAAGAACTTTGCAATTTCGCTTGTCTTCAATATGAGCAACAAAACATTTTCATGTAAATCCTAATTTGACGAAGAGTTGTTCGAGATAATCAGGGAGCCTTTGGTCATTTCGATTGTGACATTGGTGACTTTATCGTGGAGAAAGTTCCAATTCAAGATGACTTCATTCCGATTCACAACTCGAATCGACAAGATGGCGCCTCTCTTCCCGCCCTTGCAAGTGCAACAGAAACTTTGACAAATTCAGTGCCGATTCTTGGGAGTAGTGAATCAGTGTCACAGCGAGATTTCATTGTGGAACCAGATGAAGCCGAATATGTATGTTCACACTTCTTTTGTCAACCATGCGTGACACGGCACAGACAATCGCAGTTAGGGAATGGTGCGGCCACCTTGTTGCAGAAATTCGTCGATTCGAACACATTGTTTCTGGACTGAGCTAAATAAACGAAGTGTTTGGAGAGATCGTAGATACTTGGACTTGAAGAAACGGAATTATACGTTGCAGCAAATGAAGGATTGGTTTGGACAAAACGGGAAAGGGATCCCAGATTGTATTTTAAAATTTGTGCGCGAAGTGTATCCAAATACCGCGAACAAAAAATACATGGGACAAGTGTGGATCTAATGATCAAACTCAGTTTTGTGTGTGAAAATTCTGTGAAAGAAAAGGAAATTCATAATTAAAGTTGTCTTGGAATATGTGTATTGGAGTTTTCGTTTATCGTAAGTACAATATTATCCGGATACGCCTTCTGTAGGCCAAAACATCAAGTATATTCAGTTACTTATTTACCAGTTGCTTATGTGCATTGTTATGTTGATACACGTAACATATTCATCTATTGTAGTCAAGCTGAGAAATATTGGCGCAACTTCTGGTGCTTCAAATTAGGCCCCTTCCTAAACACTAGTTGAAAAATCTCTGTAAAAATTTACGTTTTATGGATATAAATTGATTATTGTGTGGCACAAATCTAACTGTTGAATGCAAATGACCAAAGCTAAACAAATATCTGTAATTTTCGGATTGAACTGAAAGAATCGCGTCAATTTCGTATTTAAGTATCGTTACTGTTACATTAACTGAAACTGATGTTCTGCTGCTGTTCTGCCGTAAAAATATACAACACAATACACTTTGACCACAAATGCATTAAATGTGCCACATGTACGCATGACCATGTGCTTTGCTATTTATAGCGCAAACGTAAATAAGCTCCGCCCACTGTGATCGATGCAGACGCCAAACACGATCGATTCGATTTTTTAGGATAAAACTACAGAAAATTTATTGACTTATATCTTGATATGGAGCCATTTGTTGTATCCATGGTTTGTCACTCAAGTTGATACGAAGTTTGACGGTCAATGGTGATCTTGTTCCTGTATGGTTTTCAAAAAACGTCTCCCGACACTCGGTTGTGTTTACATTGTCAGTCATTGTTCGAAACTGAAACACCGCCACCTTGCGGGCTATTTATAGTCAGGGTGGGGCTTTAAGTGGTGTTAACTGAGGAGTAATAAAAAGAGGCGAGGTGGAAAGGTGGAGGTTTGTTTTGGAATGCAACATGTGAGGCGAAAAGAAAGTGGTGTAAATGTAAGCATGGACCCGGCAGAGTGAGTCTTAAGCATAGTTTTGTTATGAGGAGAAAGGAGTTTGATAAGCCTGTTCAAACAGCTAAGCGCGATATGTGAGTGAGACTAGCAAACAGAAGCAGAGAGACAGAAGCAGATTCCAATGAAAGTTGTGTTAAAGGATGGTACAGTGAGTGAGGAATGGAATACAGTGCTAGATATATGGAAGAGAGATTACTGTCAGTTGCTGAATGGGAATGCTGGATCTTACAGTGAAATTGTGCATAATGACAGACAACATGATGAAGATGTTCATGTCCTTTTCAATGCCAATATCACAATGTTTGAAGTAGCTAGAGCTATAGACAGAAGTCACCGTGGCAAGGCACCTGGCATAGATGGTATTCCTACTGAATGTATAAAATCTCAAAATGTAATATCAGCAATGCATAAAATAATTAACTTTTGTTTAAGCACTGGTAATATTACCACAAAGTGGTCGATGGGAATAAATAACCCTATACAAAAGAGCTGTACATTGAACCCTACAGATCCCTTATCGTATAGAGGGTTAACCCTCACGAATGCAATTTTCAAGATGTACTTTAATGTCCTTAATCAAAGATTACAATCTTGGACAGAATCTAACGGTGTTTTGAATGATGCCCAAAATTGTTTTAGAAAAAAGAGGTCCACTGTGGACCATATTCACACAGTATGTTCAATTATAGAAACTAGAAAAAGAATGAAAAAATCATGGTTTACTTCTCTTATAGATTTTAAAAAAGCCTATGATTTCTATTAACAGAAATCTGCTATGGCATAAACTTCACAATGTTGGTGTAAATGGAAACATGCTAGTAGCGCTTCAGTCACTTTATGTTAAATGAAGAGTGAGAGTAAATGGTATGTTTAATTTACATCCTGGTTTGATGTTAATCGTGGCTTGAAACAAGGGTGTTTACCGTCTCCTTTAATGTTAATTTTTTTCATCAATGACTTGCTGAATGGTATGACTGAATCCAAACTTGGCATTAATATTGATGGTACTATTATTTCTGCCTTAGCGTATGCTGATGATATTATTTTATTTGCAGAATCTGAAGATGACTTCAACAAATTGTTACACATATTGAATAACTTGTGTGAAACCAATGATGCTGTTATTTACGCTAATAAGTCTCATGTTGTACATTTTAGAAATCCTAGCGTCCCAAGAACCACACAACAGATTTGTATGGGTAGTTCGGATTTAAGTGGTGTTAATTGAGGAGTAATAAAAAGAGGCGAGGTGGAAAGGTGGAGGTTTGTTTTGGAATGCAACATGTGAGGCGAAAAGAAAGTGGTGTAAATGTAAGCATGGCCCCGGCAGAGTGAGTCTTAAGCATAGTTTTGTTATGAGGAGAAAGGAGTTTGATACGCCTGTTCAAACAGCTAAGCGTGATATGTGAGTGAGACTAGCAAACAGAAGCAGAGAGACAGAAGCAGATTCCAATGAAAGTTGTGTTAAAGGATGGTACAGTGAGTGAGGAATGGAATACAGTGCTAGATATATGGAAGAGAGATTACTGTCAGTTGCTGAATGGGAATGCTGGATCTTACAGTGAAATTGTGCATAATGACAGACAACATGATGAAGATGTTCATGTCCTTTTCAATGCCAATATCACAATGTTTGAAGTAGCTAGAGCTATAGACAGAAGTCACCGTGGCAAGGCACCTGGCATAGATGGTATTCCTACTGAATGTATAAAATCTCAAAATGTAATATCAGCAATGCATAAAATAATTAACTTTTGTTTAAGCACTGGTAATATTACCACAAAGTAGTCGATGGGAATAAATAACCCTATACAAAAGAGCTGTACATTGAACCCTACAGATCCCTTATCGTATAGAGGGTTAACCCTCACGAATGCAATTTTCAAGATGTACTTTAATGTCCTTAATCAAAGATTACAATCTTGGACAGAATCTAACGGTGTATTGAATGATGCCCAAAATTGTTTTAGAAAAAAGAGGTCCACTATGGACCATATTCACACAGTATGTTCAATTATAGAAACTAGAAAAAGAATGAAAAAATCATGGTTTACTTCTCTTATAGATTTTAAAAAAGCCTATGATTTCTATTAACAGAAATCTGCTATGGCATAAACTTCACAATGTTAGTGTAAATGGAATCATGCTAGTAGCGCTTCAGTCACTTTATGTTAAATGAAGAGTGAGAGTAAATGGTATGTTTAATTTACATCCTGGTTTGATGTTAATCGTGGCTTGAAACAAGGGTGTTTACCGTCTCCTATAATGTTAATTTTTTTCATCAATGACTTGCTGAATGGTATGACTGAATCCAAACTTGGCATTAATATTGATGGTACTATTATTTCTGCCTTAGCGTATGCTGATGATATTATTTTATTTGCAGAATCTGAAGATGACTTCAACAAATTGTTACACATATTGAATAACTTGTGTGAAACCAATGATGCTGTTATTTACGCTAATAAGTCTCATGTTGTACATTTTAGAAATCCTAGCGTCCCAAGAACCACACAACAGATTTGTATGGGTAGTTCGGATTTAAGTGGTGTTAACTGTTACAGCTACCTGGGTTTATTGTTGACTGAGCATCTTGATTATAACACAATGGCAAAGACTGCGGCCAAATCAGCTAACAGAGCGTTAGGTCTACTTATTTCCAAGTTTAAGACAATAGGAGGTCTGCATTTTAGCACTTTTTCTAAGTTATATTACACTATGGTGTGGTCTGTCTTAGCTACGGCGCATCTGTATGGGGTAACCGTGATTACCTACTGTTAATGCAGTACACCACCGTGCCATCAGATTTTGCTCTGAATGGGTGATACCGGGTGGATACCTCCGATTGTCAGACAGTGAATATGTATAGCTAGACAATGGTGTCATTTTTGAAATATGCCTGATGGATTAAATATAAAAAAAATTATGGGCTGAAGGCTTTCAGCCAATCACAAGAACTGGAACTCACGTTTTCAGGCAAAATTGGCCGACCAAAACATACAGCATATTTTCAACATCACCACTGGTTTAAATACGAAAGATATTTCAAGCAAAATACAAGATGTCCTCATGAAAAAATATCTAAAAGCTGCCAGAAATTTCTATGGAAAGATAATGTTCATACTGGTGAAAGTAAACTCCGTACGTATAGGATTTTTAAAGATTGTTATTGCTGTGAAGAGTTTTATGCCCCGGAGTTACAGATCTGCCTGTACAAAATTTAGATGTGGTATTGCACCTTTAAGGATCGAAACAGGCAGATATACTAATGTAAAGGTTGAAAACAGAGTGTGCTTTAATTGTTTTTATTTGTTATTAGTTTGTTGTTTAACAAACCAACAACAAACCACAACAATTAAAGCACACTCTGTTTTCAACATTTGTAATGATCATCTTGAAGATGAAAAACATGTTTTATTCGAATGTCCACTATACATTATTTACGGGTATAATGTCTAAAATGTCCAACTTTTTAAACCTTTCAAACAATGAGAAATTGTGTGTCCTTTTTAAACATGAGGTATATGTCACTGCCAAAACCTGCTTTTCAATATTACAATGCAGAAAGCTATTGCTTTATTGATAAAACGTTTTTATATGTATATATCATCGAGTTCTGTCTATCGTCTCTCATAACTTTACATGAGTGGCGCTGTATTATCATTTTTATGTATAAACGACTATTTTATGCATGTTTTTTTTATGATTTTTACAGCAGTGATACGAAAATAAAATATCTGTCTGTCTGTCTGTCTCAGCTCCATAGCCGTGACGCCTTGTAAAGGGCAGCATTTGTTTAATGAGAGTAGGTCATATCATTGAGGATGCACTTCAGGGAGAGGGTTCTACTAATTACAGTACTACAGGAAGAGACCTGGCCCGGGATCATTAACTAACTTAAGACCATATTTTGTTTTAACTATTAAGATTCAGACTTAAGATCAAGTTTTGTCTTAAAACGGGGATGACGAATCTCAACCTATGAGAATATCTTAAGTCTAAGAAAAAATTTGATCTTAAGTCCTAAGACTGCCCCTGACCAGGCTTAAGACAAAATTTGTTGCAAGAAAGATGGCGGAGGTTGTTCGCCTCATGTGTCGCCTAGGGGCTAAAAAGGAAAAAATACCAATTCAGCGGCCATTTCTACGCTGCTTCAACCCTCTTGATATGTACAACAACGAAGAGCTCTTTAAAACATTTAGATTTCGTCGGTCTACCATTTTTTCCACCGTTGGTTTAAATCGGTGAAGAACTGGCACATCCCACTCAGCGTTCCCACAGTCACCCACCTATTATTAAAGTTTTGACATTCCTTCAGTTTGTTGCCACTGGGGCTTTTCACCTATTAGTTGCTCATTCGTTTTGTGTCAGCTATATTGGGTGGTGTTTACAAAATCACGTTATACGTACACCGGTAATGAGACGCCAATAACATCACATATATTTCACAATCTGCTGCGATACATACATCCTTGAATTCCTCATACGTTTTAGAAACAAATGTCAAATGGTCTTTGTCGCCAATACAAATTATCTAGATGAAATCAAGCAAGCTGTGCTAAAAAAAATGCACTTGTTGGAAATGTAAACAAAGCAAAATTCAGATTTTACACAGTGTAGTATTTTGGACGAGGCATTCGTCTATTCGTTGAATACATTAGCTCAACATTTTCAGAATATACACAAAAAGAGAATCGTAGGAAGAATTAGGGAATTAAAAATAGATACATTGCAATGATGTGATATTTTCAACAGAAATTGTCGAAGTTTCCGTCCTGTGTGACGCCATGACTGACGCAAAATCACGCACAACGACAACGGTATTTATCGGAATTTCTGACTATTTCCGTTGGTTTCAATGAAAAATATAACAACAAATAACAGTACACAGATTGTCAGAATGTGACTGATTACTTACATGTCACATTTATGTATATACCAACCCTGAATCAACGAAACTCCCCTCGTAAAATCCCGCGTAGTGTTGACAATCAACACGCCATTTTGTAAAAGTCGGTCACCGTTAGTAGTGATGTCATACGTCAACATTGTTGTACATATTAGGTAATTACTTGAGGTGAAGGTCTTTGAATGACAGTACACACGATCACTGTATCCTGCTATTTACAGTTTCAATTATGATGTGGCACTCGTGAAGAGCAACCTCCTCGTGGTGAGTGCTGGGTAACGCTAATCGCTCTTCCCCCGTGTGGAACCGGGGTAGAATATTTCCACAGCACCCCATTGCTGGTCGTAAGAGGCGACCGAATTGGGCAACCTGTTTGCCGTGGGTTGCGCCCCTGTGTCGGTGGAGGAAGGGAGTCTGGTGGTTGAGGGCACTGGTTCCTGGAACTGTGTTCCTTTGCCCAACACACCACTTTGACCCTAACTTCACCTAGACGGGTGGTAGAATGGGCCCGGTTCTATCAATCGGCTGGTCATGCCATGCCCTGTGTATGGAAAACATTGATGTCATTCATGTTTTGTATTTTTGACACCTGTAAATGAATGTTCTCATTGGAAATCATATGTACACTTTTGCCTAGTGTCCCATGCCAGAAGGCGGTGGCTCATGGGCCAATCTGGTAATGTTGACCTCCAAACTCAATATGTATCCAATTTCTTGTCATGGGCAGAACCAGCCTGGCACTTATTTTGGTATACAGATATTGCTGTTTGTGTCATATTTTCTGGAGTATAACAACCCTGTAGCCCTGGTGTTTGCATCTTGGAGATCCGGTGCATTGCAACACAGTCTATTATGATACTCCATGGTGGGTGGGGAGCAGGGTTGCTGAATCACTTCAACATAATCATGGCTCACTCACAATCTGGTTCAAAACGACGCCATTTAGACTCAAGTTCGTCCGATGACGCTGATACTCTTCCACCTGATTCCTGGGCTCGATTCCTTGTGATCGAAGCCACAGATCATGAACCGCTAAAGCTGAATCCCTTTGCTATATCCAAAGCCATTCATGGATATTGTGGAGAAGTTAAAAATGTCACACGATTGCGTACTGGATCTCTTCTGGTGGAATGTTCGAGGAAACAACAATCCCTCAATTTATTATCAATTAAACACTTTGCTAATGTTGAGGTTACTGTTTCAAAGCATAGGACATTGAACTCTTGTCGTGGCATTGTTCGCGACAGGACACGCTCCCTTTCGGACATGACGGAAGATGAAATTGTTTCAGAACTCAAATATCAAGGAGTACAAGCCGTCAAACGTTTCACCCGAAAGGATGAAAAATCAAATATTGTCCTAACGAACACATATTTGTTCACGTTTGCTCGTCCATCAGTTCCAACTTCAATTAAAGCAGGTTATGTCAACATCCGAGTGGATGTGTATGTCCCCAATCCACTCCGATGCTATAAAAGTCAAAAGTTTGGTCACGGTTCGAAAACCTGTAGCCGCCCCGTTGTTTGCCATCGTTGTGGTGGCAAACACGAGAGTGCGGAGTGTACTGAATATCTCAAATGTTCAAACTGCGAAGGCCAACATATGGCCTCTTCCAAATCCTGTCCTGTGTATCAAACCGAGACCAAAATACTGAAACTTAAATGTGAAAAAAACATCTCTTTTGCCGATGCTAGAGAGCTTGTTGCCAGTCAGTCAACAGCTCCTTCAACTCTAAATTATTCTGCTGCTGTGTCCAAATCTGCAAAAACATTTTCATCGGTTCTGTGTCAAACCGATTTGACATGGGTCAATTCTGACCGACCTGTTACAAGTGCTTCTGTCCGTGACATTCCAATCTCTGACAGTAAATCCGCATCATCACCGTGTTGTGTTCAGGCTGAAACACAGACTTCATCTGAGGCATCTCCTGACGAGCCATCTGTTCAGGAGCGTAAATTATCCAAAAAGCAAAGGCAAAGGTTAAATAGGAAACAATCACCTAGCACCCTCTCTTCTTCGGAAGTGTCTCTTCAGAACTCCTTTAGTGCTCTAGACATGGAGGTGACTCCATCGTTAGGCACTAGTGATAGGAGTTCATCTTCCTCACGATCACGTGAGAGATCGCCAATCGAGCCGCCATGAGTCACTCATCAAATTTAATTCAATGGAACTGTAGAGGACTTAGGAATAATTACAATGAGTTACAACTCTTAATACAGGATTTTAAGCCATCTGTCATATGTTTACAGGAAACATATTATAAGGATACTGACAAATTTGATATTAGAGGTTATACCCCCTTCAATGTATTTTCCCCTCCTGGTGCTAAAGCCACTGGAGGTTCTTCAATTCTAATGAAACACGGCGTCATCCATAGCCCCGTTCAACTTACTACTCCGCTTCAAGCTGTTGCAATCCGTGTGACTTTGCACATTGTTTTTACATTGTGCTCGCTATATATCCCACCATCTTCTTCTCTCCGACAGTCTGAACTTCAAGCTCTCTATGATCAACTCCCAAAACCCTGTATCATTATGGGTGATCTAAATGGGCACAATCCGATTTGGGGAAGTGTTCAGACAAATAATAAGGGGAAACTTTTGGAAGATTTTATTTCTAACAATGACTTATGTATCTATAACGATGGCTCAAACACTTATCTACATCCCGGTACAGGTACCTACTCTGCACTGGATTTATCACTCACTCACTCTGATTTATTAAACGAATTTGAATGGTCCGTCCACGAAGACCTCTGTGGCAGTGATCATTTTCCAACTATTTTAAAATCTGTCTTACCTTCAGATGTTCCTCCTTCAACAAGATGGAACTTCACTAAGGCCAACTGGCCTTTATTTGAAATGCTTGCATCCAACAAATTAAAACCTCATCTATTTATTGATGCGAATGATCCTGTACAATTATTTTCAGATGAATTAAACAAAATAGCAGATGAATGTATTCCTAAGTCCTCTACAAATCCACATATCTGTAAACCATGGTTCAATAATGACTGCAAACAAGCTAGGAAGGCACGGAAAAAGGCTGAACACTATTTCCGTTGCCATCCTATGGTCCATAATTTGAATAAATATAAAATCTTAAATGCTTAAGCCAGGCGTACGTTTAAACAAAATAAACGGCATTCTTGGCAACATTATGTTTCCAAGATAAACTCACGAACGCCCATGTCCAAGGTATGGAACATGATACAAAAAATTAAAGGTAAGAGTTCTAAATGTAGCGTCCACCATCTTAAGAATGGGGATGAACTATTAACAAATAAATCGGATATTGCAAATAAACTAGGTGAAACGTTAGCTAAACATTCTTCTTCCTCAAATTATGTCCCTCAATTCCAAAAATTTCAAAAACAGCAGGAAAAGAAAACTATAAATTTTAAATCAGATAATGGGGAAGATTACAATGAAATATTTTCGATCCATGAACTTCATACTGCTCTTGGACAATCTCATGATACTGCTACAGGAGCTGATAATGTACACTATCAACTCCTGAAGCACTTACCACAACCGTGTTTAGAAACCCTTTTGTTGATTTTTGATCAACTATGGACAACAGGTAAGTTTCCTTCTTCCTGGCGTGATGCCATAGTAATACCCATACCGAAACCTGGACGGGATCACAGTGATCCCTCAAATTATAGACCCATTTCATTGACCAGTTGCGTTTGCAAAACCATGGAACACATGGTCAACAATAGATTAACATGGTACTTGGAATCAATTATTTAATTACAAATATTCAGTGTGGCGTTCGAAAGAATCGAAGTACCGTTGACCATTTAGTACGGTTAGAATCATTTGTGAAAAATGCAATCATTAATAACCAGCATGCAGTGTCTATCTTTTTCGATTTAGAAAAAGCGTATGTCACAACGTGGAAACACGGGATTTTAAAGCATTTACATGATTTTGGATTGAGAGGCCGTTTGCCTGAATTTATATCCAAGTTTTTAACTGGCAGACAATTTCAGATCCGCGTGGGCTCTACCCTGTCTGATCATTATCATCAGGATCAGGGTGTCCCACAAGGCAGTATTTTGTCTGTCACTTTATTTAGTATAAAAATAAATAGTCTTTCAAAGGTTTTAAGTGATTCAGTAGATGGATCACTTTTCGTGGATGATTTTAATGTTTCTTGTCGAGGAAAAAATATGCATACAATAGAGAGGCAGTTACAAATCTGTCTCAATAAAATTCATAAATGGTCCCTCGAAAACGGGTTTAAATTTTCGAAATCAAAAACTAATTGTATACATTTCTGCAGAAAATATAAGCCGCATAAGGACCCTGAGCTCTATTTAGATGGCACCCCTATCAAAATTGTTAAAGAGGCCAAGTTCTTGGGCCTTATTTTTGATAGTCATTTAACTTTCCTTCCACATATTAATTACCTTAAAGCTAAATGCCTGAAGGCACTCGATTTGTTAAAAGTAGTTTCTAATTCTAAGTGGGGAGGTGATCAAACAACCCTCCTACACTTGTATAGGTCATTGATCCGTTCAAAACTCGATTATGGCTCCATCGTCTACGGTGGAGCCTGCAAAAGTAACTTTAAAAAACTCGATACTATCCATCATCAGGGCCTAAGGCTTTGCCTTGGAGCCTTTAGGACGTCACCAATTCACAGTCTGTATGTAGAAGCGGATGAACCTTCTCTTAAACAACGCCGTCTGAAATTATCGTTACAATATGTCACTAAATTATATTCTAATCAGTCAAATCCAGCTTTTAACTGCGTCTTTAATCCTCTTTACCAAGATATTTATAATAAAAAATCGTCTGTTGTTCCACCACTTGGAATCAGAATCCAGTCTGACATGTCTGCCGCAAATATTAAATTGCAAGATATAGCTCCCTTTCAACTGTTTAAATCACCTCCTTGGCAAGGCCAGAGGTAGATCTTTCCTTAACAAAATTAAAGAAATCAGTTACTAACCAATTAATTTATCAACAAGAATACCATCAATTAAGAAACACTTACGACACTTATAAATCTATATTTACAGATGGATCCAAGGATGGTGGCACAGTTGCTAGTGCCACCGTCATTGGATCCAGAACATTATCTTCACGATTACCTGATAGCAGTTCCATATTCACAGCAGAGGCAAACGCCATTTTTACAGCACTAAAATATATCAGTAATCAATCAAAACATACACAATTCATTATTTTCTCTGATTCACTTTCATGCCTTCAGGCAATTAAAAATATGTCATCCAAACATCCACTTTTAATCCAAATTCTCGAATTATTTAATGATCTTGCTACTGGCCAATATGGTTACCAAGCCATGTTGGCATCACTGGTAACACAATGGCCGATGCTGCTGCTAAAGCAGCACTCACCAAATCTGTGACACCACTTCTCATACCCTACACTGATCATAAACCTGCAATTAGATCTTACATTCGTGATCTGATGCAAAAGAAGTGGGACACCCAAGTAGGTATCAATAAATTACATGAAATTAAACCAAATATCGTTTACACCTACTTGGGCTGTCAGTCCAGATTTGAAGAGGTCATTATGCGACGATGTCGTATTGGCCACAGCAGATACACAAATGAATGTTTATTAAAAGGTGAGTATCCTCCGTTTTGTATCCCTTGTGATGAAAGAATCACGGTCAAGCATGTCCTGCTTGACTGCATTGATTTTTCCATCAAAAGGGATAAATATTTCAATTCGTCATCTATTAAGGATCTTTTTAGCAGTATCGATTCTCGTTTAATCATTGGTTTTTTAAAAGAAATAGAGTTGTGTGCAAAATTTTGATTGTGTTTTGTGAAATATAAATATTTTATGATCGGTAGATTAAATTAGCAACTGAGAATGTTCGTGGCTGTATCCTCGAGGGGGGTTAAAGTACTGTAAAATTATTGTCCTCCTGAGAGGGTACATAAGTTCCACTTCTTTCAAGGTAAATTTAGAACTACCGTGTTTTTAATCGTAGAATATGTGTCATTTTAAGATGTAAGGCTAACTCTGCCAATAATCACCACCACTTGAAGGGATGATGTAAATCCTGCTGGGACCCATGCAGGTAGCTAAGGTACTGTAAGTCCCCATGGTCCCCAGTATGGTGATCTCCCTTCAGGGGCTGGCGATCTATAGCCCGTTTTTATCATGTTATTGTTATGTATAAGTGTTATCTTTTTTATGATTCCATACTAGTTTTAAAATCTTTTTCTGTGATAAGTCTAGTACTTTTTACTGTCCTTCGTTGGCAGGTTTTTATATAAGTATAATTGTATTTATAAACATAAAACCTTGATAGTCACGATATGGCTGCAATATTGCCGATGTGACTTTAAATATAACTCACTCACTCAATTATGATGTAGATCGTGCATATCTTTGGTAAATTTTTTCACACATTTAATTTCACTTTTGATATTAATCAATGTTCAATATGATATCATACGTAGATATAGGCCACAACATGTATGAACCTTTAATAATCTCCTGTTTGTTTGAACATTGTTTACATATAAAATTGATAAGTTTATAGTGTCGTATGCGACATTTCTTTAATTTTGACAAGTGTTAGTAGATGATATCAAACTGTTTACTATATTTCTCCAAGAATTGTTACAGGTTCAAACATATAACCCGTGGTGGATGATTATACTTATATGATTATCCTGATAATTTTATACCAAGAGAGCTTTCTTCGCATCTTTTATTGTATAATTTTGAGACAAGATGATGAGAAATAATTACATAATAATGAACCAATACATGTCCAATATTGAATAATAATTTTGTTTGGTTTGAAATAATCTTTTGAGTACTTGATTATGAAAAATTGATGCCAAAACAGGTGCGTTTATGGTCCAATTAAGATACACTGTGAATTAACGAATTGTTTATCTATTCAGACATTATTTACATGGTAAACGCAGTCGTTTTATGTTGTGTCGACAAATCGTAAAATTCGGTTTTACTCATCGACTTTTTTTCATACCATGAACGAAAATTAGGAGAGATATATCTCAATCAAAATACCAGTATCGTCTTTCTCCGACGTTATCAAAGACATACATGCAACCACGACGTCAAATAGAATTGTGTCATATTCTTAGTAATTCATTACATTTGATGATACTGCTAGTGATCCAATTATAAAGGTGCAACATTAGTCATATTACACTTGCACAATCAGGAGAATGTTGGAATCTAAGGACTAATTTATGGTTTAGATAGGGCCATCCATTTCGCGATTACTTACTTTTTATGAAGTACCATTTCATCATTTCTGATGGGGTTTTCTATGCCTAAACATCTACAGTTTTAATATCGATATTTGTGTTGGAATTTCTGGGTTCCTCGTGAACAAAACACCACGAAAATACATTGTCTTTACCCACAGCTAATTCTCACCAAGTGACCTTAGTTACAATAAACTAGGGGCGGTCGGGTAGCCTAGTGGTTTAAGCGATCGCTCGTCACGCCTAAGACCCGGGTTCGATTTCCGACATGGGTACATTGTGTGAAGCCCATTTCTGGTGTCCCCCGCCGTGATATTGCTGGAATATTGCTAAAAGCGGCGTAAAAAACATACTCACTCACTACAATAAACTAGTGCTAAGCATAGCGGAGTTATGCCCCCTTTTCTTTGAACGTGTGTAACCTCTCTGTCGCCTTTTGAAGTCATAGAGGTAAATCGGTTTTCGTCATTTACGGCAGGCTATTTTTTGCATTGAATTTATGTCGTTATACATACGCATATAACTCCATTTGATATATATTTATGTCGTTCAAATATTAGGCAGTATTTTGTTCACTCACAGTTTCGGTAAATCTGCTAAATAAAAACATGGTCGCACAGTTCTTTCATCGATGTATGCTAAAAAGCGGAGACATTTCCTGTTTTTCGACACAGAATAAATTCTCGGACAAAACGTAGCAGCGTCTTTTTTTCAAACCGGTTTGATATTTACAGTTAAATATACACCATCAGACAGGAAATTTAATATTCTACATCTCTGTGTAAGTTTATAGCCGGAGGTACATCCAGTGCCGAGTGAACGCAATTCTCGAACAACCCTCACTTTTCCGATCTTAGGAAAATGAGCGTCAGAAAAATCATCGGCATCCAATGATTACCGTAGCACGGTATAACGTGCGCGTGTCCCTGTGACGACGGTCTTAGACATAGACTTAGCTAAGATTTGCTAAGACCGTTTTAAGATTTAGTCTTAGACCGAATCTTAGCTCAGCAAAAGCTAAAAAACTTAAGACAAAATTCGTGCTTAGCAATATTTGAGCTAAGACCACTTTCATTATCCCGGGGCCTGTAGACGTGAGCGCGGGGTTGTGTATAAGATGGCCGTTGCTTAATGGCCGCCAGGAGAGGTAAACATTGAGCTAAGCAGTGTTGTTTTCAGGGGCTTGTTGAAGAAATTCCAAGCGCTATTGTCAATATATCTTCTACTTGATCTTAGATGCATCATTTTGGCATTTACAATATATATATTTTTAACGTACATAAATAGTTTACTCGTCATATGTCATGAGTATTTTCCAATTCTATTGAACTTACAGGCAATAAATGTAATTTTTGGTAAATATGAAACGTCTCATGTAAAACATGAAGTAAATACGATAGTAAATAATAATATTCAAATCGCATTAGAATACAATCATAACTAGATACATATAAAATCCTAAAGCCTGTATTCCACATTCAGAGCCAGGAGGAAAACTCATTAAATAAAGGGAAGAAGTTTGCCTTTACATATATGTAGAGACATCATCTGAATATGACTATATATGTAAATGTCACGATACTGTAGCTATCTACACGAAGTATTAAAAAATGGACATAAGGTCACGGAGACGAAAGCTATAGATACTATACCATATTCGATGTTTTAGGTGATAACGTATATTATTTGATATACTAAATTCAGTTATTGATATCTTCAAATCGACTTGCAATTTCAGTGAACATTTCATTATATAATAAAATCAAATTTGTGATATAAATTCTTTCTTTGGTATCCATAAATGAATTATTGATATCAAGTAAGGAAAAAATTGTGAAAAGGCGCCCTATATATTGTTCCTTGAGGATTGTATTGAGTAACGCGATTGCATCACGGCTATAATGTTTATTGCTAGTCTTTTTTTCGGCACCATCATTTCTTTCCTCATGAAAAAGGGTTTATAAAATGGCAACTTATAATAAACCAAAGAAATAATACTAACCCGACCTGCATTTATTTATCTCTCTGTCATTATTATCGTTAACATGTGTCTACGTTTAAGTGTACATACTCATAATGTACATCGTACTGATTAAGGAATGACACATTATCGTAACATATATACACTGTATATACATGTAGCTCGCAAGTATTTTAATTCTATTGCACCCGTTACCCCGAATTACTGTGCAACGGTTCACCTCTTGTTTTCAGACGTGCCCATTCAGACAAATAAGTCAGGTGTGACAGTTATCATAATCTCACCGGTTATAAAGATTTGATACATGCTGATTGACACTCTTGATGGGTCAGTGATTAAGACAACAGATCAATACACACGCTTCCTACCTATTCAGTAAGTACGTGTGATTACATGGTTGTATGTGTCCATGGTATGTATGGCTGTATGTACCATTACATGGATGTATGTTGGTTGCTTTGCTGTTTAACGCCGTACTCAGCAATATTCCAGCTACATGACGGCGATCTGTAAATAATAGAATCTGGACCAGACAATCCAGTGATTGATATCATGAGCATCGATCCACGCAATTTGGATCGATGACATGCATCAACCAAGTCAGCGAGCCTGACCACCCGATCCCATTAGTCGCCTCTTACGAAAAGCATAGTCGCCTTTTACAACAAGCATGGGTTGCTCAAGACCTATTCTACCCCGGATTTTCAAGGATTCAATTGATGTATGTAAATTATGGGTGTGTATTTATGTATGCGTGCGTGCGTATGCAAATGTATGTAAATGTATGTAAGCCTAGATTACAAAATAAATGCCTCGGTCGTTTGAAGCCAGTAATTGTAATAATATATTATAATTTACAAGACAATTAGTTTTCGTGTATAAAGAGAAATAAGGGTATCAACCATATAGGTATAACCTAATAAAACAATGACCGCGCCGACTTCGTACTCAAAGAAATAATTTCTGAACACAAAGCACACTTGAACTTCACTTTAAGGTAATTTGACGACATAGATAACCTCAAAAAGGAAACTTATTATCATATCACATTAGGTAAAGTCATTATTTTCATATGTTTTAAAACATAGATTTCCATTAATTTTGTTACATAATGATCGTGCATGCATATCAACATTTTACATAAAAAAATAAGATTGTCAAACAGGTCAAGGTGCCAATATAATTATCATTCTTAAAATATTACAGACATTACAATCAAACATCAGGTGCAGTATCATTTGAAATACAAAGTTAGTAAATCAAACAAAATAATGAATACAAATCTTTCCTAAGTTAAACAAATATTGCAGTAAAGCGTCTATATCATATCATATCCAGCCATCATGTCAGAAAATAAAGTTGCTGATGTGTAACAGTATTTAAAAAGTTTAAACGAAATTACTTGATAACGTCCTTCAAATTTATCACATAACATCTTATTATGCAAAAAATCTGGTAATTTTACAATATGTAAAATAAATGGGGTGCAATCATAGAAAATACTGTGCTGTATCATCGAAAATATATTATTTGTGAACAATTAGTGTCAAAACATTTGTATTCTTGAAAACAAATGGGGGGAGTCATTTGAGCCTGGGGCGTTATCTGAGCCTACGCAGAGGAGTCGTTTGGGCCTAAGGGGAGTCATTTCAGCCTCCTACACCGGGAAGGAAGCCTACTCTCGCAGTAGGTCACTAGAGCAGAAACTGCTCTTGTGGAATAAGGTGAGTATAGCAGACAAAGTTGGGGGAATATCGACTGTTTTGTGAAAACAATGCTTCAGAAAGATCGCATCCTGTCCCTGTGAACAAACCTACAAATTACGGATTGAACGCCAAAAGTGTCTGTCAGGTTTCTTAATGTTAAATTACTTTTGCTGGAGAATATGTTTCTTGTACGAGTGCTATGTTAAGGCTAGGCTTTACTTCCGTTTGTCTTTATTTACCAGGCCCCTTATGCTAACAAATAGCCTAACTGTTTATATTACTATGTCCTGCTATGCTTTAACTCTAACAAAGCTATAAACTACTATTATATTAGGCCTTAATCTTTCTCCCTCTGTAACACAAGCCATAGGTTCTAGTATTATATTTAATATATCCGTATATAAATAAATCATTTATAATATATAGTCAAAATATATAAATATAAATCTACTATACTCCATGATATTCTATAATAGTCTATGATACTCTATAACACTCTATAATATATTACAATATAATACTCTATAATGGAAAGGAATGGAATAGAATAGAATATGGTTTATATATATTGACTGTGAAGTCAACGTAAAACCTATAACTCATGATAATAATCTTTGACAACTTTCAATTGGTGACATATTGATGAACTTAGCAAGTGTTTATTAATTTTGATATTCATATTATTATAATCTGTCAAATTGTACATACATTTGTGTGTTAAATCATAAATATTCAAAGGGACTGTTCCTCACACCCATCAATATCTTACTGAATCAACATTAGTTTATTGTATGAATTATATGAAGATCTCACTAAGTATATGTTTTATATTTTGCGTGCATGAAAGATGGGATTAAGGGAGAAGGGACATATTTTCCTAAAAAGTCTTCAATAACAATTGGAAATAGCTGAACCTGTAGACAGCATCAAATCCGTCATAGATGAGACAGATCTCACAGGGTAACATTCAAAAGGCTCACTACCTTGTGATCATGTTAACGTTTTTCTTAACAGTTAAGAAACAGAGAAGAAATTTGAAGTGAACAACATTGGAAAATCAGAGAAGAAATTAATAGTCAATGTTTTTTATCATAAAACACTCTCTGGTCGGTAAACAACAGTTGTTTTTTTAGTGCCTTAGAAAATCTCCTTCTTGAGGGTTGTTGTAAGGTCCACTACTGCCAATTTGTCTAGTCAGTTACCCGTGATTTAGTTCAACGTCTCCAAAAATAACATCATTAAAATATTGTACAGTTGTTGGCATCGTCGTTATAGTATAAAACACAAGCACGTTGCCAGAAGTTCTTAGCCTAACCTCCATACTGGATGGCCTCTTTACAAGCAGGTTATGTCGCCTAATATGGCCGACTTGATCGAGTCCTCGGGGTTGTAGAAAGAGACCTACTCTTGCCAATATCACCTCTTAATCGTCCAGGATCCCGCCTAGTACCTTTTTTGAACAACTGGTGATAATGTTGGCTTTAGGTAGCTTGATTATAATTGCTAGTTGGACCTGAGACTCACTGTCGATGTGCAGCTGGCTGCGGCAGGGACATGTAATTCTAATAACAACCACCAGTCGGTTGTACATTTTATGTTAGGTCATGCGAAAATATTGCTGTTATTGTTTATGTTAACCTTCATAACATTTATGTCACTACATCAAGATAAGGAACACACATAGTATATTTTTTTCCTTATCTAGCTTAGTGACATAAGTATTATGATTTTTCTTTAAATATGTAATTCTTATGTACTCCATAACTTCTAGAATGCCAAACAGTTACTAAATATATAGCCAACTTTATGGAGGTGTTCAATTCCAATAGTTTCATAAAACATGGTTGGGGTATATCTCTTGCTGCTGTTACAAAATCATAATACTTAAATCATGAAAGTGTCGATCCAGGAAGAAAGAAAAAAGAAAGAATAGTCCATCTTCCTCTTTGAAAGCTTTGTTACAACAAGGTGCAAGGTGCGATGGAAGGCACCTAACCAGTTCCATTCTTGATATATGCAGCAAGCTATGCGCTTTTGCAGCCACTTCAAGACAGAAATCAAATCAAAGGTATTCGTATTTCCACTGTTGAAGGTTTCAATCGGAATCAAGATTGAGATTTAAAATCCCAACTGTCTTACAACAGCGCAAAGATCAGTTTGTGCAAGTGGAATATGACTCAGGCATGTATTTTGTAAAGTGGATTGTAAGCGCCTATGGTCGATGGTAACTAATGATGATCTGTGCAAGTGGGCCCAGTTCATAAAAAAGAGCATCACAAGAGGTTGTGTTTTACGTGCTGCAGTCATGTTGTTACATACGAGAATGAGCATGTTAAAATCACTTGAAGTCGACAACTGACAGGGAAAAAAGCAGGCTGACTGCAATGGCTTGCGACTTGCTGCCATGGAAAGATCTGATAAGAATAGCAGTTGCCCTGTCGCGGTGCTGCAGGATCTGTATTCAATAATTAAGGAATGCACAGAAAGATTTTCTTGTTTTACGGAAAAATCTCTGGTGTTTTTGCTGGCAGGATTTTCATGCCATATGAAAAGGGGTATACTTCAACAGACTGGAATAAGAAGAATTTCTTGGGATGTTTTTTACATTAAACCAAGAGTATCTCATGGTTCAGAATTGTTCATAATGATGTTTAACATTAAAGATTAGTGGCTGTCCTCTTGTTTGTTTGTTTTACCTAATGACAGCAGTCGGTGTGAATGTGTATATAAAATGATTTCATGGATCTCAGGAATATTTGAATGAAACAGAAATATTGAAGTAAGAAGTTTTATGACATGTCAATATTACAAGCAAATTCAAGAAAAGTCATGATTGTGGATTATTATACCTTTCTAAATCCTAATCATGACGATAGTTGCTTGACCAACGAAAAGTAAACACATGCAATAACAGTGTCAGAGCTATGCAGAAAGTTGTCTCTATTTGAACAACACCACATGTACATTGGAACTACATTTCCAATAAATCAAAAATATATCCATAAATGTGTTAGTCGTGGTATTTAACAGTTTCTAAAATGTCTACCAACAAATACATTGTGAGAAAGCTAATCAAGATGTCAAGATTATCAAACAGTGTGAATATCAAAGTGATATTTCAGGCATTTGGTAGGCAACAGATATGTATCAGATAGTAGACGGAACTTTCTGAATATTACCTACCCTGCACCACCAGATTCTGTCCACAGTCAGGGATGATTGGTCCCTCTGATCCTGGAGAGCCTCTGTAACACTTGTAATGACCTTCGTCTTCCCAACTTACATCAGAGAGCACGAATCTGAACAAACCAGTTCCCGATGATGATATGTTTCCAGTGAATCTCAGTCTAGATGTGAACTTGTCACTGGCAGCTCTGACATCATTGTGGCCTGTGACGTGAAGAAAGCATGTCTTTGTCTCGCTTTTACAGACACTGAACTCCCTAGTCCCAGGCTCCGGGAGAGTCCATGACAACGTAGCATAGCTGCCGACCCTGACATGTTCAGTTGTGGGCACTGGAAAAGAGAAGATTTATGAAAGATTGACAGAGGTTAGACTTGCAACATGTATCACTTATTAAACGAAGAGTGTGACTTAATCATGAAAGTTTGTTTGCAACAGCAAACGCAACATATCACATTGAGTAAGGTCAATGCTCCAGCAGTGTACCTTGTATACATGTAACATCCAACTGATTACTGAAAAACATCATATTAACTAACAAAATGTCAGAGCTCACATTAAAGACATAGTCACAAACACGTGAATAAACTATATATGTGGCAGTGTTGTATGTACAGGCACTCTCTGTATTTTGCATATTTGTAAATATTGCATTGAAATGAAGTATTGGCCTATTAATGTAGTAAACATTTACAGCTGTTGTACTCTACAATGTTTTTTTCAACAGAAACGTAACCTATGTGCTTTTTTACTCGACTCTATATTTAAGCCTTAGCTTCAACAATTATTTGTTGTGGGGTATGATAGGTAGGCTGGGTCATTCTAGAATGTTTTCTGTTGTGTCTTTGTTTAAGTCACCTTACACCTGATTGTTCCAGTCTAGACATCCTAGCACTGAGCATTTTACATGCAAACCAACCATTACACCTCAACGTATTGAGTGACCACAACCGTCCCTTGCTTGGATTTTAAGTTGATCACTAAGATCCTCCGTACAAGTTAGTGTGATATACCCTTCAACAAAAGAAACTTGACATAGATGTAAAACCACTTTTCTCAAAATATCCAAACTCATTAAATGAAATGTGATTAGAATTAGTCAAACAGAAGGAGGATGTTTCCATAATTCGCGGAAACCACATAAATGTAGCGTTTGGGGATCAATTTTACAGATTCATCCAAACGCAACGGGCTGTAAAAAAAGTACAGCACAGGATCCAGCATTTATGCATGCATGCACCCCTGCTTAAGTGGTATAAAAAAACACATCAACGGGCGTTCATACAGACCTTAAAACGACAGTAGACGCGGTGACAGAATGCCAAGACTGAATACAGCTAGACGTCACAACGCACTTGGCAGATTACAAGCTGGAGCAACTCAGCAATATGTGGCCAGGCACCTTGGCGTATCCTAACAGACACTCTCCGCATTATGGACCCGGTACAACAACACCAACAGAGTTGACGACAGACCAAGGTCAGGGAGACCAAGGGTGACAACGCCAGCACAAGATCGATACATCCGACTGTATCACCTACGAGAACGCACTACCACAGCAACGTCTACAACCACACAGATCCCTGGGCTACGCAGAATTTCAGATCAAACAGTACGAAACATATTGAGGGAGGCCGGACTTTTTGCACGAAGACCTGTTCGACGTCATGTACTGACCCCACGTCATCTTGCAGACCGTCTGCATTGGTGTCAATAGAGGGTGACATGGGCACGTGCAAGGTGGAGAAATGTACTGTTCACTGATGAGTCACGTTTTCTACTCACACATGCTCACACGTGTCTACAGACGTCGGGGTGAACGTTACGCCCCCAACTGTGTGCAACAGGTCGTCACATTTGGCGGCGGGGGTGTCATGGTATGGGCCGGAATTCATCACGGTGGTAGGACGCCTATCGTGCATGTGGCAGGTACATTGAGACGTTACAGAGACTAGATCCTTCAGCCTTACTTTCTGCCTCACTTCAACGTTCACGGAGGGCAATTCCAGCAAGACAACGCTCGACCGCATATTGCACGTGTTTGTCAGGACTTTCTACAGTGCAACAACATCCAGACTTGTCCCCGATTGAGCATGTGGGACGAGTTGGATCGACGCGTGCGCAGAAGGACTCCACCACCCCAAACACTTCCGACGCTTCTTGTGGCACTTCAGTATGAATGGCAGCACATTCAACAGCGTGTTATTCACAACTTAATTGCATCTATTGGTCGTCGGTGTCAAGCGGTAATTGATGCAAGTGGTGGTCACAACTGATACTGACATTTCCTGTGCCCCTGTAACATTAACTCTATTGGGTACGTGTGTCTCTCTGTGCGACGATTAACACTGCAAACACTAAAACGTCGGATTTTGTCGTATATGGTCATTGGACGGAAAAACTACGTTATTTGGAAGCTTTCAAACCATCGTTTTCCCATCCAAATAAAGTCGTTATTTGACATCGGAATTTACTGGGAGAGAACGATATCATCAAGCTCCTCCCTTTCTTGATTGACATTGTCAATCAAGCAACAGCCTCTACCAGTGTTTATACTTCTCAGATTTCATTGGTCAGTTCTCGCGTGTTAGATTACAGGCCGGAGTTTGACGCTGTACTCGTACCGCTTAGCGGAAGTACCGAATTCAATCGTTCTGCGCATGCGGATTGTTGAGTACCTTGTCGATTTTTTCTTTTCTGTGCACGCACGATATTGCGGATTGTTTCCTTTAATGTCACCACTATTTGAGGGTGATTCATAAACACATTCGCATGGACGGAATCGTACAATTCGCTATCATTTACGGTATATGTACTTGATCGTCACGCAATTTTAGTCAAAAATAATTAGGAAACCGCAAGGCGAAGGAACGGCTAAATATAGGAAAAGGATTAATACTTTTGCAATCTATATACTCATGAAATCCGCAAACTAATATCAAACTGAACCTGAATAATATGCTGGCTTTCAAAACTTATTTTTGTGGAAGGTGACCTTGGTGTATATTGCCAGATATTATATGCCTATTTTTTTCTTCTGATATTGCTTGGAATTTATGAACATATGTCTATTAATAATGTTAAGGTTCGTCCGCCTTCCAATTGTCCGATTTCATATTTGCATATGACAATTAAGCAGTAATCTGCATAATATTCTAATGTAGTCAACCAAGTTCTGTTGTTGTAAACATATAAGTGTCAAATTCCAAACCTGTGATGTCTTTTGAGACTAACACTTAACGCTTAGTCTCTGAAAATATATAATATCGATAAAAGCAAATAACTCCATTTTAAAATTGAAGGGGAGCCCCAGTGAGATGGGAGATTCAGAGATGAAACTGAGGAAAATCTAGGGCTCCGCATTATGGCAAGGACTTAGCAAAAGGGAAAATGATATGGTTCAGGGAATGTGAGACGGATATGGTTGGTTCCCCCCACACACACCACGGAACTAAAATTGCCTTTGCCTGAATAGGAATGGCTCTGGTCAACTCCGCTGCGCTACCAGGGGGCATTCGGCATTCTTTGTGGCTTGTGCACGCTGCTGAAATGTTAATGCGTCCAAAGATGTCGGACAAGTGAAATCGTGTGATATCTGGCTTTTTTACGTCGCTATCTCTTTCTTGATTATCTATAAAGTCATTTTATAGTTACACGATTGAGAGGGAACTTAATTCCAACATTTACAACCACACACGCACGCACGCACACACATATACATTTTACGTTACACGGCCCTGAATTGAGAAGACGTGATCACGAAGCTCATCCATATTAGTTCCCATCAAAAGCCGAACATACCTTTAATGTGCTTTCTTGCATCAGATAAACATTCACTGACGAATTTGATATAACTTTTGTTAACAATTTAGACATAAACTGTGAATTATGTCTCGTGATTTGGAAGACGCGAGTGACTATGTGGATGCTGTGTTGTCACAGCTGGGTGTACTTCCGTTGGTACCCTTATACTTCTGCGAACCTTCAGCTGCTAAAATACAAAAAAATAGACGTACATGAATTTGAACAGTCTACTACTCCTTATGGTTGCGGGGAAGGTAACATTGATTGTGACAACGTGTGTAACGAGTGTGTTAATAACTAACTCAGACATCCGAGCAGAAATTAACACAATGAGGAGAACGTCCGACAACTAGAACATTCCCATACAATATTCACTGACAGCCAATCATACAAAGAGGCTGGAAGCTGTTACGAGCCAAGTGAATACTAACTTCGCGAATGCTGTGAAAATGACTAGTGACAGTGACTGAGATCGGAGTATTGTCATTCGAAATTTGCATGTGACACTCGAGAATCAAACGATAACAACGTCACAATCCAAGTTGTCAACAAACTATTTCGAGACGGCTTGATATTTGCCTATGTGCGGGCGGCAAGTGCAAAGCAGATGACACGCAAGGATAATAAGCCAGGGATTGTTTTGGTGACACTAGAGACAGTCGAATACGAGAGAAAGATGGTGTTGAAAAAAAAGAATCTGTATGCCATAAAGGCTATTCAAGCGTGTATCTAGATCACACACTCTCCAAAGCGGACTTGACGTCTAGATGGAGTGTGCAAACAATAATTAACGAACTTGGTCATGGTAAAAAGTTGCGTTTCCACGGAAAACGTCACGTAGCTACCAAGAAATAAGGGTCAGTGCGGGTGGATACTGGAATCCAGGTGGATAATCACAGCAGGAAAGCTCTAACAAACAATTTACAGATTTTTTTTTGAAAAATCTTGAATACAACATATTTGGTGTGTGTGTGAAACGTTTCTATGAAAGGACGACGCCCTTAATGTTTTACTTGAATAGGCAATAATAGGAATATCACTAACGGGTATGTTGGGTGGGGTTTTTTTTAATTCTTGTTTTAAAGACTTTTAATGTTTACGTTTTAGACAATGACACAGATAACATTATTTGGTTCAAGGTAGCATCGTGCGTAGATTCAGATTGTGTACTTGTTATCTGTGTTTGCAATCTTGTGCATGCTTGTTCCAGTAGGGCGAACGACAGTGAGAGGTTTTTGTAAGTGTACGTCTACCAAAACTTGAGTTCTGTTCGTATCGGTGGTGATTTTAATTCTTGAATTGGCTCAGAAAAGTATCACATAGGAGTGATAACACAGTAACACAGAGAGAAGTTATCTTCTGTAACGAAAATACATTTGGTCATGTATTAATTTACTTTTGGGTTAACTGCAACCTCTGTTTATTAAACGGCCGCATTGGTTAAAAAAACTTCTCGTATGTAAGGAATGGCTGCTCTGTGGTCGTTTATGTCATAACATCGTCATTAAACGAAGACGTGTGCTAAACGGTCATTTAACCGATGAATTCCTTATGCATTGCGGTGAAAAGCAAGGTTGCGTGTTGTCGCCGACGTTATTCTCAGTTTTTATTAATGACTTGGTTGATGATATTAATGACCTAAACTGTGGTATCAATATTGATGGATTTATGCTGATGGATCTGTCTGTATGCTAGCACGAATACAGAAACATGAAGGCGGATATAGTTATAGTTTGATGGATGTTAAGGAATGGTGGGAGGAGGGTGTATTTAAGTAAGCATGAACACGGATGCATAAGGGGTGGATGTAGAGGTATAGTGAGAGAGGTGTGTATGTATGTAAGGATGAGTACGGATACATGAGGACGGATATAGTAATACAGTGTGATGAAAGGTGGGGAGGGTGGGAGGGGAAAGCATGTGTGTGTGCATGGGAATACCAGGGTTAGCATAGATATAGTGAGAGTGAGCATGGTTTTACGCCGCTTTTAACAATATTCCAGCAATATCACTTTGGGAGACACCAGAAATGGGCTTTACACATTGTACCCAGATCTCTCTTATCTGTCAAAACCATCGACTTAATTGCCCTCACCCCCTGCAGTTTTCTGTCCCATATTGCCAACAAGGTCGACCACAAGGGCGAGGGAAGGGTCGCCTATTTTTGCACTCCCTCTGTCCAGTTATACTGTGCCTATCGCAATATGTTGTGAATGAGTAGCCTTGCTGTGGCTAAACATGTTGTTACAATTTTGCAACAATTTTGATATGTAAACCACAAATATAGTTCAGTTTTATGTCATCTTAACACACCCTTTGAATCCAACTTCGGGTTAGAATAGGTCTTCAGCAAACCATGCTTGCATTTAGAGGCTTGTATGCTTGTAACCAGCGACAAACGAGATTGGTTTGACAGGCTCGCTGATTTGGTTGATGCATGTCATCGTATCCCGATTGCGTGCATCAATGTTCATAATATCAATCGGTAGATTGTCTGGTCCAGACTCTATTACTTACAAACCGTCATCATATAACTGAAATATTGCTGTATACTCTGTTAAACCAAAAACAAAACAAAAATATACCAGAATCCTACTTACACATAATCAAAGTTTCTTTTGAGCTGGCATGAATATTATAAAATAATTAGCAATTAGATATGCTCACAATTCCCTCTATTGTTCTTCATGAATACTGTAAATCATGAAATTAAGGCAATAATGAGTCACCACATTAATGCAAGTATCGACCCCTGTTCAGAAATGCGTTATGAAACTAATGAGAGTAGTCTTGCAAAAAAACACCCACACTGTAGACTCAGAATTCCATAATGTAGCATTGGCTGATAGATGTTCGACCGAATAATATCATTTGTTATCGTCACAAATTTAACTTAGACTGCTGATCTAATTCCCATTAAAGTATGTTAAAAAGTCAATAAGTCCATGGGCTTCTTCACTAAATGTATAGTGTAGAGGATAAGGATATTAAGGATAAGTTACATATTTTAAAGAATTATGATTTTATAGCCATTATTATTCCTTCAGATTATTACAAACAAAAGTTATTATTTTTAAGTATTAAACATAGAGAGAAGTATGGAGATTATGGAGACTATTAACATTGTCATTGTTAACATAGTTCTTAATTCTTAAGGATATTATGTTTTGTTTGTACTTAATGTTGATATCTCATATAAGAATAAACGATTCGTGGTCGTTGTTTATCTTACAATAAACCACTGCAGGGAGAATAAACCACTCGGGGCTCCGCCATCATGGTTTATTCTCCCTCTTGTGTTTTATTGAACGATACATTACTCCCACTTATCGTTTGGTTCTTAATTACATGAATATACACTGACATCATCTCTCACGTTTATCAGTTAACAAAAGCAACAATAGCATTTCCATTATCATAAGAAATCCTTGCCAAAAGTAGAGCCGACTGCACGATTCCGACAAAACCAGGAGCATGATTCGCCATCAAACAATGATGACACTGGGTGCTCGCAAAAAGTCAAACACATGCAAAGCAAGCCAAATCTTTACCCGAAAAGGTACTGGAACACACGGTTCGAGTCAAAATAGAGAATTGCATCAGACATCATAGAGTCAAACCTGGAAATGCCGTCTACACGTCCAACACAAAGCCCCACCGAGGCCCCGAATCCTCTAAAACCGACCAGACAACCCCCGAGCTCGACGCTTGCCGAAATCGAAAGTTCTGATAATTACATACATTTTCCCCTGACCTAAAATAATCTGTACTAAACTACCGGGCAAAAGAAAGTTTTCACTTTAAGAATAGTTGTATCAAAAGCAAAAAAGATGGTACAGGTTTGAACCCCCGCAGAAAACAGTCGCCCAAATACAACATGATCACGACCACAACGCAGATTTTCGAAAGCAGCTTTCAAAATCATGCATTGTTGAAAATATGCAAAACGTGATTTTGAGACATTGGTCCAAATGCACGTGCGTGATTGTGGCATAAATACCGACGTTTGACAGAGCAGGCATTCAGTAAGCAAAAAACCACCAAGAATATTCCCAGACTTACACAAGCGCAACGAGACAGAGCGATCGGTATGGCCAACATGGTGGGCTACTCAACGTCAGATAGCCAGAACCTTCATCTGCTCCCAGACCACCATCAGCAAGTTGATAATCCGCTACCAACAGACAGGACTGACTCAAGACCATCCAAGATCGGGAAGACCGAGAGTGACAACACCGCCTGGCGACCGCTACATCCGGCAGATACACCTCCAAAAACAGATGTGTGACGGCGACGTCAACGGCATCAACAGCACTAGGGCATGCCATCAGCAGACGAACATTCCTTCGACGCCCTCGTTAGGCTGGTATACGAGCCTACCTACCTTTCCGTGGAATGGCCTTGACCCGTCTACACCGTCAATGTAGACTGCAATGGGCACAAACTGTACCTCAGTGGCAGCGACGTGACTGGGCGAGAGTGCTCTTTACAGATGAAAGTCGGTTCTGTCTGTTCAGGAACGATGGCAGAGTTCGAGTTTTTCGACGAAGGGGAGAGCGACTGGCGCCAAACTGCATTAGAGAAGTTCACCCGTTTGGAGGTGGAGGCATGATATCATGGTATGGGGTGGCATTTGTGGCCAGATTACAACACCGCTGGTTATCATCCGAGGAAACCTGAATGCTCAGTGATACAGGGATGAAGTGTTGATATCTTTTGTGGTGCCCTTTATTCAACATCAGCAAAGAGGATTAATTTTGCAACAAGACAACACCGCCCGAATTGTTCAAGACTACCTGAACAACGTTAACGTCAACTTATTGCTCTGGCCACCTTGTTCTCCAGACATGAACCCCATTGAACATCTCTGGGATCATCTTGATCGTCAGCTGAGACAACATGTACCACCTCCAGCGAACCGACAGGAACTTGAACAGACTCTATTGAACTTATGGAACAGGATTCCTGTTGACGTTATCCGCCGACTGACGACGTCAATGAGGAGGCGTGTGTTGGCGTGCATGGATGCCCAGGGTGGTCTCACTCGCTATTGATGACGTGTTACCTGACTACTGTGTCATTAATGGACTCTTCATGCACTTTTTCAATGAACTCTGATTTGTGTAATTTTTAATTTGGACCCCTTGACTCTTTCTTTGTGTATTGCGGAGAATGCAATATCGGCATTACAATGCATTTTCATTCTAATTCATGGAAAATGTATTCTGTTTATAAACTAATCATCATAAATCTCACATATGCCTTTGTTTTTGGTGTTTGGTAAAGTGAAGTCGGTGAAAACTTTATTTTGCACGGTAGTTTAGTTCTGGATTAAATCGTATTCACCCGTATAAATGGTCTCCAGTTAAGGAGACAGAATACTTACACTTTCTGAAAGTAATGTGTGATAAGACACGCACCAAAACAAGACTCTTGATGTCCGTTGCACTTATTTAAAAAATGTTGGGTTAACAAGATGCTTGTATTAAAGTGCTATGCTTTGCCTGCTGTGCTATCATTCTTATTTGAAATACTGACATAACTTGTTACCACTCATCTTTCAATATAAATTTAAACAAGGTTGGGTTAATCACAAACATATTTGTATATAAACCACAGTTATAATCACTTTAATTTGATGATTTGAACATTTCTAATAAGAGACCTTGCTAATTTCACAGCTATTAGCAAGGCCATTATACATTTCATCATAATTATGCTCAGAACACTGTGTAAAAGATGAAAGTCATCTGAAAACGATATAATAAAGAATTTCTTTCAACTAGGTTTACTCCAGTCATTATACTTAAAGGCATCAGGTTAGTCTGGCATACAGACCCAAAAAACAAATAGTCAATACAACCGAAAATTTGGCAAAATAAAGAAAGTCTCTTAGGTCCTTTTTATTATATTTTATAACTATTATTTAACAACTGTTGTTTCTGTAAAATATGTTTATTTCAGAGATTAGATGATAGTCCAGCATCATGTCTGTGGTACGTTCACTGCATCAGTGTTGACATTAACATGATATTTACACGCGACGTCTAGCAATATCCAGCAACATTGCGATATTGGTATCACACAGGCAAGACAGACCATGGAATCCTGACTTGAATTTGGAAGTGGCTTGCTGTATTATGTAACCACTAGTCTAAACCTCATAATCTCCTATAGAAAAAGCGCCAAAAGCACAAATAAAATCACGAGAACAAACTGACGCATACATATCGACATCTATTTGCGTAGTATTACTACGTGAATTCATCAGTATATATGTGTTTTGTGCAAAAGGATATCGTAGGATCGATGTCCTTCTTCGGGTGCCCTTGTTCTATTCAGCAAACAGCCAAACCCCAAGACTCAGCAAATATATTCAATTACACTGACCCTGGCTGGCCCCAGCAGAATTCTCTGTGGAAGTCAGTTCTTCGTGCGATAGTGACGCCCTAGTGTGTCTTGCAGCCCGTAGAGACTAAATTTCAAAGAAATCCAACTCAAGTCTAGAATGATTTGGCAAGTCTAGATTGCCTTACTTCTAGCGCTGAAATTAAGCATTGTTCTGGGCTCCTGTGCATTACATTTTGTAGATACATACCGATACTGCAAAAATTGTATTAGTCTACTGACACCAATGAAGCTATTCATTGCTCATTGTCAACTGAGGATATCATACATTTATCGTTGATGCCGCTTAACACCATAATATACATTATAATCAAATTGACTAGTATGCAAATTACTACAATGAACCTGTACATGATCATGCACCTCGTAATATCAAATACTAATATTTTATTGTGTGATGAATTTAACTGGATCAGTGATAACATGTGATATTAGTTTCCAATCAATATCTTTCCTGGTTGGTCTATTAATGTCTACAAAATAAAAAATAATAAAATTTAAAAGGAGCACCTTCTTAATTTCAGGTTTGAGTTGAAGCAATCTAGACTTTCCAAATCATTCTAGACTTGAGTTGGACTCCTTTTTTAATATATTCTCTTCGGTCTGGGCTCTACGTCACAGCTCATACCACACAACAACAAGTCCCGTCCGTTATAGCACCTGGGTTTTGGTTATATCATCTGACATGACCAACTGTGTTCTAGTACACAAGAACCTAATCAGTGAGTAATCCTTATACGACTGCTAGCAAGTGAGTGAGGGAGTATGGCTTTACGTCGCTTTTAGCAATATTCGAGCAGTATCACGGCGGGGGACACTGGAAATGGGCTTCACAGATTGTGCCCATGTCGGGAATTGAACCTGGGTCTTCAGCGTGACGAGCTAACGCTTTCACCACTAGGCTACCCGACCGCCCCTTCACTGCTTGTAAAAATCTGATATCTCACCTCACAGCTGGTTGTATATATAATTTCTGCGGAATATTCGGAACAGAGTGAGTGAGTTGGTTCTATATATATATATGTGTGTGTGTGTGTGTGTGTGTGTGTGTGTGTGTGTGTGTGTGTGTGTGTGTGTGTGTGTGTGTGTTTGAAATGACTGCAGGGCTCCATTTTGAAAAGAAATTGTGTGAGCTGTTTAACGCCCTTAATATTCCAGTGATATGACGGCGGTCTGTTGTATAAGAAATATATGCAACTTGAATCTTCAATCCTGGAAGTTGTACCTTTCCCGCAAATACAGTATACAGTTTTAAGGTATCAAGTGTAATATACTGTATATTAAATGCAGTATCCAGTGTGTCGCGAGCTCGGCAGTGGGCACATTTCTTTCCCCCCTTCCTCAGGCAAACACGTACTTCATGGGGGCCACGAGGTCACAGGTCAGGCGTGGACTCGTCCGTTGTCTTATACGGCCAAGAGTAAGATCTTCCGGACGACCACTGCACTAGTGGCATGTGGATTTTTGATGAGGCACTGCATGGTCTGGTTTTATTATCTTTTTAAGAATATGACACTTTTAGAAGCTATATATGCATGTCAACCAGCGCGAGTGGGACAGTTTGGAACTTGGAGTTGCATGAGCATTAAGTACCTACAGACAAGACCCTACAATAAAACGCTATGGACCCGCGGACGGACTTTTCAATTCAAGACGCGTCAGGTAGAACTACTACTAAGATGGTGACTTCCTAACTGCAACATTAACTGAACTTAACGCCTTCTTCACCAATTCATTTTGGGGCGACAATGCGACAAGGAGACCTTGAAAATTGTGGTGTTGTCGCTTTGTCGCCATGGTAAAATACAAAAGGGTTATTCAAAACGCGACATCCACTTTGTGTGAGTTTATTGGAGTATAAAACTTCTTAGAGTGAGGGGCAAACTGTATGAACGGCTGAGCTTGATAGCGGAAACCCCAGGGAATGTGGAAGTAGTCCGTCAGTGTTTACGTCATTTCAAGAATACAACCTCGTGAAAAACGTGTGAATGTCAAAGTGTACACTTATGAATTTCGCGGTCATGTGACCGACCTATCGTCCAATGAAAAAACCGTATATGGTGTACACTTCACATTAAAAAGTTACTTACTGTTATAACCAAATAAAACACAACACATTGTCCGTTAAAGGTATCTGTACCTAGCAGATCGATATGGTATCGCAATAAACTGGCTAACATGGTTAAGTTTGACTTCTTGTCGCATGTCTGAATTCCATTAACATAATTCATATCCTAAAACTGACTTATCAGCAAATCTCGTTGCACAGCGCGCGACAGATACTGGATCAAGGCATGCCAGAAATACGAAACCTACTGCTCCCTAAAGGAGGACTTTCGTATCACGTGCATCAGGGGACCCGCGCCATCTAATTGGCCGTTAACAGTTGTACAAGGCGGAGCAAAAGGCATAGTTTTTCCGTCCATTTTACGCTTTAAAAACTCGACGCTTTTCCGGACACTTTCTAGACGCTAACCAATTAATATTTTTTATATGAATTTTTAGTCGTTTTTCCGTCGAATGACCATATACGGAAAAAAACGACGTTTACGTGTTTGCAGTGTGAACTTAGTGTGAAACAAACAAGCAACCAAAAAATGAAGTACAAATGTATTACGAAATTACCTAGGTTTACAAATCAATACAAATTACTGCACAGCAACTACGATGGCAGTACACAATAGAGTGGCAGTACAAAATTCAAGGAAAGTACATAATATGATGGCACTGGTCAGGATCAAATACAAAAATACAATGGTGACAGCAACAGTCAATGATAATAGTATCTGCACTCAGCGGGGACAGTGGTCGAGCTTCCGAGAAAGGTCAAGGCAGGGAATCAGGGACGATGATATTCACAAGAAAGCTTGTCTTTATGTAATGAAATGTGTGAGAGAGATACGAGAGGCACGCTCGTGTCCCGTTATATACAGTCTACTAGCTACTGGAAATTTCAAACATTGCCCTCATAACAAAGAATATTCCACATGTTTCTATAACACACTATCACAGTCCACGGTATTCCGGAAGTTTACACATGACACTATCATCTAAATATAGTATCTTCCTCAAAACTGCTTACATTAAACAGTACTACATTTCTGATAACTAATCAATGTCCAAATACCATTTGCAATGAGCTTCTATCGAGTTACAACAGAAACAATGTAACACAGTTACACAAAACATACACTGCCATATAACACAGTGTATTCAGTTATATTAGGGCACTGTTTAAATATTTGTCAAAATTGGCAATTTATATCGTTGAGGTCAGTAAGACAAAGTAGAGAAAATTTATGGATAAAAAAACTTCTTTATTTACCAAACAAGCTATCAACCTTTCTTATGCCGACCCCAAACCTGAGATCGAACACCTCCGCCAAGTCTTCACTCACCTAAACAATCTATCCAAACTCGTCGACAAAGTCAGATCCTCTGTTCTCCATCCCACATCCAGAAACACAACCAAATGCTGAGAACCTTAAGGCGTAGTTTATCAAATTGAACTGTGAACAATCCTACACGTAGGTGAAACATCCCGCCGAATCAAACATCAAAACCAGAATCGAAGAGCACAATACTTCAACCATCAAATCAGACCATATCACCAACTGTCTCAATCACAACATCAACTGGAAAAACGTCCAAATCCTCTCCAATAACATCCATGACTTCACTTACAGAAAACGAACACAAGCAGTCCACATTCAGTCCACCTATGTACACATAATCCTGTGTAATTGGCTTATTGTCTTATTGGCTTCCTCATCATGTGTTCTCTGTCCATCATGTTTCAGTATTATCCTTCTGTTGTCATTGATTAACTTACTCACGTTAATCTCTCTGATGTATGCAATTTCTGTTAATCCTCCGCCTACTATTTATATTATGTTCCATGTTCATTATTTAGAGAGATTCTTTATTTCCTCTAGAAGTTAATCCGAAGATTATACATAATTAATGAAACGTATTCACACAAACTCATATTACCTGTACATATATACAATACAAGACAGTAGCACCAGTGTGATGCCATTCACACAGTACAAAAGGTTACATCAGATAACATAATCAAGGTAAGTCTTTAGTGTAAGTACATAAGCAGAAAATATCAGTATAACAGATTCCCATGTAACTATATCAATACATTGTGATGAGTGAGTATCAGCACCAAAGAAAAATGACAACATATCTTCTTCATCTTGTAATTCCAACTGGACATTCGTTTCAACATCAAGCAGATCAATAAAAGTAGAAAACAGTTCATTTCTTTCCTGCAGTAGAGCTTCACAATGTAATGTGATGTGATTATCATAATCAAAGGCATGCTTGTTACACAATAAACAGTCCCTGGAAGTTTTGTTTCGTGATGAAACTCTAACACAAAATTTTAAACTTGACCTCTGTTCTGGGTACAGATATGCTAGTTGCCATAGTATATGGCGAGTAAGATTTGTGTGTATTAGCATGAAGCATGAAAGACCTGTATTGACAGAAACTTTTCTGCGCCACATATTTTCTTCATATTCATGAATGGTTTTATTAACCAGTTGCTTCCAGTTTCTATTTTAAGAAAATACACCACAGCTTTTATATGTACAAAGGTTGTTTCATAGGTTATACTTGTTATGAACTGATAATAAATCTCCACATACAGATTTAGGATTAGTTGGATTTGCAATGTATGCACAAAAAAGATGTTTAACAAAACTGTTATAGGTTAAGTTACATAAGCAGCCAAGCAGCTGAAGTTTACAGTTATCGATATAGCCGATCATTGCCCAAAGCCCAAGATTAGCAATAGTGGATTTTGATGGAGATCATTTATCAAGTCCGTGTACAGTTCGCGCTAAATAGCGTTGAGTATTTTCAATGACATTAATGTTTTGACCCTTAATATCAAGGACTTGATTTACATGACAGATTATGCGTTAGTAGTATGCCACCATACATGACAGAGTCAGAGGTTGTTATATTTATATCACCAAGTTTGCAGTTAATATCTAACCCCTTTTGATTTGTCTTAGAGAAGACAACAACATTACTTTTTGAAGGGTTATACGTTAGTCGCCACTTTGAGGCATATGAATGTACTGCATCAAGTACTTTTTGAAGCCCTCGTGGCGAGGTGCTCACAAGAGTTGTGTCGTCTGCAAGCGAAACAGTTGGAATATCTAGACCAAATACACAAATACCACTATTTGCTTGTCTAAGGGCTATTATAAGGTCATTAATGAAGACTAAGAAGAACCAAGCAGAGAGAACTCTTCCTTGTCCGACACCTTGCCTTACATGGTATATATCTGACTGGTCACCCTGATAAGTAACAAAAGCATCGTGAATACCATTTGGTGTAATTTATAAAAAAGGCTGTCCTGCCATATTCTGCCGAAAGCCTTTTCATTGTCTAAGAAAGCAGCATATACGGTAGAATCTCGCTGTATGTAAAATTGAATACTTTCAATAAGGGTAAAAACGGACATTATTGCCCAATGTTCTTTCCTAAAGCCGAACTGAAGCATGTCAGGGAAATCAGGATTTGACTTTATCATTTTTAGTTCAATGCGCTTAACAAAAAGTATTCAAACAGCTTTCCAATGCATGAAGTTAAGGTTATACCTCTATAGTTTCGGGGATCCGATTTGTCATTCTTACCCTTGTATATAGGAATGACCATTCCTAGTCTATAATAAAAAGGAATGTATTGTAGTCTTAACATAGCATTAAACAGGGCACACAGATATCTTATCAAGGATTCACCCCCGTGAATTATATGCTCGTTTGTCACTTAATCAGGCCCATGGGACTTGTTTCTACTCAGTGTTTTTTACAGTTTCATTTACTTCTACAGTGGAAAATTGTCTTTCTAGTTCCTCTTCAGGTGCCCCTATCTCTTCGTGAATACGTTCTAGGGAAGAAGATATTTCTTTTCGAAAATTTTCATCAAAAGTGTCTGAGCAAGATGGCTGAGCTAGATCAGAGTAATATTTTCCCCACAATCTACAAATGTCCAAGGGTGTTGTGACACTCTCTCCCTCATAGTTGAGTTTTGTTATATCTGTAGTTTGTGACTTTTCCTTTCTTACAGTTTTGTATAAGGAATGTATATCAAGTTCAGATGTTTTTTCGATTTCTGTAAGGACTTCCTTCCTTTTACCTTTTTTGGATTTGCGATAAAGGCGTCTAAAACACCTTTTTTTCATTGTTGTAAGATATACGTCCGTTTGAATCTTTATCTCTCGATCTACCATTTTGAATCCAAGCTCTTCGAGCCACCCTCATATGATAGTGTGCGTTATCAAGACCATCTTGTCTCCAAAATGGTTTAAGAAAGAGCTTAAACACACTTTGTGGGATACATTTGTTACCTGCATGTATAAGAATTTCATTTATGATGTCACATTGGTTTTCTAAATTTTGTTGATCTAAGGAGTGGGGATCTGGATTGCCATCATATGCACATTTAATATAGCTATCAACTTCTGCTTGAAACATAGAAATATTAGTCTTATTTGCTTTTTCCCACTTAGGGAAAACTCGATTTATGTTTTGATCGTGGCTAGTTAGCCCTTCTTGTGATATAGAAATATGACAAGGAAAGTGATCAGATATTTCATAAGGACAGCTTGCTATAATGTAACAGTCTGTAATGAAGTTCCGTAGCCATGACGGTAAAAGAATATAGTCTATAAGGCTTCGTGACGTGTTATCTTTTGATCTGCATGTATATCCTGGTCCTCCGAATTGTACCATATTTACTGCATGTAATAGATGTCTATTTTCTATAACGTTTCTAAGTAGCTTATCCCGTGCTGTTAGATTGGCCTTACAAACATCAGCATTTAAATCACCCAAGATAAAAACTGTTCCTAACTCACACAGATTATCATATATGTCCATCAGTTCATCAAGGGCATTACAGTATACAGAGTTTAACACATTTGTAGATTGTAGTCGATATACATCAACAGGCAACAAGGTCAACTGGCAGTGATAAGGTGTTACAAATATAATCGGTACCATGGAGGATCCCACGTACATTCCATGTTAATAAGGACAGAGTCATTTGAACAAATGTGGATAGAGACATGAGATTAAGCATTCTGAATATAATATCACAACTGACAGAGACAGTCTGGTCATAGCCCATTCTGTGTTTAGGTACATAGTCTCTACTTCTGATGTCAGGGGGCCAAAAATCTGACTTACCAGCCACGTTAATTTCATAGTCATCAACGTCCATGTTAACTTGCACAGTATAGGTATCCTGATGGTTATAGTTCATTCTCTTCTTCATGAGTCGCACACATGTCACGCGAACATGTTCGTCCTGGGCATAGTTGTATATCAGATCTTTCACAGTCTCAAAAGGTTCATCTGCTCTAATGTTATACAGCACGATCCGTTTGGTACGCATTCTTGGTACACCTTCAAGAGTTCGATAGGTTTTAGCTAAAGAATTAAAAGGATAAGATTCATATCCAGCTTGTTTACTTCCCGATTCACCTGCATCGTTGTCTTTGCTTCATTGTCTTCGTCTCACAGAGTTCCAGGAATCATTATCACTGTGTTCACCATCATAAGTAAAGTCGTACAGATAGTTTTTGTTGCTGAGATCAAGGCAGTTGTCACCTTTATCTGAAGATGTTGATATTCCAGGATTTGCTGATATATAAACTTAATTTGTCTTCTGTCTATTTTCTGTATGTATCATATGGGCGTCTTTATTTGGTTTGTCATTATTGTCTTTATGTTGGGCACCTGCATTGGGGTCCGGTAAAGTTTCTCTGGTTCCTGGTCCAAGGTTCAGCTTGCATCTCAATTGGATGGACTTCATTTATTGTGGAAATGGTTCCATTTGATTTAGGTCTATTAGGGGTATTTGAAGTATTCAGTTTAGACGCCATATTGCTGACCTTCGTTTCTATGAACTTTAGTTTAGTATCAATTGAGTAGTTCATGCGTAATGCTTCGCTTTCCAGTTCATAGATATGGTCCCTGAAGCATTTGTTTTCCTGGCTATTAATTTTAAGTTCAGCTCTGAGTTCAGCTCGTCGATTTTCTGATTCATTTTCTGATCTTTTAACTCATTCACCTGTACTTCCTTCTCGTAGATAGTGTTTTTCAATGTCAAAACTTCATCTTCGAACTTCTTCTCCAGTTTCTTAATCCTGTTGTCTATTGCATCATTCCCTTGGTTAAAACACTGTTGAGATGGAATGTTTGTATTTGGATGCAGTCGCCATAGTCATCGCACCGTAAAATCAGCATTTGCTGCAGCCACTACGCGCCTTACAGGGTATGATTGTATTTTTGTACACAGTACAATCATACACGTATACTGATGTATACATGCAGTTATATTAACAAACGGCACTGTAAATATATGAGTTCTGCTTTATAGCCATGCTATCTTCCGAGTGACGTTGTAAATGTATACATAGATGAGTTCATCCTCACATATCTATGGATGTGTATATTTGTTATAAAGTATATGATCTTAGGGCGCACTTCAGTACACTAAAACATGTGTCTTATTGACGTGCTTTTTTGTTGTTTAACGCCACACTCAATAATATTCCAGCAATATAACTGCTCTCTGTAAATAATTGAGTCTGCACAAATATTAACTGCCAATCACGTGATGCCAAAGCCTGCAGTGGGTTTCGTATTTCAGGCTGTGTTGGCATGCCTTTCTCTGGGATCTGTTGCACATAGTGTGGTTTTAAGTCGGTTTTAGGATATGTCATCTGTGGAATTCAGATCGCGCCAAAAAGTCAAAATAAACCATGTTACCAAGTTTATTGAGCTCACATATCACTGTGCACAGTTACCTATATCGGACAATCAGTTGTGTTTAATTTGGTTACAAGAGTAATTTAAAGTAAATCTTAAGAATTTCGAGATGTTGCTTCACATAACCCAGCATTTATAGTGATTAGGATGGACTAATATTAAATGAGTCTTTTATGTGTACACATACACGCACAGCACCTTGTACCAACTACCATATCCTTCAGTGGTCGGAATTTGCTCGGATATCATGAGAGATTAGGGTGTTTGAAGTTACCAGAGTAACTGTGATGCGTCTAGCCTGTCTTGTTTGAGCGATGGACTGGATCGTTATCAAACATGTGAGTATAACCCATGTGTTGTATTGATAAATGTAAGTAAGAGCCGATAGACTGCGTGACGTTAATGACCCTTGGCTGACCAGGCGAGTTGTGGAGGAATGTCTCCTACTACTGACCATGACGGTGCAGAACGGAAAATACTTCAGGTAACTGAAAGAGGTAATTGCAGTACGATATGTTGGGAGTCTTTTTTCTTGAACAAAATGTTTAAGACAATCACATTCATAGTTCTTACTATTTCTACATTTCCATCCCCCCCCCCCCCCCCCCCCCCCCCCCCCCCCCCCCAGAATTATGTTTGACAGTACAATTCCCTTATCAGGATTATGGCTATGTTATTTCCCGTCTTGTTTCAGAAGGAGTAGTTCGGCTTGTGATGTCTCTTACAGGTAATTTTGATACATTCAAGTCCGCTGACCGTCCTGTCCCATCTCGTGTCCTTTCAGGTACGATTTTCACAAATTCATACAGATTGACCACTCAACCGCCGTTACAGCCATTCCAGCAATCCCTTTCTCCCCCAGGACCCTTCTCCCCCTATATCTGAGCAGGATTTAGACTTATCACTCAGGGTCTTTTGCATTATTCCGGTCTCCCTGATATTTCCTGGTCAGGTTCGTCGTCAGTAGACAGCAGACACGTCTCATGCTGCGGAATGGCTTAACCGTTTCTTTCATTTCAACTTTCAAAAGTGGAATGATGCACATAAAGTTGATGTTTTCCCACTGTTATTGAAGGATTCGGCGTATAGCTGGTACAAAGACCTTATACAATTGATCAGGACGAAATCATCATTTTTGACGAGATAAAGAAATTGTTTATGGACAAATACGCCCACCCTAAATACTGATGGACCCTTTTAGAATCTTTTGTGGGTCGTAGGTTATCCCTGACAGAATTAAGATCCCCATTCCCCGATACAATACTTAATATACCACCCTACCCTACGTGGCGACCACCACGAAGCGAATTTCAGACGCAGTCGTATCTGGACAAACAAAGACAGCGGTTCACCTCCACCCCAGGACAGATTATGTGTTAGAGATGTGGTGGTAAGTATGTTTTTTCTCAATCATTCAGAAAATTGGACATTTCCAAGTAGTATGCAGGACTAGATACCAATCAGGTTCCCCCTCCCCAAGCAGAAAGCAATTCTAGTCACGATCACGTAGCCATTTGTGCACTGTGCTGAGAAAAATCTTGACCATACTTATTTGAAGTCACATAAATCACCGGTTTCCATTTCTCCATGTGACAACAGGCCTAATTCTTCTCTTTTCCTATCCACGCAAAACGGTTAAAACGGTTTGTAGGTAGGTCAACTAACCCACTCCCAGATGTTGCTACAGACAATCCAATTACTCAGTCTCTACTTTAAAATTCTGATCCGGAGACGGGCATGACAACCTTGCTGTCACAGAAATTAACCCCACGCAGGCATAAACTGCTACCTGGGATTCCTAGGAGGATGACGTTGTCATAGGAAAACAAAGTCTAGCCCATAAAGTCAAAAGAGAGACATACAACAAGATTCACTTGACAATTTTCACTGTACAGGAGGCAACATATTATTACATGATACAGAATCGAAGTCGTTAAAGAAAAAGGGTAAGCATTAGAAATCTGAATATATTTCAAATGAGGTTTCAGATTAATTGTTATATTTCATTTCCTTTTCAGTTATGACACTGCAGATGTGTTGGAGAGGCACACTCTAATATTGATTTTGGTATGTGTTTTATTTCAGGTTTATAGTTATATGATGCTATATGCATGGAGATGGGCCCATATCAGGCAATGCTATAGATTATTTACTACGGTGTTAGATGATTCAATTGGCACAAGGTTATAGAAAAATACAATCGTGCATATATGTTGAGAATGTGTATTGTTATTGTCAAACGTTTTGTTGAGAATATTCAGATTACTCAGATTATGTAGTCCTGTGTTGGTTTATATTGAAAAATGCAACTCATATTCAGAGGTTTCTGACCAAACTAATGTTCTGGTCAGGTTGCATATATTCATTCTACTACTACTTCTACGGGAAGTTACCGGCTGCACAGTCCTTCGGGGACGTTGTAAATATTTCGCAGGCAGTTAAAAAGCATGTGTATATGAGAAATGAAATGAATTACAATATACAAGATATGACGACTACGGGTCCCAAAGTTACACGATATCCTTACAATTACAGTGAAGTGAAATACAATAAGGAGAATGGAAATACAGCCATGAGAACGGAAGGTTTCATGGATATGTGGTACTGATACAAATATATGATTAATAAGGAAAACGTTGTGATGATACATATTGATACAGAATTTTTACAATAATTGGATGTTGCTTACTCGCACGTTTATTAGTGTGAGATTACCGTTTCCTACTTGTGACGACTGTTACCATACTTTAAAGATACAGTTTGTTACTACTTGCAGGTAAAGACTCGAAATGAATCTCAAGTTTATATTTATGTTTATGTAAGTATTTCTTCTTCTTGTGCTTTTTAAGTGCAAGTTTGTAAGACAAATAAACGCATTTCATCCGATCTCGCGGGTATTGAAACAAACCATAACGATATTAAACAAGTCACTGAACAAATACAAGAAGTGGAGTCATTTATTTTTATAAGGTTGAAAATATTGTCTGACTGCCTCACATTCTTAACTGCTGTTCGACAATGAATTGATTAAATGAATTTAGGCATTCAACAACTAGTTAATCAACGCTTGCTTCCAGTTTCGGAAGTTAAGAAACCTTTAAACATGATTCAAAAACGTCTCAGCGCATAAGGATCCAGGTTATTGTTATCGGGAACGCACTGTTCACGGACTTCAGATTCAATTTTAATTTCGCTTATTGTTCCTATCCAGACTAATTCTACTCTCCTTGATGTATATCGCATTAATTCCTTTGGCTTACCAATTAATCCATCAAGTGCGCATGTCAATCAGGTTATGAATTTACCGGATTATCTCGCTGTTTCGGAAGCAAAGGATCAGTACACTGAATTTTCTACTAGGTATTTCCAAACATGTTATGGTGAACAGGAAAACACAGTCCAGTTTCTCATAGTCCAAAGCTAAAAACAGCACTCACATGTACACTAGCTTTGTTCACTCAAGTCGCACAAAAAAGTCAAATCCTTGTGTGATATTAAATTCCGATTAAATGGGCAGTGTTCAAAGACTCTAGAAAAAGAACCAGGTACAATTCTTTTAATTGATATAAAAACATACATGCAATGGTCGCATTGAGAAGCATCCAGCGTGTCAGATTTGTATATCAAAAATTCTTTGTCACTGCATGTTTAAAATTGGATGAATTCGACATAGACATGATAATTCATACTTATGAGAAAAAGGACAACTGCTTCAAAATCATACCCACATAATCTCTTATTTCTATCAGAATATTTTCATTCGTTCATATCAAAACAATTTAGAAGTTTACAACCTCTTCTTGAGGATTCTGCTTTTAAGATCCCACATTTATTAATTGATGATACAGTTTTTTAGTGAAATCGGTAGAAACGACAGAGAATTTTAAATTGATTTATGCCTTATTTCACAGCGTATGAAAATGGCACAGATTATTTCGAATAATGTAACTCCTTTAACACATTTTTGTATTCAACAAGTATTCTTTACTTACTACTTATTGTTTGATAGCCCCAATTTGCAAATTCGAACCCTGATCCAAGTCTACATATATTTCTGGACGAATTGCAGTAACTTGGCTGAAAGCGTTTCAATTACAATTTTATGTAACTTTTCTTTTACCTCTGACAAACCCATATGGTGGGCACCATCATATCTATTCGGTTAATAACTTGCGTAACCTCTCCACCCCACCATCTGGTTTGTGAGGACCGTTGCGAAATACCCTTTGTTCAAGATGGATATTCATGCACGTAATATTTAGTAATGAAATGCCTTTGTTTTAACACCGTTTACGGACCAGCCATTTGTCAGCGTTATAAACTATTGTCGCCAAGGTACAGCGAGTATATTAGATTACGAAATGGTTTCGATATGGAAAAATGCCCCATGTTCAAAGTTCTATGTTTTAAAAATACACATCTTATTTGTTCTCCTCTTTTACAAATACAGAATCACAAGGCGAATGTTTATTCCTACTTTTTACCATATAGCTATTGAAGATAAGCTGTATAAATATATGTATCCTTTTTCAGTTTGTGTGCAGTCTGGCATAAATTTAAAAAAAACAGTTGACTATGTAATTCTTTATTTCTATGGTTTTAAGTGTATATTTTGATAATTTCATCTCCAAACAAAAGTTGCATTGTTCTCCACAAAGGCGCAATTATATTCAAACCTTTTTCTTCAATCACTTTTTGAATACATACGAAATCCGTAAAATTATGTAATATGGATTATATAAAAGTTGTTACAGGCCATGTACCGACTTATGAAGGTTTATTACATGTCATAAAATTGAACTCTTGCCGGGACAAAATAAGCAATGCATTCTCTAATTAACACCTGTAACAAGGGACAGGCCGTTTGTGTTTGTGCTCAGGGACGGTGTTACGCAATTGGTGTATTCACGAAATAAAAACAACAAACTGTAGCCAGGGTTTTCAAAGTAGCGCCCAGCACCATCACAAGGCTATGTTTACAACCCTTAATGTAAAGTTACTATAAATGTATTACGGGTTGCGTGTTAACTCTTAATGTAAAAAAATATATTAAGAGTAACAACCCGCAACCCTTAATGTAAAAATAGTTCTTTTTACATTGAGGGTTAATATCGTACATATCGCTCCTCATTGTAAACAATTCTTATCAACAAAATTTGATTGGAAATATAGGGTACGCTTTGCTATTTTCAAATTTTTCATTGTTTTTTGCTCAGTTTCTTGTAATTATTCATAATAAGCTACAGCGTGAGAAACTGACGTTGCTCAGATCGGAGAATAAGAGGGGTTATTATTACAATGGCAGGCTCGTTATTGAGGACATAAACTGTCCGATATTGGCATTGTTTCTTTTGTCTCGCAACATGACATTGTTGCTTTATATGAAACATGGTCAATAGAAAATTACTTTAGTGATAACTTTCCAGAATATAAACGTTTTTGTTTACCAGCAACAAAAAGGTTCAGGAGGTATTCGGGTTGGTTGGTTTGTTGTTTAACGCCGCACTCAGCAATATTCCAGCTATATGACGGTGGTCTGTAAATAATCGAGTCTGGACCAGACAATCCAGTGATTGATATCATGAGCATCGGTCCACACAATTGGGATCGATGACATGCATCAACCAAATCAGCGAGCCTGACCACCCGATCCCGTTAGTCTCCTTTTACGACAAGCATAGTCGCCTTTTACTGCAAGCATGGGTTGCTGAGGACCTATTCTACTCCGGATCTTCACGGGAGGAATACTGGCTTTGTTATTGATGTTCGATACAGAGAAAATGCGATTACTATTCTGTTGGATAAAAGTATGTTTGGTTTCAGTAGAGATACATTCTGTGTGTTTACATATATCCAACCGGAGAGATCGACCTGGTTTGACAACAAAGATAGACACATAGGGGTAGAGATTTTGCTGTATTTTTTATAGTACCCAGCTGTTACTATCATTGTACTTGGATTTATTTTTTTCTGTTGTTTCATGCCACACTCAGCAATATTCCAGCTATATGACGGCGGTCTGTAAATAATCGAGTCTGGACAAGACAGTCCAGTGACTGACGTCATGTACATCGACCCACGCATTTATGATACGATGACATGCATCAACCAAGTCAGCGAGGTTGACCACCCGATCCCGTTAGTCTCCTTTTACGACAAGCATAGTCGCCTTTTACGGCAAGCATGGGTTGCTGAAGACCTATTCTACCCCGGATCTTCACGGGAGGAATACTGGCTTTGATAAAGTATTCACTGGTAAGATGTGTTATTGATGTTCGATACAGAGAAAATGCGATTACTATTCTGTTGGATAAATAGTTGCCTCTTACGACAAGCATAGTCGCCTTTTACGGCAAGCATGGGTTGCTGAAGACCTATTCTACCCGGATCTTCACGGGTCCATTGTACTTGGAGACATGAACAGTAGACCCGATGTGATGCTGGACTATAATTACGAAGAACGATGTTATTCACCATGTTGAAAGTAATGATTACTTAGTAGATTTTTTTACACAATTTGGGATGGAAAGATATTCATATGATAAAAAATCTTTTGGAAATATGTTCAATTCCTTACATATATATTGTGAATGGAAGATTTGGAACTGACTATCAAATCGGTGACGGTACATTTTTGGGGACTCACTGTTCACGGACTTCAGATTCAATTTTAATTTCGCTTATTGTTCCTATCCAGACTAATTCTACTCTCCTTGATGTGTATCGCTAGGGTGTAGTGTGATAGATTATGTTTTTGCATCGAGTGATGAATGTCTCTGTAAAAAAAACATGAACAGTGCCATTATTTAAATGAGTTCAGAAAAACTAAAGATAACTCATCCCTTATTAAGTACAACAAAGTTTGCAATGAATACAAATAACTATGTAGAATCAAGAAGGACCAGTATGCACAATGTAAAAGGGGTGACCTAGAAAATGCCCCAATCCTATTGATATGCAAGACTGGGGGGACTATTTCTCGTTTTTGTATTCTGAACAGATGGGTATTCAAGATAATCTTGGTGAGGTGGGGGACAGTGAAAGAACTGACAATTGACGTATTAGATTCCCCAATCACCAGATCCGAACCTTTTGAAGCATCAGTGCCAAGAAAAATAAAAAATCAGCTGGTCTTGGCGACATTATCAGTAAATATCTAAAATATTCGTCAGCTGTTATAATACCTTATTTAGAAATCATATTTAACACCACTTATCAAAACGGTGTTTCCCTGAAAGTTGGGCTACTGGGATTGCAAAAGAAAGGGGACGCCTCAGTTTCTGATAATTATAGGGCTATAAGCCTCCTGGTTATATTTTATAAAGTTTTTACATCTATTTTAAACAAATGACGAGTGTATTGGGCTGTAACACTTGTAATATATCTGAATGTCAGTCGGGGTTTCTAAAAGGTTATTCAACTATTGATAATTGTTTTGTTTTAAACTCTGTCGTTCCACGCTATCTTTCACGTAAATGAGATAGATATTATGTAGTATTTATTGATTTCTCTAAAGCATTCGACTCCTTTCAGCGTCATCTGTGGAAGCTATTATACAAAAATGGCTTAAATGCTAAAATGGGTAAAAAGTTACAATCCATCTACAGTAATGTAAAGGTTTGTGTTCGTTCAAACAACAGAGTATCTAGTACATTTGATTGCTTCAAGGGTGTATGCTTTGTCCCTTTTTGTTTTCAGATTTTTATAAACGAATTGGCTACAGAAATGAAACGACATTGTCGTTTTGATGTTCAGTTACATCCGGAATTTATTCATATTTTTCTACTTCTATTTGCGGATGACCTTATTGTGTTTGGCAATACTGTCAACAACATACAAATGAAGTTGAATATATTGCATGATTACTGTTGTAAATGGGAAATGTCAGTCAATTTATCGAAAACAAAAATAGTTGTTTTTAAATATGTGGGAGGTTTATCACGTTATTAAAAATGGTATTATGATGGAAATGCGGTTGAAGTAGTTACTGGATACAGTTATCTTGGCTTGTATTTTGGCAATAGATTACTGAGGTCGAATGTTTTAAATAATACTGCAATTCAGGCAAGAAAGGTGTTCATGGTCCTGTTAAGTAGTATACAATCCTTGAAACCATACTCGCCTCACTTTTATTTCAAATTATTTTATACAAAGATAACACCAATACTTTCATACGGGGCTGAAATTTGGGGGTTCAGTGACATAGAACCATCAGAAAAAGTTCAATTGTATGCCTGTAAGCGTCTTTTAAACGTAAATTTATCAACTTCAAATAATTGTGTGTTAGGCGAGTATGGTAGATGTTCTTTTCAGTCGCTTGCTTTTCAATATGCAGGAATCTCGTTTACCCATAAAAATGTTACAATATGTTGCGGTTGTATGATTAACCTAAGACAACGTAACTTCGGTAACGAAACTGTTATTTTCAGAATAGGATTTGGTGATGTCTGGTACTTACAAACATGTGGTAATAAAACCGTATTTTTAAATATGTTACGTCAGTGGTAAGGAGACAACTTCTTTCAGGTTTATCATAGTGATCTGTCCAAAAGCCCAAAAATGGCTAATTATGCACAGTTAAAAACATCCATTTTATATGAGAACTGTTTGAGTAGTATAACTGTAAATAATTTCAGGACCACATTGAGTCGTTTTCGGCTCAGTTCTCAAAATTTAGAAATTTTGCGTGCACGACATTTCAATATTCCTTGTGAATTTAGAAAACGTAAAGTTTGTAACCTACACAGTATCGAAAATGAAAATCACTTTTTGTTAATGTGCCCATGTTATAGCCACCTATGGCAAAGTAACATTAAATCTAAATTTACATCTTTCAAAATGTTCTGAAGTGTAATACACTACTGTCATCGCCAATGTTGTAAGAACACACATACTCCAACTTTGATAATATGCAATTACGTTGAAACAGCTTTTTCAAAAAAAGAAGCAAAGGAATGTGTTGTATTTTATACTGTTTGCAACTGAATTGCATTTCGTGTGTACAAAAATGGCCAAGGCCTACAAGTACTGAATAAAATGAAGACAAATTATACGTAATAGAATATATTTTTCCTTCAACTTTTCTTCGTGCGTTTTCTCAGTGACAACATATAGTAGAGCCATGGAACTTGTGTTAGTGCACTGCACCTTTCATATTCCAACAACCTCTCAACAACGACATCCTGGTCGTTATTTACAGGTTTTGTTTATGGGTCAACCGATTTTGTTAATTCTTGGTACAAAGGTGTGTCAAAAGACACTATACAATATGACTTTACTTACGTTACTACCTTGATTCCATGGCAACGGAAAGCGGCATCTGCAGAGCTGATTGATCGATATTCAGATATTTTGTTCAAATTTGGTATTTAGGTACAATAAATTTCAGGACTCAACCGAATAGGTTTTCTTACCATCATGGCAATGTAACCGAGTCATCTTATTGGTCAAAATTTAGTTGTTCGACTTTGTTAAAAGATATTTAGATATATTTTTGCACACAAAGCACATTTTATTACAATAGCAACGGAACGAATCCTCGGCTTGGTCAATCTCAGATAGTTAACCGTCTTTAGGACTATTTTCACATACTAATAAGTGCTCTTTATGAAACTAAGTGTGAATGATCAGCACAACATCCAGTAATAAAAAACTCATTCAGAAATCCAAGATGGTCTCACAGTCGGCATTTTGTAATTTAAATGTCTAAAACATCTAAATGAGTAAATATGTATTCATGAATATCATTTCATTAGATTATTAGTGTTTTGTACCCCCACAACGAAGTTGGTTATAATGGAATCAGCGTGTCCGCCTGTCTGTCGGTCTGTCTGCAGAATATAACTTTCCGGATAATTCCTTCTAAATTAATTGGCTGATTTCAATTAAACTTTGTATAAGTGTCCACTTCAAAATGTTGTTGGGCACATTGCAATTGTTTCTTCATTTCGGCGGAGTTGTTGCCTTTTAGTACTTCGTCGTTTAAATTTGTCTGGACAACTTCTAAACTACTAAACCAATTTCGATCAGATATGTACGTAGGTGTAGCTACGAACACTGTACGACATGCCTTCATTTCCATTACCATTGTGGTACCATGGCATAGGAACAGAGGCCTCTGATTTGTTGAAATTTAGTAATTGTCCGATTTCGTTCAAATATGGTATATTGACATGTTATGGGTCTCCGAACTCAACCACATAGGTTTTGTTTTAACTGTGTCAATAGAAAGGAGGCCTCTGATTGCTCCTTTAAGTACTCTACCCTATTTCGTATAATCCTAAAAAAAAAGGGGTTGCAATCATGTCATCCAATATGATTGCAGAGGGACGTTTGGATACTTATGTTAACATTGTCATGTCTGCGGGAGGTATTTAATTCCCGATAGGACAGTTCTAGTTAGCTTAATTTTTATCCGCACATGCAAAGTGTTCGAAAGGCTTTGGTGACGTATTGTCGTCCGTCTTTGTACGGCGTGCCTCATCCGTCATGCAAAACTATTGACAATCCATCATGATTTATTCATAAAATATGTTGAAAGATAGCATTTACAGCTCACCTGGTCAGCTGGCCAGAAGATTGAATGGTCGGTATCTAGCTGACATTGAATACTCTACAGGTCGTATGCGTAATGTTCTTTGTTCCCTGTTTTCAATCAACAATGGTCTTACTACGGGATATGCTAAACTGCTTTAGAAAAGGCTTCATATCCGAAAAACATACAACGTTTCATGGCTATTTTTGACTCGACACGGTACTTGGGAAACCGACGGGCTGGGTTTTTTTTAACAAACACATCATTGCATTTGGAATTCCTGTCCCTTGTAATATCATATGGTTCTGATGTATGTTCAACTGTCACATCCTTAATACTGCTTCAACATGCCCATTATTTTATTTCTAAAACTCTGTTAATGGGCCATTCTAACAACCCACCACCATCTACAGCTTTGTCTGATGTGCTTGGTCTGAGTCATCCTTTCAGTCGTTATGGTATTAGGATAGTAACGGAAATGAGGTTACCTTGCAGTGTATCAAACTTTGATAGAAATCGGTTTAAAGGGTTAGGGATCATAAACCCTTTTATAAAGCCTGCATATAGCAACCAGGTGGTCGTTGTAGAGAGGAAATCTAAAAATGATTAGGTATTTGCACATCTAGACAAAGTAACGATCAATTAAATCTGCGAAGTTTCATGAATGTTCGATGAGTATTATTTCATAGTGATTACCCTCATGTAAAAATTAATATTTTCTGTCACTTCAACCCATAATGTAAATTAAGAGTATATTTTACATTAAGAGTTGTAACAATGGCGAACCCGCAATCCTTAATGTAAAATATTATATATTATGAGCAAGGGTTGTAACAAGAGTTAACCCGAAACCCTTAATGTATTATTTTTTACATTAAGAGTAATTTTTACTTAAAGGGTTGTAACAAGGCTATGGGATCGGCTGGGTCAACACATGTTCAGCAAAGGTCGGGGCGACCAAGAGTAACCATCCCCGCCGAAGACCGCTACATCCGACGGCGCTACCTACGTGAAAGGACGACCACAGCCACCTCAACCGCATCTCAAATACCCGGACTGCGCAGAATCTCCGACCAGACCGTACGAAACCAAACTGTTTAAGAGCTGTAGGTCTACGAGCAAGACGTCCTGTTCGACGCGTCATATTGAGTCGACAACATCATCAACAACGACTGCATTGGTATCTTCAACACAGGGTATAGCCTCAACTGCGATTGAGAGATGTCTGGTTCTGCGACGAGTCAAGATTTCTCCTCCGTCGAGGGGATGGAAGAGCACGGGTCTTCAGACGTCAGGAAGAACGTTACGCCGGACACTGCGTACAGGTGGGTGGGGTTAGCGTTATGATGTAGGCGGATATCTCTCACCAAAGCAGGACAGGTTTGCACCATATCTAGGATATATCAACGATATATCAACGAAACTCTACCACACGTCCTCCCGATTGCAGCCAATGGCAACGGTGTATTCCAGCAGGAAAACGCTCGACCGCATACAGCACGGATCACAAGATCATGTCTTCTTTTTTTGAAGGGTATATATGATTGGTTTGTAGACATCGGTTCAGTTTTAATGGCCTTGATTGCATACTGTTCACTTTGCTTGGTATTGGATTCGTCTAAGCGCAATGACCAGATTATCTCACCATGGAGATTGGGAATTTGTTTTAAACTTTAAGCAAGTGTTGTGCCTTAGGAAATTGTTTAGCATACAGATATGACAGTATAAAACCTCATTTTGCATTTACAAAAGTTAACAGTATCAATACAATCTTATTACGCCAATGAGTCAATTTCTTGTTCTGAAAAGTGTCCATGTAAAGGTATTAATATTCATATTCCCCTTGTTAATAGTTTGTATTTTTATTTATTTTCTTGTGTCTGTTGTACAAAATATTTACAGTCGTAGTTTGTTGTTTATGCAAACAATATTAAGCTGAGCTCGACTTGATCTCAATATAGTACTAATAAACGCAATTCACTGCCATTGCATCAGAACATGATGTCTATTCAATCTTCAAACCGACAGCTCCGCACAAACCAAATTCAAAACTGTAAAGTGATTATGATAGAAGCTTTCAACTCCCAGGCCTGTGCAATCCACATCTTTGCCTAAACTGCTTCATGCACTAGAGTATGTTACGAATCACATAGCAGCATACCGTATAAACCAAGCCAAGCGCAGCACAAGCCAATTTCAACACTTTAAAGTGATTTTAATACAGATGTCACCGCCAATCAGGTCACCTCCGTCTGCTAATCCGCTAAGTGCATTTGACCATAATAAGTACCAGACGCCTAAATCACTTACCTGTCAATTTTGTAAGCGAGGAAAGATATTTGCCATGTTTTTCCTGAATCTTGTCAATCACATTAGTGTCTAAAGGGACAGAGAACTCAATGATACATGTGATTTCATTGGATTTATCAAACAGGACAAGATCAGGTTTGTTGACCTTTATAGGTCAAAGGCTGTATACGAGCCTATTCAAAGGAATTTTAAATTTACTATTTTCCATGACGCCAAATATATAATCTGGGTTGTAGCATGGACCTCTGTGTCCAAACAACAAACATGGTGAAGACGGTAATGAAAAGATCGAGCCACTCAATTATTTTGCTTAAGATACTGTGTTTGTGCCAAAACTGACACTGATAATTCAGTAAACAACTGCCACACATTGTAACTCGAAATCAACAACATACATACATACATATATATATATGCTTTCTTCATCCAATCATTCATTCATGTGATAAATGAGGAGCAAATACTCCAAAACATTGTGTACCTCATATTAAAGAAGTTTACTTTCTTAAATTCTCTTTATGAACACAACAATGGATACATAGTGTGCGAATGAAGGTACCGGCAACCCAAGCATCTCGGCAAAGACCTATTTTACCATATATGTGAATCAATTATGAACCTCCTAAAAGCATTTTCATAGGGTTTTGTAGTGCCTTGTCAATACAAAGCATTCCCCTCAATGGCTGTTAGAATAACAAGACATTTTTCGAGAATAAATCACAATTACCAAAGAAACATACAATATGCTATTAGAAGTAAATACGCAATGCCTCTCGATGGCCGAGTGAGTTAGATCGCTGACGTTGTGTGTTGGGGATTAGGTGCCTTTTTCTGAGAGTGTTGGTTCGATTCAGTACCAGAATTTGTACATGTACTTTACTGAGAAATTTGTAGTCCCAAATACAACATTTGTTACATTGTATTACTTTCTGAAAGTCACTGAGTTTTCATAGCTTTCGGCAATGGGAGCCGTGCCAATTCATATTTACCTGGTCAATCACTGGATTGTCTGGTCCACACTCGATTATTTAAAGACCGCCGTCATACAGCTGGAATATTGCTGAGTGCGGCGTAAAAGAACAAACAAACAAACAAAACAAACATGTTTGTCTGAGGGGTACACAAAGTATGTGATCTAGACTACCAGTTGTCAGACTTACATTTCATGTGGAATTCTCGGTGGTTGAGTGGGTTAGATTGCTGACTTTAATGTGCTGGCAATAAGGTTCCTCCCTCTGAAAGTGTGGGATCAAAACCCGGATGGGGCTCAACCCCAAAAGTACTAAAATGTGTACTTTACTAAGAACGCGTTTGACCCATTTTAATTTGCATGAGCCACAGACGTTTCGGAAGAACACGATGTACAATATGTTTTTACAAACAGAGTATATGTAAGCAACTGTGAAAACGACAACCAAATGTTACATGTAACGTTTTAGTGAAAAGAAGTAAAAGGAGACAAGTACAAAGTAAACAAAATAACGGAGAAGTACATGTCTACATACCTGTCCACACAGCCTTAAATCCTTCCTTGACAGTCCCACCATCCGAAGTAAAGACGACCCGGTAGTAGACAGCTGACTGGACAATGTAGCCCCGTCTGTTTCCACTTAACTGGACAAGGAGGTTGTTGGAGGCGTCATAAACCTGCAGTTTATAAATGAAGGGTTGAGTCCAATTTTGACGACATCCAAATTTGCCTAAAAGTTACTAAAGGCAGATTCGGATTGACAAACACTCCTACAGAGATAATGAGCACGACTCTAAAATGTGTGAATACTATAATGATCAAAAATCAAAATATAATGTTTGAATTATATATTAACATAATAATTGATGCCATATATGTTACTACTGAAAACTAAATTATTGTCAACATGTCCAATTCTCCTGTTTTCAGTAACATTTATAGTTCTAAATAACCAAACATTGAACACACTCAGACTGATAACAAGATAACCACATAATGTACTCATCCTCACAGCACCAGGAAACACATCTACAATCACAACATTTGAACAAATATGTTTACACATGCAATGAACGATCTTTTCAAATGTATCTTCCCTTCACTAAACCACAAGGTGCCCTGACCAAGCCCTTCCAACCTTAAACTGACAGCACATGTGGCATGTCGCATACTTGTAAGCAGTGTGTGTTTCTGTAGCACTTAAATATCATTAACCAGTGCAGCCTTTACCTTTATTGGACAGGATAGTCCGGGTCCCGTGACCCCAGGACCGGTAGATCCCAGGGATGACCGGGTCGCTGTGACCCCAGGTCCGGATATCCCTAGGCTGGGTCAGGAGTACCCCCAGGGATGACCGGGTTGTGGTGACCCCAGGTCTGTATATCCCAAGTCCAGGTCAGGAGCACCACAGGACAATGCAGAGGTCGTCCGGGTCTTCGACCCCATGACACCGACACCTCTCTGTGTCTCTCTCCCTTCCAAATTACTTTCTCATCAGAAGCAACCGAGTCAGCCCCCATTTTGCCAAAATATTAATAAATTTGTATTTTCATCATACTACTTGTTTTGTTGTCGTTGCCCAAAATCAAGAATATAATCTGACTACAGAAGACATCACATCATCGTCATTTTAACAATCTCGTCATTTTTGTCTCCTTTCATAAATACAACTGTTTTTGGTTAAACTATTGCAGATAAAATATGTTTTCGCTGCCAAATTTAATCATAAGCATTGACTGTGTACGCGGATTCATACAGTTTGCACATTGGTTTTTCGATTCATACCTCAATGAACCGAAAGCAATACACAGTCAATCCTTAAGATGGAAATAACTGAAATCATGTTGGTATTTGTGATGTAGATGGTTGAAGATTGAAAAGAATGTATGGATGATCAGTGGCTGTTTTTTTTGGTCATAATGTTAAAGTGATTAAGTAATCATAAGCCTTTCAAAATTCTTCCTATTTTCTGATTGTAAAAGTATTTTCTGAAAGATTAATTAATCCGGTTCATTTACTTGCACGCTTCATTCCATATTGGTTCTAATTGTTTTACAAATAACACAATGTTTACATACCTTGACAACATCATACCAAACTTCCGTATTGAAATCTTCAAACACGAGAGTGACCAGTGTCTCTCCTGCATCAATGATGTAGATACAGTACAGGCCGTTGTTGTAATTGCCAGGGTAGTTTGGTGAGGTGAAAGAACCAGACGAACCTGTGTAGCGCTCACCGCATCCTGTAGTAGATACAATAAGGCGAATGTACATGTGCTTGTTTATCATGCATCTTCTGATAAAAAAAATCAATGAAATCAAAAACTGTCGAGTGTGGATGGGTAAAAGGTGAAGACTTTGGTCCAAAACGTAACAAAATCACTTATATATGTGGAAAGATATTTTTTTCTGCCAATTTCAGCATAATTAAGATAATAAAGATTAAGTTTTTCAAAGTGTAGAGGCACTAAATTTGGAGTTTAGACTAAATGTTGATGTTGAAAGATATAAAACATATCCCCATGCAGAATGGTTTTGTACTTATCTCACCAAAAGAAATAATTTATTGAGGATGAATTACATGTGACAGATAAACTGCTTTTGGAAATTCCATATCTCAAAGCATTTTTACAGTAAATTACAGTTTCTGTCTGTCTGTCTGTCTGTCTGCCTATCTGTGACCATAAACATATGCAGATGTTAGATGTTGTAGCTGCACGGTTGATGTATTATGGGACTATGACCTCTGATGTGAAGAAAATGTTTGTCTGTCAAAGAATCAAAATCTGTCAATGTACCTGACGGATAAACAGTAAATGATAGCAATTTATCAGTTACTGGCCCAAAATGAACAACTATATGTAGGTAGCAGTGACCAGGAATAGCTTTCAGTAATAATTACCCAGAACAGGTGATCAAGTGGTTAGAAGCTGAGTGTGACACCTGTAGTCGTTGTGCAGAGTTGCATCGCTTAGTTGTACAAGGATCTGCTGATCATGAATTTGAATCCAAGATTTGAACTCAATATAATCCCTGATTGATCAACTCTTGTTTGAAAAATGTAATATGACGTTTATGACCAGGTTCACTTTTGACACACAGTGGTGTAACTAAATACTGTTCCAACCAGCGTAAGTACCAACTCACACACTCACCATGTTAACATGATTGTGCCAAATTCAACTATTTGAACATTAGACGCTTTTCCGTCGTTCTCAATTGTTTCCCACTTACACAAAATCACATCGAGATATACCAACCTGAACAATTTATATTAGCAATACAGTTTAGTTTCAAGTCACATGTCATGTCAAGTCATGTGTACTACTAAACTACTACATGTTTACTACTACTTTTATTTCCATACTGGAACATTTACTGTCTCTTTTCCTAAATAAAATTCAGGTTTCTTTAAAATTAAATAGTCATCATAATAATCAGATAGAACCTGTAGGTGTCCTAATTATATTAACAACACGATATGAACAAAATCCCAAATGAGCAAAATGGGACCTTGAAAATTAGGTCAATATCACAATAACAAAGAACGGTCAGCAGACTCTCCAAAATAATGTAAAGGTCGCCATTTCAATGTTGGACTTTCTTAAGAAAATCCATACAGCGCTTCTATTTCTATGGGACGTTTGGGACATAAACAGACCTAACCTTTAATGAATTTGAGGTGAGCGTTGGGACATTTTTCAAAATGTACAAATATGGATAGTCAATGCTTAAAAGTGTGAACAACAGTTAAGGGTACCGGAATGAAACAACAGTAGTCTGTCGGAATACAAGGTACACCACACGAGGTAGTCCTGGTGAGGTTTATGTAGCCCACCAACATTAACAACATTAATAGATTAATTGTTATGAATACTTAACAGACGTCGAGCAGGAGCCAATCCACTATTTTGCTGTTTGAGTAAATTTGACTCCCTGTTTGGCCAACCAATGAGTGCGGCAACCCAGACAGCAGCCAAACTGACCAATACCAGTTAATGTGTCCAATTAGTTTCTTATTCTTAGTTATTGTTTGTTTTATATATCCAAAGAAGATCAGAGGTAGTTAGGAATAGTTCCCAGTTATAGAGTTAAACAATTTACGACCATCGATTTTTTATCAGTCTCAATAACCGAAACATTTCAAATAAGATTTACCTTTAATTAACCAGTTGGTGTCGTACTAGTCTTCAGAAGAAAAAAAAATGAGCACTTTTCGAAGTAAAGTGTCCTGATTGGCCAGCAGTGTTAACAATACGAAGTCACACGCTATATCTTTGCAAATGAGGGTTTTTTTTCAAAATAAGAGACAGGTCACTAACGGAAAGATTACTTTGCTCAAAGTATTTTGAAGTCGATAGAGTTTGTGAGACATGACTTCCAAAAACGTTCACATAATAGGCATGTGTTTTGCGTTAAAAATATATTATGCTAGTGCCATTGTCTTTCAAAAGTTTGAAAGAGTTAATCGTATCCAACCATGGTTAAATAAGTATACCCACTCGATAAACGAATCAGATAGGTTTTCAAACGAGTTTTATATTTTTGTTTTCTGTTGTTTAATCTGTAAATAATTAGGCATTAACAAAACTATCATCAATACATAACAAAAGGGGTATTTTCATATCTGTAATAAATTTGTAAATTGTTAGTGAAATCGTTCTAAAATCAAAAGTCTGCTATAAGTGTAAAAGCAAAAATCATTTAAAAATATTTATTGCGTTTTTTAACAATATGTACATCAGGCAGTTGCGAATATCTGATTACAGTTAGATGTACATTAATGTTATAGAAACAAACAAAATAATGTCACGGCTATTTTCGTGCACCTTATGTGAAAATGTATAATGCGTCTGACACAATTATTAAGAGAAAAATCAAATAAAACTTTAAATAAAAGCAACAGAAATTTGGCATTTTGATAAATCTACTACCGTTTCCAGATGACGATAGTAGGCAACGTCAATCGGATATACTTATATGACAAATGTATCGTTAAAGTAACATTGTGGTTGAGTGGTGGATTCTCATATTTGGTTGTACTTTGTGCTTATCTTGGGTGTGACAGACCAAACAATTTTAATGTTAATTTCTGAGAACAAAAGATTATCAGCAGACTTCTCCATGTCAGTGACACCATATCTGGTGACGTACTGAAAGATTGCTGTCATATTTCGTTTTTCGCTCGTTGTATTAACGACATATGAATACACGTCATTTCAGAGGTTCGAAAGAACGCAATGTAAACTTTGCTGACATTGAAATAATATCTTACGCTAAGGTTGAGCGAAACCTGCCATGTTTGATTTCAGTACGTCTGCTAGTATTATGACAAGGCATTTGTCTTTTAAGATATCAAAATGTTTCATCAAAAAGATATTTAAGTCGTGTATTGATTCCTGCAATGACACGTTACACGTTACAAAACAATTTTTTTTCTCATTTCACCAACTAGCATGATCACGACAATTAGAAGTGACGAGCAAAGTAACTTATTTTGGTTTGTCTGACTCAAAGTCTTGACAATAAAACATAAACATTGCATTGAGCAACTAGTATTCATATCGATCAGAACGTGTTGTCTAAATTGTGGGGAGGGTTTTCTGGTATCAGTTATTGCAAATAAACGGGCAGTAGTCAGGTATGGCCCCGAAGAACACTGAAGATGTCCAACATCTCGCCCATCCGCCCAACAGTAAGTGTTGTTGTAGTTCGGCGAAATGCAGAATTTAACAAATGATCGATTCCCTGTTTCAATGATTGTATCACATTTGAAACTTTTCCTTCGCACTTGGTAGCTACACTCGCGATATTGTTTACATTATATCCGATAATGTGTCTATTCAGTCAAAAATATAGGGAATTATTTCTAGAGAAAACAAATCGATAATGACTGTTTGTCACATATGCATGCCTCGTTAAACAATTTTTTTATTGGATTAACTTTTGCTCATTTTAAACTATGATTCGAGGGAAATGAGTTCACATTTGCATAAACAGCATCCTGTCAAAAATTGAAATGAATTTACATCCTTTGGAAATTTACAGGCCAAATGAAAACGCCCGTCTTGCTATCAAACTTATCTTTAACTCCCGGAAACCATCCACATTTGTCTTCCTTATAACTTTGCAAAGCTGTATTAATGTGTATGCATATGCATGTACAAGGAAACAACATCACATCTTGCCACTGATTTAACAATCAACCTATCGCCAGAGCATAGTTCAAACAGGCCCTTGGCAGTCAGAGTAGAACACATTATCTATATTTTCTCTTGTTATGCACTGTACACTGTATTGGGTGCATGTTTCAAGAAATAATGGTAAATTTTATAATGAATTGTATATATATTACTTATCCTATCTCACTCTATGGGGGCGGTCGGGTAGCCTAGTGGTTAAAGCGTTCGCTCGTCAGGCCGAAGACCCGGATTCGACTCCCAACATGGGCCCATTTCTGGTGTTTCCCGCCGTGATATTGCTGGAATATTGCTAAAAGCGGCGTAAAATCAAACTCACTCACTCACTCACTCACTCACTCTATGGATTCCTCCTACTTCTTTCGATCCCTTGCTGGAAACGTCCTTGACCAAAGTTTCCAGCTTCAAAGCTTTAGTTGCCCAGCCACCCATGCATCAACCATGACGACCATCCCAGTACCTAGGTCATGCACCCGGATCTCGTGCAGCATGCTGTCCTCGATCTGATTCATTGACTGCCTGATCATTCTCTTTCTTGGAGCTGATAGGCTAGTGTAACTGTGATGCGGGATCGGAAGGGCGGGCAAAGATCATGTGAGATAGGATAAGTGTGAGTGAGTGAGTGAGTTGGGTTGACGTAGCTTTTAACAGCATTCCAGTTATATCACTGTGTGTCAGCTCAATGTGGGAGGAAAGCCCGAAGTGTTGGAGGTCTAAGACGTTTAGAACTTTGGTGAAATCCATGAGCACGGGTATGGTGCTGACAAACCTAGAAACATATAGGGGTGAACCGGGATTCGAACCAACAATCCTAGGTTTCTAGCGTGCCCAAGGGACGCAATTCTGCAAAGCGTATCGCAGCGCCTTTGATGTCTTGGCCAACCATGCCCCAAGATAGGATAAGTATTATAAATACACAACAACTTATCCTAGGTCTCTTTGCATTTATCGCACGGTTCGACGGTCGGTTGCAGATTACCCAAGTCTGTATTCTGTATTCAAAACTTCAGCGTTCAGAAGTATTTCTGGTGCAATAATACTTGTGTTGGCACAACAAATTGCGAAAATAATCAATGTTGACAATTTTCGATCATTTCCCTCGCCCTCATATTGAAAAGAAACATTGCATAAATTCTATTTACTATAACAGAAATATGTCAGAAATTTAGATTATATTTTGTAACCATTCCATTAAAAGGTTATTGCGAAATAAGTGACGATGGTCATATTATAAATGCTGACACAAGGGAGATAACTCTTTGCAATGGTATTCATAAAAGTTGTCATTTGGATACATTTTAAGAAATATGAATGCACCTCTGGTAAGAATCTTTAGTTAATGGATTGCCAGTTAAAACAAGTTCTGTTTGAAGCAATAAAGAAAACCATAAAAAAAACATTTCTTTCCAATGAGGTATTTTACAGCCACTGCAATTTACAATACTTATCCTTTAGCGTACCTTATAGCAGTTGAAATGAGAAGTTTTATGTCTTATTTGGCCTACACAAAACGTATTTAGTGTGTGTGTATTCATGATAGAATATCATACACAATCTGTGGAATGTTAGTGAAAATCTTGATTCTCCAAACATATCTGTTAGGGCATCAGATACAGATGTACTTGTTTTGCTGCTTCATCACTTACAACACCTGGAAGGGGGACCTGTCTGGATTGATACAGGGAACAACAGCAACAAAAAAAGACGCTATTATCGACATCAATCCAGTTGCTTCTGTAATTGGCAAGGACATGTGTCAAATACTTTCACACGGTGCGACCACACAGCTACATTCATTAGAAGGAGAAAGTGTTGACCCTTGTAAATGATCCAGTTAGCAGATGCCTTCAAGTCAACATTTTAATGTGTAGACTTGTCACAGACACGACCAGAAAACGTTGTTTCTGGAATTGAAAATCTTGCCTGCACCTTATATTCCAGACCGGAGATGTCCGACATAAATGACATTTGATAAGTATTTTCAAACAGAAGTATGTTCAAATTCTACTCCACTTGACAGGATTCGAGGGTGTGACCCACATATGTTCCGCCATCCAAGAGATCATAAGTTGAGAATATCAAACGAACAAACTTTGTATCAAGTGTTTGGGGAAATGCTCACACACCAACTCATGTTGAATATGCTCCAGAAGGACATGGCTGGAAGGTAGAAGATGTAACCTACCAAATTGTTTGGTTTGATGGTGACCAAATGCCAAGCTGCATCACCAAGGAACTGACGACCATACCTCATGATTTGAGTATGAGTCACAGTTCAGACAGTGAAAGTGACACAGACACAGATGAAGAAGATTAATGTTTATCATGTCTTGAAGATGTGAGTTTGGTATACATGTCACTTAGCTTCCAGAGAACTAAAGTAAATAGCTTAAATAACAATTTGTGTCATACTAGCATGACTCTTAGAGCAGGCAACAATCAAATTGTAAAGTAACTGTTTGATTTATGGCTTCTAGATAGCCACAATTTGAACAGCTGAAATTCGTCTTAAATGCGAACATGTGGTCATTTCGATTCTCAAGAAGAATCTCAAGATATTATGAATATGTAATTAATTATCATAGTTACATGTATACTAAATAAGACACAAAACTTCTTATGCAGACATTCTCACTGCAAGTGCTATAAGGGAGGCTAAAAGATTATATATTGTAAAGTGAAGCTGCTGTAAAATACCTCTTTGGATTGAAATTAATTGAGAACTGAGTTTGTGCTCTTCTTTATATTTTTTATCAGAGCTTGTTTCTGATAATCCATGAACTAAAGGTTCTTATTTTAGTTGCTTTCATTTTTCTTAAAATGTATCCAAATGACAACATTTATGAATACCAAATCAAATCCCTTGTGTCAGCATTTATAATATGACCATGGTCACTCATTTCACAATAACCTTTTAATTACTTTAAATGGAATGGTTAAAAAAATTCTTACGCTGTTGTGCTGCCGGAGCGAGCAACGGGACTACAATGGCTGTACTCCGGTATGGCTTCGTTAATGTCGGTAGAGCACCGGTAGCGCCCAGTAATGGATCGGCGGCTCTCTGGTGGCCTCAATTTGTACCGTATCGATGTGATACCGGTAGGGCATCGGCAGCGCAACGGTATCACTCTGCTATAGCCCCGGTCAACAGTGGTACATTGGTATAACATCCGCGCCGGATCGGTAACACTAAGGTGACCGAAAAGTGGTATTCGGTAGCACATCGGCTCTTACATCGGTAGGACAACGATAAGACAACAGTATCACAACGGGAACGCCAGTACTACATCGGTATTGCTACGGTCAATTTTGATTTTGTAAGTGCTTTCTCGCCGGTCAACAGTGGTACATCGGTATAACATCGGCGGCGGATCGGTAACATTAGGGTGACAAAAAAGTGTTATTCGGTAGCACATCGGCTCTTATATCGGTAGGACAACGATAGGACAACGGTATCACAACGTGAACGCCGATACTACATCGGTATTGCTACGGTGCTTTCTCGACGGAGCTCCGCCGATTTTCTCACCGTCGTTAATTTTTTGCTCTGGTTTAGTCCTGGTGATGTACATCGGTAGTGTGTGACAGGCCCTTTACATCACAAGCAAAAAAAGCCCTAATGGCAATATACATGAACCAAAAGAGAGTAATATTATTTGTAATATTATTTTCAGTCCAAATGCGTTCATGTCTTAGAGATACTGGATCATGTTATGTGATATGCTCACACACTAATACTTTTTGACTAGCATCTCCAAAAGCAACAATGCTGATGTCCTTAGCATTCTTCCGCCAACCATGTCGGGCATCTGACATAATGTTAATACCATCTAAATGTTTATATCCATCTACTTCTTCCAATAACGCTTTGTCTCAGGAATCTCAGATTGAACAATGTTCTTGTAAGAATTCAGTTGATCCTTCCTATATCTTTGTGAGAGACTTCCAATACCAGCAGCTGAATAAAATCCTTTATACTAGACAGGTATGAAACCACTGCCGTAAAATGCATGTCCAAGTTTCTCCTTAACTAGGAATTTGTTGTTGGGAAGATAAGGTGATGATGCTAAACGGTACTGGTGTGACGTAGAACACCGCACTTTCATCGTTAAAGCATGTCCTTTGTAGTTGGTCTGCTTTAGAGACAGTTTACTTGAAAATTTCCGCCCAAGCTGATCTGCTACATCTAGGCACATTTTCATGGATGACTTGGATATGACGAAAAACCTGTCATCAGTGTCCCCAGCCCCTGCTCTGAGGTGTGTCACGGTTGGATCTTCTGGGACAGTCAGGCAATGGTTTTGGAGGTAGTACATCAAGACACGATCGAGTACGGCAGCTTTATTGGCAGGCATATTAGTTTCTGCCTGAAAATGTATGTTCACCTGAAGAATGCCTCATCATCATTACCAGGTACTTCAATAGTGAAGCGCGCTGATCGCCCACTTTGATCCGCCATAGTAAAAGATCACTTTTATCTGTTAGATAATTCAGAAACAAGAGATTTTGTTGTAGTCAGTAGTCAATTGAAAACAAAATGATAATGAAGTCAGTCACTAAGACAAGTGCTTGCCAGAGCCCACTTTTTTAGAGGTAGGGGAGGAGATACATGGCAAAACAACCATGGTACAGAAAATGGTAATTAGAGTGTGTCTAGAATGATCAGTGGTTGGACGTTGGGGTTAAAGGAAATATTGACATTAAATTTACTGAAAGATGACCCAATACCAATAACAAATATATCTTGCACAACTGTCTCCACCCCCACTGATATAGAATGAAGGGTCCCCCAAAGTGTGCCATGCTATCATCCCAGAGCAGGAGGCCAGTGCATGGGGGGTCAGTTTCACTCCTAGCTGATGGGAGAATGTAATTTGAAACCATGAATGATATTCTCTTTCCATCCAGACAAGTTGCTATGGATACTCACCGCACTCTGGCTATCTGACTGACAGGAGGGAAATTAAAATTTGAATCACAAAGTTTATATTTCTTTTCTAAATGCAGACTTATTTGACTATCTGTACCGATGTTTTTCACAGCAAATATTCCTATCAACCTTTTGCATGGTCCTAACAATTATCATCTTGAAATACTAGATAGTATTCGAAATATTTCATAAAATGTATTTGAATGTTGCTCTGCTCTTAGCATTAAGACAGTTGGTGCCATACTGGGAGGACACACCCCCTGCCTCTTTTATACCCGCATGCCGGCCTTTAAACCATCAACCATGATGTCTAAAATAATACATTTACCATTATCGTTGAAACAAGTCTTGTGTGTTTTATATTCTTCATTTTTAGTTTTGTATAATGATAGAAGAGGATAAAAAGAAATAAACTTGCCACAAGCTCTGGCTTTTCGGGATGAAGGCAACGAGCTTCCCGTGGATAAGCAGTATAGTCACAATAAACACGTTTACCCATATACACCCCTACATGCACATACACATACACATACACACACCTATACATATAACCATACGTGTACACATATATACATATACATACGTGCACACGGATGCCAGAACATATTCACATGTGCATGTACATATAACAGTACTCAATATGCATTCCAAATTAAACCAAATAAGGTGTAAATCAAACAGTCTACAGATACATTTTTTCACAATTTAACTTACATATTGTGCCGGTGAATAAGCAGTCCATAATGTAATCACGGATATACACTGATAAATATCGGTCGCTATGAAAATATGTCTTGTCTGTGTCACATAACTGTGATAGTCCCTCACGGCAAAAAGTGTTTTCACTCGTTGACACCCCCCTCCTCCCCCCCCTCCCCCCCCCCTCCCCCCCCCTCCCCCCCCCCCCCCCCGAGCTCTTGCGCGTGCATGATATAAATACCCAGTAGATCGATGAGATACATTCAACACATTGAATTGTCCAACATATAGCCTATTAAGAGACAAATATAGCACAAACTAATCTAATTTCTGAAAGCCATAATAAAACAAATCTGTTCTCAGTGGAGTTGCCTCCCTTACACCAGTCTGTGGCTGGAATCACAAACCGGTCACATGATACTCGGAAATCGGCTCGAGTCAACAGATCAACAGATATCGAAGTTTCCAGTTCGATGATGGTGATGTATTACCTCGTGCATTCGTAGTGATAGTCTTAGATTCCCCAAAATATCTGGAAAAAATCACTGAAAGCCGGTATCACGAAATATATTCGCCCCCAGAATAAAATCTCCCCCCGGCGAATTTATACCGGTACAGTTCCGCACCTCTCGAAATAAAATCTCCCCCCAGAATATTTCCTCCCCCGGTCGTTTTATAAATACTTGCCATGCAGTTCAATAGTTGATGTTATTTTGGGTTAGGTAATGTTGTAATCTATTTTTAGCCATTGATTCGATTACTTTGCATAAGTTTGAAGTTAGGGATATTGGTCTATATGAGTTAGCTTGATTAGCTGGTTTATTAGGTTTAGAGATTGGTATGACTAGGGCCTGTTTCCAGGGAGTAGGAACCTGTCCGTTTAGGTAGATGAGATTGTATAGTTTGAGTAGTGCCTGGAGTAGTTTTAGCGGGAGATTTTTAATTATTTGGTAAGAAGTTAGGTCAAATCCTGGGGCTGTGCCCTTTTTCCTGTTTTGGATTACGAAGAGGAGCCCCTCCATTGTGAAGGGTTGGTTTATTTCTAGATTGTTATTGTTTGGTTTTTTTGTGGGTTTGTTTTTTTGTTTTAAGTTTATCTTGGAATTTTTGGCTGAAGTTGGTGTTACTGCTAACGGCTAAAAAGTGGTTGGCGAGATTACTTGCTTTTTGGGCGGGGTTGGTTGAGATGTTAATGTTAGGGTTTTTTTATGTCGTTTTAAGCCTCTAATGTCGTGTATTTTGCGCCAGACCGTTCTGGCATCTGTACGGTTATTTATACCTTCGCAGAATTTTTTCCAGTCTCTACTTTTGGCAAGTTGGACTCGTTTTTTAACCTGGTGGTTTAGTTCGTGGGCTATGTTTAGATGTTTGAAGTCGCGTTTTGCTTTATTGAAGGCTGATTTACGTTTTCGTCTAGTCTGTTCTATCTCCTCATTCCACCATGGTACCGTGGGTTTGCCTAGCCTGTCTTAGATGTTTTGAAGGGGATGGAGGTTTTGGCTGCGTTTATTATATAGTCTGTTAGGTTTCTACAATAGGTTTCTGGATCATTATTTTCTATTTCGTTTAAGTTAGCTTCGTTGCAGATATCTTGGAATTGGTCCCAGTTAGCTTTATTGTAATGGAATTTTGGTTCTTGGTTTTCTGTTTGGATTGGTACGTTTGTATTTCCTATGGTTATGTTTATGGGGAAGTGGTCACTACCTAGCGGGACGTCGTGCACTTTCCATTGAGTACTTTGAGCTAGATCTGCGGTGCATAAGGTTAGGTCGATAGCCAACATTTTTTTGGTTTATCTTATCGTACCTCGTGGGTTGGTTGTTATTTAGGAGCACTAGGTCGTTTGTTTCTATCCATTCGGAAATTAATTTGCCATGATTATCTATTTTATCATCCATGCTCCATGTAGGATGGTGAGCGTTAAAGTCTCCTAGGAATATAGTAGATTTATCGCTTATTTTGAGTAGTTTGTTTAGATCCTCAGGTTGGACTTTTTGTTCCGCCCAGTGGTACAACATGTATACATTTATGATGTTTATTTTTCGGTTATATAATGTGATTTTAATGCCGTTGGCTTCTAGGTTTAGCTGTCTTTTTTAATTTCTTCGTAATTTATATCTTCCCTGATAAATATTAGTCCTCCTGCGCTCTTCTTGTTTTTGGTTTAGCTCTGTCAGTTCTAACTGAGTTGTAGTTAGGTAGTGTGAATTTGGATTTTTTTGAGAATTTGGTTTCCTGGATACAAGCAATGTGAGGGCCTTTATTTAGTTTAAATTTAGTTTTTAGTTCATGGCCGTGGGAGGTGAGTCCGTTGGCGTTCCACTGAAAAATATTTAGTCCTTCCATTATTGGGTTCGGGTGATTGGTGATTTAGTTTTTAGTTTTTAGTTTATTCAGTGACTTCTTTTAGATGGAGGTTAAAGAGGAAGAAGGGAAGATGGGTTAATTTTAGATTGAAAGCTACTTTGTGGAAGGATTTTATGCTAGCTTTTGGTGAGTTTTGACTATGCATGTATACTAGGAGTAAGGTGAGGTTATTTAGGTTTTGGGTGTTAGCCGTTTGGGGAGTTTTGCGGTTTAGTTTTTTCTTCCTTTTTGGGGCTGAGAGGGAAGTTTGGTTTGTTTTAGTTGGAGTAGTGACTATTGTTTCCTCAGTAGTGGAGGAAATCTTCGTCATCGTTTAGATTAGGCTTAGCTGTTTGAGTTTCCATAGGGGAGGCATGTGATGTGGAGGGTTGTGTAGGTGTTTGCGGGATGGGTGTAGCTGTGGATTTCTTAGTGTTTGTGTTTTGTTGTTGTGCTTGCTTGTGGGGGAGTGTTGTTGCCCTGTGGGCTATAGGGTGCTTGGATGAGGGTCGTGTTGTGGCTTTCGTTTTGTGGTTTGTTTTGCATGCGGGGGTTGATGTTTTGGCTATGTTGAGAGGTGGGAGGGTTCGTGGTTGGTTGAGTGGGTGCTTGTGTGTGTGAGGTGGGTGCGGTTTCTCGGTAGGGGCCCCAGACAGAGCTGTCGGTTATGGGTGTGGTGTTTGTTTGTGGGATGGTGGTTGGGTGTGGTGTAGGAAGGAGTGGTTTGGATGCTGGTGTAGCAAATTTTCGTGTTTCGATTTTGGCCGTGTCTATGTTTATGTGTTTGTTTGCCTGCTGGGTGAGTGTGTGTATGTGTGGGCATTGATTTGAAAGTGAAGTGTGTTGGATGGATTTGCAGTGGATGCACCAGGGTGTGCATGTGCCTGGGCAGTCTGTTTGTGCGCATTTTTTACATTTAGTTTTAGGGTATGTGCATTGGGAGGCAGTGTGATTGTATTTGAGGCACTAAACCCAGATCAAAGCGGTTTCACTCCTGGCCGCTCAACCCTAGATAACCTCGCCCGACTAGAGCAAGATATTAAGAGAGGACAACTAAATATACAATATACCACAGGCATCTTCTTAGACTTCTCTAAAGCTTTCGACATGGTATGGCACGACGGGCTAATACAAAAACTTTAAAAAATAGGACTCAAAGGTCAGATAATAAACTACATCCAGGACTTCCTAAACAATCGTAAAATAACCGTGGGTATAGACCAAACACTATCGGACCGATGTCCCCCAGAAAATGGCACTCCCCAGGGCAGTATCCTCAGCCCCACCCTCTTCAATATAATGATAAACGATCTATTCGATGGCCTATCCCCTAAACTAAACACATCAAAATTCGCGGATGATCCGCACTAAAAGCATTAAAAGCATTAAAATGGCCCAAAATTTACTCAAAAAATCTCTAAATAATATACAACAATGGGCTGACAAATGGGGCTTCTCCCTTAACTCAGAAAAAACAACAGGAATAGTATTCAAACTCCCAAGTTAGAGCCAGTTAGGCATCTTAGGGTGTTTAGGTCTTTACTGCATTTAGTTGTTAGGTTTTGGATGTGAGCATCCCAGGTGAGATGTTCATCGAAAATAAGTCCTAAGAATTTGGTTTGTTTTTGAAATTTGATTATTTGGTTGTTTAGCTGGCTTCTGATAGAGACGATGTTTAGTTTATATGCTAGTCGTTAGGTATAAAGATTGTTTAGAAACTTTAGAAGTTCTAGGACAGTTATTGACACGTGTCGTGTCAGCCCTATGGCATTCGCGATTGTCCACTTCCAGAAAACATCCTGTGTTGGTTTAACATGAATTAGTAAAGGTTAATAAGGGATGTTCAACACGTTAATTAATGTCAAAACACTGTCATTTCCTGCCCAGGATATCACACCCCTACACGCTAAGGTCGGTGAGAAACATTCTAATCAAAGAAAACACACAGTCAAGACTCTAGATTCCCGTCGTCTAGCTACAAATCCTGTGATGTATTAAAGGTTGAAGAATTTTGAACTGAACTGTCCGAAAGTTTATATCTAAAATTTTGGAATTGGATACAGTGATAAAGTCTTATATCAATAGGTAGACTCATAAATATTGGTTTTATGTTTTAACGGAGATATGATGTTTTCTTATGAAATATCGCGTATTAGTGTAATTTGCATGCTTTACCATTCATTTTACCGTTCTAACCCATGTGAATGTTGTAATATCAGTCAATCGGGTGGGAAAACACCCCAATCCTCGCTCTATAAAGGGGTATGTCAATCATTTTGCAAGTTTAAATGACCCCTGATACTTTATGAATACTTTATGACAGTTTATGGAGTCAAAATCAATGCTGATTATTCATAAACTTAATGCTTCGTACTATAGGCCTGTGGCCTCTTCAGTGCTGAATAAAGATTGAAAATACATCAGTCAATCAAAGAAGAAGGTAACTTTATACATCAGAGTTCTTGAGAATTAGTTCATGTTTTGTTCTTAGACTTACATTTCAACCATCGATTGTGTTCACATGTAGACTCAAACTGGTATATTAAAAAAATGTATACAGACAACAAAAACTGTATTAGAAACAACAAACTCTGTAAACTTTTAAGCATAGTTTTTGTATAGCATTTCAAAAGCCTGGTTTGTTTGCATTAAAATTAAAACAAAGGAATCTGTAATTAAAATGTGTAAGGTGAAAAAGCTTTTACATAAAAGAGCAAAATACATGGGGGAGAGTAAATATATAATTCTATATAACTTTTCTTGAATGGAGCACATTTGAAAAAAAAGACAATCCAAGCATATTCGATATTACCATGTTTAAAGAATTTATATCAGTCATATATTTCTAACGTAGATCACCCGTATGTAACCCAGGTATAGCATGCATAACGAGGAACATTGTAATGTTGGTACAGTTTAACGTGACTTCGTGCTTTAGCATTACACATTTTCATATTCCTCTAGGTTTTAATGTTTATTTGTTTATGTATTTTTTATTTATTTTTTTCTCTCCTTTATTTTTTCTGGGTTATATATTTATCTAAATATACATTTAGTTACTTGTGTGTGTGTGGTTGTTTGTTTTTATTTGTTTATTTTTATTTTTATTGATTTTGCGGGGTTTTTTTCTTTTCGGGTGTGGGAGGGTGGGGTGGGGGGTGGGGAGCACTTTTCCTTTCGTTTTTCATAATCATATTTTTTTTAAGTTGTATATAACGTATGAATCCCTTCTCGGATTCACCGCCAGCCGGATTGTAACAATTACATGATCACTTTGCTTTGTCGATGCCGGTTGATGTTGTTCAATACAGGCTGATAGTGGGTGTTTTTGAATCTATTCTACATGCTAAATCATTTCGGGAAGATGATACACATTTCTCTATATTTTGGGTTGCTTTGCTTATATAATTTCCGATTATCATTCTTAGTTTTACTTTTTCTCTTCTGCTGTGGTGATATCCATCCGAATCCAGGACCTTTGCATAGTCCAGATTTAAAGATTATATATATCCAAACGTACGCAGTCTTAAAGAAAAAGTAGATTTTATCAGTGCTGAATTAGATAGTTATGATGTTGTATGTTTAACAGAAACCTGCTTGCACCATGATATTCTAGCCACTGATATTACACTGATACCATTTTCATATCGTAGCCTGTATTAAGGAATATATTTTAGATCTAAAATCAGAGTATAACGGACAGCCTGAGCTGGAGGCGCGCGTGGATATATTGACAGTTTGTACGTAGTTAGTGTTAAAACCGAATGTTCGCGAGGATTAATAAAATTTCTGAACTCTGTTACAACAGTAACCGTACATGTATTTGTTACATTAAGTCATTTCATTCAAATTTGTTTGGTATGATTATGTCTTATAATTATTTTAGGATGGAAGGTACAGTTACCAAATAAAATATGCTGAAATATCAATTCATTATGACCATATTTCATAATCTATTGTTTAAAGTAACCCTCCTTACATTAAAGAGAACTATTTAAAGAATATAGTACTTAAAGACATTGCAACAAACCGAATAGTCAGGGGGGAGACTTTATACTGAGGGGGGAGACTTTATACTGAGGGGGGCGCGAAACATATCCGCCCGGGGGAGATTTTATTTCAGAACAGATTCTCCGGGGGAGAATTTGTACGGGAGAGAGTTTATACCGGGACACCGGCAGCAAATCATTAAAAATTTGTACACAATTAGAATGGCCAACAGCAGGGTTTAGGTTGCGCATGGATACATCAACAGACAAGGCATGGGACACAATCAACGCAGAATTGTGGATGTTATACATGAATGTCAATCCTTTCAAACCTTTCAAGCAGCCTTCACAATCAGCAATCGCACCAAACTTTGGTTTTTGTTTGGATTAGAAGGGTTTGAACTTAACAATAGCCCGCTAGTACAGGGCTAGTACAAATCCCTGTAGGCTGGTACATATTTCGAAATTTCCCAATTGTTGTTTACATTAAAAGGGCACCTCATCTTTACTCAGTCTAGTAAAGCTTTTGAGTTTACTCCTAACCTTTCCCTGGAAAATTTTGGCACAGGCAGCATTACCACTCTCCTCGTGTTTGCTATCAGTGTAATATGGAGCCACCTATTCTCAAAGTGCTGATTGAAATAATCAGCTGGAGGAAATCAACTTGCCCCAGATGTTAATATTTTTCAGTTTAACAATAGAATTTTCCCCAAACCTGAAATCATTGAGCCAAACACCCATCAAAGGAGATCAGCTGTTAGAATACCTGGATTCCTATCTATTGTTAACTAAAGCCAGTATTTTTGGTTGTGGTTTCACAGAAGGATTCACTTACATAACACGTGTCCCAGAGAGGCATGTTTAGTTTGTTTGCTAGAATCAGCGCAATATGGAACAAACTGTATTTGAGAAAATGTGAATGAAGTAAGTTTAGACAGAATGGCCGATCCATATCATAACACACTTTTAATGCTTTTTGGTTATTCATGGTAAATCCTCGTGATATTCACTTGCCTGGAATCAAGTTCTTGCACACATATTATATCAGCAAAGCATTACAATTCACATGTGGTATAAGTAGCTCAATATTTGGAAAACAAAATCCACCTTCATCAAGTGGATAGTGCAAAGAACGGTACATTCCCAAGGGGAGTTAATGCATTACTCCGACGACTTTCTATGCTGAGGATCTGGAATGGATAATTCTGAATGGCAATAAGTCCTGTCTTTATTATTAGCAACTTGTGATGAATTACTAATGCCAAAAGCCAGCCACAAAATAGTAACACCAACCCCATTAATAGATTCCCTTTGAATTCAGCTTGACACAGTCAGAATCGAGTAAACCATAGCAGCAATCGAAAATTTTCTTGGTTCTCTAAATTACATAGGTATGGCCATAACCATAGGCACAGCCTTACTTCGGAGATCCACTGATTCGATTTTGGGATATTAAGAGTGAGTTTTAGTGAGTTTAGTGAGCCACTTTTAACAGTATTCCAGTTATATCACGGCGTGTCAGCTTAAGGAAAGCCCGAAGTGATGCAGGTCTCAGACGTTTTTCCACTTCGGTGAAACCCACGAGCACGGGTATGGTGCTGACAAACCTAGAAACATAATTGGGGTGAACCGGGATTCGAACCCACAATCATAGATTTCTGGCGTGCCGAAGGGACGCATCTCTACACAGCGAATCGCGGCGCCTTAGACGACTGGGCCACCCGTGCCCCCGTGATATTAAGAAGCTTCATCATATCATCATAAGGTTAGAGTTACAATAAATATGAAGGATGTCTTTCTGATTTGGCTTCCATTCCTAGACAACCTCATTGGAATGTCATTATTCCTGGATCAATGCTGGATTACAAACGAAGCATGACAGCTCTAAACAGACATACATTAGGAGACATCACATGGGTTCGGAGCATACTTACCAGGACGCTGGACTAATGGTTCATGGGCGGAGCATTGGAAGAATATAGGACTAACATGGAACCATCCCACTTCAATCTAAGTTCTGTCTAACATTTGGGCTGATGAGCTCAGGAGCCAAAAAATGATAATAAACAGTGATAACCAGGCAGTTGTTTCCATATTGAACAAGCAGTGAACTACATGCGAGAAGACTATGCAGTTTGTTGGTCAGTCTGTCCTTCATTGTCTCAACATTAATGTATTAGTCAAAGGTTAGTATAAATACTATTTTTAAAAACCAACAAATATGTTCCTTATCTGATGTTTCGCCAGCTGAAATCAGAAGAAAAAACCAAACAAACACCAGTTCCCAGGAATCTGTGGCTTATCTAAAATCTGAGGCCATTGGGGCACACAAAACACCAGTGACGAGCAATACTCAACATACCTACGCAGCTGCATTAAGGTTATTTGACAAGTTTTGTCACCAACATAAAATATCTCTGATTTGGACTGCGAACGTAGATGATATTTCATGTTTCATAGCCACTAAGTCAAGGACGATTATCTCCAGCTTTGCACCGCTACGCTCTGGCTACTGTCCTTCAGACAACCTTTTAGTTTGCAAATGCATGCAGGGATACAGAAATACAGCAGCTCTGGTGACGACACCCGACGTTAGACACCCAATCATAACTGACATGTTAAAGAGCCTAACTACTGCCCCCCAGTCTGTTTGTACATCATGTTATCAAGCTTCTCTACTCCCAATTTGCCAAGTCACGTCACTAACCACACATCTGTCTTTACGCTCCAACAAGGCCAGTTCTTCATCCATATGAGTGGTAAACCTGTCATCAGATATCAGTTCCTACAACACACACTAATTTAGGATAGGAGCCGCAGGGAACACAGGTAACAAAGGGAATACCACATAACATACTTTGCACATGGGGTAGCTGGAAATCTCTGTATATGCTGTGTACATTCGCAGAAATATGTTCTAACAGCTCATTTCTGACAGAAATATGGTTAGTCAGCTCCAGTCTGATATATGGGGCTCACCGGAGAACCGTTTTAAGGCCAGAGGGTTTGGACCTGAATCTTCAGAAGTATTGACTCAACTTAAAATGGTAGAAAATAAGACAATTGAAGTTGAGCTCATTGCTGCCATTCCTACACCAAAAATTAAGATGCAGTCCTTTACCAGCTTAATTTGGGAGGTAATGGTCTCATGGATGTGCTACGAATGGTGAGTTGGGATCTTACAAAATTTCACACGATGCCCTACATTCACTTAATATGGTTAGATAGTCTGCAGAGAGTCACATGGCGGGGTATACCAGACGGAAGAGTGATAGCGTGCAAAGGAAGAGATTTAACCGATTCGGAAGAAAGGTGCCCTGGACCTTGAAAGGCGTGTTCACGGGCACAATGAAATTAACATAGCCCACAGGTTTCTTCAGACAGGTTGGCACCCACCTGTCAGACATTGGCAATGACAAATTTGTTTACTCCTTTGAAGAGGTTCTTGAGGTGTTTGCTGGTTTGTCCGCTCATTTCCAATTCTTGTTTCATTTGTATTTCTGGTCTTATGCTTAATCCACAGGGGAAAGAGCTTGCCATAAGGTCGTGGCAGGCGTAACACGTTTCTCATAAACTGTAAGTAAGTTGAACCTCAACGTACATGTTGCACCTCATGAAGTGTACCACAATCACAGAGGATGGCAGTGTATCTAATGACACAGGATTGACTGGAGCTCACGCCTCAGGTTGTGTTTAGTCACGGAGGATGAACTGTACGTACTGTGTATATTCCAGCCCATTTGGTCATGATGTGTACATTCCAGGCCATTTGGTCACAATGTGTATTGTTCCAGCCCTTTTGGTCATGATGTGTATATTTCCATCCGACCTGATAATGGTTTTGTATTTACTCCTTTGAGTAATCTGTGTACTGTGTATTACTGCTTGTCATGACGTCCGCCTGTATATGGGGCAGTCGGGTAGCCTAGTGGTTAAAGCGTTCGGTCGTCACGCCGAAGACCCGGGTTCGATTCCCGCCATGGGTACAATGTGTGAAGCCCATTTCTGGTGTCCCCTGCTGTGATATTGCTCGAATATTGCTAAAAGCTCCGCCTGTATTGTTATTTAATAAAGCTGCGCCTGTATTTTGCCTCTTAGTATGCTTCTTGTTATCTTTTGAATTAATTCATTCACAATTCGACTTCATCGAGGCACTGCACTGAATTGTCATCAGGCTGTAACTTAACGATGGCTTTGAGGGAGGATAATGTAAAGGTTGTAAATATTACTTTAATCTTTGATGTGTGGGTACACTCCTTCCACACCCGCCCCCACCCCTCAACGTGTGCATGGGTCTTATGTGTTGATCCTCTTTACATAATCTAATAACTATTTAGTTTGTTATGAACTAATATGTTTATGTTTTAAGGAAATGATTCATATTAGTATGTTTCCATAAACATACAAATAAATCCTAGCCCCGACATCTGCCACCCCAAGAGAATTTTATACAGAATGTATAGAGTATCGATACAGGGATATTGTACCTTTCCCCCATATTATCAACTTAACATACATACACTTGGAAGGGTGATATATATTATTAAAGCATTTCAATTTTGAACGAGGAAAATAAAGATCAAATCTATGACTATTGTCATGATAATAATTTATTACATCATACCTGATTTTGGTGTAAAATACTTTTGGCAATACGAAATCTGCTCTTAAAACTTCGTACAATGACGGACCGGCACCGTGGTGTAGTGGAAAGAGGGTCTGCCTGGATACCCGTACTTGTGAATGTCTCCCACATTTGACAACAGCTGTAAAAACTGTTAGTCCCACTTTCAAATTTAATATTTTGTATAACCAAACACATTGTTTGGTATTTGTATGTGAGTGTGCAATTCCCTTTCTGACTTGCATCATATGTTCCCGTGTTTTTCAGGTGAACAATTGACCTTCCTTTCCATGTGTTTGTGACGGGTGCCACATATTTATGATATGATCGGCATCGTACAGTGGACAATGCTATTAGCTGATATTACTTATGACCATGAACATGATTTGATCGCTTTTATCAACACACACTCATGTGTAACTCACATGTTGTACCCCAGGAAAAAATAATAATCCTGATAAATTCCAGATATTGCACATTACCTTGCAACCTATTACATGGTACATCTAATACAACATAAATACTGACAGAGATCATGCTTCATAAATCAAACACCCCTTTCTATTTGCTGTAACCATATAATCTATGCGTGTAAAGCTCTCTCTATGACATCTTGAGTTTTTCTTACCTATTTTATTTTGAAATTAAAATAGTTCACAACTTCAGATTAGGTTATGGAACATATAAAACACATTTATAACGCTGATGGCAGAGTTCACAACGAACACCAATTACATCATACCATATTAAATGTCTTTTATTCCTTTGTGTATAGAATGTTAGATAAACTGCAAAAAGCGCTTATTCAATGCTGTCACTTCAGTTACCACACCATGTGACCATACTGTGTCTACATACTGAGAAAAGTACCTCTCTTTGTAACGAATCGTATTGACGGCCAATATTACTCCATTGGGTTCCACTTTTTACTTTCATGAAAATACCGATTGTCACTTTGTTTTGTTTTTTCTTTGTGGGGAATTTAACGCATGAGTGACCAACAGTACAAACTCGTCTGATCCGGCTCAACTCGAGGACAGAGGAATAAATGTTTATTGAGAAGGACCAAGGCATTTATAGGAACTGACCAGTATATATATATAGTGTGTGTGTGTGTGTGTGTGTGTGTGTGTGTGTGTGTGTGTGTGTGTGTGTGTGTGTGTGTGTGTGTGTGTGCTTCATCAATATCTCCAAATTGTGTTAGACAGTTATAAGCACAGAGTAAATCCTGTTTTGTGTGTGAAATGAAAACTGTTTGATGGTAATCTTTTGTGTATTGCCCTTGTTATATATATATACATAGTGTGTGTGTGTGCTTCATCAATATCTCCAAATTCTGTTAGACAGTTATAAGCACAGAGTAAATCCTGTTTTGTGTGTGAAATGAAAACTGTTTAAGGGAATATGATTGAAAGAACGTATCAGTTTATGGATTCCAAATACATATCATCACATTATAACAAATAGCATTGTACAATCAGTGTGGCCATATACTCACGTATGACATCAAGCACCTGTCCACAGTCAGACATCTGATCCCCTCTAGAGCCTGGTGAACCCCTGTAACAACTGTAGACACCATGGTCAGAATTCCACACAACATCATACAGCAGGAAACTGAACACACCAGATCCTGACGAATCAATGTTCCCAGTAAACTCTGCTCTTGTCCTGTACGTGCCAGTGATGTCCACCTTGTTGTAATTGGTCACATGGAACAGAGTAATGTCTGATGAATAACGTCTCACTGTAAACTCCCTGACAGCAGGCTGGGGTAGTCTCCAGGACAAGGTTGCATTACTTCCTTGACGAGCATATACCACTGCACCAGCTGAAACACAACACACCGTCTGTACTGTTGGGAAGTGGTTAATCAACCACCTGAACGTACTTCAGCACATTTTTCAACAAAGACACTTTCTCACAATTTCCGTCAAGTTGTTGAGAGAGATGGGAACTTGCTAGGTTTGATGACTGCAAATTGTATTCGATTTCCTGACACCAAATGTCAGGTCAAACTAATACTTATTTTATTATGTAATAACTGGAGATAGAATATGTTCATGCTTATTTGCGTATATTCACCTTATATTCAAAACACAAAATATCGTGTTCAGTTTCTTGTTTCTTTCTATGACCATATCTATCCCGCCTTAAATGTTTAGAATGACACACAACTCTTAACTCCTCTCGTTTCTAAAAAATCCTAAAGGCTTATTATGGGACCATTGAGGCTTAATTCATTTTCATTCCCCATTAGAGATAAACAGCAGGACAGGCAATATTTATTGATATTTTATTTAATATATCTAGGATTATATTTCATATGATCATATGAAAGTTTGTTTTGTTGTTTAACGCCGCACTCAGCAATATTCCAGCTATATGACGGCGGTCTGTAAATAATCGAGTCTGGACCAGACAATCCAGTGATTGATAACATGAGCATCGATCCACGCAAATGGGATACAAGGACATGCATCAACAAGTCAGCGAGCCTGACCACCCGATCCCTCTTACGACAAGCATAGTCGCCTTTTACGTCAAGCATGGGTTGCTGAAGGCCTATTCTACCACGGATCTTCACGGGTTTCATGTGCAAGAGGAGAGTGATAAATGTGCAAAATGTGCTCACTATTCAGTACACAATGGCATAGAAGAAAGATAATGTTATAACGTTGGTTGGCTAAATACACTGGGGTTTTTTCAATGAGATTAGAATTGATTTTTTCACAAGTGACATCTACCATACTATTCAGGTGTTTTGGTCTTATTTACTTCTCATACAAAGGACTCCCACATGAGCCCGTTCGGAATCAAACCACTTTCTACAGGATTCACATATGAGATTTTAGATACTTACAAAACAAATGAAAACAAAGCTCAATAGAGAAACTAGACTAAAAACGGACTGACGTAGGACATCAAAGGATATTCAAAGCATAAACAATTCTAACAAATGATGACGTACGAACGGCGTTAGAGAATAGTAATACTTCTACTGAAATCAGGACAACCGCCATGTTCTGAAAGCTTATGTGTGCTTGTAAACATGCATTGTTTTCTATCAATACGTAAAGAAGTAAACATATCATACATGTCTAAGAAGAAACAAATAATTAAGGTAATTAAACTTCTATTATCGGGTACCAAGGGGTCTCTTCTAGTCATGATGTAGCAGTACTTCTTTAGTGATCCTGGTGACCTTGAAGTACTACTAGTTGCCTTAAATTTTGCATAGTGGCAATATGTTCATACAATCCACCCTTTTGGGTTCAAATATCAACGACAAAATAGTAACATCTTTAGAGACAAGCAGAAGCATGGAAGCGCCTCTTTAGTCGTATCCTTGATCCTTGTGGCGACAGCAACGAGGGGGTACCATCTAAATCAACCGATTTTACTTGATATTGGCAGCCGTATTAAGGAAGGCAAGTTGTCTTGCCTTAATGTTCAGTATTATAAGATATTGTTACCAAAAGCTGGTATTAAAGGTTCACGTTACCTCCTAGAATATAGAGGTATTACACTTAATTCAATCCCTTCATTACATGCAGCTATATTAAATACTAGACTGGCTGGTTGGTTGGAGAGCAATACTATCTAAGCTGATGAACAAAATGGTTTCCGAAAAGAGAGAGATTGAACGGATAATCGATATGCTTTATCTACTTTAATTCAAAATAGAATAACCTGAAAACAATCATCTTTTGTTAGTTTTGATGATATAAAAAAGGCGTTTGATACTGTTACAAGAGATAATTTGCAGTTCAAGCTGCGAAGAGCTGGTGTAAAAGGCAAAATACTGGACGCCATACAATCGATATATCATGATGTTATTGTTTTGTAAAATTGAATGGATATTTCACTGAACGTTTCCCTGCTTATCGAGGAGTAAAACACGGCTGTAAATTCTCCCCTACTTTATTTTCAGAGTACATTCATGATTTGGTTGAATGTATTAATAATCGCAATTGTGGTATTCAAATAAACGATGTAATATTATCTTTGTTGTTGTGTGACGTTGATGTCACGCTCATTGCTCCAGATGAAGCGTCTCTACAATCTATGCTTAGTGTCTTGAATGATTGGTGCAAACGTTGGCAATTAACTATAAATGGTAGCAAGATAAAAAGTGTACACTTAAGATGTCCTTCTGTCACATGGCCAGAATTCAATTCAATTGTGCTGATGTCACATTACAGAATGTTGAATTTTACAAACATCTTGGCTAATGGTTTAATTACTTCTTAGATATAGGAAGAACTGTGAGGAAAGAAATGACTTCAGGGACTACTGAGGACCCAATTTTAACCAACTGAGTTACCGATCCCAGCCCTTCTTGGTACTGTGTATAAGGTAACTATCTCACCAGCAAATTTCCCGCCTCTTGTTGGTGTTTTTGTTCGTTTGTTGTTGATCCTGGTTAGAATAGGTCTTCAGCAACCCATGCTTGCCGTAAAATGCGACTATGCTTGTCGTAAGAGGCGACTAACGGGATAGGGTGGTCAGGCTCGCTGTCTTGGTTGATGCATGTCATCGATCCTAATTGCGTGGATCGATACTCATGATGTCATTCACTAGATTGTCTGGTCCAGACTCGATTATTTACAGACCACCGTCATTTAGCTGGAATATTGCTGATGGGCAATGGAAGTGCAGGTGCAGCAGCACTATGAACGGTATTAAAGTGCAGGGTTTTTGATTGCCTGGCATATGCGTCAATCGAACAGTAACAGTTCAACAACATGCCAAGATTAATAGAAGTGCAAAGAAATAACGTCATAGGTCGCTTGCAGGCAGGGGAATCCCGATCAGCTGCTGTAGCCAGGGTTTTCAATGTAGCGCCGAGCACCATTACAAGGCTATGGGATCGGTTTTCACAGCTCGGGTCAACAGGTGATCCGCCAAGGTCAGGACGACCATGAGTAATCGACCCCGCCCAAGATCGCTACATCCGACTGCGCAACCTTATCCGATGACCACAGCCACCTCAGCCGTATCCAAAATACCCGGACTGCGAAGAATCTCCTACCAGACGCGTCATATTGAGTCGACAACATCGTCAACAACGACTTCATTGGTGTCGTCAACACAGGGTATGGCCTCAACTGCGATGGCGAGATTTCTGGCTCAGCGACGAATTAGGATTTCTCCTCCGTCGAGGGGATGGAAGAGCATGGGTCTGCAGACGTCGAGGAGAACGTTATACCGGAAAGTGCGTACAGGAAGTGGACAGGTTTGGTGGGGGTAGCCTTATGATGCGGGCGGATACCTCTCATCATGGCAGGACAGGTTTGGTCCATATCTAGGGCAATCTTACGGCTCAATGATACATCAACGAAATTCTCCCACCACACGTCCTTCCAAGGCAGCCAACGGCAGCAGTGTTTTCCAGCAGGACAACGCTCGACCGCATACAGCACGGATCACAAGAGCCTGTCTACACAACAACAACCTTGATGTTAACCCCTGGCCCTCCAGATCCCCGGATTTGAACCCCATAGAGCGCCTGTAGAATGAATTGGATAGACGGCTACGGCGACGTCAACCACATCCCAGACGTTGCAGCAGTTGGCTTTTGTGTTGCAAGCCGATTGGGTTCCCATTTCCCAGGATGTGATTCGTATACTCGTCTCTTCAATGAGCGGGAGATGTCGGGCCGCTATCGATTCTTACGGGGACATACGCGCTTTTGATGGCAGCTGACCTTCACCTTGGACTTTTCCTATGTACCAATAACTGAGATGACAACAAGTGTTCTCTCCACAACATTTTGGCTCAATACCTTGTACGGTTCCTCGTATAAATGTACTTTCCTACCTCACAAAAATCTCTTTTTGAAGAGAATATAAGTAAATGTATGTGTGGTCACAACGGTTTTTAATAAAAGCCCCATGGATTGAGGAATGAATTTTTTTCCTTAAGTTTGTCATGTGGGATTGTGCTGTACAAAGTTGAAAAATATTTTGACAGAATGGAACTTTTTTTCTAAGACTGCAAAGGTCAAGCAAATCCGTTGAGTTTTTGGAGAATGGTATTAATTCCATTTGTCTCAAATACTTTCTGTGAAAATAAAGATAGTCCTTCCTTGGTTATATTAAGGATTATGGTTAATCATTCAAACTGGGATTTTATGGTACATTTGCTGGACCAAGCAATATATCTCTCTTTGTACGGATTTTTATGGAGCTTTGGAATCAAGTACAAAAGAGGAATGGACATGTCTTCGGATTTTAGAGCCAAGTCAAAAGTTGATAGTACTGATTTATGGTTTGGGCAGATTTCCTCAGTTGACTTACTGGCCTTACACGTAGTATTAATTGATATGCCATTTGAACCAAGTTCTTTGATCAAACAATAAATGTGGTGATGCTTACATATAATGTTTATGTTATTTGTGGTGTCGTCATTTGGAACAACTACAAAGTTGTCATGAAAGTTGACTTCCGGTTGCGCATGATCGGCCGCTAACGGTTTTTTTCCGCTGGCTCACACCGACCCATGGATAAATTGTAACAATCTTCATTAATGGAGGCCTAAATACCAACTACAAACATCAGAAACCAAAGAAAGTGGGGTAAACTGTTAACTTTGGTATCTATTTCTGTGATTTTGCCAACCTTACGACTTTTGATATTTCTGTGAAACGAAATACATGTCGGACACTCAGCGCCTCACTCGCAGTAATATGGCTAACATGACTAATGTTGAGGAGATTATTAAAGCTTCTGAGAAAAGACTTGCTGAGCTAATTAGAAAAACAAAAGATGAAATTCAGGAATCCATTGACTCTTTAAAACTGGATGTTTCTGACATGAAAGAAAATGTGAGGGGAATTGAACATGACGTTGCGAATCACGACAGCGAAATCAAGAAACAACGTGAGGAGCTATAAGCCAAAAGAAGCCGTCGTTTTCAGCTAGAGAAACAGGTTACTTTTGAGGGAATCCACGACAGAAAACCAAACTTGCTCATCTATGGAATTCCGGAATCCCCGGAAGAAAATACAGAACAGGTTGTTCGGGCATTCCTCGTCGATAAACTAGCATTCTCACAAACCCGAGTAGATGACATATACTTTAAGGTGGTACTCCCTGTATCGGGGTATCAAAAGAAACACCGCCCTACATCCCTTCATCTATATGCCGGTTCGGGAAGCTGTCTATGGAACCAGGAAACTACTACGAGAAACCGTGATAAGTATCCAAACTGACTTGCCAGAAGAAGAGACGAGCGATTCTGAGTAGGGAAGCGTCATCGATTCGTGACGCGGATAACATCATCTGGACAAGAATAAGAGTTGTCTCAGCCAAAGTGATCCTTGAGACCAAAGATACCAAGGAACCAGGATCTTCCTGGCGCAGGGTTGACCAGTAGATATTGTAACAATAACAGGACGCGAACACATTAAGACTCTCTCTGTTTACATGTAACTCACTGCTGATAATACTTTCTCACAGACAATAAATAAGTAAATAAATGCTCGGTCTTATATTATTTCACGGCATATAAAAACTGTCGAATTTGTAACATTTTGGGGGAGTAATTTATTTTCCATAGTCAACATTTTGACAGATTGTTACATGTCCAGTTTGGTTCGTAAGATAGGTTTCTACACACAGGCAAAATGTTCAACACTCAATGTGTTGAGTTGTACTCGTCGACCTCTATTTATAACATGCACGCGCAAGGTGAGAGAAGTAGGGTCAACGAGTGCAAACACGTGTTGCTCAGATGGATTCTCGCGGTTTTGCGGCAAGGACAACACGTTATTTTGTGGTGACTGTAATGTGTCAGTGTATCATCGTGAGGACATGTGGAATTACTTTTTCCCCGGCACAATATGTAAGTAACATCGTGAAACAATTTAACTATTGCCTGCTTGCTTTAACCCACCTCATTATGTTGAATACTATATGCATGTGCTATATGTGCTTGCAGCCGTGTTTACGCATGTATAATGTATATATGTGTTTATTTACGGTTATATATATATGGGGGTGTATGTCCATGTAGGTATATGTAGGTGTATATGGATAAATGTATTTATTATGACTACCCTGCTAATCCATGGGAAGGTAGCTGCCTTCTCCATCTCAAAAGCCAGAGCTCATGGCAACAAGGGATATTTCTTTGTTTTTATTCTCTTAATCATCTTCAATCGTTTTTCAAAACAAAAACTCATTCCAGTTGGTACATGCCTATATTTCAAGAGAAAGATGGATTAATAATACATGGGAGTAAATGATAAAATACATATAGTCTCAGCTAATTGTAGAGGCCTAGCAGCAAAGACCAAAAGAAAAGAAGTCATGAATTTATATAGAAAAAAAAATTCTCTATCATTTGTTTGTAAGATGTTCATATTTCCAAAGATAATGAAAATCTTATGAAAAATGAATGGGGACGTGATAGTGTTATTGCACCGTACAAGTCAAATACACGAAGTGTAGCAATCCTCTTCAACAACAATTTTGAATATAAAATACACAAGACTTGTGTTGACGATAATGGTAATTGTATTATTTTAGACATTACGGTAGATGGTGTAAAGTTTACGCTCACCACAGTGTATGCCCCAAACTCCGATCACCCTTCATTTTACAAAATATTATTTGAAAAAATTGATAATATGGATAATGACTCCTTAGTAATATGTGGAGATTGGAAATATCCCTGAAGAATCTTTAGATCTTACAATTACTGATTCGCTATTCTTAGAGGCATTTTTTATGAAAGTAAGAGGAAAAACTCTTATTCTCATCTTCTACACACTTGAAAAAAAGTAAAAGAGAAAAAATATAAAGAAATAGAAAAAGATATATTGGAATTAGAAACACGAGTAAGGAACGACTTTCAAAACGTTAGCGAAACATTGTTATCCAAACTGTCAGAACGGAAATCTGAGCTCGAAACAATTAAAGTAGGAGAAATGAGAGGAACTCAAATACGTAATAGAATACAGTGGTATAACGAAGGAGAGAAACCAACTAATTACTTTTGCCACTTGGAAAACAGGAATTATGCGAATAAACTTATCAATACTATTATTACTGACAAAGGTGAGGAAATAAAAGATGGTTCTCTAATACTAACCGAACAGAAAAACTTTTACGAAAAATATACAAGTCGACAGACGATATTGACGCTGAAGGTTTAGGTTGTTTAAAAGACATAGCCACTCCAACTTTATCCGTCAATTAACCAATGACAGGCGTACACATCACGTGATTAACGACCTCACCGGTTTACTTAGGTATTTAAGGACACACACGCCCCTAAGCAATGCTTCCTATAGTCACTTATCTACTGGTGAAGCCCCACTAGTCAGTTTATCTTTATATTTCTGCGACATCATTAGGTATGTCGACTAACATAACGCCGGCCCCGTCCATCTCAAATTTCGAGAGCTCTACTTCCAGCACCACGGAAATAGAAGTTGATGTCCATCTAGACCAAGATGGAGGCAATCCTTTAAAACGGAAACGGATTACATTCGGTAACATCCCCGTCAACACCGGCGTTGAGACCAAAGCAGTGTCTTTACCACCGGATCTTATGCAATCCTACAAAGATCTTCGTAACGTAGTGAGCAAACGTGCACGAACCCAAGTACAGTCAGATTACTTAGGTGCATGTATCACAGGTGGACTGGTACCAGACCAGTTCATGACCATACCACCGGTCACACAAACTACGTACTCCATGGATCTCGCCCTACAGCGCAGCAACGCTGTTAAGACCTGCTGTACTACACCCATGAGTACACAAAAAGAACTTTTAGAACGCCTGCTTGTTTCAGTGAATGAATCAGTGAAACTCTTGTAAGATAAAATCGTCTCCAAAGTAGACCCAAACTCTCAAGCAGTCAAAGATAGAGAGCACAAGTCCACACATGAAAAATTCAACACTAGATTTGTGAGCCTACAACAGGCGACCATCAAATCTGACCCCTTTGCCGCCAAATTTAACGTGCAAGGGGCCCCGACCCAGAAACGGGCTAAATCTCCCAAGTATCGCCGCTCGAGACAACCATCACGTGATCGAGGTCATTGACCACGCAGACCACGACAGAACTTCCGCCCCGACAGGGGCAACCAAGGAAAAACTTCTCGTGACCTTAAACGGGCCTTAGACTTGTTGTCAAAACGCCTGAACTAACAACAACAGCTTGTGCAATAGACTTTCTATCCTTAATCTGAACAACAATTCAGATAATAAATCTGGTGAAACTTATCAGGACAACTTTGTTATAAATCTCTCCAATTATGACCTTGATCAATCCGAATTAGAATTAGACTCACCTTTAGCCCCACCCCTAAGGTTTACTGACAAAAGTAAAACCTTTTCTGATCTGAAACAATTTTTCAGAAAGCTACGTCTTACACACCTTTTCCATGATTCTTCTATTGATGGTACTTCACACCCATTCCAAAACACACTGGATAGCAAATTCGGTCCCAAAAGTACTTGGCCCCCTAGACCCTACACCGACCCAACGCTTGAGTCGTTTATCAAAGCAGTCTCCAATGATTTTTACAAACTTGGTAATATAAAATTCAGACGCCAGAACATCACCGGCGCGCAAAGAACTGCACTACAACAGCTAAAAAACAATAGTGAAATCATCATTAAAAAGGCTGATAAAGGTTCGGCAGTAGTAATACAGAAGACTACTGATTACATCAAAGAGGCAGGGAGACAGCTCTCTGACACTAAGTTCTATGTCAAATTAGACCAGAAAGAATTTCTGAAATCGTTGCCAAGGAACCAACCAATCTGTTCCTTAAAGAAGAACTATCACACAAATGTTTTATGGGACTCTTACCACAAAACACAAAAGCAGGCATATTTTACCTGCCCCCGAAAATACACAAATGTTTGTTACCAGGAAAAAATACCGGGCCGTCCCATCATCAGTGGGAATGGCACACCTACCGAAAATATCAGTAGCTTTGTAGACAAACACATCAAAGTATTTGTTAGCAAATATCCCCGTTACCTCAGGGATACAACACACTTTATACAGAGATTAGAATCACTTAATCTCCCTAACAACCGAGACATCATGTTTGTTACTATGGATGTAACCTCGCTGTACACTAACATATCTAACGGCGAAGGTCTTAGAGCAGTTGCACAAGCCATTCGTAAGTTTAAACCAGATTGGCAACTCTCGCCCACGGGTTTACTTTCTCTCCTTAAAATTGTCTTACACAATAACAACTTTGTGTTCAATAACCAACATTATCTACAAGTTTGAGGTACAGCGATGGGGACCAAAGTCGCCCCATCCTACGCCAACATTTTTATGGGAGAATTAGAAACTCGGACTTCTACGCCCGATTTATTGACGACATATTCATGATTTTGACACTAGGAGAAACCCGCCTAGCTGCATTCATTAACTATCTTAATAATGCACACCATTCCATTAAATTCACCGCAGAATTTTCCAGGAATAAAGTGGCCTTTTTGGACACGTGGGTCTTATTCAACCAAAAGGAATGCAAACTGCAGTTCACTTTATACAACAAACCAACGGACACACATTCCTATTTGTTGTACACGTCTTGTCACCCCAGTCATATTAAAACAAAAGGGCCATTCAGCTAATTCCTGAGACTTAAGAGAATCTGCTCTTCTGAATCAGATTATGACACACACAGTAGAAATCTCATCAACTACTATCTCAAAAGGGGTCACCCTAAAAAGACACTACAAATCCCGGGCAGACGCGTGCAAAAGAGAATCAAATCACTCTTAGCAACCAAACCGAAACCTGCTCCAATCAGGAAACAGGTGCTCATAAGCGACTACAATCCACTGAACATGGAGCTCAACAGGATCATTAGAAACCGGTGGCATCTACTCACCGGATCTGACACTTGCAAAAGTTGTTTATCAATTCCCCATGTCTCGGCCTATAGAAGGAATCCCACAATCAAGGATTACCTAGTCAGGACAGTACTAAACTACCCACCTACTAAACCGCAAATGAGCGGCAAGGTAGTCAACTTCATAGATAAAAGTTGCAAGAGAGTAGGATGCAAAATTTGCAATTCCTTACGCAAAACACATACGTTCCACAGCTCAACATTAGGCAAAAAATTCAAAACCCACAAGTTTGAATGTACAAGTAAAAACATAGTTTACTTGCTTACTTGCAACAAATGCAAGAAACAATACGTCGGGGAATCCAAAAGAGAATTTCAGACCAGACTGAAAGAACACTTTGAAGACATCAGCTACAAGAGAGACAAACCTGTAGCCAATCACTTTAATAGTGATGATCACAGCGCCAAAGATGTAAGATATAACATCATAGCACAACTGAAGGAAAACCCTGAGTCTCCTGAAACCACAGTTAAGAGGAGATCACTCGAACTGAGGTGGATCTTTGAGCTAAAAACGTTCCACCGCACGGTCTCAATGACAGAATAGTTGGCTGATTATCCCCCCCCCCCCCCCCCCCCCCCCTTTTTTTGGTCACCTTGCTGGGGTTTTTTCTGACAAATCAGCCCCATTCTCAGTCGACAATTCCAGCACACGCCAGTCACACAACAATACCAACACCGCATTGTGACGTCACAATCACACCAACATAACAAAGTTGCGTGACGTCATTACGTCATGAAGATAACAGTCTATCGTCTGTAAACCAACAGCCCATCAAGATGTTGGCTTTACACTCCTGTGCTGTCTGTGGGGAAAACTATACTTCTAACCGTATCGAGTGTGCAATCTGCACTAAATCCTTCAAACGGCCCGACGATGCACGAGCACACGTCAAACGCATACATGGACCTTACCTGGAGGCAAACTACAAGAAGGGCGAATATCTCATTAAGAAGTCTGGAGGACAATCCTGCCACAACAGTAACGTGAGTGTAAAATCCCACACCACATATCATCGTTTTCCATCTCCCTGGATCCCGGTGCCGCCCTTTACTTAATGGGACAATTACGTCATCGCAGGAGGCGACTTGGACACAGAGCCATGGACGGTGTTCCCCCAACAGAACCCGGGAACAACTACAAAAACCAAGCCGGTAGCATCGCCCTAGAACTCGACAACATCCTAGAAGAATACTGGGAACTCCGACCCGGAGCTACCCACACGGACATTCTCCAAACCAGCATGCTACTGACCTTGTCAATTCCAGCATCCATTAACTGGCACACTCAGCAACCCGCTTGAGATCTACCCATTGTTCCCCACCAGCCGTATATTCCACCAAACACTGGACACATTATTTGTACAATTTTATCCCATTTTTGTCATATAATAATAAAAACACAACACGTGTTTATTTCACCTTTTATTCCACTCTCTCGTTTTCCTTATGCTCAGTATGACATATACAGAACAAACATTGTTGAACAAATATAATCACTTATGTTCATCATATGCTACAATCTCGTGTCCTAACCTAAAATAGCTTTGTTAAAACAACTGTGTCATTTAGAACAAATCATTGTCATAATCACGATCCTTACAACCAAATAGGTGTCTGTTAAAACCGGCGGCCACTTTCCTCAAACCGGCGACCACTCACTACCGCCACCGGCGACCCGTCCAGGCCACCGTTAACACATTCGGTAATAACACCTGCGACAAAAACAATAATTTGGTTCAACTAGCATATTCAAACCGGCGACCCACCGGTCCATAAATGCATCAAATAGTCACAAAGCCATACACAACCACCGGCGACCACCCATTCCTGGCGGCACCAGTAAGTCGCCACAACCGGCGACTATATATTACGCCACTACACCGGCGACCCGGTAGCGGCGTGTCACCACAATAACACACCTATCCGTCAATTAACCAATGACATGCGTACACATCACGGGATTAACGATTTCACCGGTTTACTTAGGTATTTAAGGACGCACACGCCCCTAAGCAATCAGTCCGAAGAGCGCAAGTCACGCGAAACTAGTCACTTTCACTATTGCTTCTTATAGCCACTTATCTACTGGTGAAGCCCCACTAGTCAGTTTATCACTCCAACTTTAAATAACAATCTTTCAGAAGAACTAGATGAAGCAATAAAAATGAACGAGATAGCTGTGGCTATTAAGTCAATGAAAAATAATAAGAGCCCGGGAATTGATGGTTTCCCTATCAAATTTTTCAAATATTTTTGGAAAGATATCAACATTTGGATTTATCGTTAAAGCAAGGACACTTTCAAAAACAACTCTTTGAGTTTAACAATGAATAGAGGAGTTAAAACGTGCATTCCAAAATCAAATAAAGATAGACATTTCTTTAAAAATTGGAGGCCCATTTCTCTTTTAAATGCTTTATATAAGGTTATTAGCACTTGTATAACAAATGGGATAAAAAAGACACTGGATCTCCTTATCAACGATAACCAGACAGGATTTATCCGAGGTAGGTGTATTAGCGAAAACATTAGACTCCAATATGACATCATCTTCGAAACAAAACGATTAAAGAAGAAAGGCCTATTAATATTAATTGATTTCGAAACAGCCTTTGACACAGTCTCTAAGCGATTCATTATGAAGGTTTTAGATAAATTTGGTTTTGGAACTTATATGCAAACATGGGTAAATATCCTGATCTCAAACTCTACTTCTTGTGTCATACAAAACGGTCACTTGTCTTCATTTTTCAGCAACGAGAGAGGATGTAGACAAGGAGATCCGATTTCCCCATACTTGTTTCTTTTCGTCGCAGAAATACTAGGCATAATGATAAGAAAAAATGCAAATATAAAAGGTATAGCCCTTGGAGAAATCGAGCATGTAAAAGGTCAATATGCCGATGACACCAAACTATTTTTAGATGGCTCAGCAACGTCTCTAAATGAAGCAGTAAATACACTGAGAAAGTTCAATAGAATGTCTGGCTTACAAATAAACACAGACAGAACTAAAGCTGTATGGATAGGCTCAATGGCAGGGAGTTCACTCACATTATGTCCTGATTTGACATTGGACTGGCACAACGCAGATTTCGATGTACTTGGAATTAAACTAAACGCTGATTTGATGAACCTTTGGGTTATCAACACTAGAAAAAGACCGGAAACAATTAGAAGAATTCTTTCAAACTGGCGGAAACGCAACTTGACATTAATGGGGAAAATAACCGTAAAAAAAACCTTGGCTTTGTCAACTATAGTTCATATATTAATTGCTTTACCAAATCCCCCAAAAGAATTCATTAAAGAATTAAACATGGAAAGAAAGACAAAATAAAAAGAGTAAACCTAGTTCGAAAATATGAAGATGGTGGCCTTAGAATGGTTGATATTACAATGTGTATTTACTCACTTAAGGTATCGTGTATCAAACGATATCTTTCCAAACCAAACAGCTATCCTCTTTCAGGCTTTCCCTTACAAGACATCTTCAGTTTGGGCGCTAATATTCAAATGCACTTCAATATCACAAACCCATTTTGGAAAGACACATTAGACGGTTTGAACAAATACATAAAAACGCACGAAATAAACGAAAACGATGTTAATGAAATATTAATGCAACCATTGTGGTACAATCATAAATGGATTTATTTGACTCGAACGGCTTTATTCCATTCCCTGAGCTGAAAATAATGTATGGTATAAAAGGTACTTTATTGGACTATAACCGTTTGCTCTTAAATATCCCAAAGCCATGGACAGATCTTGTGCATGATTCAAATAATCTCAACACAATGCAACTAAATATTTCTTCTCCATGGCTTTATTTACTTAAGACAAGCAAAGGTTCTAGCATATTTTATGACAACTTCATTTCATCATCTAACTTTTCAGAAATTTGTGAGAAGTGGGAACAAGAATTTAATAATCAAATTAATTGGAAATATGTATTTTTAAAATATAGAAAATCTACAATAGATACAAAACTATGAGAATTCAAATTTAAATTCTTACACAAAATTATATACGCTAAAAAGGAATTGTTAATGATGAACTTGGTTGACAACAACCTTTGTTCATTTTGCAATTCAGACAGTGAAAACATCGCTCATGTATATTTAGAATGTTCTTGTGTTAAAGAATTCTGGGACGAATTTAATGCCTACATTAACGTTTTTTTCGGTCATGTTTTCATTACAAAACAAGATATCTATTTTGGAAATACAAACAACATCACTTATTGATTTTGGCAAAAAGACACATTTATGTAACACATATTAAAGGAGCAAAACCATATTTTAAGTCATACAGAAATATACTGAAAAATATTTACCATGTGGAATTGTTCCTTGCAAAAAGAAACGGAACAAATAGTTCTTTCTCTAAAAAATGGAGTTAAATGGAAAAACAATAATGCAGACGGATTAGCTTCCTTAATCTATATCTCTTACAATTTTACATTGTATGAAAGGTGAACCTACTGTCATATCACTTCCTGTACATTTTTCCTATTTTAATTAACATGGAATTTGATGCCCCTCATGATACGATGACTATGTACCCTCTGGAATGAATAAAAACAATTTAAAAGAAAAAAGTTGCCATGAAAGGCGGCCAGACTTTGGATGACAGCTTAGTGGGACCGAAAAGGCTGATTCCAATTCCGTTTTCCTCTTTTTAAGTTTGTACATTCTGCAAATGGCAACATCCCGCACTGAAAACCACTCTGAAAGACAGTCGATAGGTTCCTCTTCTTTTTTGGAAGTTAACACAGAAACATAACAGTTTTAGTTTGAATTTCGTTCCACTTACTTGACACAGGGCGCTATTGTCCGTGCTCAAGGAACTTCTGGTTCCCACGGACGGTGATAGTGTGTTATGAAACATGTAGCAATTTCCAGTAGCTTGTTAGGCTGTATATATAGTAGGACAAGAGCGTTTTAAGTGTTCTCACACATATTAGGTCTGTCACACTTTTCATCGCTTTGGAACCAGGTTTCATGTGAGGATCGCTCATCAATCCTGCAAAAAACCCATCTCGGAAGCTTGACCACTGTCTCAACTATAGTCTGGAAGTTGATTTAAGGTACCGACGTTTACTACAATATCTGAAAAACTATTGGACCTACTCCAGTCAAAGTTGGTATGAGATAATTAAAAAGTCATACATAACTGGATATTACATTCAAAGAAAATCGGTGCATGAATAAAAAATCTGTCTATTTAGCTATCACTATATTTCATCAACAACCAGACCTTTTCGGCACTGGTGGAACGAGCATTCATTGTAACAGCCATCTGCATAATGCTACCCCTGCGCCACAGGGCAATATGACACAGTTGAACCAATCAAATCAACTCGAAAGGTTGCACGGGAATAACGCACGCACGAATGTTAGCGTTGGGCGTCTCAAGCATTTATTTAATAATATTTTTCCAGTTATTTTTGCATTCTTTTTCAGGTCAGTGTTAATGACTTGAATGTATCATTCCTTGCCACATGATTATATTTCATGCATCATGTCATTAGGTGTAATATATCATATGTAATTATTTATTTAAACAAATCATTGCGTTCGGGGCTGTTTCGGGTGAAAGAGAATCAAATTCTGAGCAATGACATTTTAAACAAAAATTAAGTTGCCATTTTTTTATGTCTTCCATGGCGTTTTAAATTTCCGATCAAGAGGTTTTGAACAAAGTGACTATTACATAAGGTGTCCATCTCACTAACGAAGTTCCAGGCCTCTGCCCCTTTATGATTTTGAAAAGAGTTTAGAATTCTACATGTTTTTAATCAATAATACACATTACGGCCCTATTGGAATTCCAGGCGTCAAATGTATGAAAGTTTACCTGAAGTGGTAAACGTCTGAGACCTGCATCACTTCGGTCTTTCCTCCAACATAAAGCTGACACGCCGTGATATAACTGGAATACTGTTAAAAGCGGCCTTAACCCCAACTCACTCACTCACTTCTACGCAAATTCGATCCGACTATTGACCACGTGTCTTGGTTATTGAAGCTATAGGCAAAGAACCAAGCAAATTCAATCCGTTTGCAATCCCCAAAGGTATCATTGGTATCTGAGGACAGGTTACACATGTCACAAAGCTTCGATCTGCTTCTCTCCTTGTAGAATGTGCACTGAGACCGCAATCTGTCAATCTGCTCAAATTAAGAGATTTTGTCAAATATCAAGGTTGCTGTCTCAATGCACAAGCGGTTGAACAGAGTGAAATAAAATGAAACTGATTTCTCTTCCAGGTAAAGCCAGATGTAAAGGGAGGTTATTCAAGGTACAAGGCGGTAGCGGATAGGGTATATGTAGGAGTTGTAAAGCGCGGGTAGTTCAATATCTTCTGTGGTGTCGCTGTTACAGCGCAGTTTGTTTATATAAATTGATTTTGCCACGTGTTTCTGCCACCATTTTTTAATTGAGCCATCTGAAGACATTAACCAAGAATTTGTTACAGTTATCCTAATCTAAAGAAGAAATCGACAGGTCTGTTGATGGTAGACTTGTTTATTTACAAGATAGTGAGGCTCGAACAGCCTCAAAACTGAAAAAGATTTCGTATGAAAACGCGAAGGGCACTGCCTGCAGTAACATTTAAAACCAGAGACACTTGAAATTTTGAAGCAATCGAAATTTGCTGTTTCTTACTCAAAACTGAACTATTTGCAAGATCTATTTTGTGCGGAGGTGTCACGCATTGATCGAACGCAAGGATAAGCTGATTGGTCTGCCAATATGATTGTCATGATCTTTCTGATGATTATGGCAATGATCGGCGTATTTCTAGAGCAGAAGCAAGAGCTATTGAGAAACTGCACAAAAAGATCATTTATCACCAGCTGTCACCACGTGGCATGGTCCAGCGTAAGGGCCAGCTATGAGCATTAAAGTTTGTTTGTTTGTTTATTTGTTGTTTAACGCCGAACTCAGCAATATTCCAGCTATATGACGGCGGTCTGTAAGTAATCAAGTCTGGACCAGACAATCTAATGAATGACAACAAGAGCATGGATCCGCGAAATTGGGATCGATGACATGAATCAACCAAGTCAGCGAGTCTAACCACCTGATCCAATTATTCGCCTCTTACAACAAGCATAGTCGTCTTTTACGGCAAGCATGGGTTGCTGAAGACAACTTGTCCCCAATAGAGACTGGCACTGCAAACACGAAAACGTCGTTTTTTTCCGTATATGGTCATTGGACGGAAAAACGACTAAAAATTCATTAAAATTGATTAATTGGCAGCGTCTAGAAAGTGTCCAGAAAAGGGTCGAGTTTTTCAAGCGTAAAATGGACGGAAAAACGATGCTCTTTGCTCCACCTTGTACAACTGTTAACGGCCAATCAGATGGCGCTAGTCCCCCGACGCACGTGATGTCTAAGGCTTCCTTTCGGAAGCTTTAGGTTTCGTATTTCTGGCATGCCTTGCTCTAGTATCTGTCGCGCGCAGTGCAGCGAGATTTACTTATAAGCTAGTTTTAGGACATGTTACATGTTAATGGAATTCAGACACGCGCCAAGAAGTCAACCCAAACAATGTTACTAAGTTTATTGTGGTAACGGCTTTGTACAGTTACCCCTATCGGATAATGGGTTGTGTTTCATTTGGTTATAACAATAACTAATTTTTTAATGTGAAGTTTACAAGATTTACGACTTGGACGCGAGGTCGGTCACATGACGTTCTACACGTGACTGTATTCTTGAAAAGGCGTAAACACTGACTACTTCCACATTCCTGGGGTAAACCCTTGGAATTCCCTGGTACGAATTCATACAGAAGCGTGGTTGCAAGCCCATTTAAGGATACCCTCGCTACAACCCATCCCAGAGAGAAAAAACACGAAAAAAATCCAAACTGTCGCAGTGACAATTTACAGAAATCTATGAATTTACCTTAGTATCTTTTTGACACATCTTCACAATCACCTTTCAATGATCGGCCAATTGATCAGTGATGCCAAAGGCTTGAAATAGCCACAGGTTAATTAACAACTTCGAAAATATCTCCCGTCACGTTTATCGTGTCGGCCATTTTGACGTATTGTACTTGATGTAAATGTATTACGACGCTCTGTCATTGTAATTGACTTACTGAGGTAATTCTGTAAAAGTTCTTCTCTTCTAATGAGGATATTGTTTGGAATATATTTCTTGTAAACATACTAAAACATATGTTCCTCGCTTTGGGGGGAACTATTTTATTCCGGGGTGGCCCATTAAATCTAGTAGTAAGTCAAGGCACCATGCGTGATCTGTTAGTTTATGTGTTTAAATTACGATTTGGGGCGTTAATAAAATACATTGACGCAAGTATATTCTATTCAAATCAATTGGATAATTGAATATGCTTTCTTTTACATATTACATAACATCACTGCACAAAATATGAACAGTTGCAGTAACACACTACGGTAATCGCATTAAACATCATTTTCAACTGTACAGTATTTCAGTATTTCAGTTATATCATGGTGTATCAGACTGATGTGGGATAAAAATCCGAAGTGGTTCAGGTCATCCAATGGGTGTTCGGGAAAAAGTGAGCGTATCCTGCCACACAAGTGGCACCCGTCACAAACACATGCAAGGACAAGTCAATTGTTCACCTGAACAAAGCACGGAAACACACAATGATGCCCGTCCTCAGTTTTACCGAGCATGTAAATTAGTTTGTCCGTCAAAAACATGGACGAGTATAAACAATATGTTCATTCACGTAATACATGTCATACATTTGACAAAATGTATTGACTCGGAGCATTATTGTTAATCACAGCGTATGCAGTTGAACTCATCACCCATCCCATTATTGATAACCCTTCTATGAAATCAGAAGCTTCAACACTCTATCTTTTAACTGGCATGTCAGACTTCTATTTCATTACTCAGTTTTATTTGCACGGATTACTATGGAAGGGACATTGTCTCTTTGTCGCATTGTCGCATTGACGCCTTTACAAAAACAAGCAAAACGTGTCAAAATTAACAAAAGCGCGACAATTGGCCATTTGTCGCATTGTCGCGTGTTCGCATTGTCACTCTTTGATAATCCTTTTCTTTATTTTACAAAAGGGCGACGATGCCGTAACGCGACATTTCAAGGTCAAAATATGTCTCGTCGCATTGTCGCCCCATCACAAATGTGTATAAAAGGCGTAAAGTTCAGTTATTGTTACAGTTAGGAAGTTCAACCTGATAAATGTACGTCTTGAAATGAAAACACAAGTCCGTCCGCGAGTCCATAACGTTTTATTGTGAGCTCTTCCCTAAAATTGCTTAGTGTTCAACTCCCAGTTCCAAACACGTAGTACCTCCTCAACAATCCACATACCTCCAGTGCAGTGGTCTTCCGGAAGATCTTACTCTTGACCGTATTAGACAACTGACGAGTGCACGCCTGACCTGTGACCTCGTTGCAACCCTCGTGATGTGTTTGCCGAAGGGAGAGGTGTAGGAAATGTGTGCTCCAGCCCAGCGCAGAGCTCGCGACACACTGTATACTGATGTATACAGTATATTGCAGTTGATATACTGTATACTGCAAGCGATACTTATTTGCGGAAATGTTACAACTTTCAAGATTCAAGATTCAATTTGCATATATTTCATATACAACAGACCGCCGTCATAGATCATGGAATACTGCTGAGAGCGGCGTTAAAACAAATTGTTTTCATAATGGAGCGCTGCAGTCATTTAAAATAGAACCGTATACATATGTACATGTAGTACCAACTCACTCTATTTGTTTCGAATATTCAGCAGATAATATATTATTAACCAGGTCTTTGGGAAAAGATATCAGATTTTTATAAGCAGCCACATGGGGATGATAAAGGACCCCTCGCTGATTAGGTTCTTGTTTACTTAAGAGCAGAGTTGGCCACGTAGATGATATAACCAAAATCCGGGAGCTCCGGCGGGGGGCAAGCTGGTCTTGTTAGTGTATGGTATGAGCTGTGACGTTGACCCAAGAGAATAATGTAAAACATGAGACCAACTCAAGTCTATAATGATTGGGAAAGTCTAGATTTCCAGAGCTCTAGCCTGAAATTAAGAATTGTTCTATGCTCCATTTTAATTGTATTATTTTCATTTTGTAGACATGGATGGACCAACCAGGAAAGAAATTGATGGAATATTAATATCACATGTTACCACTGATCCAGTTAAATTCATCACACAATAATAAATTAGTATTTGACATTACGGCATTTGCTTATTAGGGCATGTTCATGTACATGTTCACTGTAGTAATGTACACACCAGTCAACTTGATTATAATTTTTATCAAAGTGTAGCGCCGCATCAACGATTACTTTATGATATCCTCACTTGTCATCGATGTATTGACATCGAACAATGGACGGCAATTCGAAATTCTTATTGATAGCTTCAATAGGGACAGCGCCGGTGTCAGTACAATTTTCCTAGTTAAAATAAGTATCTACAAAATATAATCTGAAGCAGACAAGAACAATTTATTTTTTATTAATGTTTACTTTCATGGATAGAATTAAGGCAATCTAGGCTTGCCAAATCGTTCTAGACTTGAGCTGGACTCCTTTTAAATTTATTCTCTATGGTCTGGGAGACGAACGGGCGTCAGTATCGCATTGAGAACTGGGACAGCCTTTATCAAAGTAAACGGATATGTTGTGAAGTTTCGGTTTTGGGCTGTTTGCTGAATGTATAGAATTGCGAGTTATGTATACTCTGTATTCTTTCGTCATGGTAGCATATATATTTTCTATGTTGCTTTTTGAATTATCCACAAATAATGAGAACTACAATGTAAACCTCTCTCTGGAGATATGCAATAATACTACTAAAGGGCATATCTTAAAAAAAAATGGGACTTCCCGACAAATATTTCTTTCTTAAATACTACCCGTTACAGGCATTCTGATCATTATATCATACTTTGTACAGTTTAAAAGTCAAATAATGGCAAATTGTGTATCTTTCTACATTTTGAATTAATTATATTTTCTGAAATAAAACCTTAGCATCAGATAGTGATATACACGAATATGATCTATACTATTATAAATGAATTATCAATTTCGTATTATGAATTAGATAAACAGATCTACGCATTTGGGATACGATGACATGCATCAACCAAGTCAGCGAGCCAAGTCGCCTTCGTACAAGCATGGGTTGTTGAATGCCTATTCTAACCCAGATCTTCACAGGTATTTTTTTAAATAATAAGGTACAATGAAATTGTGTATATGTCCATAATAAGTGTGTATAAGTAGATGGATAATATGTCCATACACGCCAAGTAAATGGTATATGCATTAATTTAAATGCAAATGATTCAATGATGAGTTCTTTCACAAGTCCATATTTCAAGGCATGTATTTGATATTCATAATAACTCCACAAAAGCTACACAATGGCAACAAAACGGTACCAGCATCACAGATACCAATAATACATGAGATACATATAATTACTTTAAAGTTAAAACATGTATCTAAATAGAAAATTAGAAGGATACTCTTCCGACATTTTTCGTATTTTGTTTTCGTTTGGAAAGAGAAGTTGTGACTGGTATCTGATGGGTGCAAACAGGTGTTCCCTTCCACCCAGGCCTTACGGCAATGCTATAGCCCAAAATGAAACAAGCCTTGTTCAACAGGTTCAGACTCAAATTTCTATCCCACTTGGGCTCCTTTTAAATTTAATTATAATTTCTCGTGTCGATATGTGTCAGAAGAAATGAAATATTATAGCACTGGTAAATAGGTTATATGCGCATGTCAGCGTCGATCCTATAATATCCTTTTATGCAAAATACATATATACTGATGAATTAAGGTAGTAATACTACGCAAATATATGTCCAGATGCATACATCTGTATCATCTCGTGATCTTAATTCGTGCTTTGAGCCCTTTTTCTACCGGAGATTCTGGGGTGTTACATCACACCAGAAAGACAGGTCCAAATTCAAGTCATAATTTCATGGTCCGTCTTGTATGTTGGAAACCAATATCGCAATATGGCTAAATATTGCTGAACGTGGTATTAACCCGATTACTCACATAATTATTCCATTTTCTACAGTCATCTACGAACACTATCTTTAAGGAGGTATATCTGTATCATCCAAATGTCCATACATATATGTCCACATTTATATGTATAAAGCAAGTCGTCCTGCAATCTTCCTTAAAAGATAAATGTTAAGCATTTCCTCTGTATGTATTTATATAATGTAATATCGTTTAAATGTAATGCTGATGCAGTAAACGTACCAAAGACCTAATGCTAGAATAACATCTAATTTCTGAAATGAACATATTTTACAGAAAAAAAACAGTTGTTTAAACAATACTTATAAAATATAAGAACAAGGAGCCAAGAGCCAAATATTGGGATGTGTTGGACATATTTGTTTCGGGGTCTTATGACAGACATACCTGATGCCTTTAAGTATAAAGATAAGTAAGTATAGATGTTGTTCATATTCAAATATGTTCGTGATTAACCAAACCTTGAAAAATATTGAAAGATGAGTGGTTACTATTTATGCCATTATTTCAAATTAGAATGAGAGCACATCAGGAAAGCATGGTACTTTAATATACGTATCTTGTTAACCCAATATTCTTTTTTAAGTAAGAGCAGCATGTAAATCGAGAGTATAGGTTTGGTAAGTGACTTATCACACAGTACTTTCAGAAAGTGTGCATATTCTGTTTATCGGCAATAAATAACATAAGACGATTCATACGGGTAAATACGATTTACTTCAGAACTAGTATAGATTATTTAAGGTAATGTAATCAACAGAACCTTGGCTGGGTTTGAAGGATTTGGGTCCTGGCTTGGGCTTTGTGTTGGACGTGTAGGTGGCATTTCCAGGTTTGACGTATCAATGACAAAAATGATGTCAGATGCAATTCTCTGCCTTTTCGGGTGAACAATTGGCTTGCCTTTGGATGTGTTTGTGGCGGGTGCCACTAGTGGATCGGAATGAGCTCGCGTTTTTGCGAGCATCCAATGTCATCATTTATTATGATGAATCATGAAACATGATCCTGATGTTGTCGCAATGGTGCAGTTGGCGCTACTTTTGGCAAGGGTTTCTCATGATAATGGAAATGCTTATGTCGCTTTTGTTGACCGATAAACATGAAAAGATATAATGTTAGTGTATATGGTCATGTAATTAAGAAACAAACGACGAGTGGGAGTTGTTTATTGTACGATAAACAACGACCGAGACTCGTTTATTTCTATATGAGATATCAACATTACGTACAGCCTCTTTTAGGGTGTTAAATTAGGAAAACATACACGCTTTACAATATTTACCCGTACTTAAATAATGATGATTCCTTGAATAGAATCCGACAGCGGCCATGCTAGATAAATCCATTTTAGGATTTGAGTTTGGTCCCGCATATTCTCACAATTTTCTCGTCGATTATCTGTACCTTTTCTCCCAATACCGATTGTCATATCACTCTCACTTTCGGATTCTCCAGCAACATTTATTGGGAACAACTCACTAGACACATACCTCTCAAAAATAAAGTCAAATTTACAAATTTTACTTTTCAAGTTGTGAGTGCATGTTCGAATCTCAATAAATGACGTCATGATAGAACAATGTTTTATCGTGAAATAAATATCGCTTCCTTCTTTGTTCTTTGTGATTCATCGCGTAGCTATCTTTTATCATCAAATGCCAATTTCTAATTGCTTTATCATGACGTATCCGTGTCATGTAGCAAAAACATACACAAATATCGACTTCGACGTTGAATAGTGTCATGAAATATGATTATCCTCTTGTGTGCAATATTTCTGGTTGATAAATCTAACATATTCTTACTTTAAGAATAGCGACTATACATTATTATATATCCCTTATTAGGTCTCTGTAACATTTGCAAAATGATACAAATATAAAAATACAACTGAACCTAAATGTAATGTTTTAATATCCTTACGTTGCTGAGTGCAGCATGTAACAACAAACAAACAAAACTAGTATCTTTAAGAATTATGTTAACAATTCCGATGCTAAAAATAATCTCACAATCTCCATACCGCTTTCTCTCTATGAAAACATAATAACTTTTTTTTTTAATAATATGAAGGAATAATAATGGCAATACTATCATATTTATTATCAGTATTTATGTAACTTATCCTCAAGTGAAGTAGTCCTCCACACTATACATTCAGTGAAGAAGCCCATGAACATATGAACTATGTAACATACATTCATGGAAATTAGATGAACAGTTGAAGTTAGCAAATGATATTATTCGGTCGAACGTCTATCAGCCATCTATTCTATTCATGAAGAACATTTCACGTGGGACCAGCAGAGGGAATTATGACTATCGACTTGCTAATTATTTTTTATATTCATGCCAGCTCAAACGATCTATTGGCTTGATTTATTGTTATAGTATCCACAAAATAAGTAGGATCCGATTTTTTCCGTTTTTGTTGAAATAAAACTGAATAATATTTGCTGTTTACATATCAAAGTTTGCCAAATTGTTACAAAATGTTTGCCCACAGCAAGGCTACGTTTCCCCAACATATTGTGCTAGGCACAGCATCACTGGACTGAGGGAGTCTTGTTCAAGATATGTCCCCCATCATTGGATCCAGCACAGTCTCCTCAAGAAACCAAGATAAGTTCTATTTCTACTGCTGAGGCCAAAGTTATCATAACAACTTTGACCTATATTAAACAACAAACCCAGTCTTCAAACTTCATCATCTTCTCAGATTCCCTTTCTTGCCTTCAGGCACTTAAGTTTCTCCTCGAATCACCCTATAATTCTCGACATTTAAAAAGTATATAATGATCTTTCTACTGGGAAGAGTTAGCTCCCTTGGTAAGTAGAGGTGTTCACACATCGATAAATAACACATTTTTACACATTTAGTGAGTGAGTGAGTGAGTTTGGTTTAACGCCGCTTTTAACATTATTCCAGTTATATCACGGCGTTTAACACATTGAAGTAACTCGAGATGCAAGAAAGGTCAGATGGGGGTATCAACTGAAGTTTGGAGGGCGAGAATAGGGTGTTTTGTGCACCCCCAAAGGCGTGAGATAAATAGGTATGATTCAACCCTACAGCCCCACGAGTGAGTGGACGCCGTTTATGGCGACAGGATACAAACTACTTCTGTGCAGTGTTGTGCTTCTGTTTGTCCATGTAATGATTACAGGATAAAGTACAGCAACATGGATCAAAGATCTGCGTCAATCATTTATTCCGCCACCAACACTGTTTTCCATCAGGTGACTTATATTATCGACGAGAAACAATGTTTACATGTCGAAAACAGGACACTCCAATCATAAATTGGGTTCACCCGTTTCTACCCACGTTGTTACACAGATCCAGCAACATTGAACTAAACCCTTGACCCTCTGGTAGCGAACGAGGCGACCTCAAGAAAGCTATAATTAATCAAATCAAGAAATCAGAGGACAGGTTATCTAAAGATATAAGTTCAAGTAAGGATGAGATCAGATACATGAAAAGAGATATCAGTGATTTGAAGTCAGTTGTCAGTTCAACTATAGAACCGCATGACATACTGATGGAAAGTTATTTTTATGATTTAGAATCCAAAATGGAAAACCAAGAACGCAGAAACAGGAGAAATAATGTAATAGTATATGGAGTGCCTGAATCACAACATGAATTATATAAATCGTGTAAGGAGAAAGAACTTGAAGTACTGAATAGTGCCAGAGAGATAGAGGATAAATGTCCCCCCCCCCCCCCCCCCCCCACACACACACACACACAGACCCCACCCACCCTCAATTCCAGAGATGTAGAACATGCGCACCCTCATAAACCTCGACCTCTTATCGTGAAGATGCTACACTGGGACGACAATATAGAAGCTGTGTCAACAATTGCCTACACAAATTGTTTTTAAATGACCTTTCGCGGCAAACCATCGGTCTGTCCGATAGAGTAACTGTCCCTCACCAAGGGGAAGCTACTCTAACCCTGGTCTATGAAACGTCACGGCCAATCAGACGTTGTTGACAGTCGGCCAGTCCTGTCATAACGTTGCGAAGTGCAGTGAGATGTACTCACAGCGACAAAACAAAACAAAGTAACTATTCGAACGTATTTCGGCCAAATCCAGCTGTTTTAATTTGTGGAAAAGATTCCAAGCCGCAGGGGTCTTCAAGCACAGATGTCGAAAGTGATCCAGCTTGGCAAGTGCCCTCGCATTATTGTTTCGCAATTTGTATCTCCAAAGTTGCAAAAACTTGTAAAGTGATGCAGCTACATCATAGTTAGACACAGATTTTAATCTATTCTTTCAATAATGAATGCAATTATCCCAGTTCTTTCTCCAGATTCCCGATGGTTATTTCTGACTCGATCGCCGAATGACAGGGGCGATGCCATGTTTATTTATAAACAGTGAAATTAGTCCCAAATTGACCTTTGATATTTGCATCAATACCCGCATATGACGCCAACGGATATCGTTGTTTATCCCCCGCCACGAAGTGGAAGGGGATATAGGAATGGGTGCCGTCCGTCCGTCTTTCCGTCCTCCTGTCCTTCCATCCGTCCGGTTTAGAAAACCATAAACAAGTCAAACAGTTTCATTCTATAAGGATTGTAAGTAAATACGAATGTTATGATTAATTTGCTTGAATTATAGCGTTTACTTTTCTCCCAAATCTACTTCTGCTAGTCCTGTAATCTCTTACATCTGTGAAATGAAAAGCAGGAAATGCCAAATAAGGCAATTTAAATGAGCCAGGTAAACAGGCCAGGACTGTGAATCTTCTTACAGTTATTTCAAGCGCTAATACGATCTTTTTAACATAAATATGGAATGTTTTCGGCTAATTAGAGCACAGCAACGTCTGTTCTTCCTGTACTTAGTAATTCAATTCTAACAAAGAGCTATATGCCTTGGTATCTCGCTCCAGATAGGTTCCAGATAGTAGATGTGACGTGTGTACATGTACTAGTCAAAGTCAAAAGAAATTTATTGTACAAAAGGCCTCCGGCCAATATACAAGAAAGAGTTACGCATGTAGATACAATCATAAATGTTACACATTGGGATATACACGTTGTTTGATTAATTCATTTCTTTTGGCTAATGCATATTTAATATAAAGATTTAATAAATTAGATTCGTTGTTTGTTGCCAGCATAACTACAAAGGTGTTTATCGGTGACATTGCTTTAAAATAATCTTTTATATATATTTTTCGAAGATCATTGTAAAATGGACAGACAAACACAAAATGAGTTTCATTTTCTATCTCCAGATTACACAATGGACAAATTCTTTTCAGTTTTTCAATGGACAGTTTTCTTCCTTCATTTAAAAAAGGGCTAGTAAACCAAGACTAGTCGATATTTAATAAAATGTCCACAGAAGGAAGATTTGGTCTATTTTAATCACACACCCAAAGGTCTGTAACAATTGACGAAAACTACGAGTGACATGGAGGGCGGATGGTGGTCAGGGGGCTGCAGAGAGGGTCTTAAAAAACTTAACAAAACGCTCTTTTATTCCCCACAAGAAAGCGAATGTGGCATACCCGAATGATCTACATGATAGTTATACATATAGTTCTATAATCAGTTTTGAGAAATAATGATAAATCTACTAAAAGTTATTAGGACTTTTTTCTTGTTAACTCACACTGTAATATCACAATTCAAATAATGCAACAATTTTGTGTTCTACACCAGATAACCTGGTTTTTTTTTTATTAGTCGTGTATCAATTTCATGATTTTGCATCTCTTAAATCGTCAACGCCTAGTATCTTCTAGAAATGACATTTAGTCACAATCCGTTTTGTCAGGCCAATCCTATGCGTAAATCCGATATGGACCATGTCTATGTTTATTTGTATAGATAGTGTGAACTTTATTGTTGTGTGTAGATGCCTGGAAAAAATGTGTGAAAAACAACGAATACACTGCACGGGAAGGACATTTAGCGTTCATGCATGATATAAATTAGGCACATTTTAAAACCCTGTGTACAGAGACAAAATCAATATTGAAGTTTTCAATTTCATAAAATGATTGTGATATTATCCATTGTCAGTATGTCAATATGCATTGTGGTATGTCGGCGTATCTCTGGATTTAGTCTTGTTTAGGACTGTACTGTGATCTTTTTAATGTCGGATGCTTTTCATGTGAAGCTTATGATTATAAGAAATGTAGCCTACGATACTACAGCAAAACAAATGCAATAGTGTTATAAGGTTAAAATGCATCTAAAAAACATTAGAAAATTGAAACAAATTAAACCTTTGATACAATCAATGATGTTGTTGCACTGTACATAACGGTCATGACAGAAGCTTTGGGTACAGAAGGGAATCGATAGAGTCAGTCAGGTTTTACCTCTCTGTGACAAGTCTAGCCTGTCTTGTTTGAGCGATGGACTGAAACATAATATGTGAGTATAACCCATGTGTTGTGGTGATAAATGTGAGTAAGGGCTGACAGACACATTCCAGGCCCTGGTCCATTTTGGTCCAGACTCGAATATTTACAGACTGTCGTCATATAGCTGGAATATTGCTGAGTGCGGCGTTAAACAAGAAACAAACAAACAATCAAACAAACATAAACTCAAGCTGGAATATTGCTGAGTGCGGCGTTAAACAAGAAACAAACAAGCAATCAAACAAACATAAACTCAACCAGAAGCGTCAACTCATTTATGTTCAAAGTCACATAATAACAAAGCTGTATTTTTAACGGTGAGTGTTGTATTTTAAAATATGGTAATTTTACAACATGTTTGCATAAACACTGACACATCCAGTGGAAGAAATTCATTCTATTGACATGTTTTGCGAAGAAGGTTAACTGTCCAATATTCGATCACCAATACAAATGAGCCGCCAATTTCAAAAATTGAGAAAAAAAAAAGCTTTGATGCAGGCTCTGACACGGCGCTGAGCAGAGAAAGTCAGTCGACTTATGGCATGCACAGGGATTGTTACGTGGAATGCACTCTTGTGACCTGAGTTGGCTATGACTATCCAGACATGTGTACAGCATACACAGTACGTAACATGGTGGCAACAGGTGACTTTCTCACTCCTCTATGATACCACGACCTATTTCTGTCAGTTTTATGTCTGAAATGCTATAATGGAAGCCCAGGTGTTTCAGACCACGTGCGTTCGTCTGCTATCATTCAAATGTCTCAGCAGTGATGTCACTCACTGAAATGAATGAACACTTGAATCTATTAGCTTAATTTGACCAGATAAGTGACATTCTGCACACTCGAGAGATTCCTGTCTGCATTTGTCGATGTCAACTAGCTACAAGTGTGTATTGTCTGTGAAGATAGTCTAGCTTTGCTTCAAGTCTTCAAATATGGCCGACAATCCTCATCAAGCTCAACGGCCTGTTAGTGGTATCAAACCTCCATCACCTCTTGTTATTGAATCCAACATTGCTGAAAATTGGAAAACATTCAAGCAGAAATGGACGAATTATTCTATACTTGTGAACCCACCAGGATATGGAAGGGATAATCAAGAAGCTTTGCTCCTAAACACACTTGGTGATGAAGCCTTAAAAGTTTTCAATGGATTCCATTTTCAAACACCAGAAGCTGAGAGAACTGTCAAAGAAATTCTAGACAAATTCGAGGCATTTACTATTGGTGAAGTTAATGAGGCATATGAGAGACACATCTTCAATCTCAGAAAACAGAAGGAAGGAGAGACATTTGAAAATTTCTTAGGATCAATCCGTTCTCTTGTGAAAACCTGCAACTATTGTCAGAATTGTATCTCTTCAATAATAAGAGATAGACTCATCCTTGGAGTAAGAGATCCCGACACTCAGCAAGCACTGCTCAAAGAGAGGGACCTCACTCTAGAAAGATGTATCGACATCTGTAAAGCCACTGAAAATGCGTCAGTTCTGTCAAAGTTGATCAGACCTGAACCTATCAATAGAGTTTCAATAGACCCTTTGAGATCAAGGCAAAAGAAGCCTCTTCGATCAAGTCAAAAGATGAATTCTCCATCGAGAAGTCAGAGACCCCAATCCCAGCATGAAAGAGACTGTAAATTCTGTGGTTATTCTCATATCATGGCTCGTAGAAGTTGTCCCGCAGGGGGAAAAAAGTGCACAAAGTGTCACCAGCTGAATCATTTTGCACCAAAGTGTCCCAGTAAGAAGCAATACAGCAAGTCAACAATGTTGAGCTTCCAGATGAAGATTGGATAAATTATGTGCATGAAGATTCAAACACGGACAAGCCTGCTAAATGTAGAATGACTGTGGAGGGAAGAGATGTCGTCTTCACTATTGATCCTGGTGCTGCTGTTAATATCATTCCGTCTTCTATTGTCCAGGACAAGTTGAAGAGTCTGAAACCTACAACTAAAAAGTTGAAGATGTGGAACGAGACTGACGTCACTCCTCTTGGGTGCCTAAACATTCTTGTTCAGAATCCTGCTAACAAGAAAAAGTATTCTGTTGAATTTGTTGTTGTAAAAGAGAACTTTGCACCTCTACTAGGTGTCAAAACTGTTACACTCATGAACTTAGTCACAAATCATGAGAAGAATATGGAGCGTGTTGCCAATATTGAAGTTACTGAGAAGTTCAGTGATGTGCAGGATGGTAAACTTGGTACTTTTAGTGGTGTTGTTCATCTGTCAGTTGATAGTGCAGTGAGGCCAGTTGTGATGCCAAACCATCTTGTTCCTGTTGCACTGCACTCAAAGTTGAACACTGAGTTAGACAGACTTGAGAAGTTAGGTGTGATTGCACCTGTCAGTGAGCCAACCCCCTGGGTAGACCAAATCACAATTACGCAAAAGAAATCAGGTGAACTTCGAATTTGTTTGGATCCGCAAGAAGTAAACAAAGCCCTTTGTAGAGAGCATTACACTCTGCCTGTGCTTGAGGATACCTTACATGAACTAGGAAAGTCTAGAGTTTTCTCCAAAGCTGACTTGTCATCTGGATACTGGCATGTCCAACTCGATGAGGAGTCAAGTCTTCTTACGACCTTTCAAACTTGTTTTGGTCGTTATCGATGGCTCAGGTTGCCATTTGGACTTTCTGTGTCATCAGAAATCTTCCAAAATAAGTTGATTCAAGCCCTTGATGGTCTGCCAGGTGCCGTCTGTATTGCTGACGATGTGCTAATTCATGGTCGGAATCTAGAAGAACATGACGCTCATCTTGAAGCATTTCTAGCAAGATGTCGCGAGAGCCATATCAAGCTGAGCCCATCAAAACTTGAACTGTGATGGAGTGAAATCACCTTCATGGGACATTTGATAACCAATGATGGTTTGAAGTCTGACCCCGAGAAGGTCCGAGCAATTCAAAACATGGTTCCACCAACAAATCTTGAAGAACTTCGACGTTACCTTGGTCTTGTGAACTACTTGTCCAAGTTCTTGCCAAACTTAACTGATGTGCTAGCTCCTCTGCGTAACCTTGTCAGAAAGGATGTTGCCTGGACATGGTCCAGTTCTCAACAGGAATCCTTCCAAAAGGTGAAGGACATGGTTACCAAGGCACCTGTATTGTCATATTATGATCCAGAGAAAGAGCTGACAGTTGAGAATGATGCGTGTGAACATGGCATTGGCTCAGTACTAATGCAGGAGGGAAAGCCTGTCGCTTTTGCCAGTCGCTCGCTAACTGTCACTGAGCAAAGATTTGCTCAGATAGAAAAGGAAATGCTCACCGTGACCTTTGGTCTTGAGAAATTCCACCATTACACATATGGTAAAAGTGTAACTGATCACAAGCCACTAGTGTCTATCATCAAGAAGCCCTTGTCTAGAGCTCCCGATAGCCTGCAGTCATTACTACTGAGGACCCAGCGATATGTGTTCAATCTTCAGTATTGACCTGGAACAGCTATTCCTATTGCTTTCCAGAGCGCCGTTGCCTGACAAACCTTCCTCTGAAACTGTGTATGTGAATAATGTCTATCATCTGTCAATCAAGGACAAGCTCATGAATGACATTAGAGTTGCAACTGCATCTGAGTGAGTGAGTGAGTATGGTTTTACGCCGCTTTTAGCAATATTCCAGCAATATCACGGCGGGGGACACCAGAAATGGGCTTCACACATTGTACCCATGTCGGGAATCGAACCCGGGTCTTCAGCGTGACGAGCCAACGCTTTAACCACTAGGCTACCCGACCGCCCCTCAACTGCATCTGATGAAACCCTCACCAAGTTGAAATCAACTATAATGGAAGGATGGCCAACACATAAGGAGAATCTGACCTCTGAGCTTACAAGATGGGATAATTCTTCGTGGACGTAGAGTTGTCATCCCACTTGCATTGAAAGATGAGATCAAGAGAAAACTTCATGTTGGTCACATGGGGATAAACTCTTGTCTACGCCGTGCAAAGACACTTGTGTTCTGGCCCTTGATGTCAAGTGACATAAGACAGTACTTCGAGTCCTGCGATATTTCTGCTCGATTCAGTGATAAGCAATCACCAGAACCTCTGATTTTGCATGAGATTCCTGATCATCCCTGGGAAAAGGTGGGAACTGATATTTTCACCATTGAAGGTAGGAATTACCTTGTGACTACTACAGCTATTTCTTTGAAATTGACTTTCTGCCAGAAACCACTTCTGATGTTGTGGTTACCAAGTTGAAGCACCACTTTGCTCGTCATGGTATACCTAAAGTCGTCATCAGTGACGGAGGACCTCAGTATACCAGCGAGAAGTTCAAGAACTTCAGTCAGTCTTGGGGTTTCTCTCATGGAACTTCCAGCCCTGGTAACAGTAAAGCTAATGGTGCTGCCGAAGCTGCCGTTAAAGTAGCTAAAAGGATGATGAAGAAATGTCTAGCTGCTAAAGAGGATCCTTACCTGGGATTGTTGAATGTGAGAAATACACCGACTGAAGGCGTACAAACAAGTCCACCCCAAAGACTATTTGGTCGCCGAACGCGTACTCAAGTTCCTTGTACGTTAAAGACTATTCAATATGATTCTGGTCCGGATGACAAGCAACAACTTGAAGACAAAAGGATGCTTGTAGTTGAGAGACATAACCGGAAGTGCTCAGGAAGACCTCTCAAACCCTTACAGGTTGGTGATACTGTCAGAATGCAACCCATTCAAACCGGCAGGAAGGAATGGAATGAAGCTAGTGTGACAGCTGAGATCAAACCAAGAACCTACTCTGTGAGATCTGATAATGGTCACTGTTTCAAACGGAATAGACAAAAATTTCGTCTTGCCAGAAAGTCTAGAGTTGAGGATGATGTTAATCTTGAGATTCCAACATTCCCAAACTGCCAGTCGCCAAGAAGATCTAGAGATGATGAACTTATCCAGGATAAGCAATGTGTTCAGTCTAGTGCTAACCTCTCTAATACTCAGACTGATTCTGTCATTCCAACAAGAGATGTTCCAAAGAATACCTTATCTCCAAAATCTGACATGTTTAAGACAACGTCTGGGAGAGTAGTTAAGCCAGTTAAACGGCTTGATTTGTAATTCTTGGATGTGTTCTTTAACAGTTTTCAAAAGACTGGAATAATAATGTGTTTCTGATGTTGTTTAGTTAAAACTAATAATTTTGTCATTGCAAGTTGACAGCGAACTTTAATTCAGGAATTATAGGAAAGTGCTTTAACAGAATGTTATAGTGAACTGCATACTGTATCCCAGTATATGGACCGCCTCGGTAATGACACTCATTTCTTGGATTAATGTACCTAAAGTTTTATTTACTTTAATTACTTTATTTGTTTTCCTCAAAGGAAGGGAGATGTTACGTGGTATGCAGTCTTGTGACAAGAGTTGCTTCCCTTGGCGTATGTCAGCCATGCAAGTTCTAATAAACGCTGATGCTTTAACCTGAGTTGGCTATGACTATCCAGACATGTGTACAGCATACACAGTACGTAACAGGGATCAGACGCCATTCTGCCTGCAGTGCCTGTGCCTGCACTTGTCTCTTGGCTAACGTTGCCTAATCTGACGTCCAAGGTGGTCCCACAGCTGTCCTATTGGAAACATGTCAGGAGATCTTGCCGGCCAAGGAAGAACGTTGTTGGCATTGAAAAATGCTCTCGTTATGCGGGATGTATGATGCGTGGCGATATCTTGTTGGAATAAGGTGTAACGTTGAAGAAATGGCAGAACAACTAGTGTAAACACTTCAGTGATGTAGCTCGACATTCCTCGCCCACCTCATTCTCTGACGTCGATGTTCACGCATTAACGTCATACTCTTGAACGGTCGGAAGGCTCTCAGACTATTGTCACAAAGTCGTCTGGACCAAGAGCGTGTTGTCCCGATGACGTCCCTGTGAGGTATCTGTTCCTAAGGTGAAGCAGCCGTAAATCGCGGTCTTCCTGAACGGTGGCAGCTCTGGGTCTACCGCTTCTGTCTGCTGTTCCATCTGTCTGCCTAAACCAGCAAACTGACCTCAGTATCGTCCTTCTCGAACATCCGATTACCCCAGCAACAATGGCTCTAGTTGCCCCCATAACCAACATTCCCATTGCCCATTCTCTCTGTTCAAATGTAAAGTGAAGCATGACCACTATTGGCATCTGAATGTGCAAATGGCAAAGAACATTTTCGCACCCGTTTTATACGAGATTTGCAAACGGGTATTTATCCAAGAGCTATGCCCTTTTCCGAGCAATAAGGGCATTTTCACACCCAGCACATGCATTTTCGTATGTCAGTGATAGGAATGAATAAGTTGCGTTTACGCAATAGGGTTTAATCGATATAAAAAGGTAATTTGACAGTGGTTGAAAATATATTGAAAACAATATTTGAGGTGACATACATACATACATACATACATACATACATACATACATACATACATACATACATACATACATACATAGCTGGAATATTGCTGAGTGCGGCGTTAACCAACCAACCAACCAACCAACCAACATACATACATACATACATACATACATACATACATACATACATACATACATACATACATACATACATACATACATACATACATACATACATTTCTGTTATGATTTTTCACGTTGACATTGGCTTGACGTTCATTTCAACAGGACCGCTCCTATCAAAGAAATGAACAATGAATTGGGACTCATCTGAAAACATGACTCGTGACCAGCGACCATTACCCCACATTCGACGTTGTCTACACCATTGACGACTGTTGGTAATACCTCGATTTGCGAGGGGCGGCACAACACTTGACCGTCAAGCATAGAGATGAGCTGCATGTAGACAATTTCTAATTGTCTGACCTGTTGAATTTGATTCGCGTTTTGAGCTTGATTTTGTAGAGCCTGGTTTTAGATCAATCGCACCTGTACTCTTGTTGTTGACCTGGGGCGCCCTGACTGGGATCAATATATTAGGTTTGTTGGTACCTGTTCCATATTCTGGTAATCACAGACTGTTAAACATGGTACGTTTTGGCCACTGCACGCGGACTTTCCCAGTTTCCAGTATGCCAGCAGCTCGCAGACGCCCCGCGCGTTGCAAACGCCTCATCGCCAGTTTATACACAAACAATGAATGAAATCAAGTAAATTTCACCTGTATGATAAGCAGAATCAATAAGAAATAATGTTCCACTCGACCTTTCAAAAGTGTCAAAATAAGGAGTGACCAACGCAAATGTGTGGCGCTACTGCGTGCGGCACGTGCAAAGTATAAGATGTATTTTTGTGTTTAACAGACATAAATGATGTTTGATGTTTGTCCTCAACACCTATCTTAGTCCTTATACTTGGCATTTACATTTATATTTATATTTATATCTCCTACTTTCTTCTGAAGAGCATATGCATGGGGAGAGGGCCACATAGGGAGTGTCGAATAACATTCCGCAATTCCATGGATCATTTATGTCAATAAAATTTGTTGGAAAATAACTTACCTGTCCATACAGCCTTAAAACCCTTCCCGCCATGCTTCGTAATAAACACAACACGGTAGTAGACAGCTGACTGAACAATGTATCCCCTTCTGTTTCCAAATAGAGTGACAAGGAGGCTGTTGGAGGCGTCATAAACCTGCAGTTTATAAAAGGAAGGTTAAGTCCCTCTTTGACAACATCCAAATTTGTCTACAAAGTAACTGGAGACAAATATGAATTGAAAAACACACCCATACAGATATAACTCTTATGTGTGTGAATTTTATATAAAAACATTCAATTAAAAATATGTGAAGTAATTGATATTATATCCAAAACATTTACAGTACCGGCGCTTAGTCTGCATTCAAAGAATACTTCGACATGGTTTTATTATTTTAAAAAGAGGTTTACAAATAATATACAACTACTGGCATGATGGGTATCGTAGACATATTTTCATGTGGTTGCCAATCCATTTCTGACCCTAGTCTTTATTGAAACAATATACATTTCACTGTTGGTTTCATTCATGTGAGTGCTATGAAATGAAACCAGATGCTTTTTAGCACATGCCTTAAGTACAAGTGATGAAACACTACCAACTTTGCAAAGCATAATGATATTTGATTGTGTAATCATAAGCCCTTCAACGTTCTTCGTATTTTGTCTCTCTAAAAGTATGTTCTTAAAGATTCAATAATCTGGTGTATTGACTTGTATGTTTCATTCCATATTTGTTCTAACTGCTTTAAGTCCCCGTGACGATTCCGGGTTAGAATTGGTCTTCAGCAACCTATGCTTGTCGTAAGAGGCAACTAATGGGATCGGGTTGTCAGGAACGCTGCATTGTATGATGCATGTCATCGTATCCCAATAGCGTGGATCGATACTCATGATGTCAATCACTGGATTGTCTGGTCCTGACTCGAGTATTTACAGACCGCCGTCATATAGCTGGAATATTGCTGAGAGTGGCGTTTAACAACAAACAAACGAATCTAACTGCTTTACAAAGCAAAATATGTATATTAAATATAACACTTTGTTTACGTACCTTGACAAAATCATGCTCATCATATGTACTGAAGTCTTCAAACACGAGTGTGACCAATGTGTCTCCTGCATCAATGATGTAGGTACAGTACAGGCTGTTGTTGTAATTGCCAGGGTAGTTTGTTGAGGTGAAAGAGCCAGACGAGCCTGTGTAGCGTTCTCCGCATCCTGAAGAAGATACAAAAAGGCGTGTGTGCATGGGTTGTTGGTAATGTATCTTCTTATCAATGAAATAAAGCGTGTGGATGAGGAAAAACTGTGAAATGCATTACTGATACCATCACCTCTGAAAATATTGGTATATAAAAATAAACATGTATATATTGTTCACTGAGTAACTAAAGTGTTTGATTGGCTGTGTGCCTGCCTGCCTGCCTGTGACCATTAACCTATGGTGATGTTGTACCTCTATGGTTGATGTATTATTGGCCTATATATGATAGCTACGCAATAAATCGCAAAGCATAATGAAACACGAAGCGTGGTTTACCTCACGATAAAACATAGTTCTATCATGACGTCATTTCTGGAGAACTGAATATGCGCTCACAACATAATGATGTCGTAAATTGGATCACGTTATTTTGGAGAGGGAGGTGTCCAGTAAATTGTTCCCCGTAGATGTAGCTGGGCAAATCAGATAAATGCAATGGCTGAACGATCGCAATCAAAAGAAGTAGAGATATGACAATTGGTATTAGGAGAAAAAGTACAGATGTCGACGTGAAATTTGTGAGAATAAACGGGAAATACCACACATATTCTCCCTGCAGTGTTTTATTGTATGATAAAGAGCTTCCACTCGTCGTTTATTTCTTTAATAGCCTCTGATATGAATAAAATGTACTTATATCTGTAAATTTAAATGACGGATAAACAGTTATCAATGACAATTTATCAGTTTCTGGCTCAAATAAACAACTCAACTCTGAACATTTAATTAATTAGGCTACATGTATATGTTTGTGTGTAAACCAGCAACAACCAGTTAGTGTGCAGTTGTCAATACGTTCCATGTTTCACAGTCTGTGATAAGCAGATTATGGAAAAGGTACTAACAGACCAAATGTTTGACGATCGACCCCGCTTAGGGTTTCCCGTTCAATGACAAGAGTACAGGATCGATCCTAAACTAGGCTCTACGAAATCGAGATCGAACGGCGAATCACATTTCTGCAAACTACATGAGTTCGAGTTACTGGCAAGCGATTAGAGATCGTGTACATGCTGCAGATCTCCATGCTCGAGGGCCACGTATTATGCTGCCCCTTACCAATCGTCATATTGCCAACAGTCGTCAATGGTTTATACACCGGGGTAATCGTCGCTTGTCACGTGTCATGTTTTTAGATGTGACCCGATTCACTTTGCACTTTTTTGATTGGTGTGGTCGTTTCTGACCACGACGAAATCAACAGCAAGCCAAATTCAACATGAGACATCATAACAGATTTTATGGTGCAGTGATTCACCTACTAAATTGTGCTTTGGGGACCTAACCGAACCTAGCCTCTTAGAATATTTCAGAAAATTGTAGGGACATGTCCCCAATGTGCAAATAATGATAACCAATTCTTAAAAAATTGTGAACAACAGTGATGGGTACCAGGAAAACACAACAGTAGTCTGTTGGACTATCTGGTATACAAAAATGAGGTAGTCTTGATAAAGTTTAGGTAGTCCACAATCATAAAAATTAATAGATTAAATGTTTTGAATACTTTCCATAACATGCTTCAAGCACTAGTCAACTATTTTGCTGGTTAAGTAGTGTTGATTATCTCTGGGAATTATTGTTTGTTATTTATCAAAAGATTACTAGAGGTAATTTAGTATAATGCACTGTTACAGATTTAAGCAGTTTAACATCATTGATAATTCTCAGGCTTTTAATTATCATCGTATCCAAGCATGGGTAAATAAATGTACCCACTCGATAAAGAAATCAGATTTATACATTTGTTCTGATGGCAAGTATTATCAAGGATAGGATGTGACTTATTACTATCAAAATGGATTCTGCATGTTAAAACATTTTCAATAAAACTTGGGCTTACCCTGGAAAATATTTTGGACATTTTGATAATTAATCGGCACATTGCTGATGGCCAGTAACATCTGAATCCGTTATTCTAGAGATAACTGTCTCAGGACATTTACGATTTCAGATTTCATCATCTTTGGATAGAACATTCCTCCACAGTATGAACACATTTTTTAAAAAATCTACAGGACGTATGCTTCCCCTGACCTTCACTATGAGGTCACAGTAAAGGTCAACAAACACCGCCATGACACCTTGACAATAGAACCAAATCAATGATGAATGAGTAACTTTTTACACAGACTTTAGCAATATTCCAGCAGAATACAAGCGGGGGACCCATGCCTTCGGCTTGACAAGATAACGCTCTAACCACTAGGCTACCCTAGCCCCCAACTTTGTGTCAAGGTTCTGGGGAAATTCTGCTCATAAACAAATTGGACAGTTGCTTCCCACGACCCTGTAAATCATGTCATAGTCACCATTATCAACTGTGGTCTGCAAACAACCCCAACTACCCTCAGATGTTCAACAGGGGTAGACCCCGCATGTCAATTCCAACTGGAAATTAACTTGTCCCTGAAGATTGACAAGTGACTAGGCGTATGCCTGGGTTCTGGAGATACACTGCTGAGCAACAACAAATTGGACAAATGCTTACAATGAACTTGACCAAAACGTCAAGGTCATCATTAATAACTGGGGTTTGCAAACACCACGCATTGGCAACAATTCTGATCCAAATTCAAGCAGAAGTTCTTGGGGATGGTCCCACTTGAAATTGTCAGTTGTATAAAAAATCAGATATGAACTGAGGTAATCTGCCCCTTGATCCAAATTCATGCAAATCTTTTAAAATACCATGTTTCCACGTTGTATCATATGCCTTATCTAGGTCTAAAAAGATTGATTCAGTATGTTGTTTATTGACAAAGGAATATTTGATAAAGGATTCTAAACGCACCAGATGGTCAATGGTACTTCTGGGATTTTTTCGGAAACCACACTGGATGTCACTGAAGAGGTTATTGGTCTCCAAGTACCAGACTAATCGATCGTTGACCATGCGTTCCATGGTTTTACGAACACAGCTAGTTAATGATATTGGACGGTAATTGGGTGGATCTGTATGATCCCATCCAGGCTTTAGTATTTGGAATGATAATAGCATTGTGCCACGAAGTAGGGGAATTTCCGGTTGTCCATATTTCATCAAATGTATTAAGTAGCGTTTCCAAAGATTAATTGGGCAAGTGATTCAGGAGCTGATGATGTATGTTGTCGGCTCTTGCCGCAGTGTCATGAGCTTGCCGCAGGGCAGTATGCAATTTATGAAGTGAGAAAGTTTCATTGTTGTTAAAATTTACTTGTTTCTTTTCCTGCTGTTCTCGGAACCTCTGAAATTGAGGGTTATAGTTGAAAGATGAGGAATGGTTTGCCAAAATTTTACCATGCTTTTTGTCAATTTCAGATTTACATTTACTACTAACAACTAAATGACTTTATCGAGCGTATTCAAACCATTGGCTAATTACGCCCGTAACCTAATCACCCCTTTTAACTGAATCACCCCCAGGTCAGCACAGTGCCCAGGGCACTGGATCCCGCGCAAGCATCACCCCCTCCTTTGTTACATCCTGTGGTCAACCATTCACGCACCATCCCTCTTCATGTACACACGTGTTTCGCTGTATCTAATCGCTTTTGCTTTGTACGTTTTCTTTATACACAATCGCGACCGTTTTGCCGATTACACTACGAATACCATCTATTTCAGCACCCCTCGTATCGCATTTATTCGCTCTACTCCCTAATTTCACCCTCGGGGCATTTTATACTTGTGGATTACCAAATCACCACCCCGACCTTCCGTTATGCCTCCAAAGAGAAGAGCAGCCATCAATCACAAGCTTGTGAGTGGAGCTAAGCAGGCAAGGACAACAGGTAGGCAAACCCCGGGAGTACACATTGTACAGGAGGCAATAACTGATGGCAAGTTTTCAAATTAAGGGAATATCGAAGGTGGCACGCCTATGCTTCATCCCAACAATACAATTAAATGATGCGCAGGCATCTACCTCGGGTACCCAGGTAAATGAGCAGCTGGAAAAAATACTCCAGTTGCTAGAACATTCAGCGCCCGGCCTGGTTAGTGCAAACCATCAGGTAAGGCTTGGTTTTAGTTCTCCCGCCATTTCTCTCAACATAGAGGGAATCCCCGATGCTTACAACGAGGCTGATGGTGACGCGGCTTGGCCAGCCAATCAGAACGCAAGATATGGGGATTCCCTATCCTTCTGTGCGGATGGAATAGACACACACGTCAAACAACAGGTGAGAGAGAAAATCTGGCGTGGCAAGTTTGTTGACCTAGGCACAATCCTACCAAACACCGAGGAAAGCCACGAGGATGGTACGATAACTATGGCGTATGAATCCTCAGGAAAGATAATTTTTAAACCGGTAAAGCTGCAACCAAAGCGCCTGTCCCTGGCATGCTGGACTTCTGCTTTCCACAGAAACAATAAGAACGGCGGCACGTCGATTCGGGGGGGGGGGGGGGGGGGGGGGGGGGGGGGGATGCCTGGTCAACCTACGACCAACAATTCCAACACAGAATGTCAAGGGACCCCTCACGCCACTTGGACAACATTGACGGGGAGTTGTGGCTGAAGTACATAGTCACACAGCCGGTACGTCAATCGAGTAAGGCGGACGGGGCGCAATGGCACAGGGGGACATCGCCAGTAAGGTATGCTGGGATTTTACTAAATTTGGTTGTAGCAGGCACAACTGTAAGTACACTCACAAATGTTGTAAGTGTGGCAAAATTTCCCACGTCTCTAGGATCTGCTTTCGAGGGAATGGGGTCCAACAGACCCCATACAAGCCCAACCAGCCGCCAAGAAATTCAATTCCCTTCCCCCATGGATCTCAATGAAATGTCACCCTTGTTACACCAATATGCTAAGGTCAATTACAGAGATGCAAATTACTTATGGGTAGGTTTTAGTTTTGGTTTTAAGCTCAAGTTCCAGGGAAGCCGCACAGGCCGCCTTGCACGAAACGTGCGATCAGCCACATACCACGACATGGCAGGCTATGTCAAACCAAAACTACAAAAGGAAGTTGCCCTTTCAAGTGGCCCCTTCAAGGACACCCCCCTGGACAACCTCCAAGTATCCCCAATAGGCATGTTGCCCAAGAAGCAGCCAGGCTATGGCCAGCATTTGGGTAAGCATGCCATTATCACCATTATCCTATTATCCTATCCAGGGGTAAATCTATAAACGACTTTATAGACGCAGAGGCCAGCTCCGTGGTGTATGCCTGATTTGATGAAGCTGTTCATATGGTTCAACAACTGGGAAAGGGAGCATAACTAGCAAAATTCGACATTAAGTCTGGCTTTAGAATTATACCAGTCCACCCATCGGATTTCGAGCTACTCGGCATCAGATTCGAAGGTGAGTTTTATTTTGATAAATGCATACCATTTGGCTGCTCCATATCTTGCGCCATATTCGAAACATTAAGTACCTTCTTGCAATGGTGTATGCAATCCCATCTACCATCGTGTCAGATCACGCATGACCTGGATGACTTCCTAACGGGGGAGGGGGGGGGGGGGGGGGGGGGGGGGGGTGCACAGCAGGCACCAGCCACTACTCAGACAACCTCAACGGATGCGTGAATACACTGGAACAGATTGGGGTCCCTATTGCCCACGACAAGACGGTGGGCCCCACGACCCAACTGACATTCTTAGGACTGGAAATTGACACCAATGCAATGCAGATCAGAATCCCAGAGTCCAAGATCAAGGAGGCGACAGGGGAAATCCAAGACATCAAGGTCACAAAAAGGGCCCTTCAGTCCCTCATAGGCAAGCTTAACTTTATGTGCAGGGCTATACCAATGGCAAGGGCATTCAGCCGTAGGCTAGTCGATCTGCTTAGCAAAGGTAAGCAACCATTTCACCACATTAGGATTGCCAACTGGGTCAAGGAAGACTTACAAATGTGGTTACCATTTCTCATGCGTTATAATGCCATTTCAGGCATCCGCGGACCAGAACCCCACACCTATCCAGAACCCCACACCTATGGCTGATCTGAGGCAGGAAGCCGGTAGACTCCTACAAAAATCTCTGTCTACGAACACTTACCAAACAGGCATCAATGCCTTACACCAGTTCCGGTCCGCACACCAGCTACAAGAGGTGTGGCCAGTCCCGCTGGATCAGGTTGTAAACTTTATTGCTTATCTGTCAGTCACTTACCACTCCCCTAACACAGTCATAACATTGCAGCGCTGTCTTCTCAGCACAAATTCCACGGGCTCACCAATTGTACAAAACATTTCCTGGTGGGTAGGATTTTAACAGGCTAACACAAATCAGCGGGCCGACCAGACAGAAGAAAACCCATCACTGCAGATCTGCTGCAGGTAGTATCCAACAATCTGCCACACGTATGCTCGTCAGCATATGAAGCCAGACAGTTCAAGGCAGTCTACTACACAGCCTTCTTGAGTTTCTTTAGGGTAAGAGAGCTGGTTCAAACAGGACCCTCAAAACCATCCAGAATTGAAGCTTATCGGGCAACCCCCAGCAGCTATCAATCCATCTCCCACACTCAAAGTCTGATCCGTACAGGTTTGGGACAATGTCATCTTTACAAGGTAATCCGCTTTGTCCTGTAGTCGCCACCAGCTACAGGGCCAGGGCACGACAGCACTTGCTCCGGAAGGGCACCAGTAAGGACCAACCGAGGATGCTATGGCTGGCACGAGGGGGAATAAGATGGACACCATTCTTGATGCACAGGTCAAGACGACACAGCGAAGCCCCAGAGCCCTCATCATTCACCTTGGCTCCAACGACCTGTGCTCGGTCATGGTCAGGCAACTCTACCTCGACATGGTGGCATCAATCCTTCGGATACGACTCCAGCTTCATCATATCCGCAATGCTCTCCAGGCGCTTCTGGCACGATGCCAGGGATCCACTAAAGATCGAGGAAATGCGGAAGAATATCAACCGCTGACTGGCCAACCGAGTCAAAGAGCTCGGCGGTACAATAGTGCCAGTGCCAGTGCCAGTGCCAGTGACAAATGACTGTGTGTGTTTACAGACAATTTATTGCATGCCCTGGCACTTGTTTTGCGCTAGAAAGGATGTTATCTCCACAGGTTAGTGTTTCTTTTCAATACATAGGCAAACTGGGCAACAATGCTATCTCCGCGTATCACTTGGCCGTGGGTGTGGGGTAGCTTTGTGGCGAGGTTCTTGTGGGCTACACTGCTAGTAACAAATTAACTTGCTTCCAAATTAATACTCTTGCTTAAGGTTACCTGCTTTTCAGCACGAACCTTTCCGGGGTTACCTGCTTCTCAGTGGGAACCTTGTCTCTCCCGACTTTTCAGCCGAGGAATCGTAAAATAACCTATGTTGGGCAACCAATTACCACGGATATGGGCCCGGCGGCGGAAGTCATCTTGTCAAGCGGTAGCTGACAGTTGGACCCCGGCGGTAGTCGCGACAATGGTTTTACTAATGGGGCCAGGCAGTGGTATCTGCTTTGGCTGGCTACCTGGGGCCAGGCAGTGGTATCTGCTTTGGCTGGCTACCTGGGGCCGGGCAGCGGTAGTCTATTGTGATTATTTAAACACAGCATTATACCATCATAAAGCCTTCCGTTTGTTGATATCCTAGAACCAGGCAAAGTGTAAATTGTATATCCAAAACACAAAGTAAGCAGTCAAATTCATCAATCCAAGTTTTTGTGAAACTGATGACGTCATACTGTGCAATAAATGAGAAAACCTTTTGATTCCACTCTTATTTGTAATTCCTGAGATGTTCCAAAACAACAAGTTCAAATATGAGTCATATGGTTGACTGAAATGTTTGATTGGCCACATCCGTATTTCTCAGCAGCTGATAGTTGGTTATCTTCTATCACTGAGGCATGACTGATTGTTCAACACTAGATGCGTTTTGGAGAGCATATGCATTGTTGTTATCTGTATATGGAGATCGACTCGGCATTCTGTTGTCATAAGGATGACAACGTGCACATTTATTTGATGATAGATTTTCAACAACCACCGTTCATATAATATCCATGTTTATTACACAGTTTCAATTCTGAAATAACTCTCTGTTTCATTGTTAGATCACTGGATACAGTATAACAACTGGTCCTTAACGAATCATGGCACTAGCTTAGATTTGGAATTGAGTTGACAAAAAAATGGGCGATAATTGGCCTTCGATGCACACAAGCATCTGAACCTATCCTACATGTATGTACATCAACAATACAGTCCAAAAGAAAGGGATTGTCTGTTGTAGAATTCTTCTATAAAACACAAACAACATCTTTACAATCAAAACTTCTCTCATCAGGTTTCTCATATAATATTATTTCTTCGCCTAAATTGTTCCACTCTGTTAAAATTCTGCATATCTTCAATGGCATGGGCTAATCACTTGTCTGTGATTCCTATTGAATCCAGTCTCTCAAACGCATCAACATGCAAACGGAATAATTTTTGTTGATTTTTTACTTTGGCAATGTCATCATGTATTTCTTTTACCACAATGTATATCTTTTGATGCTGACAAGAGACAAGAGATTAAAGTGAGCGAAACCACCGGAAAATCTCCTTCTTGAGGGTTGTTTTAAGGTCCATAGTTCATCGTCTCCGAAAATAATATCATTAAAATATTGGTCAGTCGTTGGCATAGTCGTAAAGTATATAACACGAGCACGTCGCCGGAAGTTCTTAGCCTACCCCCCATACTGGATGGCCTCTTAACAAGCAGGTTACACAGGTTTTTCCGTATATTGTCATTGGACGGAAAAACGACTAAAAATTCATTAAAAATTGATTAATTGGTGAGCGTCTAGAAAATGTCCAGAAAAGGGTCGAGTTTTTCAAGCGTAAAATGGACGGAAAAACGATGCTTTTTGCTCCACCTTGTTAACGGCCAATCAGATGGCGCTGGTCCCCCGACGCACGTGATCCCTAAGGCTTCCTTTCGGAAGCTTTAGGTTTCGTATTTCTGGCATGCCTTGCTCTAGTATCTGTAGCGCGCAGTGCAGCGAGATTTGCTGATAAGCCAGTTTTAGGATATGTAACATGTTAATAGAATTCAGACACGCGCCAAGAAGTCAAACCAAACAATGTTACCAAGTTTATTGTGGTAACATATCCCTCGGCTATGAACAGTTACCCCTATCAGATAATGAGTGTGTGAGTGAGTTAATATTTAAAGTCACATCGGCAATATTTCAGCCATATCGTGACTATCAAGGGTTAATTTTTATAAATACAATTAAACTATTATCAGACTTATCACAGAAAAAGATTTTAAAACTAGTATGGGATCATAAAAAAGAATAACACTTATACATAACAATAACATGATAAAAACGGGCTATAGATCGCCAGCCCCTGAAGGGAGTTCACCATACTGGAGACCATGGGGACTTACGGTACCTTAGCTACCTGCATGGACCCCAGCAGGATTTACATCATCCCTTCAAGTGTTGGCGATTATTGGCAGAGTTAGCCTAACATCGTAAAATGACACATATACTATGATTAAAAACACGGTAGTTCTAAATTTACCTTGAAAGAAGTGGAACTTATGTACCCTCTCAGGAGGACAATAATTTTACAGTACTCTAACCCTCCTCGAGGAAACAGCCACTAACATTCTCAGTTGCTAATTTAATCTACCGATCATAAAACATGTATATTTCACAAAACACAATCAAAATTTTGCAAACAACTCTTTCTTTTAAAAAAACAATGATTAAACGAGAATTGATACTGCTAAAAAGATCCTATATAGATGACGATTTGAAATAATTATCCCTTGTGATGGAAATATCAATGCAGTCAAGCAGGACATGCTTGACTGTGATTCTTTCTTCACAAGGGATGCAAAAGGGAGGATCCTCACCTTTCAATAAATATTCGTTGGTATATCTGCTGTGGTAAATACGACATCGTCGTATAATGACCTCTTCAAATCTGGACTGACAGCCCAAGTAGGTGTAACCGATAGTTGGTTTAATTTCATGCAATTTATTGATACCTACTTGGGTGTCCCACTTCTTCTGCATGAGACCCCTGATGTAACATCTAATAACAGGTTTATAATCACTGTATGGGATAAGAAGTGGTGTCACAGATTTGTTGAGTGCTGCTTTTGCAGCAGCATAAGCCATTGTGTTACCAATGATACCAACATGGCTTGCTAACCAACAAAAGACGATGTCATATTGGCCAGTACCAAGATCATTAATTAATTTGAGAATTTGGATTAAAAAGTGGATGTTGCAAAGAAATATTTTTTATCGTCTGAATGCACGAAAGTGAATCAGAAAAAATAATGAATTGTTTATGTTTAGATTGATTACTGATATATTTTAGTGCTGTAAAAATGGCGTTTGCTTCTGCTGTGAATATTGAACTGTTATCAGGTAATCGTGAAGATATTGTTCTGGATCCAATGACAGTGGCACTAGCGACTGCGCCACCACCCTTGGATCCATCTGTAAATATAGATTTATAAGTGTCATAATTGTTTCTTAGTTGATTATATTCTTGTTGGTACATTAATTGGTTGGTGTCTGACCTATCGGATAATGGGTTGTGTTTCATTTGGTTATAACAATAACTAATTTTTTAATGTGAAGTTTACAAGATATACGGCTTGGACGAGAGGTCGGTCACATGACGTTCTTCACGTGACTGTATTCTTGAAATGGCGTAAACACTGACTACTTCCACATTCCTGGGGAAACCCTTGGAATTCCCTGGTACGAATTCATACAGAAGCGTGGTTGCATGCCCGTTTAAGGAAACCCTCGCTACAACCCATCCCAGAGAAAAAAAAAGAAAAAAAAATCCAAACTATCGTAGTGACAATCTACAGCAATCTATGAATTTACCTTAGTATCTATTTGACACATCTTTACAATCACCTTTCAACGATCGGCCAATTCAGTCGGGATCAGTGATGACAAAGGCTTGAAATAACCACAGGTTAATTAACAACTTCGGAAATATCTCCCGTCACGTTTATCGTGTCGGCCATTTTGACGTATTGTACTTGATGTAAATGTATTACGACGCTCTGTCATTGTAATTGACTTACTGAGGTCATTCTGTAAAAGATCTTATCATCTAATGAGGTTATTGTTTGGAATATATTTCTTGTAAACATACCCTCGGTTTGGGGGGAACTATTTTATTCCGGGATGGCCTATTAAAGCTAGTAGTAAGTCAAGGCACCATGCGAGTATATGATCTGTTAAGTGTTTAAATTACGGTTTGGGGCCTTAATAAAATACATTGACGCAAGTATATTCTATTTAAATCAATTGGATAATTGAATATGCTTTCTTTTACATATTACATAACATCACTGCACAAAATTTGAACAGTTGCAGTAACACACTATGGTAATCGCATTAAACACCATTTTCAACTGTACAGTATTTCAGTTATATCACGGTGTATCAGACTGATGTGGGATTAAAATCCGAAGTGGTTAAGGCCATCCAACGGGTGTTCAGGAAAAGGTGCACGTATCCTGCCACGCAAGTGGCACCCGTCACGAACACATGCAAGGACAAGTCAATTGTTCACCTGAACAAAGCACGGAAATACACAATGATGCCCGTCCTCAATTTTACCGAGCACTTAAATTATATTGTCCGTCAAAAACATGGACGAGTATAAACAATATGTTCATTCACGTAATACATGTCATACATTTTGACAAAATGTATTGACTCGGAGACAATCTCATTAAAATCAGATCTTAGTTCTCGCTACCGCTAAACAAAGCGGTAGCGAGAACTAAGGTCTGATTTTAATGAGATTGGACTCGGAGCATTATTGTTAATCACAGCGTATAGACTCGGCATGCAGTTGAACTCATCACCCATCCCCATATTGATAATCCTTCTTGAAGATATATGAAATCAGAAGCTGCAACACTTTATCTTTAATTGGCATGTCAGACTTCTATTTCATAACTCAGTTTTATTTGCATTGATCACTATGGAAGGGACATTGTGGCGTTGTCGCATTTTCGCATTGACGCCCTTACAAAAACAAGCAAAACGTGTCAAAATTAACAAAAGCGCGACAATCGGCCATATGTCGCATTGTCGCGTGTTCGCGTTGTCGCTCTTTGGATAATCGTTTTCTTCATTTTACAAAAGGGCGACGATACCGTAACGCGACATTTTCAAGGTAAAATATATGTCTCGTTGTCGCATTGTCGCCCCATCACAAATGTGTATAAAAGGCGTAAAGTTCAGTTAATGTTACAGTTAGGAAGCGGTAACCAAGTTACATTTGTCGTAGAAGTTCAACCTGATACAGGTACGTCTTGAAATGAAAACACAAGTCCGTCCGCGAGTCCATAACGTTTTATTGTAAGCTCTTCTCTAAAAGTGCTTAGTGTTCGACTCCCAGTTCCAAACACGGAGTACCTCATCAACAATCCACATACCTCTAGTGCAGTGGTCTTCCGGAAGATCTTAATCTTGACCGTATTAGACAACTGACGAGTGCACGCCTGACCTGTCACCTCGTTGCAAGCCTCATGAGGTGTTTGCCGAAGGGAGAGGGGTAGGGAATGTGTGCTCAAGCCCAGCGCAGAGCTCGCGACACACTGTATACTGAATGTTGTATACAGTATATTGCAGTTTATATACTGTATACTGCATGTCATACTTATTTGCGGAAATGTTACAACTTTCAAGATTCAATTTGCATATATTTCATATACAACAGACCGCCGTCATATATCATGGAATACTGCTTAGAGCGGCGTTAAAACAATTTGTTTTCATTATGGAGCGCTGCAGTCATTTGAAATAGAACCGTATACATATGTAGTACCAACGCACTCACTCTGTTTCGAATATTCAGCAGAAAATATATTATAAACCAGGTCTTCAGGAAGAGATATCAGATTTTTATAAGCAGTCACATAGGGATGATAAAGTACCCCTCGCTGATTAGGTTCTTGTTTACTTAAGAGCAGAGTTGGCCATGTTAGATGATATAACCAAAATCCAGGAGCTCCGCCGGGGGGCAAACTGGTCTTGTTAGTGAATGGTTTGAGCTGTGACGTTGACCCAAGAGAATAATGTAAAAAATTAGACCAACTCAAGTCTATAATGATTGGCAAAGTCTAGATTTCCACAGCTCTAGCCTGAAATTAAGAATTGTTCTATGCTCCATTTTAATTGTATTATTTTCATTTTGTAGACATGGATGGACCAACCAGGAAAGAAATTGATGGAATATTAATATCACATGTTACCACTGATCCAGTTAAATTCACACAATAATATATATTAATATAGTAGTATTTGAAATTACGGCATTTGATGATTAGGGCATGTTCATGTACATGTTCACTGTAGTAATGTACACACCAGTCAACTTGATTATAATTTTTATTATAGTGTAGCGTGGCATCAACGATAACTTTATGATATCCTCACTTGTCATCGATGTATTGACATCGAACAATGGACGACAATTCGAAATTCTTATAAATAGCTTCGATAGGGACAGCGCCGGTGTCAGTACAATTTTCCTAGTTAAAAATATGTATCTACAAAATATAATCTGAGGTAGACAAGAACAATATCTTTTTATTAAAGCTTACTTTTTATGGATAGAACTGAGGCAATCTAGGTTTGCCAAATCGTTCTAGACTTGAGCTGGACTCCTTTTAAATTTATTCTCTATGGTCTGGGAGACGAACGGGCGTCAGTATCGCATGGAGAACTGGGACAGCCTTAATCAGTGTAATCGGATATGTTGTGGAGTTTCGGTTTGGGGCTGTTTGCTGAATAGAACAAGCGCTCACGAACAACGGCACAATTTAGAGAATAAATCATTACCACTTCTCTTTATATCAGATATGTTATTGTGATTTGAAATCTCTTTTGGAGAATTGCAAGTTATGTATACTTTGTATTCTTTCGTCATGATAGCATATATATTTTCTATGTTGCTTTTTGAATTATCCACAAATAATGAGAACTACAATGTAAACCTCTCTCGGGAGATATACAATAATACTGCTGAAGGGCATATCTGAAAAATGGGACTTATCGACAAATATTTCTTTCTTAAATACTACCCGTTACAGGCATTCTGATCATTATATTATACTTTGTACAATTTAAAAGTCAAATAATGGCAAATTGTGTATCTTTCTACATTTTGAATTAATTATAATTTCTGAAATAAAACCTCAGCATCAGATAGTGATATAAACGAATATGATCTATACTGTGATAAATGAATTATCAATTTCGTATTATGATTTAGATAAACAGAAATATGACAGTAAAACAAATTATTTTAATCTGTTCGTGTGAGCAGGTAACGAGAGATCTAGGCAACTCACTAACGTAGCCATTTGTGAAAAATGAAATATTAAAAGTTTAGGGGTTTGAACATGTACATTGAATGACAGGGAAGTAAGCAACGCAATAAATAAATTATGAATAAAATTATGTTATTAATATAACAGAATATTTAGAAAATATAAGTTTAATTTCTCATTGTTGGAAGGTGTTTAATAATAGATTTTGTTTGATTGTTTGTTGTTTAACGTCGCACTAAGTAATATACCAGCTATATGACGGTGGTTCGTAAATAATCCAGTCTGGACCAGACAATCCAGTTATTATCACCAAGAGCACCGATCTACGCAATTGGGATACGATGACATGCATCAACCAAGTCAGCGAGCCTAACCACCCGATCATGTTAGTCGCCTTCGTACAAGCATGGGTTGTTGAAGGCCTATTCTAACCCGGATCTTCACGGGTATTTTTTTAAATAATAAGGTACAATGAAATTCTGTATATGTCAATAATAAGTGTGTATAAGTAGATGGATAATATGTCCATACATGTACATGCCAATTAAATGGGTTAGACTGCATATGGTTCAATGATGAGTTCTTTCACAAGTCCATATTTCAAGACATGTATTTGATATAATTCATAATAACTCCACAAACGCTACACAATGGCGACAAAACGGTACCAGCATCACAGATACCAATAATACATGAGATCCATATAATTACTTTAAAGTTAAAACATGTATCTAAATAGAGAATTAGAAGGATACACTTCCGACATTTTCGTATTTTGTTTTCGTTTGGAAAGAGAAGTTGTAATTGGTATCTGATGGGTGCAAACAGGTGTTCCCTTCCGCCCAGGCCTTACGGCAATGCTATAGCCCAAAATGAAACAAGCCTAGATGTTCAACAGGTTCAGGCTGAAATTTCCATCCCACTTGGGCTCCTTTTAAATTTAGATATAGTTTCTCGTGTCGATATGTGTCAAAAGAAATAAATTAAATATTACAGCACTGGTGAATAGGTTATATGCGCATGTCAGCGTCGATCCTCAATATCCTTTTATGCAAAATACATATATACTGATGAATTAAGGTAGTAATACTACGCAAATATATGTCCAGATTTATACATCAGTATCATCTCGTGATCTTTATTCGTGCTTTAAGCTCTTTTTCTACCGGAGATTCTGGGGTGTAACATCACACCAGAAAGCCAGGTCCAACTTCAAGTCATAATTTCATGGTCCGTCTTGTAAGTTGGAAACCAATATTGCAATATGGCTGAATATTGCTTAACGTGGTATTAACCTGATTACTCACATAATTATTCCATTTTCTACAGTCATCTACGAACACAATCTTTCAGGAGGTATATCTATATCATCCAAATTGCCATACATTTATGTCCACATATATATGTATAAAGCAAGTCGTCCTGCACTCTTCCTTTAAAGATAAATGCTAAGCATTTCCTCTGTATGTATTTATATATGTAAATATCGTTTTAATGTAATGCTGATGCAGTGACCGTCCACAGACCTGATGCTAGAATAACATCTAATTTCTGAAATGAACATATTTTACAGAAAAACAACAGTTGTTAAACAATAGTTATAAAATATAATAACAAGGAGCCTTTAAGTATAAAGATAAGTAAATATAGCTGTTGTATATATTCAAATATGTTTGTGAATAACCCAACCTTGAAAAATATTGAAAGATAAGTGGTGACTATTTATGTCATTATTTCAAATTAGAATGATAGCACATCAGGAAAGCACTTTAATATACGTATCTTGTTAACCCAATAGTCTTTTTTAAGTAAGAGCAACATGTATATCGAGAGTATATGTTTGGTGCGTGACTTATCACACAGTACTTTCAGAAAGTGTGAATATTCTGTTTATCGGCAATAAATAACATAAGACGATTCATACGGGTAAATACGACTTACTTCAGAACTAGTATAGATTACTTAAGGTTAGGGGGAAATGTATGTAATTAACAGAACTTTGGCCGGGTTTAAACGATTTGGGTCCTGGCTTGGTCTTTGTGTTGGACGTGTAGACGGCATTTCCAGGTTTGACGTATCAATGACCAAAATAATGTCTGATGCAATTCTCTGCCTTTTCGGGTGAACAATTGGCTTGCCTTTGGATATGTTTGTGGCGGGTGCCACTAGTGGATCGGAATGAGCTCGCGTTTTTCCGAGCACCCAGTGTCATCATTTATTATGATGAATCATGAAACATGATCCTGATGTGGTCGTAATCGAGCAGTTGGCGCTACTTTTGGCAAGGGTTTCTCATGATAATGGAAATGCTTATGTCGCTTTTGTTGACTGATGAACATGAAAAGATAAAATGTAAGTGTAAATGGTCATGTAATAAAGAAACAAACGACGAGTGGGAGTTGTTTATTGTACGATAAACAACGACCACGACTCGTTTATTTCTATATTAGATATCAACATTACGTTCAGCCTCTTTGAGGGTGTTAAATTAGGAAAAAATACACGCTTTAAAATATTTACCCGTACTTAAATAATGATGACTCCTTTAATAGAATCCGACAGCGGCAATGCTAGATAAATCCATTTTAGGATTTGAGTTTGGTCTTTCCCGCATATTCTCACAATTTTCTCGTCGATTATCTGTACCTTTTCTCCCAATACCGATTGTCATATCACTCTCACTTTCGGATTCTCCAGCAACATTTATTGGGAACAACTCACTAGACACATACCTCTCAAAAATAAGGTCAAATTTACAAATTTTACTTTTCAAGTTGCGAGTGCATGTTCGAATCACTCTCACTTTTGGATTCGATTGTTCGGGCACTGCGTTTATCTACCTTCTCCAGCAACATTTACTGGGAACAACTCACTCGACACATACCTCTCAAAAAAAAGGTCAAATTTACAACGTTTTCAAGTTGCGAGTGTATGTTCGAATCTCCATAAATGACGTCATGATAGAACAATGTTTTATCGTGAAATAAATATCTCTTCCTTCTTTGTTCTTTGCGATTTATCGCGTAGCTATCTTATATCATCAAATGTCAATTTCTCATTGCTTTATCATGACGTATCCGTGTCATAACCAATCATGTAGCAATAACATACACAAATATCGTTGACTTCGACGTAGAATAGTGTCATGAGATATGATTATCCTTTGGTGTGCAATATTTCTGGTAGATAAACATATTCTTACTTTTAAGATGGCGACTTTACATTATTATATCCCTTATCAGGTCTCTGTAACATTTGACACAAATTTAAAAATACAACTGAACCTAAATGTAATGTTTAAATATCCTTAAGTTGCTGAGTGCGGCATTAAAAAACTAACAAACAAAACATAATATCTTTAAGAATTATGTTAACAATTCCGATGCTAAAATAATCTCACTATCTCCATACCGCTTTCTCTCTGTTTATTATGAAAACATAATAACTTTTTTTTAATAATCTGAAGGAATAATAATGGCAATACTATCATAATCATCATCATTATTTATGTTACTTATTCTCAAGTGAAGTAGTCCTCCACACTATACATTCAGTGAAGAAGCCCATGAACATATTAACTGTGTAACATACATTAATGGAAATTGGATGAACAGTTGAAGTTAGCAAATGATTTTATTCGGTCGAACGTCTATCAGCCATCTATTCTATTCATGAAGAACATTTCTCGTGGGACCAACAGAGGGAATGATGACTATCGACTTGCTAATTATTTTTTTATGTTCATGCTAGCTCAAACGATCTATTGGTTTGATATATGGTTATGGTATCCACAAAATAAGTAGGATCCGATTTTTTCCGTTTTTGTTGAAATAAAACTGAATTATATTTGCTGTTTACATATCAAAGTTTGCCAAATTGTTATAAAATGTTTGCCCACAGCAAGGCTACGTATTCCCAACATATTGTGCTAGGCACAGTATAACTTGACTGAGGGAGGGCGGTATTCCTTCCTCCTTGTGGGTCACCTGCTTGGCAATATGGGACGGGAAAACTGCAGGGGGTGAGGGCAGTTAAGTTGATGTTACAGACAGATAAGAGAGATCGTTTTACAAATATGAAACCTCATTCCACAAAGGAAGAGGCGAAAGCTGAAACTTTGTGAGGTTTACAGAACAAAGGCAGTTATTTCTAGTTTCTTACTGACTCTCGAGGATACATTTAATAAAACAATTAATGTGTGTGTGTGTGTGTGTGTGTGTGTGTGTGTGTGTGTGTGTGTGTGTGTGTGTGTGTGTGTGTGTGTGCGTGTGTGTGTGTGAGGAAAAAAATAATTGTACAGCATAAAAATGGCTACGTAGTTCGGGTAGATAGGTAGAATGCCCGACCTTTGAGTCACTACAGTTTCAGTCATTTAAATGCGTAAAACAGTATTTGAGTGAAAGAAAACACTATAAGTGAGTGAAACAAAAGATCTCAGTACAGGCACACCCAGTCCCCCAACCCTAAGTCTGCATGTATCAATACTCATACCTGCCACATCCTCAACCACTTAACTTACTCACACAATCATCTCACAACATGTTCGCCAACCCTCGTATCAAAACGCATGCACGCATGCACGCATGCACGCACACACACACACATCACATTCTTCTTTCCCCACCATTATGTCTACGTCAGCCATCATGGATCCATGCGCATGCTTTCATACATAATTCATCCTCCCACCATTCCCCAACATCCATCGAACTGTAACTATATCCGCCCTCATGTATCGGTATTCGTGCTTACATACATACAGCCTCCTACCATTCCCCTACATCCATCGCACTATAACTATGACTATAACCGCCTTCGTGCATCCCCACTTATGTTCACATGGCATTGCATACGCATCGAATTACACGTTTAAAATATCGTAAATATTTCACAACATGGACATATTAGATATCAGCAAGAGATTATAACGCAATAGATTTCATCCGTCAAAACATCACAAAAAGAGGGGCAGCCTGGAATTTTACAATGGCCTCTGAATGCCCTAAGAAGTTCAAGTGGTCAGGAGGTGAGAGTTGCGGAAGATTACGATAAACTTCAGTTACAGATCTCCATTACGAATATCTAAAGTATGAATAAAGATCACAGTTTGCTATGGCGTGTACTGCATTCCTGCAGAAATGGCAATGTCCTTAGCTCAAAATTTTATGTCTAAATGCTCATGTAGACAAAGACCCAAATGTATATAGGCATGACCATATTATATTCTACGCAAATATAACCACATTTAAAAACAAAGCTAGATTGAGGTTTTGAAGGGCATTAAGAACTGATACACATAAGGAAAAATATTTATGGATGTCAACGGAGGAACACAGCGTTTCGGAGTATATACTTACTCCTTCATCAGGTGAATATTATTAAATGTTATGAGGCAGAGAACATATATATGTACCTTTAAGAAAAACAAAAGTAAAACGATAGCAAAGAGGAAACGCAACAAGGGAAGCAAACAGATAACTGGCGCTGATTACCCCGCCTCCCGTTTGCCCATTGTCCATTTTCCAATACCAATCATTCATAAGTTAAGTTTTGGCTTTAATTTGTCCATCGATAATCAACCATCAACGTGTATTATCTCAACCCTAAAAAGTACGAGAATATGTAGTTTACTGAGAAAGTGTTATCCAAATATAATATGTGTTACTGTTGACCACTTTCTTAATGGCATTGTGTCTTTCAAAGCTTTCGGCCATAGAAGCCGTGCCATTTTTCACTTGTCAGAGGAGTACACAAAGTATGTCATCTGGACTAACATTTTTGGTTCGGTGACTGGGTTAGATCTCTGACTTTGTGTGCTGGTGATTGGGTGCCTCACTAGCAGTGTGGGTTCAAATCCCGGACGGGACTCAACCCAAAAAAGTACGAGAATCTGTACTTTACTCAGAAAGTGTTATCCCAATTATAACATTTGTTGTCAAGAAAGCACAATAAATGTATATTCGGCTTTGGATGGGTAATAATATCACAGACATTTATGGATATTGATGATGACTTGGAGGAGCTTCTCAATTCAGGGATTGGTAAATCAAAATGTGTGTGTGCGCGTGCGTGCGTGCGTGCGTGTGTGCGTGTGTGTGTAAATGTGGGCCTGTTGGAATTTACATAAAACATTCATCTTGAGTGGGATGGTAGTTCCAGTTGGATTAGCATGTTAACTATATGACCTTCTTGAGGTAGAGAATGCCGCGCATGAATGTATTAATGAGATTCCTAGGTACATGGGGCCTTTTCGTTACTAGGAATACCCACAGTGGAGACTTCAATGGGGTTAGGGTGTACACAAAATTGGCTACCTGGTAGATTGTGTGTCATCAGACCGGACAACGTTGGTTTTTGACTGATTGTGGCGTAAAACACAATTATTCATTTACTTGTATCGGAAATTGAATGTTCATCTTAATTGTCATTGATGAACACAAAATATATTTTTAAAGAAATAAAACAGTGACATAATAACTACAACTTTATGTGAACACGAGTAGCTCTATTTGAATGAGAGGAATAAACGTTATAAAGTTGTAAGCTTCTTCACAACCGTGAAACTATGAATTGACTTTATTGGGTAATCAAAAAAGAGATAGCGACATGAAATAGCCAAATTTCATACGATTTCACTTGTCCAACATCTTGAACGAACATTCTGCCTTAGGGCGGCTGAGTTAACCAGAGGCTATAGCGTGTAGGGGTGTGATGTCCTGGGCAGGAAACGACAGTGTTTTGACTACTCTTCTTTCATTAATTAACGTGTTAAGGTAATTAACCTTTACTAATTCGTGTTAAACCAACACAGGATGTTTTCTGGAAGTGGATATTCGGCCGGAATACAATGTATAATTCTTGTCCACTTCCATATGACTATATAGCATACAATAAGCTTTCGGGTCCCGTTTAGATCGATTGGGTGGCAGCCTAGATAGCCATAGAATAGTTTCATCTCGGAATCTCCCATATCACTGGGGCTCCTCTTCAATTTAAATGGAGTTACACGAGACTGTGTTTATGAATCATTGTCAAATAGTGGTGACATTAAATCTAAGAAACAATACGCGAAATCGCGCATGCACAGAACGGAAAATTTGGACAAGGCATTACGTAATCCGCATGCGCAGAACGATTGATTTCAGTACTTCCGCTAAGAGCTTCGAGTGCAGCGTCAAATGCGGGCCTGTAATCTAACACGCGAGGACGAACCAATGAAATCCGAGAAGGTAGAAATACCGGTAGACGCTGTTGCTTGATTGACAGTGTCAATCAAGAAAGGGAGGAGCTTAACGGTATCATTCTCTCCCAGTAAATTCCGATGTCAAATAACGATGTTATTTGGACGGAAAAACGATGGTTTGAAAACGTCCAAATAACGTCGTTTTTCCGTCCAATGACCATATACGGAAAAACGACGTTTTCGTGTTTGCAGTGTTATGTCACCTAATATGGCCGATTGAGTCCTCGTGGTTGTAGAAGGATACCTACTAATGTCTAATATCACACCTTTATCGACCAGGATCCCGCCTAGTACCTTTTTGAACAACTGATGATAATATTGGCTTTGGGTAGCTTGATTATCATTGCTAGTTGCACTTAGGACCCACTGTCGATGTGCAGCTGGCTGCGGCAGCGACAGGTAATTCTAATAACAACCACTGGTCAGTTATACATTTTCATGTCAGGTTACGAGAAAATATTGCTGTTATTGTATATGTTAATTTCCATAATATATGTGTCACTACATCAAGATATGGAACACATATAGTATGTTTTTCCTTATCTAGCTTAGCGACATAAGTATTATGATATTTTTTTTTAAATATTTACTCCTTATGTACTCAATAAATTCTAGAATGCCAAGCAGTAACTAAATAAAGAGCCAACTTTATGGAGGTGTTCTTACGAATTTCAATATTTTCATAAAACATGGTTGGGATATATATCTTGCTGCTGTTACAAAATCATAATACTTAAATCACGAAAGTGTCGATCCAGGAAGAAAGAAAGAAGAAAGAATAGTCCATTATCCTCATAATCATTTCCTTTAATTTATGAAAGCTTTGTTAAAACAAGATGCAAGGTGCGATGGAAGGCACCGAACCGGTTCCACTGTAGATATATGCAGCAAGCTATGCGCTTTTGCAGCCAATTCAAGAGAGAAATCAAATTAAAGGTATTTGTATTTCCACTGTTGAAGGTTTCAATCTGAGGCAAGATCGCGATTTAAAATCCAAACTGTCTTACAACAGCGCAAAGATCAGTTTGTGCAAGTGGAATATGACTCAGGCGGGTATTTTGTAAAGTTGATTGTAAGCACCTATGGTCGATGGTAACTAAGGATGCTCTGTGCAGCGGGCCCGGTTGATTAAAAGCATCCCCAGAGATTGTGTTTTACGTGCTGCAATCATGTTGTTACATAAGAGAATGAGCATATTAAAATCACTTGAAGTCGACAACTGACATTGAGAGGCAGGCTGACTTCCATGGCTTCCGACTTGCTGCCATGCATAAGAGTAGTTGCCCTGTTGCTGTGCTGCAAGATCTGTCTTCCATAATTAAGGAATGCACAAGAGTATTTTCTTGTTTTACGGATACATCTCTGGTGTTTATGCTGGCAGGGTTTTCATGTCATATGATAAGAGGTATAATTCCACAGACTGGAATAAGAAGAATTTCTTGAAATGTGTTTTACATTAAAACATAACTATCTCGTGGTTCAGAATTGTTCATAATGATGTTTAATATTAGAGTAATGACTGTCCTCTTGTTGTTTGTTTTACCTAATGACAGCAGTCGGTGTGAATATGTACATAAAACGATTTCATGGATCTCATTTCAGGATGTTTTGAATGAAACAGAATAATTGAAGTAAGAAGTTTAACTGACATGTCAGTATTACAAGCAAATTCAAGAAGAGACATGATTCTGGATCATTATACCTTTCTAAATCCTCATCATGACATATTTCATTGCTGTAGAGCAGTCATAAGTGACATTTACAAGCACAAACATTCAGGGTGTAGCAATCATATTGGCAACGATAGTTGCTTAACCAACGAAAAGTAAACACAGGCAATAACAGTGTCAGAGCTATGCAGAAGGTTGCCTCTATTTGAAGAACACCACATGTACATGGGAACTACACTTCCAATAAATCAAAAATATATCCATATATGAGTTAGTCGTGGTATTCAACAGTTTCTAAAATGTAAACCAACAAATACATTGTGAAAAAGCTAATCAAGATGTCAAGATTATCAAACAGTATGAATATCAAAGTGGTATTCCAGGCATTTGGTAGGCAACAGATACGTATCACATAGTAGACGGAACTTTCTGAATATTACTTACCCTGCACTACCAGCTTCTGTCCACAGTCAGGGATGATTGGTCCCAATGATCCTGGTGAGCCTCTGTAACACTTGTAATGACCTTCGTCTTCCCAACTCACATCAGAGAGCACGAATCTAAACAAACCAGTTCCTGATGATGACACTTTTCCAATGAATCTCAGTCTAGATGTGAACTTGTCACTGGCAGCTCTGACATCATTGTGGCTTGTGACGTGAAAAAGGCATGTCTTTGTCTCACTGTTACACACACTCAACTCTCTGGTCCCAGGCTCCGGGAGAGTCCATGACAACGTGGCATAGCTTCCGACCCTGACATGCTCAGTTGTGGGCACTGGAAAGGAAAAGATTTATGAAAGATTGACAGAGGTAGACTTGCAAATATGTATCACTTATGAAACGAAGAGTGTGACTTCTTTATGAAAGGTCCATGTAGGAAGGAAAGGCGTTAAATATCAACTTACTCACTCACTATTTATGAAAGGTTGGTTGGAACAGTACACGCAAAATATCACAATAAGTAAGGTCAATGCTCTACCAGTGTACCTTGTATACATGTAACATCCAACTTATTACAGTAAAACATCATATAAACTAACAAACATGTCAGAGCTTACATAAAAGACAAAGTCACAAACACGTGAATAAGACTATATATGTGGCAGTGTTGTATATACGGGCACTCTCTGTATTTTGCATATTTTTACATAGTGTATTGAAATGATGTATTGGCCTTTCAATGTAGCTGTTGTACTCTACAATGCTTATTTCAGCAGAATATGAACTTAACCTATGTGGGTTTTTTAATCGACTGTATATTAAAGCCTGAGCTTCAACAATAATTTGTTGTGGTGTATGATACGTAGACTGGGTCATTCTGGAATGTTTTCTGTTGTTTCTTTGTTTAAGTCAGCTTACACCTGATTGTTCCAGTCTAGAAATCCTAGCACTCAGGCATTTCACATGCACACCAACCGTATTGAGTGACAACAACCGTCCTTTGCGTGGATCTTATGTTGATCACTGAGATCCTCCTAACAAGTTAGTGATTTATTTATGAAAGTTTGTTTGCAACAACAAACGCAAAATATCACATTAAGTAAGGTCAATGCTCTAGCAGTGCACCTTGTATACATGTAACATCCAACTTATTACAGTAAAACATCATATAAACTAACAAAAATGTCAGAGCTTACATAAAAGACAAAGTCACAAACACGTGAAAAAGACTATACATGTGACAGTGTTTTATATACAGGCACTCTCTGTATTTTGCATATTTGTACATATTGTATTGAAATGATGTATTGGCCTTTAAATGTAGTGAACTTTTACGGCTGTTGTACTCTACAATGTTTTTTTTCAGTAGAATATGAACTTAAGCTTTGTGCTTTTATTAATCGACTGTATATTTAAGCCTGAGCATCAACAATGATTTGTTGTTGTGTATGACAGGTAGGCTGGGCCATTCTAGAATGTTTTCTGTTGTTTCTGTTTTAGTCAGCTTACATGTACACCTGATTGTTCCAGTCTAGACAACCTAACACTCAGCATTTCACATGCACACCAACCGTACTGAGTGACCACAACTGTCCTTTGCCTGAATTTTAAGTTGATCACTGAGATCCTCCTTACAAGTTAGTGATATAGTAAATACGTCTTATTATGTATTTGAATTGATGTATCCAGTTACCTTATGACACTGTTTTAACATGTATCTAAATTATCAGTTGTTGCATGTCGATTCCCAAATTGAAACAATATGTTTACACAGAAATCTGTACGTACAAGAAGTTAGTGTGAAACAAACAAGCAACCAACAAATGGAGAAGAATCAACAAGTGAATTACAAAATTACCTAGGTTTACAAATCAATACAAATTACTGCATAGCAAATACACAATAGAGTGGCAGTACAAAATTGAATGACAGTATATAATATGATGGCACTGGTCAGTTGACAGTGGTCGAGCTTCTGAGAAAGATCAAGGCAGGGAATCAAGGATGGTGATATTCACAAGAAAGCTGGTCTTGATGTAATGAGATGTGTGAGAGAGATACGAGAGGCACGATCTTGCCCCCTTATGTATAGTCTACTAATTACTTGAAACTTCCACACATTCCCTTACAACATAGAATAATCCACATGTTTCTATAAAACACTATCACAGTCCAAGGTATTTTGGAAGTTTACATATGACACTATCATCTTTAGTATCTTCCTCAAAACTGCTTACATTAAACAGTACTACATTTCTGACAACTTATCACTGTCCAAATACAAGTGGCGATAATATCATCGTAGGAGATAAGGCTGTTGCAGATGCATTAGTTAACCAATTCTATATTCCGCTCGACTTTGAATTACTAGATAGTCACATGCCCTTTTATCAAGCATCCCTAGGCGATAGGTTAGAATACGAACTCACTTTTAATGACTACAGCAGAGTAATCAAAGCTACTGAAGATCCTAGTAGCTATTCTATTGACAATATCTCACTGGAGTATGATATGATAACAGACCCTGAATTAGCCAGACAAATTCGTAACCAGTATACTGGATGTTTAGCCATTTTGTACGATCGCGTGCTTCGACACCGAAAGATCACCAGGAACAAAAGAGATATGACGTGGAATATCAATCTAATCGTCCCCGCTAGATCGTTGAAGGGTATTTTAATGTTGTTCGAGGACCCTTCTGAAGCATTTGCAAGAGATACCGAGAAGTTCTACAATCCCAAGATTACAAAAGTAGAATTGACTATCCAGGATGTGCCTACTCAACTATATAGTCAAGGCATGCAAGCATATCAACAGTGGGATGAGATTAAAAAAATCCCTTCTATAAAACGAAGCCCAGAAGTAAACAAGGTTGTGAAAGATCTGTCTCTTGGGGATGTATCTATTGGTGAATTCCTTACCACGAAGTATGTGCTATGGCTCGACATGCGAACCACAGATGATTACCAACTACACGGCAGTGGGCGGAGAATAGAAAATGCCAGCGAGGCTGTTACTATACAGATAACGAAGCTCTTCCAAGGGGCTGGTAAATTAAACATAAATTTGATTATGGACGCGCAATTTAATATACAGAATGGAAGATTCGTGCAAGCAATCAATTAATAATCTTTTACCTAAAGAACCGCACTGCGCTATCATCTGCTGGCACACAGGTTGTGGAAAAACAGCTTTTATTCTAGATATTTTACAAAGTCATTATGAGGATGTTTTCGACTATATTATTATTTTGTGCCCGACTATAAGAAATGGGTATTGCCCCTTGAACCTGTATTGCAATATATTGCTATACAAAGTCGTGTATTGCGATACGTACCACAACATATTGCCAAAACCAAATGTTTTCAACTTCTGAGAAAAAATAAAGAATTTCTTCTGTTCTAAGACTTGTTTTTTTTATATTTGGGTAAAAACAAACTTTCTTTTTGACTAGAAAAGACACATTATCATCAACTCAATTGAGAAAATCTTGAAATAGAAAACTATGAATATTACAATCATCAATGGATTCAATACAATAAGTTTCAAACAGTTTCACTTTCAGCCAGAAGATGCAAAGTAAAAAGAAGAAATACTAAACAATTATGGTGTCTTTCGAAGATGCGTTGTTAACTATTTCATCCCTGGCTGCCCCAGAGTTATGTCCCTTGAAACACTGCAGTCCCTGACACTGACAAGGCCTGCACACTGGCCTCCCTGGCAGTATTATTGGAAAATCACACTATCATTTTTGATGCACTTTTTCTACCAGAAACTTGCTTTTAATATAAATTTATAATATACCATTGTAAAGAGGATTAAGTATACTGTAATATTCTTTGTTGTTATTGTCTCTAACCTTTGTTATTTTCTAATTACAGGTGTTTACAAGTGAAGTAAAACTTGAAAACACTGAAAAAATGATAACAGAAAATGAATTTTGGCTCAAATTGTATTAAAAATCACATAATAAAATCACAGATACAAGGTAAACATAACACGGTGGTCTTGTCATCTTGGACGGCACAGGTAATCCCAGGTGTTACAGGTAAATTCTCTTCATGCACATCTGTAAACAAATAAACAAGTTTACAACACTTGGTACCGACTTTGTTTTCGATACTGATGTCACATATTACTTATGATACACTTACAGCCTCTTAGGTTAACTCGTTAACACAGGTAAACTTGTTAACGCAGGTAAACTCGTTAACACAGGCAAAAACACAAATATCAGATTTATTTTGTTCTTTTTCAGGATTTGAAACAAAAAGTATTTAAGTAATTAAATAGTAATTTATCACATTACCTGAACATTGAACCACAGCTACTATAAGAATGACATCACAGAGAAGATATCACAGATTGATCTGAAAGGAGGGGAAGATTGTAAAAGGACAGAAAGATCGTAAATTCAAGTTCTGCAAATATACAAGTTGTGATAACATATTTACAAAACAATGCTATTTACAATTGCATAATAAATTAAATCAGTACTTTATAAAAATCAATTAATAAATAAATAATTATTACAGTTACTAAAATTTAAATTAAGATGTAAAAAACAAGAAAACGAACATGAATATGGAAATAAATTTTATTCAAATTGAGCGAAATACAAGGACATACGACAAACCGGCAAACAACAATTCGGATTGCAGAAAAAGAAATTGAAAAAAAAAGAAACAGATGCGTCATGCCACTCACCTTTGTTGTTGTTGTGATCGTTCGTTTACGTGTAGGCTGCATTCTCATTCGTCGCCCTGAAAATCTGTTCAAAATGTTTCATTGCAAAGACCGAGATTCATTTGAGGAATGTCTACGTGAAAATGATGTTATTTATACCAAGCATGGAGAAACGAAAAAATTGTACGCGCACTACGAGTCTAGACTGGGAGCTACCATGACTAAAACAATTGGTTCGGCTATGTTACAACTATACACAGTCGAAGCTAGTACGTTTCTTCCTATCCCGGCAGATCATCGCCCATATTAATGCGAATCTCTAGAGAAAGACCTGTTCATCGAACACGCTATAAGTGCAGTAAGCTGTGAGTTTTATCATGGATACGGAATGTTCTTAGCGCTGGTGACCACCGCTTTAATAACGGCTAGGTATTGTCAATTTAAATATACGTGCCCACTTACTAATAATGGAGACTCAAGTGACACCACAACAGTTGTGGAAACACATCAAGTTAACAAGGAAATACAACAAGTGAATGAGGAAGTCAATTTAAACATACGTGCCCACTTACGAATAATGGAGAATCAAGTGACACCACAACAGTTTGTGGAAACACAACAAGTGAACAAGGAAATACAACAAGTGAATGAGGAAATACCAGCAATTGTGAAATCACAAGCCAGAGAGACTAAGAATCCTCGAAAAGTCGCAGCTGGTAGGAAGGGGGCACTAGCGAGGAAGTCAAAACTAATACACAATTCGAATATTGAACATAGTCGTCCGATTAAAACTTGGTCTCCCTATGCATTGGGGGTTGTTACTATAGCGGTTTTATAAGACCAGAGAAGAGAAAACGTCATCCCCGATTACACAACAACCAGTTCAATTAGAGGTACGCCCTCATATAATGTTATAAAGGCATTACTACTCCAGTTACAGATGATAAAATGTTGGTAAATGCAACGTATCATTCAGCGGTGGTCAGCGGCATGGCTATGATTTTAATGGTTATGATATCGGTATGATGATTCTTCATATAGGATTGGCAATGGCAACAAAAGATATGCTCATCAAACAAGGGTTTATCCCAGAAGACATAATGAAGTAATTAAACATTTGAATATTTTATATTATTGAACATTTGAATATGGCAACAATTGCGATGTTGGTCGGTGAAGCTATTGTTAATGCTCTAGCTTTTTCGGGGAGTAATTTTTTTTTTTTCTAGTATGAGAGGAGAAGAGCGTTAATGACATAATAAAGCATAAGAACAACTTGAAACAGCCAGGGTCACAATGGGCCAGAAATAGGATATTAAGATTAGATTTTATTGATGATGAACTGCCCAAAGAGGGGCATTCAATTCAAACGTTTAAGGATGTTGAATCTGCCATGCACGAATACTTCCTTCACAGCAAAAAAAATGCAGTTTCCGGTATCCGGATACCTGCCGGATACCACCGGACACTTACCCAAAACGCGTCCGGGTATCCGGTGGCAGATACCTTGCCGGATACCAGATCCGTGGTATCCGGCATGGACACCTCACCTGAAAGTATGCCACCGGGAATCCGGGTATCCGGCACCGGATACCTCACCGGATACCTCAATCTGGGTGTCCAAGGATCCGCACCGGATACCAAGAATCCGGCACCGGATACCTCATTCTGAGTTTCCAAAAACATGTAACAATTTGGGGGTATATTTTGTTCAATTAGGTGTGAAACACCTAAATATATATTGGAGACTAACCATGAAAATTGAACATTGCTGAAGGTATCCGGCAGGTATCCGGCAGGTATCCGGATGCAATTTTTCGAGATGTCTTATTTCTGGTAAATAATGTTAGCCTGGGCATATCAGATAGCTGTAGTAATATTCTGTGTCATTTTAGTTGTAAATATCCCCTTAAAGTTGAGATCTATGGCCATGTACTTTTGGAGAAGACAATTTTATTCAATTTCATCTATAATTCTTTTTAGATGTTAAGCTGTTTAATGAACAAACATCAGTTCTAATACATGTATGATGATATCCTTAAATTTCATGTTCAGACTTCCAGATTATTCTGAGTGAAAGTATAAACTCAGCGACTGTGTGCTCACTTGGGCCTTTGGTCCTAGTGAGATGATAATATGATTATTTGTAAAGGTACAAGTACTTGTTATGAGCATACCAGCTTCATTTAAGTTTGAAACACAATATGCCTCACTCTGAGGGTGTCATGTACCAGATTTCATCACACTACAGAGAGCTGTTCCTCAGTTACTGTGAACATTTTTACTGAAAGACATTGAAAGCTAATTTGACCTTCAATATCAGTTGCGACTATTTCAAAAACAATTGTAAAGTGCTTCATTCAGTGTAATATTGACAAACATATGACAATGATATACAACTATGTGTATAAGAGTTATTTAGACTTCTGCGGGAAATAGCACATTAGAGAACAAGAGTCATCAGAAAGATGACATATCCCCCCGGCAGCTGTCTGTAAAGTAACCACTAGTGCATTTCTGTATGTAATGAGTCAACAGTTGAATGTTCTTTCAGAAGCATACATTGTTTACCCACAAAAGATCCACCATGGTCGCATCCATATGAATGCCAAGTTTCGATCAAATACATTTTTTTTTCGAATTCTGCCCCAGAAATGAACCTCATCCCCAATTGAGTCTATGTCCAACTTGATTCCATTAAAAAAAAAAAAAAAAAAAAATTAGAAAAATCCCAAAATTTGAAAGGCACCACTTCAGTATGTGCATGATAGCTTTGCCAAGTTTCGATCAAATACACTGAATGGTTTTCGAATTCTGCCCCGGAAACGAACCCCATCCCCAATTGAGTCTATGTCCAACTTCATTCCATAGAAATTTAAAAAAATAAAAATTAGAAAAATCCCAAAATATCAAAAGGCACCACTTCAGTATGTGCCTGATAAGAGTTGCCAAGTTTCGATCAAATACACTGAATGGTTTGGGAATCCTGCCCCGGAAAAGGAAATGATTACGGACGGACAGACGGACAGACAGGCTGATCACTATATCCCCCGTATTATATGCCGGGGGATAAAAAGTAAGTGTATGACCTGTTGCCAACTTCTATCCCTGCCCTAAGGAAGAGTTTGGCCATTAACAATTTTTTTGTCTGGCTGTGACATTGACCTTTGACATAGCAGATCAATGTGTTATTCCAAAGATGTCCAAGCAATGCATGGTTTTATACGATAACTGTGGCTATCAAACTGAGGCAAAATATTGGAAAATCCCCATTTACACAGCTGGCTAAAGAAACAAACAACAAACAAATTATCAATTTCTTTTATTTATATGCATATATCAAACATTGAACAGTGTTCATATAATGGTTCCTGATGCAGTATGCACTTTCCTCCTATTCTTCAATACTCATAACAGAGCGGGATAACTGTTCGCTTGAAAGCATCAGCAGACCATGCTCACCAGTTCAGAGTTACTTGCCCTCAAACATCCTTTTCCTTCTATATTGCCATGGAAAAACAGGAACCAGGATGAGGGGAGGCCAGATGGGCTCTATCCCTGTTGCATTGTGTTAGTAGAATTGTGAACATTCTATTTGGTGTTTGGGTCCACATTTATAGACAAGTAGTCGCAAACATCATTCCTTTCAAGTGATTACCACATGGCCAAAGACAATAATTTCTTCAACGTCCTTGAAGGATCCCACTCCGACTTGGCATTGGTTGGTCTTCTCCCATTTGCCTGACCACCCTTTGTGAGTGTGTCCCAGTGTCAATTGGCATATAACTTCTCGGTAGGCTCCCATTGAAATAACAGGACTCTCCTCATCGCTGTCTGCCAATCACTTCGGATATCTGGAAGGGTCCTTCCAGACTGTCAACCTGTCACCCGGGTATCTCAAGCTGGACTTCAGTTTCTGCAAAATTATGTATAAAGATTGTAGCAAAAGAAAAGAATTGTTGCAACATGTACTTACAGATAAAAGGCAGCAAATTCACTTAATTTATCATCTTTGAGTTTTGTTATATACCAAACATTTGAGATATATATTGTTCCATGCTGATGAGTTGAAACAATCATTAACTGACATCTCTTAAAAATGTTCCTAGCAACCTATGCTTGCCATACAAGCCAAAGTAATAGATGAGGTAGCAAGTGGGCTCATTGAAAGCTCGTAATCGTACCCAATAACATGGGATGTTGTCCATAACAGTCATCATCGGTGCGTCTGGATCGAGCTCATAACATTAATCTCTGGTTTGTCTAGTTGAGATTTGAGATTTGATTAATTTATAATCCTTGTCATTTAGCTGAACTATTGCTGGATGTGGTGTTAAATGAGTGAATTGGGTTTAACGCCTCTTTGAACAGTATTCCAGTTATATCATGGCATGTAAGCTTGATGTGGAAAAGCCCGAAGTGATGCAGGTCTTACATGTTTACCACTTTGATGAAACCCACAAGCAAGTGTATGATGCTACCCTCGATTCAAACCCACGACCATCGGTTTCTGTCAAGCCCAAGAGATGCAACTATGCACAGCAAGTTGTAGTGCCTTTGATAATTAGGCCATCCATGCCAACAGGTGATAAAGAACAAGCAAACTGAAGAAATATTTGCAGAATAGCTACATGAACATGATGAACCAAACAGAATAATTTCAAATATTTACCACTCACTGCTATTCTTCTCTTGTTCCTCATTGCTTCCCTTTTTCCATTGATGCTGTGCAGATGACTGACTCATTCATTCATCCAGACATTCTGCAAACATAAGTAGCATTCACATTAGAGAAATGTCCAAACTGTACATGCTGTACATTGAATTCAATTGAAAAGGCCCCAGTTGAGTTTCCAACTTAGAACTGTCCTTATTAAAATATTTCATCCCAAACATTCAGAGATAAAACATAACCCCATATTTAACAACTGTCAAACAATTATTTGACAACAAAGCCAGGGTCATTCAACATACACTTTACATAAGGAATCACTTGTTGCAAAAAAGATCCTCGCCAAGGTCAGAGTCATTCCATGAAATATTGAATGATTAAGTTATATAGCTTATACAAAACAAGGACATAACAGTGTAATTATAACAATATCCTAAGCGTAAAAAAATAAAGTCTTTGATGGCCATTATTGTAAATTATAATCTGTATTAGCATCCCACGAAAGTTAAGAGTTAATAATCGTTCCTAGATCTTGGTACTTTTCTTCATTATCCATAAAAAAGCGGATTTAATTTGGATCATCTTGTTTTGACCACAAATCCATTACGCCTCTTATGCTAACAAACAGTTGACCATAATACTAAAAAAAGGACCCTTGGCGTTTACGGTAAAGTATGTAGAGCAGGAAAATATCTACATCAATCCGTTCCATAAGATCTCTGCACAGAAATCATAAGGCCTCGAAGCCCTGCTACGTACCTGGCAATGCCAATCGCCTTTCCAAATACTGTTGACTTCCGCGTTGTGGATGGCTGAGAGGAACTTCGGCCGGCATTTCCGTAGTGGATGTGAATGAGAACAATGTATCGATACACGAGGTAAGCTTATCGTAATCAAGAATCACAGTGTATATCGATACACGAGGTTTGTTTACATCCATGTTCTAAAATGGCGCCCTGGACCGTAGGGGAATATGGGTAAAATGGCTTGTTCCGGGTTAACACTAAGCTGGGCCCCGTCTCTAATATCACATTATTGTTTGGCGCAAGTTGACGACGCGCATAGGGAGCCGGGAACCAGGTTAACACGACATAAGCTGGTCCCCGGCTCTCTATGCGCGTCGTCAACTTGCGCCAAGTTATATTAGAGACGAGGCCCAGCTTATACACTGAACACGATCGGTCATTTCGTCAAAACTGGCCAAATATTGAGATTGCAGCTGAGGTCATGCTGGCAGCTGAAGTGACACATTAAGGTAAGGAATATGTGAATATTACAATGATCACGTATTAAAGTAATTTACCACATGTAAGCCTGTCACATGTGACACATTAACTTTTATAGCCAACATGTAAGTAAATGTATAATTATATTTTTATATGACAAGTAGCCTGTCTATCATATGTTAGTATTTGCTTATGTATATAATGTAGAAATATGTTTACTTTAACTGGATAATTTGTATGCTAATGTGACTCACTGTCTTATTTCATATACTCCCTGTACTCTGTGAGAATGATTAATAGCCTCAACATATTTTTCCAGATGTGAAGAATCAAGAACAGCTTTAATAACAGGGAAGTTTTGCATCAGAGATCATCGTGAAGTGGAAGAAAAGACATTTTAAGGGTATGAACATTTTCACTTGAACTAGTTGAACAATAACCATGATGACAACTTTATCATGGGGGAATTTTTGGTGGTGGGGTAGCCTAGCGGTTGAAGCGTTCACTCTTCGTGCTGAAGACCCAGGTTTGATTCCTGCCACATAGCTGCGATATTGCTGAGTGTGGCGTTAAACATCAAACAAAGCTAACAGCCGCATACTTACTCACGTGGGGATTCCAGGTTGAAGTTAGTCCCCATAAACATGATCAACCTATGCTAGTTGTGACAGATAACTTAATGGATCGGGTGATCAGGCTCCCTGACTTGGTTGATCCATGTCATTGTATCCCAATTGTGTGGATCGATGCTCATGATGTCAATCACTGGATAGACTGGTCCAGACTTGATTATTTACAGACTGCCGTCATATAGTTGGAATATGGCTGAGTGCAGAGTTAAACAACAAACACCAACATGATTCTACAACATGCTCTTGTGGATACCATTTTGAAGATCTTACACATAACTTCTTTTCGGGTCTTAACTATTGCAATATGTTCTACATGTGTTTTAAACATATATTTTTTTTATAGTGAACTGGATTTGCAAACAAGCCGATGGCTTATCTAAATGATGCTGAAATACAAAATAAGTATTAATAAAATACTAATTCTATACTATTGCAAACTATCAGTTGAGCAATAATGTAATCATCTGATTATAAGTAGATAATGAAGGAGAAGTCCATATTGATTAAATGTACCAGATTCTGAGATAAATGCACGTATTGATTGATTTATTTCAATGTTTTCCTGTACATAAGTTTCAACAATTCCATATAAAGCTTTCTTATATCATATCCATGCTGTATCATAATACCTATTATTTCTAATAATAGCATAATTTGGACACACAAATAAGTAATGAATGGTATTTTTATAACAGGTCCCACACATGCGGGATAGGTCATTTGACATGAATCAGTTTTATGTGAATTTAAATCACTACAAGCTGATCTGAGTCATGAAAGGATATGCCTTCGATTCTGTGAAAATGGAAATGCTAAAACATCTCCCAATATTAACCATGCTATTACAGAATCTGTTCACTTGTTTTTGTATGTAAAATATTTTTGAAAGATTACATCCATCTAATGATTGTTTGTATGTGTGATATGCCAGTAGAGGTATATGTGTACAAGCATGTGCATACACATAAAAAAAAGTATGTTTGTTTGGCTAGGTACCAGTATATGAATAGGTTGTTTAGTGCGACTTGTATATAAGCATCATCATAGTTTCAACAGACAGTTTATGTATATCAAATGTTAAATGTCTTTGTAGGGAGAATTGCATATCAAAACTGTCATTATTTTATTACTTATGAGTAGAACTTTTTAAGTATCTGGCATGATACATTTCCTTGGTCCACAGACACATGTTACCAGTAAACTGGCTTGATAAGTAGCATAACAGTCAGTGTGGTTGGAAACTAATTAAGCCGTCACTACTCAATTAAGTAATTAACAGACAATTGCAAGTGATAATACCCACCTGACACTAATTGCCCTGTTAATCCCTAATCCACCATGAGTTGACATTGAGCTCATCTTGCTAACGAGCTGTTGTGAGCGTAACGTGATGATAAACATCAAAGGTGGGGCAGGCTTTGATCAAGGGTTCTGTAGAAGAGATTATGTCACTTGTTTAATGTTTATTTAGGATTAGCTACATCCCTTGATGCGACCAAGACCATACTTGAGGTTATCAGACAGTTTGTCTGGATACAGCCTGATGTCTCAACTGTACTTATTGGATTCTGCCTTGTAGCAAACTATGTGTGTGACAAGGACTTTGACCACTCTGTGCAGATGCATAACAATGCATAATGAACTTGGGGTATGATTCAATTATGTCACACAAGTCAAAGATAGGTTCCAATGTATTTAGAAACAGACGATAGATGCAATACTGTGTAACTTTATAACAATCAAATGATTTACAATTACCCTTGAAAAGTTCCAAAACCAAATAGAACTACTTAAATTATGATTACACTTGACCAATATATTTGGCAGTTTTTGCCGTTATTGTTAATCTGAATTAAAGATAGGATAAATGATAAAAATATGATAATGCATATCACACACAAGTGTGTATTATACGCAAATAAATAAGTCTTGTATACATTGATTAATTGGAAAGGGTCCTAATTGGGATTGTTCACTAGCCAATATATTAGCAAATATTCCCATGGGCGCTTATTAGAGCGAGGCGCTTATTACGTCAAATACTTTAGTTCTGTTTTTATGTATAAGAACCTATTTTATGCAATTTGCATTGCCTTGTTTACCTTTCCTTATGTTTTGATGTAATGCAAACATTTGAGAAAAATTCAGGTGAGCCTGCCTTATGGCACTACAGGAATTGTTTTCAGAAGATCAATTACAATTTTGTATTTTCTGTACAATTTACTGTTTGCTATGGCTTTTTTACATTGGTTAACATGGTTTGGTTAACAGTTGCTTGATAAATTGTCATTACCTTACTCATTGAGAAACCAAATTTTTACCCATTGTCAATATATGTGTGTTTCTTATATTTTTAATAACAAGCTTTTATAGATGTTATAAATTGTTTCAGGCACCTGGATTTCACAATGACACCAGATCAGACAAGTCATACAAAGGACTCTCCGGATGATGAATAATCCTCCCCAGAACAACTAACAGGTTCACCTCAGAAAGTGATGATTCTGAATGAATAATGCCACATCAGTGTGATTCTGTAGGTTGTTTTATTACGACATTAATCAAGTCTAAAGGAATCAATACCACAGCAGTGAGACTGTTTATGTGGTGTACACTGATGCTGACTATACAAATCTGAATGACTTTTGTGGTTTACTGCACAAACATTATTGACTTAAGATATTCTTCTACCTTGAAATTCTTCTGAGATTTGACTAATTTGTTTATTTAGAAAATGGCATTGAAGCATCTGTTTCTGTTTTTGAATGTTCTTGCAAACACCTCTGGTTACTGAACCAATGAAATGTCATAAAATCAATAAATATGATTTTTTATCTTAACAATTTTTTTGTTTTGCTTCTTTAAAGAAATATGATATTGATCATTCATAACATAGGTGCTAACATATATCAAATATACTAATGCCCTGAATGTTTTCCTACAATTAATACAGCTCACTGAACGAAGTTTTTAGTTCCATGTCAGTAGAAAAGTTACATTGATATTTTTATGTACCAGTACTTTATTAGGTGTTTTCTGAGGATGCCATTAGTCTTATGCACCCATTTGGGTTAATGATATTCTGTTTCGAACTTCAATGAAACTCGTCTGTCAAGATCTAACAAGTATTGATACAGTTCCAAAATAAACTTTTAATCTCACCAGGAACAAAGGCCCAAGTGAGCACATAGCCAATGACTTTCATTTTTTTGTCAGAGTGAGTATGGTGTCATGCCACTTTATGAGCAAAATTCAAACAATATTATGATGGGTGACACCAAGCAATGTACCGATGTGGTGAATCGAATGCTTCAACCACTAGGCTAAAACAAACTGGGAATATGAAGATGATATGTAAGGATACCATCATACCAGGACTGAATGCTTTTCATTTAATACGCTGAACATCTAAATTGAAATATATATGAACTTGAAAAATGTTTTCACCAAAAGTACATGCCCATAGATCTCAACTTCAAGGGGCTATTTACAACTAAAATAACACAGAATATTACTACAGCTATCTGCTATGCCCAGGCTAACATTATTTGTTAGGAGAAAGACATCTCGAAAAATTGCATCCGGATACCTGCCGGATACCTGCCGGATACCTGCCGGATACCTTCAGCAATGTTCAATTTTCATGGTTAGTTTCCAATATATTTTTAGGTGTTTCACACTTAATTGAACAAAATGCACCCCCCAAATTGTGACATGTTTTTGGAAACTCGGAATGAGGTATCCAGTGCCGGATCCCTGGACACCCAGATTGAGGTATCCGGTGAGGTATCCGGTGCCGGATACCCGGATTCCAGGTGACATACTTTCCGGTGAGGTGTCCATGCCGGATACCACAGATCTGGTATCCGGCAAGGTATCTGCCACCGGATACCCGGACGCGTTTTGGGTAAGTGTCCGGTGGTATCCGGCAGGTATCCGGATACCGGAAACTGCATTTTTTTTGCTGTGCTTGTTAATGGAAAGAAACTTGATACAATACCGAGACCAACAATCTCTCAGTTTTATACACAGTCAGAGGCTCAGAAAGAGCGCGAGATAAAATTTATAGTTTTGGGATTGTCCAGCGTGGCTATTTTTAGCTATGTTCTATTGCGTATCAACCATTAATAATAACCCTGACTGCTAATCTATAAATAGCGCTGACTGGCTGTTCAGCTATGTCACGATGACACATACACATAACCTATGAGCTTTAGATAGCGGTGACAGCTATGACTCACCAGCGGAGATGTGATTTACCTTTCAGACAAATGATATGATATGTGTATAACCATGATACTGTGTAGATATACACTCATGGGGAAGCCAATTCAATGTCAGAAGCCATGTGTGGGTGTTTACTGAGGTACCTATTCTTATTACATCAGACAGGGATAAAAACATTACGTTTGTTCTGTATGTGGGATTGGGGTCAAAGGTAGTTACTGTTTATGCAAGAGTCACGGTGCTGATAGGGTCAGGAAGCAGATTATTTACGTTTGGAAGAGAGATTACATCAACGAGAGGAATAGGTTGGGGAGAATACGTATTTATATATGAAAAACAACCATTAGGACACTTGACACATTTTGTATATACCATTAAACCACAATGGATTTTGTGAGAGAGTTGAAGGCTTATATTATGATATAATATATGAGTATCGGGTTTATGATATTCTCGAATGAGAAAAGCTGAATTGATTGATTTACTCGGTTTGGAATACAACAAACTCCAGACTGTTAGAGAACTCAAAGCTCAAGCAAAAAAAAGTTGGCTGAGAGGTTATTCTCGAATGAGAAAAGCTGAATTGATTGCTTTACTAAGTAATAATCGATCAGTTGATGTTGATAAACCCACTGTTGTTGATAATAATGAGTTAACATTTGTACCCACAGCTGGCGTAGGTAAATATCTAAGAGGTTTGAAGAAGGATGTTAATTCCAACATGGATGTTAATGATGTTAAGCCCATCGTATCGAGCAAAATTAACAAGTAGTTTATTTAAATAGTATATAATACCAGCTAATGGTAAAAATGTCATTGAGTAAAAGTATTGCAGATGATAGTGCTGAATATACCGAACCTTATTTCCTGAGCAATCAAGAAGTTATAACCGAAACCAATACTATTAGCACATCATTAGATACATTAATTCAACGGATACAGGAAACTTTAGAACGTTGGACAATAGAGGTTTGGGTCGGGGTGTGGATAAAATCGATAATTTATATTCAGATATAGCAAATTATATGCCTTTCAAAGGTTGGTCTTATATAGATTTACCCTCATATTATGAAAATAAAAAAGCCATAATTAATGTAAAAAAATAAAGGCGATGACTGTTTCAGAATGATGATAAGATCTGCATTGTTCCCTGTAGATTCTAAAATTGCAAATAGACCTTCTAGCTATCCTCCAAACGACGGACTAAACCTTGATGGTATAGACGAACCTACACCAATCTCACAAATTGATAAGGTGGAAAAGCAAAATAATTTAGCTGTAAATGTTTTCGGACATTCTTCTAGAGGAATTGTTGTACACAGGATAAGCTCCGCCCCGGAACATATTCCCAGAATCAATTCATTTCTAATCTAAAAAGATGGTAAATATCATTATACATGGATAAAAAGTTTAAGCAGGCTATTATGCGATCAAACAAAACATGCAGGAAAGAAATATTTCTGTGAAAGATGCTTGCATGGGTACAGCAGACAAGATCTATTAGAAATGCATAAAGAAGACTGCAGAGGTGTTGGACAGACTGCTTTCAGGATATATATGCCTAAAGAGGGAAAACATATATTAAAATTTGAACATTATTGTAATCAAATGCCAATACAGTACATAATTTACGCTGACTTCAAAGCGCTTTTCAAACCTATAGAAAATACCGAATGCAATACTGAATGTAGTTTTACGTACAAAACTCAAGAACATATTCCTTGTGTGTTTGGATATATAGTTGTAAGGAAGGGTGGGAAAACAAACCCGCCCGTGATTTAAAGAGGTCCCGATGCAGCGGGAGAGTTCCTAGAATCCCTCCAAAACTAAGAGAGAATAATCAGGGAAAATTTATCGCTTAAGAAACGCATGTGTATGAGGAGGGATGATTGGAGGGTCTATAAGAAGTCAACGAGTTGTCATATTTGTAATAAACCACTCAATGGGGATTCCATAAGAGATCATTGCCACCATAGGGGTAATTATCGGGGAGCGGGGCATAACGAGTGTAACTTGAAACTAAAAATGAATTCTCAAACAATACCCATCCCCGTTGTGTTTCACAACCTTAGAGGATATGATTCTCATCTCATCATGCAAGCTATCTCAAAGACCGACCGCAGCTTAACATGCATTCCTTATAATATGGAAAAATACATATAATTCCACTTGACTAAAACTATACATTATACGGACAAAGATGGAAAAGCTAGAATAAGCAAAGTAATGGACTTAAATTCATAGACTCCGTACAGTTTCTCTTATCTTCCCTCGACAATTTAGCTAATGTGAACAATCCCAATGACTTTGCAATAACAGATCAATATACTAATCGGTTAACACAGCATTTGTTGCTGAGAAAAGGTGTATATCCTTACGAATATATGGATGATTGGTCTAGATTCGACGAAACTAAATTACCACCCCTTGAATCATTCAATAGTAACTTAACAGAATCTAAAATAACCGATGCCGATTATTAACATGCTCTGACAGTGTAGGATAAATAAGGTTGTAAGAAAATAGGTTGTTAGAATTTAGGCGATTATCATGATCTCTACTTAAAAACCGATGTACTGTTACTCTCCGATATATTCGAGATATTTAGAAAGACATGTTTAAAACAATATGGCTTGGACCCTGTATGGTACTATTCCAGTCCCGGACTATCGTGGGATGAATTGTCGAAGAAGACCGGTGTAGAACTAAAATTACTCACCGATTATGATATGCACTTGTTTATTGAGAAAGGATTAAGAGGTGGTACATCGATGATGGTGAAAAGGTTTGCTAAGGCTAATAATAAATTAGTGGAAGGTTATGATCCGAGAAAACCCGATACGCATATATTATATCTCAACTCCAACAATTTGTATGGATGGGCTATGAGTCAACCTTTACACACTGGCGGGTTTGAGTGGGTCGATGTGAATGATATCGATGTGGATGATATCCACAATATCAATGTGAATGATTCCGATAAAGGGTACATACTAGAAGTTGACTTGGAATATCCAACAGAGTTACATAAAGACCATAACAGTTATCCGCTAGCTCCCAAAAGATTAATGGTTAATAAAGATTGGATGTTGGAATATCAACACTCCTTGATGGGTAATACTAGGTAAGCTAACGTAGAAAAACTCGTACCAAATTTAATGGATAAGACAAAATATATAGTTCACTACAGAAATCTTCAGTTATATCTATCGTTAGGAATGAAACTAACGAAAATACACAGAGTTCTAAAGTTTTATCCAAGCCCATTCGATGGAGCCCTATATAAGGCTGAACACAGATTTAAGAAAGATGGCTACCAGCGATTTCGAAAGAACCTATATAAGCTCATGAATAACTCAGTATTTGGTAAAACTATGGAGAATCTAAGGGAGCGTGTTGATGTTAAATTAGTCTGATCTAATGAGGAAGAAAGACTCAGGAAAATTATAGCCAGTCCGGCTTTTAACAGAAGTTAGATATTTGATAACGACTGAGCCGCACTACATATGCAGAAGAAAATAATAAAATTCAACAGACCGGTGTACGTTGGTATGAGTATTCTTGACTTGTCAAAACACTTAATGTATTTTTTTTATTACAACGAATTTAAGAAGCAGTACGGCGATAGATGTGAGGTGTTATATACCGACACAGATTTTTTGTTGATGGAAATACAAACCGAGGATGTGTATAAAGATATGGCAGAAAAATAGATATGTACGATACAAGCGATTACCCAAAAGATAATCCACTGCACAGCGTAGTAAATAAAAAGGTGTTAGGTAAGATGAAGGATGAATGTCCTGGGACCCCTATTGCGGAGTATGTCGGATTAAGACCTAAGATGTATTCTATAAAGAAGTCTGATAATGGGGAGATTAGAAAAGCTAAGGGTGTTAAGAAGTATGTGGTAAACAAGCATATCAAACACGAACAGTATAAAGAAGCATTATTCAATGGTAGAACATTCAAACACGAGATGAACACTTTAAGAAGTGTCAATCACAGGATAGATGGATTAAGAATGAACAAGACATCATTATCCCCGTTAGATACAAAGAGATGGATTGATAAGGATGGTGTAACTACCTACGCTTATGTTTATGGTGGTAATACTGTATCGTTGGGAACTATAAGGAACTCGTACAAATGCCCTGCCCAGGCCATCTTTAAGATTATAAAGAATAGGCTCTCCTTCTTTCGTAACCAACCAACTAATGTTATATATCTTAAGAGACTAAATGAGATTGGTTGTGCGACGTTGTCCTTCTACGAGTTCACCGGGCTAGTATAAATATCTTACGCTTATGCCGACCGGAGAATGCTAAATATGAAAGCATATCTTTATTTTTGGTAAGTTCTTTACTCGCACTGCAGTCGTCTGTTATGAAAAGGGTTGATTCTCCTTTCATGACATACTCGTAAACAGTCTTGTAAACGATCGCCTGGATCAACTTTGTGCACCCGGGGATCATTCATCACCCAATCTCTCAATAGGTATGTTTTATTAACGCTTATAGTCGGGCATAGAATAATAATATGGCCGAAAACATCCCGATAATGACTTTGTAAAGTATCTAGAATAAAAGCTGTTTTTCCACAACCCGTTTGCCCGCAGATGATAGCGCATGGCAGTTCTTTAGGTAAAAGATTATTAATAGATCGCTTGCACGAATCTACCATTCTGTATATTAAGTTACGCGTCCATAATCACGTACAAATATATGTTTAATTTACCAGCCGCTTGGAAGAGCTTCGTTATCTGTATAGTAACAGCCTCGCTGGCATTTTCTATTCTCCGTCCACTGCTGTGTAGTTGGTAATCGTCTGTGGTTCGCATGTCGAGCCATAGCACATACTTCGTGGTAAGGAATTCAGTCATCGATACATCCCCGAGAGACAGATGTTTCACAACCGCGTTAACTTCTGGGCTTCGTTTTATAGAAGGGATTTTTTTTAATCTCATCCCACTGTTGATATGCTTGCATGCCTTAACTATATAGTTGAGTAGGCACACCCTCGATAGTCAATTCTACTTTTGTAATCTTGGGGCAATAGAACTTCTCGGTATCTCTTTCAAATGCATCAGAGGGGTCCTCAAACAACATTAAAATACCCTTCAATGATCTAGCGGGGACGTTTAGACTGATATTCCACGTCGTATCTCTTTTTTTCCTGGTGATCTTTTGGTGTCGAAGCACGCGATCGTACAAAATGGCTAAACTTCTGGTATACTGGTTACCAATTTGTCTGGCTAATTCAGGAGCTGTTATCATATCATACTCCAGTGAGATATTGTCAAAAGAATAGCTAGTAGGATCTTCGGTAGCTTTGATTACTCTGCTGTAGTTATTAAAAGTGAGTTCGTATTCTAACCTATCGCCTAGGGATGCTTGATAAAAAGGCATGTGACTATCTAGTAATTCAAAGTTCAGTGGAATATAGAATCGGTTATCTTATGCATCCGCAACAGCCTTATCTCCTACGACGGTATTATCACCACTATCAGCATTCACACGCAGTCTCAATGTGTTCTGATTACAAATACCTTGGTACTGTAAGTTTTCCCGTTTTTTAGCCGTTCTGCAGAGATCAATGTAACAGAAATATACATCTCTGTCGTCAATATTCAAAACCTCAATACCGCTAATTTTAATCGCGATTTTCTTAACAATCGCACGACCTATGTTCTGAAGGATCTCTCAGGTAGCATCGGTAGAATTCAAACTTATTGTAAATGATAGTCGGGCAGTTCCTGGAACTATCACATCGTGTGCGCCGAGATTAGGAAAGCGAACCAGAAGTGTTTGATTCTGATCAATGGTACTCGGGTTATTAGTTATAGTTACAGACTGACGAATTGCTTTGACCCCTAATTGATCTCGAAGTCTACGTTGTGGATTTAACTTGCGTCCGTATTGCGAAGACATTGTTATATTGAAATTATGTAACCTTATGTTTAATATATGATTTTAATCCAGATAACTTTGATAATACGAGTACAATCGAAGACGATACTGATGAAACCAGAATATTTACGATTGATTTTTACGATGTCTTAAATGTCGTGACTATTCAAAGTTTACGATAGATAGTAAAGGAATATTGCGACTGCATGGGTTTCCAGATATTGATCTTATGAATTCTTGTACTCGTAAGCCCCAAGACTTGTCTACAATAGCCAGTAAACACGGCAGCAACACTGTTTTTAATGAATTAGGTTTTGTAGACTTCTCACGAGAAAAACTTTCTGCAAAGACTACTAAGACTACCACCCACACCACCTAGTGATACAAATGGCATAAAAGAGTGGATAAAAAAACATTTAAAAGCATTATTAGGAGAAGCACTGGGAAAGCTCGCTGGGAAAGCCGCGACTGCACTTCCCGGTAAATAGGGAGTATTGTTTCCTGGCTCTTGAATTTTGTTAGCTAAGACCTCTACTTGGCTTAGTCAAAACTTGTGGGCACTGATCGTATCCGTTAAAGACTATTTATCCAAATCAGTTCATTAAGAACTATTTAACCAAATCAGTTCATTAAGAACTATTTAACCAAATCATGAGTAAACCAGCTGCGACTCCACCTACTATAAGCACTGTTTTTTCATCGATATGTTGTTGATTTTTAGTTGTAATATGTGATGGTACTTGTGGTTCTGCGTCAGTAGATGTAGATGTTAGTGTTAGTAGATGGCTGTTGTGATGTCTGTGGCTTGACTATTCCCGTTTCGCCTGTGTTTGTTTGCGTTATTAATTCGGTATTAATATCTGAATTTATACCTGGTTTTTGTTGATCGGAAACATTAACAATTTTATTATTATAACCTATCACTTGATCCTCCTCATTTGCGACAAACTGTTTTTGCGCATCGAGCGCCCAGAACCAATAATTCACGTTCGTGTTTGCGACTGTGCACCAAGAATTGCCCATACAAGTTCTTATTGATTCATTAACTCTTACAACTCTGGGCTAGTAAAAATATTGTTTGTTTTATCATTAAGAAATTCATTCCAAGCGTTTGCGGTATCGTTTAGTTGCACAAATTTTGTAACAATATAAGCTAAACCACTCTTAAAGCTCATAAGGTCTCCTCTCCAATCGTTACTCACAAGTTCCCAGCCATGATAAAGATTATGCATTCTTACAAAAAGATTGTTTTTCTGTAATGGCTGAAATGGATTGAATGGTTGATCACTTTCTTCTTTAACAGTTTTTGTCCACTGTACAGAACACCAAGACCATGGTTAAGTCCTTTAATACGCCAATCAAACTCGTAGAAATATTAAATTCCTGACAAATACCTATTGTACGGATTATTTGTGGAATTCCATGCCCGATCCTGCGGTAATGGAGCACGTCTAATACGTCTAATCTGATAGTATACGTGAAATGATAAAACAGACTTATTTAGTTGAAATCCAGGGGCATAAAGAGATACACCACATCCTGTTGTGGAACACCATATGGACAAAGATTAACTGGTTCTGCCAAAATTGCATTGGATTGTGGAACCAATCATGCACCATTTTATCGCTAGTTGCCGTGACCCTGTATTTTTCAAAGATATCAGGGAATTTAACAAAAACATTAGCACCAGAGGCACTTACTAAAATCGACTGATTAGTAATGTAAGTTGATTTCATATTTAAGTTATGATATAGTATATTTGTATATTTAATATGTATGTTACACTCCCGGGAATAACAAATGGTCAGTCTATTCAATTGCTTCATACTATCGATAACTCGGCTTGTCAACTTGAAGTCGCTGTCTATGATGTATTGTATAACCCGCGGTGGACTAATATTATAAGTTTTTAAAAGGTGAATTAGGTATTGATCACACTCGCATTGTTATACCTGATGTGTATTACAGCGTATGCTCACTCAATTATGAATTTTTTAAGCCTAATGGAATTAGTCTCACACAAAATGAGTCTGAAATTAAGCGCTGGAGAAGAGGAAGTATTTCTTGCAAAGATCTTAGCAGAAACACTTGGACTTGAAGGCGAAACGGGAATAATACCACCCAACAAAACAATGCATGGAATTAAATTGTCCGATTTAGTTCCCTATAAAGAGTTGTGCATCCATCTTGATCAGATCAGTACAACGGATAATATTCAACTTGAAAGTACTTCAACTCTGCTAAGAGCTATTCCAGTCAAAGATGAAAAATATAATAGCGGCAGAACAGAATCTTTCTCATCAATACAATATAAAAAATTAAAGCGTGGTATTATTTCTGTATTAGATGTAAAACATCAACCAGTACATATAGGATACTTCAGTATAACACTCCATATTATAAATAATGGTTGATTCATTAGGACCTGGATCGCATAACCTTAGACAATGTAATACAATTGCACTTTCCAATCTCGGAGACACAGAAGGATTAGGTAAACCCGGTACCGATGGCAAGTTATACGTTTTACACTTACAAGATAATGTATACAAGTGGTAAGTAGTTACATTCACAGGTAATCTAGGAGATTTAAGCGTTGTCGATGTAAGTAGACTCAATAAAAACACTTCATACTATCTTACTCGCAACGATGATAATAAATGGACTATGGTCGACGAAAAAATCGAGTTGATACTGAATATTGCATTACCCCACCATATGTGATGATGGGTAAGGCTCATAATTTAACTAAGATCATAAATAGTGGGATCGTACTCAGGGCTTATATCAAAACCAAAAAATGTGTTAGTCTCTCCCCTGCCAGAAAACCCAGGTCATATGTTATTGTAGTCGTCCGGCAGTAAAAAATGTAAGTTCAACAATTATTTTTGAAGTCTTGTTTGGAGATGCATCGGAAGATGCCTTCGAAATATTAACCAGGTCTATCAATTAAATGGCTTAAGAAACACGATCGTCGACGTTGCAGTATCATTTATATTGGAGTATCACCCATTGCAACCCTTGAGGGGGACCAAATTCTTAGAGGTGATAGCATTTCTCTTACTAAGATATTTATGCCGTATAATTAGGAGATAAACATACTGTGTTTTCAATTTAGAGCTAGGTTAGCTGTAGATTTAACCCCGCTAAATTGAATTTGGAACCGAACGCGCAGCGTGAGGTTTCAAATGTTAAATTTAGCGTGGTTAATTTAAATTTAAAATAATTATAATTTAAATTTTAGATAATTATCAATGTATCTACAAATCAATGTTACTGTAAATTTGTTAATGCTGACTTCCTGCATACCTGTTCATTTATCTGACTCTACCTGTAATGGGATATCTTCAGATATTTGTGTAGCTGCAGCAAGCACTAAGATCTGATTTGATTGAGATTGCAAGGAAAATTTACTTTTAAACCTGTATTTGTTCTGCAAAGACTAGCCACCCAAGAAGCATTCAGACTGCTCTGCTACAAACCCCTTAAACACACCAAAAACAGATTCTGTTATTTTTAATTCAGTTCATTTCGTAAGTGTATGTTATTGGCCATCAGCCCATGAATCCATGATTACATTTGTATTATAATCTATGTTAAGCATAAGTATTGTGAAAAGGCCAAATGAAAGATTGAAGAATGTGATGTATGCTTGTGCAAAAGAGTTTTCATACAACAGGTAAGTGGAGTGCTATCATCCAAGTCTATAAAACAGTGTTCAGTTATGATAGTTATCCTAACTACTAAATCGATTAAGCACTCATAAGTGTCTTGTTAGAGCAACACAAACAGGGACACATAACAAATTGTTTTGATTTACTGTTACCATGATCACATATATCTCCATTTATCAAAGGCAACATTTTTTGACAGTTGTTGTCCTAGTTATTAACTTGCTCAATCAAAGAAAGCGCTCACACATTTGTGCAATGTTCTATTAAAACAAACTGGGATAAATAATAAGGGAATGCAGGTACTGAAAACCCAAGCAAACCCAGCAAAGACCTATTTCATCACTTACGCAAATCCTCTATAAATCTCTCAAAAGTACTTGGATATGATAACCTGGTTCCTTGTAAATACAAAGTGTTGTCCTCGCTGGCTCTTAGAACATGAAGGTTTTTTTAACGAATAAATATTATTATTATTCGAAGTAACCAGTTCTCATAAAGCAGGGTTATACATTTCTTAACATTTCATATAACCAGTCCAGTCTTACATATGCATGTTCTAAATAAGCATGTTTCCAGAATGATTCTACCTTTTCCTGGTCCCTGGTTTGATTTCCTAAACTTGTGAAGCTCTTCTATGGAAATTTGGTAACAGACAAAAATGAGAGCATGCCGGAGATCTACTGAAGTCTAACGTTCCCATGTCAGGCTGCATAAGATATAGACACTTTGGAAGATCACAATATACAGCATGTCTTCACAGAGCGATGTGTACATCAACAGTTACGACAACAACAAGGGAAAATTCCAATATATCCAAAATATACAAAATATATTTTGTACATACACTGTTTATTTTGTATATCGTAAGAACAAACTTCTTAATGCAGCCCATACAAAGACTGTTTATTGTCTGTATATGTGGGCATATTTTAGCACTGCTTCATTCAGTTTCTTTTTCTTTCTTTTTGGACTTTAGTAAGGCTTACGTTAACTACATAGAGTATGTTGTTGATTGTTATTTCTTATATATAACTTCACTGAAAACATCACCAATGATTATGTACGGGACTGTATTCTTGTGTATGTGACAATAATATTTTAATAATACTTTCATAATGATCACTATATTTGGAGGGTTATGACATAATTTGTATTTATTGATGTTGATAGCATTTAACAAAATAAAGAAATATAACATTTGAGCAGACTTTAGTATCGAAAAGATCAACAATAACATATGTTCACTAGATCAGTATCATACAAAAGCATACGTCGATTTCAAGACACCAGCTGCAGCTTCATTATTCAAAGATAATTAAGGACTGACTGTGTATTTCTTTCAGTTCATTGAGGTATGAATCGAAAAACCGACAAAAACTTTTGTAAGAATCCGCTACGTGGATTCATACAGCTTGCACATCGGTTTTTCGATTCATACCTCAATGAACCGAAAAAATACACAGTCAATGCTTATAATTAAATTCGAGAACGTAAAACATATTTTATCCACAATAGTTTAACCAAAAACAGTTGTATATATCAAAACAGACAAAAATGACGAGATTGATAAACATTCCTGGCGTGACATGAATCAGGTGATTGTTTAATTTATGCACATAACGTGACACGCCAACACAGTCAGTAGCTAATCAACGGAGAGTAGGATCCAAACAATGTTCATTGGACCTGTCAATTAAGGCAAGAGGCGAAAAAAACTGCAACAGTCAGACTGTAACCAAGGCGACTGTTTTCAAATAACATGGTCAGATACCGCCAGATTCAAACATTACTTCCCTGATTACGGTTAAACACAGCTGGAAAAATGCAAGTTAGAAATGAAACCCGAGGACAGGAAAGTTGAACTGAGGCGAGCGGGGGAAAAACAGGCGAGCGAGCGTGCACGTTTGCTGTTTCATTTATTCTCGGCCTTCGGTTTCAAAGGGTAGTTTCGACTAGAATATGCATGAAAGTCGCTAAATGTCCTGTGCATGACAATACATGTGAGCAGAAAGGGAATTCCCTCGACTTAAATATTGGGATTCCGCAACATTCCGCAGTAATAAAAGTAGTGATCCTCGGTGGGCGTGGCTTAATTTTGTACATTCACTGGGAAATGAATACAACAAGCATGAAATACTCACATCCCCCGCCAATATGACATGTCGGGTGTGTGCAATGCATTAGCTCCTGTGAACTATGTTCACTGAGCCTTATTGTGAAGAAATATAGTACGTTTTTCAAGATCTGCTCCGGAAACGAGGACTACCTCCATTTTCAGTCTTAATCAAAGTCGTTGCCATGGAAACTCGAAAAATAACTTTTTAAAAAAATCCAAAACTATCCAAAAGCACCACTTAACCACTAGACCTATCAATGTGCAAAATATGGTGAAGAAAAATGGTACTGTTTTCAAGATCTGCTCCGAAACGAGGACTACCGCCATTTTCAGTCTAAATCAAAGTCGATGCCATGGAAACTCAAAAAATACTTTTTAAACATGCCAAACTATCAAAAGGCACCAGTTCACCACTAGACCTATCTATGTGCCAAGTATGACGAAGAAATATGGTACGGTTTTCAAGATCTGCTCCGGAAACGAGGACTTCTGCCATTTTCAGTCTAAATCAAAGTCGGTGCCATGGAAACTCGAAAAATATATTTTTTTTAAATCCCAAACTATCAAAATGCACCAGTTTACCACTAGATCTATCTATGTGCCAAGTTTAGTGAAGAAATATGGTACGGTTTTCAAGATCTGCTCCGGAAACGAGGACTACCTCCATTTTCAGTCTAAATCAAAGTCGGTGCCATGGAAACTCAAAAAATAACTTTTTTAAAAATCCCAAACTATCAAAAGGCACCAGTTTACCACTAGATCTATCTATGTGCCAAGTTTGGTGAAGAAATATGGTACGGTTTTCAAGATCTGCTCCGGAAACGAAATGTGACGGCCGGACGGAAGGACGGAAGGACGGACGGACGGCACCCATTCGTATATCCCCCTTCCACTTCGTGGCGGGGGATAATAACACGTGACCAATTCAGTTAATCAGAATGCAGGAATTTCAATGAACACAACGACAATTCAATTATTACATAATAATAATATAATACAATGTGTAACTGCTGTTAAACATACAACATATTTTGTACAATGACAAAACATAAATATACAGAATATGCCAGCTTTTTTACAAATAATGAGTGAGTGAGTATGGTTTATTGCTTTTAGCAATATTCCAGCAATATCATGGCGGGGGACACCAGAAATGGGCTTCACACATTGTACCCATGTCGGGAATCAAGCCCAGGTCTTCGGCGTGACGAGCGAAAGCTTTAACAACAAGGCTACCCAACCGCCTCTTTTTACAAATAAGAACATCTATATATACAATAAGTGTACAATTACTTTACGAGTAGTTTTGTACAATGATGATACAATAAATACAATAAAATGCATACAAACCTTTTTTACAAATATGAATATATTACAATTTTTGGAATTAAGCAATATAATATTTCCGCATTGCAATCAAACAGAGGCCATTCATTTAAACCATTACATATATCTGTCCCTTGGCAACACCGCACGATTCTTTACCACAGGACCCGTGAAGATCCAGGGAAGAATAGGTCTTCAGCAACACATGCTTGCTGTAATAGGCGACTATGCTTGTCGTAAGAGGCGACTAACTTGGTTGATACATGTCATTGTTCCCAACTGCAGTGATCGATGCTCATGATGTCAATCACTGGATTATCTGGTCAAGACTCGTTTATTTAGAATATAGCTGGAATATTGCAGCACACATCACTGTAACATCCTATCGTGTTCATCATGGACTGACCACAACAGTGTAAGCCATTATAATGCTATCTTGATTCATGTGTCAAACCGAACCAAACAATATATATGTATGCATATTTTTTGCTTTTTTAACCCAGAGTGGCATTAATTTAACCCAGCCAGGCTTGTTTGCCAATCTGGCCATGTAAACTTAACATGGAATAAAACATAAGGAGAGGCTTCAATTATAATACTTGTGATGATATCTTATCTTTGCATATTTCAATTACTCTGTATTAAATTTGTAAAAAGGTTATATATATACACCTCGTCATAAATATCGCACCAACCACTTTTTTCACAAAGTAAAACTGGATCTTCAACCCCATAAAAATGGTGCTTAGGAAAGCACATTAAACTGTTTATATGGCCTCATGTAAGCGTTCAGTCAGAAAATTGACAACACAAGACCGAATTTAAGCACTAATTGAGGGTTTAATTGCAGCAAACTAAAGTTCACTAAAATCACCGTGAAATAAGTATGGCTGCCGGAGTCGCTACAACAGACACACAACACAGTTCACATTTCATTAATGTCGAACACACTAGTAAGGTCCACAATGACTGGCTAACTCAGTATTAGTGTAACCGCCTCGCACTTGGATAACATGTTCTACACGCCGTCTTATGCTGGTCACCAGACGTCTGAATCTCTGTTGGGGGATCTGCTGCAACTCATCATGCAATGCATGGGTCAATTCCTGAAGGTTCTGAACTGGAGGATCCCTTGCTCTCACCTTACGTCCCAAAATGTCCCACAAATGCTCAATAGGAGTAGTGTCTCAATGGTGTTGTGTTGGAGATGCTGAACAACAGCTCGAGCACGATGTGGTCTGGCATTATCGTCCATGAAGACTGGACGTGTAGCGAGAGCATGTTTATCGAAATGAGGCACAACAGCACTGTCCAGGATCAAGTTCTGGTACCTCTGTCCATTCAGTGTTCCCTGAACTGTGATGAGGTCAAGTTTACGACACCCCCACAACATGACGGATCCACCCCCAAATGGAACATCAGCTTGAATGTTCCTCTAATCATATTCTGTTCCTCTCTGCCTCCAAACTCGCGCCCTCCCGTGTGTATGATGCAGCAAAATTCTGCTTTCATTGGACCAGTGGATCCTGCTCAATGTCCACAGGTTCCAGCGAGCACGTGCCTTGCACCAGGCTAAACGGGCATGGCGGTGCTGATTTGTGATGTCTGATTGGTCGTCTTGCTTTCAATCCTGCAGAATTTAGGCGTCGTCTGAAGGTGCTGATGGACACTCTGTTGTATGAATGCCATCCATGTCGCAGCTGTGTACAAGTAGACTTTGGGCTTCGTCTAGCTTGGCGTACGAGAGCACAATCTTCCCTGTCATTGGTTTTTTTTCGGACGTCCAGACCTCGGTACATCCTTCACTTCACCGGGAGCAGTATGCTTACGTATTAGCCTGCTGATGACAGTGTGATTAATGTTCAGTTGTGCCCAAATAGCACGACATGACATACCAGTCTGGTGCATACCAATAATTTGCCATCTTTGGTTTGGAGGCACTTGACGCTTGGGCATTTCACTGGCTGGTCAGAGTGAGTGAGTGAGTGAGTGAGTGAGTGAGTGAGTGAGTGAGTGAGTGAGTGAGTGAGTGAGTGAGTGAGTGCGTGAGTGCGTGCGTGCGTGCGTGCGTGCGTGCGTGCGTGCGTGCGTGAGTGCGTGAGTGAGTGAGGTTTTACACCGCTTTTAGCAATATTCCAGCACTATCATGGCGGGGGACACCAGAAATGGGCTTCACACATTGTACCCCTGTCGGGAATCGAACCCGGGTCTTCGGCGTGACGAGCGAACGCTTTAACCACTAGGCTACCCTACCGCCCCTGGTCTAAATGACGCCTAATTTATGCCTAATACCAAATTTTAGCTGTATCTACCAACATAACATACGCCAAAAGAGGCTATGTGCATGCTGCATTTTTAGCAAACCGACCCCCGGTACAAGCATGCTCAATGCAAACATGCAAGTGCAGCTCGGAAAAGGGTGTGTTTGTGAAATTGTTCACAGATGGTGTAGTATATGAAATCTGTACTGTAATTATATTTTCCATGTGTGGTGACGAGGTATATATATTTTTATATATATATATATATATATATATATATATATATATATATATATATATATATTCTTGTGGTTTAAATTATTTTCATAACCGGAATACTGACATTTAATATTACGAGTAAAAAATATCAGTAACATCTCAATATGTCTAGAATTCATTTCGTGTTCCAAAGAGCGTCTATTTAAACGTTTTCATTTTTCCCTTGTTAATAATTTGTATTTGTAACATTTCTTTATATTTCCATGTGTCTGTTGTACATTAAATTTACGATCGCAGCTTGTTGAACAAGACTAAGCTGAGCTCAACTTTATTTCAATATGGTAATAATAAGCGAAATTCCACGTCCATTGCATCAGGATATGATGACTATTCATATATACCGTACAGACCGACAACTCAGGACAAACCACTGGACGCTTGGGCATTTCACTGGCTGGTCAGAGTGAGTGAGTGAGTGAGTGAGTGAGTGAGTGAGTGAGTGAGTGCGTGAGTGCGTGAGTGAGTGAGTGAGTGAGTGAGTGAGTGAGTGAGGTTTTACACCGCTTTTAGCAATATTCCAGCACTATCATGGCGGGGGACACCAGAAATGGGCTTCACACATTGTACCACTGTCGGGAATCGAACCCGGGTCTTCGGCGTGACAAGCGAACGCTTTAACCACTAGGCTACCCTACCGCCCCTGGTCTAAATGAAGCCTAATTTATGCCTAAAACCAAATTTTAGCTGTATCTACCAACATAACATACGCCAAAAGAGGCCATGTGCATGCTGCATATTTAGCAAACCGACCCCCGGTACAAGCATGCTCAATGCAAACATGCAAGTGCAGCTCGGAAAAGGGTGTGTTTGTGAAATTGTTCACAGATGGTGTAGTATATGAAATCTGTACTGTAATTATATTTTCCATGTGTGGTGACGAGGTATATATATTTATATATATATATATATATATATATTCTTGTGGTTTAAATTATTTTCATAACCGGAATACTGACATTTAATATTACAAGTAAAAAATATCAGTAACATCTCAATATGTCTAGAATTCATTTCGTGTTCCAAAGAGCGTCTATTTAAACGTTTTCATTTTTCCCTTGTTAATAATTTGTATTTGTAACATTTCTTTATATTTCCATGTGTCTGTTGTACATTAAATTTACGATCGCAGCTTGTTGAACAAGACTAAGCTGAGCTCAACTTTATTTCAATATGGTAATAATAAGCGAAATTCCACGTCCATTGCATCAGGATATGATGACTATTCATATATACCGTACAGACCGACAACTCAGGACAAACCAATTTCAACACTTTCAAGTGATCATGATAAAGCTATCACCGCCTGAGTAATCCACTCCGTTTGCTAGTCTGCTATGTGCACAACAGCATGTTACTATCCACATAGCGGCATACCGTACAGACCGACAGCTCAGCACAAACCCATTTTCACACTTTCAAGTGATTATAATGTAGATATCACCATCAGTGCAATCACCTCTGTCTGCTAATCCTTTACATGCATTAGACCATGATGTCTACTCACATACCGTGCAACGCTCCAGGAAAAGTACCAGACGCCTCAATCACTTACCTGTCAATACCAGTGCGAGGAGAGTACGCAATCCCGCTAACACAGTGGAGTACTAATTAAAACTTAAGGGCAAATTTTAGTAATGTTATGCTCTACTTAATCAGTTGTATTTTAAAATTTGCTAATAATATAAGTCGACTTCAAAACACTGCATTTTGTACATGCAGAGCAATTATATAACAATCCATAGCAATTATACCCCTTTTCCAATACATACAACTAAAAACATTGGGACACTTCGAAACACTGCATGTTGCACATACAGAACAATTATATAACAATTCATAGCAATTATCTCTCTCCACCAACATATACAACGAAAAACAACTTTGAACGTAATCAGCATCTTTACAAAGTAGTTTATGCTGTGTATATCTCATCAATACGAAATTGTTAAGACTTTGTATAGCTCATCAATACAAAGCATTTACAAGCGTGTACAGCTGGACTTTTTTTACAGTAAACAAACCTGTATCAGCTGCAAGGTGATGATGAAAAGATGTGAAAGGAGACAAATTACAAAGTTAACAAGATGATATAAACATCTACATACCTGTCCATACAGCCTTAAATCCCTTCCTGACACCCCGAGGACTCGTAGTAAACACAACACGGTAGTAGATGGCTGACTGGACAGTGTAGCCCCCTCTATCTCCACTTAGATGGACAAGGAGGTTGTTGGAGGCGTCATAGACCTGCAGTTTATAAATGGAGAGTTGAGTCCCGTTTTGCCTATACCCAAATTTGCCTCGAAAAATAGGCATTCCCTTGGTCATAAATTGTGCTCGCCTCCTTGATTACCTGTTTTTTCATGCATAAGAACCAGAATTTATGCCCGGCTCTGCAAAATCAAACTTAAGGTTCCAGTATATAGATTAATCGTTAAACAATTGCTACATATCCAATTCACTACCACCCCCACTGGGCTGGAAATAAAAGAGACCAGATATATGGATTTTTTTCACCCCTGTATATACAGTAGATGTTTGCCTGTATCACATCGCCACGATGTTTTTGCATGTTTTCCTTCTGCCCCAAATCTGGCCAAGCCTCTTTGATATCACTCAGAGAACCGCTCTACATCTCAAGCTTTGTGTGGGAAACATTGATGCACTGCATCGATGTCCTCTTGTGTCATCTATGGAGACTGGCATATTCCAGAATATGCCCTACTTTGCATTACGATACTCGTTTCTGATTGGCTACTGAATTGGCCTTTATTTCACCATGGCCCTGCTGACAAATTTTATATACCCCACTGGGAAATGTCGAACTTCCTTACTTTAACCAATTGGAATACAATTATATGATAATATTATCTCGAAACTGAACACCTATTTAATGTAGTTTAGCTAACTTAACAGAGCATATCCGATTGTAATACATTGGTGATAACTCGATTGTTTATGTCGTAAGGTGGCTATCTGTCAAGATGTCCATGAAACGGTTCTCTAGCTATATGGATGAAGTAATATCAGAAAAACGGGCGAACATTATTCCAGTAAAGAGGAAAAAATCGCACAATGCATCTTCCAAATTCGATGTGACTATCTCAGGCAAAACACATTATTTGAGGAATTTGGTACGTTGCATTTAGCTCAAGCTCTCAGTATCTTTTAAATGGACCTTCGTATGGTGTGCTTAACATCACTATCAACACACGAGCTGTGAAATCGACAAGGTCACTTGCCACTACTGGTACAATCATACTACCATGCTATATTCCTTCTTGGTTCTAACTGACTTATAGAAACAGCGCACACTACCTTGTATACATCTTAACAAAATTACAGCTATACATACCTTGACAACATCGTACCATGACTGCGTACTGAAATCTTCAAACACGAGAGTGATCAATGTTTCTCCGGCATCAATAACGTAGGAACAGATCAGGTAGTTGCCGTAATTGCCAGGGTAGTTAGGTGATGAGATAGAACCAGACGAGCCTGTGCAGCGCCCGCCACATCCTGAAGTAGATACAACAAGTGTATGACTTGTTTACAAAGTATTGCCTTAGATCAAGAAATTACAGAAATCCAAGAAACTGAAAACAAATGACAGTTGTGTGTGGTGTGACAATCATGGAAAGGTTAATAAGTTAATCCAAAAGGTAACAATATCACTTTTAAATGTTGAAAACTGCATAACTAGAGTATAAGCTTAATGTAAATGTTGAAAGGTATAACAATGTAACTTTTGCTGAAAGGATTTGTCCGTATATCACCAAAGAAAAAAAGTTTACTGATACTATCTCCTCTGTAACTAAAGTAAACATATACATTTATTTATGTTGCACTATAAACCAATACTGATGTTGCACCTAGATGGTGGATACATTATGGTTCTATGGCCTCAAAATGAGAAACACATGTCTGTCATATCTAAAATCTGTCAATTTACACGACGGAAAATAAGCAACAATTTATCTGTTACTTCACCAAGTAAGGAACTCTGAACAGTCAATAAGATGTACATGTATGTTGGTAGCAGTGACCAGGAATAACCTTTTGCAATAATTACCCAGTTATAAAAAGGGAAGAACAGGTGACCTATGGCATTGGGAGTAGTTTTGCAGAGTTGCGCCCCTTAGTTGTGCAGGGATCTGCATATCAAAGATTTGAATTCAATATGAACCTCGATTTACCATACTGGTATTTGTGATGTTAACCAAAGTAACAAAGGTACTGTCTATGACCTGGTTCACTTTTGACACTTAAATGCTGTTCTGAGCTGCGGAAGTACACTACTGCCTAGAAGTTCATTCCCCTTACACGTATGGGCAACGCGTTACGCAACCAGTGTGCATCGGGTTGGTCACGCGTGTGAGACCCGTGTGCAACGCGTTGCACACGGGTGTGCACCCCGTCTGCCACTCGTGTGCAACGCGTGACACACTCATTAGAGGGGGAACAAACTTTTGACCAAAGGAGGACCCGTGTTAAGCTGAACCTGGAGGTGGTAACAAGGAGAGAAAATTTTGTTATCCTAACGAAAAATGATAATACACATATCTTTGCTAATGTCTCCTTTCTTTATGTGATTTTGTGAGTGAGTGAGTGAGTGAGTATGGTTTTACGCCGCTTTTAGCAATATTCCAGCAATATCACGGCGGGGGACACCAGAAATGGGCTTCACACATTGTACCCATGTCGGGAATCGAACCCAGGTCTCGGCGTGAAGAGCGAACGCTTTAACCACGAGGCTACCCTACCGCCCCTGTGTTTTTTTGTGGGAATAACATGAATACTGTTGTGATTAAATAGATATGTCTTGTTTTATACGAGCATTCCTTCTAAATCCGATGGTGTTAAGAGAATACATGGTCCTGGAACATGTTATTGCCATTGAAATGCTTTTATTGTGATTTGACATTAACCGTCTGTAGTACGACTTTCAGTGATAATATGTATGAGGTTTGGCGGCGCATTGTTTTTATTGGACCCTAATTACTTTATGATGACTTGGACTCTTTATCTCAGCTCCATAGCCGTGAGGCTGGAAAAGAGCAGCATGTAATTAATGAGGGTGGGTTATATCATTGAGGATACACTTGAGGGAGAGAATACTGATTACCGTACTACAGGAAGAGACCTGTAGACGTAAGCGCGGGGTTGTGTTTTAGCTGGTCGTTCGATAATGGCCGCCAGGAGAAGTAAACAGTGAGCTTTGACTGCGTCATCTAAAATAAATAATAAGATACAGCAGTGTTATTTTCACGGGTCTGTTGAATAAACTCCCAGCGCTACTGTCAATGTATCTTCTACTTGATCCTTGATACATCATTTTGGCATTCACAATATATAGTATTTCAACGTACAAAGGAGCACTGATCTAAAGCAATTCCGCGGGAGTAGTTGTTGTCTGTGCATTACTGTATTTTCCCAGTGAGTACCCGGATGATATAGCAGAAATCTAGACTTGTTCGCGACCTGTGCTCGCCATTCGTAAGCGCATTTTTATTGATAGTAGGACGTATGGTCACATTGATCAACAAAAATTAAATACAGTTTTGGAAATGGAGGTATATTTGTGGGGAGCATCGGTAATGGTGATGAAGTTTTGATAAGTCACTTGCTTGGTAATTGTGCGATCTTCATGTACATTATTTTGACTTGCAACACAAAGTAAATATTTCATCTGAACATTGCTTATTTTACCGTGTGTATATGTTTACACTCAAAATGTAAACAGATTTCACTAAGGAAATTTATTAAATGCCTAAATATTCAGTTCTTTTACAAATTAACTGAAAAATATGTCCATCTGTATTAATATGATAACGAATTCCAAATATTTGTTTATGTTTAATATCATCACCAAGTACAGTTCTGTATTGTTTGGCTTCTTTTCTTAGCATAATTAATATATTGTGATGTGTTTAAGTTCTTCTGATCGTCTTTATCATTTTTAGTCAGTCGGTTAAATAAATGGACAGATTATTCAGTCAATTTGTAAAATGATTGAAATATTTAGATATTTAATAAATTGCCTGAGTGAATCATATTTTACACATTGACTGTAACATATAAACGCTTATAAGAAAGAAAATACTTGTGAAAACAACGTCTATCGCGCATCGAAAAACTTCCCAACCAAACGGAAAGGAACAAGAATGATTCTGTTCAAAGCAGCAGCGAATGAATGAAAACAAAATGCAAATATCATTATTACAACCTACCAAAGTTATAATGTATCCGGGAATATCAACATAAAGGAACAGTATCCATTGCGTATGCAGCTGTACAAAAATACTTATTCGATGTCAAATGTCTCTGTGAGAATCAAATACTTTAATAATAATTATTTGGAAACAATATTTGGAATATATATGAAATATATTAAAATATTTAAATATATCGTTTTTAAACGTTATTTAAATGTATCGGATATTATAACCCGTGTTCGTTTCTTAACTGATCACTTAGTTTGTTTCAGTTGTTTCACATAGGTGCCAAGTCAGCTGAGAAAGCCAACGTGACAACTATATTTATAATGTCCACGGTTCTTAAAAACATCCATTGAGTTCGATAACAATGAAACAACCAGTCAGTGTATTATCGGTTACCCTTTGAACAAAGTATGTTGTTTTTACATCTGTACTTCACGCCATGATATGAGTGTGTTCCCTAGGTTTAGTAACCTACATTCACATGTAAACACTTACTTTTGACATATCCACTGTGCAAGATAACAGTAATTAATCAATCAACGTATTTCCTGTTGATCCTTTGATGTCTGGGAATGATCCGTTGATTTACAAAAAAAGTAAAGCAACTGATCATACATCTCTTGCTGGGCTGCCACGTGCATATTACATAACTCACATTCCACCTCACTTCAAACCTGGATTTAGATTGAATAATTACCCCAGGTACAAGAAAGACCAAATTTGAACCTTTATCGGGTAATCTGAGGTGTGCTACAACTAAGTATAAATGTTATAAATTCATTAACTGAGCAGCAAGTGAATTACGACTAATACACAAGTGTAGGGTTATACCAGAAAATGTGGATGACAACAAGGGAGTAGTAATTGTATCATCCACGCAATCCGAAATCCGCAAATGCTTTCACTCAGGGATACTTTTTTTATTATTAAACTGTAACCATCAGGGGTATTTCCAAATAACGACATCCGATGAGGTTTCGCCGTTACTTGTCTGTTTGTTTAGGCTAGGAAATTAATTACCATGCGCCCTTTGTCGAAATCTTCATAGATCACGGGTAACCAATCAGTTTTCAAAAATGCGTAAGTTTATTTAGCTGTCCTTGCAGATGGGTAGCCAAGTCTCTTGTCACGCTCGGTTGCGTTAGCGAGCAAATTGACTCACGGCAGCTAGTAAGCCCAAGCGGAAATCCAAAGGTCGTATTACCTAAAGAATCAACCTTCATTTGAGAAATATCTACTGCTCTCAAAATCAATATTTCTCCCAATACTAAAAGGCAGAACTTCTAACCAAGGATTACCAGTTGAAACTGGTCGATGGCTGAACATTCCCAGGGAAGATAGCCAGTGTCCACTCTGTGATTCTATCGCTGTGGGAGATGAATTGCATTATTTATGCCGATGTGAAGCTTTTCACCAACAGCGATATGAACTCTTAAATAAGCAATATCTTAAGTTTCCAAACATTTAAGAAAATTATGACCACTAACAGTGTAAGAGATCTAAAAGGCCTATCTAAATTCCTTAACATTGTGTACAATACAATTGGTAAATTGTATTAGTATCCACGTATCCTATGTTTATTTATTTTTTTAAATTGTACATAATAAAAATTGTAGATAATTGTATATCATGTTTTTCTAAGAATAAATGAGTTTGAGTTTGAGTCCGACACCCGAGAAGAAGCCAGAGATGTGTGCCCCTTTTTGAATAGTTGACTATCATGTGTTTTAAGGTAAGCTGTGTTGGCTTAAACGTATTTTTATTTCAAAAGAAATCTGGATCGGTAAACAAGCAAAACTTGCTTATGTAAATACTTCTCCAGGTAACAACTTAACAACAGCTGGATATATATAAGAGAGTGCTGAACATAAACATACAAAATGCACAAATGAAATACACAAAGCCAATACACTGAAGCAAGTGGTGTCTGTGAAATAAGGTAATGCAGTTTTCCTTTGCTACATGCATAAACTTAAGCTACTCAAACCTTTTGCTTTTGACAATGATGTCGTGAACTGATTTAAGAAGAGTCATGTTTGTAGAACTGCTTAACTACAGCAATGTAATATCATTTTTAGAACATACCCATGTGTGTAGAAATACACAGTGTTTCTGATATTATCGTATTTTTGGACAGGTATAGAAATAGTGAATTGCATCTTCAAGGTGATATCCACAAGTGCAGTCTGGTATGTCTGATACATGTCGTCTAAACTTATCAACGTTAAAGTCACTGCAGCCGAGCCGAAGGCGACAGAGGACAATTTGGCATGATCTATGAAAATATTTGAAGTCAAAATTATTAATAATTGCATCAGAAGGATTTGATTTCTTTTAATGAGCGAGCATTAGTTACTTCATCGGATAGAGGGTTCCGCAGGTTGATCATATCCAGAAGAAATGATCAAGCATAGGTCTGTGTTCTGCATTTGATTGTTTGTATGTTGAATCTATTTCTAAGGTTATATTTGCTGTTATCAGAGAATTGAATATACACTTTTCAAATATTTTGGCAACTTGTGAGTGCTACAGGTCTATAATTTGAGTATTCATGTTCATCGCTGACACTGACACCGCATCATCCCGGCAGTGGACTTGACACAGTTATTTGCGCACCGATTATATAACTCCTACAGTCAGGGTGGGGTGGTTGTTCAAAGCGAAACGGACGACCCCGTCTGTTATCTAATAAATGCTGTGCGGCGTCTTTGATCTTGCCTCCAACCATACACCTAATAGTAGTAAACGACGATCAGGTTGGCCTGGAAATAAACACAATTCTGTCTTGTTGACAAGGAACCAAATCACCTGTCAAGCATTTTTGTTATGTATGTGTGCCCAGTGTATCCACAATTAACTAGAATGCTTCATATCCACAAATATATATAGAAAATAGATATTTGCCCACAGCAAATATTCATTTGCTTAATTGCATCAGTGTGGTTGATCAAAATATGTACAATGCTTTCTTACGCTTGGTGAGCCAGACTGAAATTGAACATTAGGATAACGTCAGCAGGGATAAAAGAGGTCATACCAAAGAACTTTATTTACTAGTCGAAAAGTCAGACATTCCGATCAACCACTACAAGGCCCACCCGGATCTCCAGGCTGACCAGGTCAACACCCCAAAGGAACAGCTCTACGCCAAACAAGGAGTCCCTTTCGTCATGGTGCACAAGAAGGGGGGACAGGACACCGAGTACGACATCACAAACTACACAGACTTGTGCCACTTATTCCAGAGTAGTAGCGTACCGACCTCAAACCACTTCGTCGCCAATACCGCCGCCCTCCTTGCCAAGAGTCTCTACTAGAATACCGACCCCCAGGAAGAGAAGCTGACCAAGAGACTACTACAAGGATACCGCCGCTAGACTTCTAGCCACACACGCTCGCCAGCCGACGCCGTGCCTTCCCACGCTTGACCCCCCACCCCCACACTCACACCCACCACCACACCCCCACACCCAGGCCCAAACTTTTCCATATTATTGAATATTCTTTTATCACCCACTCCCACCCAGCCAAACCCCACCCCCCTTAACTTTATAAGAATAGGCTGTAAACTTATATTTTTTTGGGGGTTGCACTTCTTTATTTAATCATTATGCTTTTTACCCCAATAGTATAAGTGCTTTCCCGTGTGCGAGATACGCTTCAGTCGGAAAGCGCACGTTAAATCTCCGAGGTACCTACCTACCAGAACTTTATTTGCTGTTCAGGTCATACATATATATATGTAAGTTACGTACATGGGGAGGCTAGATTATTTACAGCTTACAGCAATATAGTGCAAATATTATGTTCAATAAAAGAAAACGTTGATAGATCTATAACACACTTTTTGTACTATTAAACAAACTGTGGACTTTTAAGACATTTTCGCTTATTGTAATAACATCTAGCTAACAAATCATGTCTATCTCTGAAATCCACAAGCATAGTTGCTGTCAAACCTAAAAAACATATTCAGGGAGGTCAGTTTTGACTTGCCAAGCACCATAAGGTGAGTTTTTTTTAAACTGTCAAAAGCGATTGTCCCTTCAATACTAGTATATGGCTGGAAGCTGTCTCTCGGACTGTTATGAGTTATGATGTATTTCATGATGTTACTGGGGAATGTTCAAATTAGTTACTGTCATTTAATCCAACGTTCTAACTGTCAACTGTCTCAACAGGACCATAGGTTTGGTTATATATATCCTCCCTGTCTCTTTGTCTTAACTTGTTAATCGGTAACTGCAGTCCAAATGTATCAACTTATTCATCTATTGTTGCAAACTTGACTGATTTAAAAATATATAATTGATCATGAACTACTCAGTCAGTCAAGCACCTGTATCAGAAATGTAAAACCAGCCATGTTTCATGTAGTCCCCAAATCTGGTAATTATTTCTTCGCAATATCACTGAAAAATGTAACGTGACATATAAATTTACTCACAGACAATATATTTTTCGTGAGAGTGAAGCACAATTTTATTAAAGTTTTTTTAACAATTTCATAAACTATAATAATATTAATATTAAAATTCATCATCACTTGCCAAGTTTATGAAAATGTCACCAGTTGGGAGATGTCACAGATAAACAAGGATTCGAACTAAGTTTGTTCGTCTTTGACACTGAGGTTTATCCCCACTTTGCCAGCAAACTGCAGCAGATTAACAGTGTGTGAGCATCGTTACTATGTTTATACAAGAAAAGATGCCATGCCAAAAACGCTCACAGTAGTTAGTGAGTAAACTCACGACATGTCATGACCTGGTTGAGTGACTTCCGCCAATCAACGTGAAAGGATTACCCTCAGAGAAAGAAAGGATTAAAGTCACCCACAAATCTTATCCTAACCCTTCTCATCCAAAACTTAATAAACCAAAATATCAGCCACAAAAACCAAGCTCTAGCTCGTAAACACCCCTTACTTACTCCAATATCCCAAAGAATAACGAACTACCTCAATGAACACCAAATTAAAAATCTTAAACAAAACTGCAAACAATCAAATATCTTCACCCCTAAACTTAAAATACCCAAAATAGACACAACACTAGCTAGCCAAATAAATAAACAAACCGACCCAAACATAGCTAAAACCACCACACTAGCATATATACACGAAAATTGGCCAAATTGGTGTCACATTTACACGGACGGATCTTCAGATCCGACCTCCAAACACACAGGTTTCGGATTCCATACCACACAACCAACTAAAACCACACAATCCTTTCGACTCCCAAACAACCAATCAATATTCACGGCAGAACTAATGAGCATGGCCTCAGCCCTCCATAATCAAGAATCCAAAAACCACAAAAAATCCTAATACTTACCGACTCTCTAAGTGGACTGCAAGCTCTCCAAAACAAAAATGCCAAAAACCGACCTAAATTAATAAATCAAATACTTAAAAGCTCCAACGACCTAACTAAGGCAGGCAAACAAATAACCTTCTTGTGGATACCCGCCCACGTAGGAATATACGGTAATGAAAACGCCGATAAGGCAGCTAAACTATCCCTCAAAATCCCAGAAATAAGCTTAAACTTACCCATCTCAAAATCAGAAATTAAAAGCGTAAACAAGCAAAAAATCACCAGAAAATGGCATAATCTATATCTAAACTCAAATAGCCAAAGAAAAAAAGTACTCAGCAAACCACTAACCAGACCAAAAATTCTCCATCCATCAAAAAAAATCGACAGAGTAATCACTTAACTCCAAACAGGACACACCAACCTAAATAACCACCTAAAAAAATTTAAAAAACACACTACAGGTTACTGCCCACACTGCAAACAACTAGAAACCCCAGAACACGCACTCATCCACTGCACACACTACCTAACACATCGAACCGCATTACAAACCACCCTCAATCTCAACAAGGCTCTCACTCTAAAAGCAATACTAAACCCACAAAATAAACTAGAAAACTTCAAGGCCTTAGGCGTATTCTTAATCAAAACGTAACTAATAAAACGCATCTAAAAACACTATAATCTCCCAAATCAAAATAACATCGGCATCTATTCCAAATCTCAAAAGTAAAAGTAAGTAAGTAAGTAAGTAAGTAAGTAAGTAAGTAAGTAAGTAAGTAAGTAAGTTATCCTAACGTAGTACTCCAACTTCTAAATGCCTATCAAAGAAGGATTAAAATCCTAAAGATATCCTATCTACGTGGTATAGGTACTCACAACCTCTAATCATAAACAGTTACGTTTGGTATCCCCATTTCCCCCATGGTCATTGGGCAAATGTTAAAATCACAAACTCTAACGAGATTCTGTCTACATGGTCACACCCGGTGATTGTGAAGATCTCAAATTCTATCAACAGTCAGACAGCATGGCTGTTCATATTCATTTCCAACATCCTCTTATAATTAATATAAAAGTGTCCCACACAAAACCTTCTTTTATTTATTCTTTCAAAATACAAAACAGAAAGTGGGTAGTGGGGAAATGGGACATATTCCTACGTGAAATAATGAGACATTAGTAGTGGTGACGGCTTTATCATAATTGTACTGTCTAAAGCATAAAGTTGGCGAACGAAAAACGTTATATTTGCAATCAAGTGGAATGACTCATTTGGGCAAAATGAATATGTTCGCAATCCACAAACAATCATTTTATTAATGGCGAACATTTACCAACCCGCGACAATCGTGTCAACACGGGGGTACCCCTAGCAATAAACTCGCATCTAAATTCACTACTGTTCTACTGTCGGCTAGCCACAATGGCTAGACTGGACCCTAGTGGAATGGTTCATGCCATAAAAGTCTAGCATCCGAACACTAATTAAGACGGGCCGACCTTGTATTTATGGTCTGGTGAATACAGCTCAATGGCCGCTCATTAACTCAAATTTCACATCTCACTGTTTTGTTTTATCTCACTATTCATTTGACAAATTTGTCAACTTCAACTGGAACCCGGTCCCGTATTACACGCGTGTGCAACGAGTGACCCACGCGTGTGCGTTCTCAACGCGTGTTAGGGGAATGAACTTCTAGGCAGTAGTGTACCAACTCGCACACTCACCATGTTGCTATGACTGTGCCAAAGTCAACCATATCAGCCGTATATGCTTTTCCATTCTCTTTGAATGAAATAATAATTCTTGTCATTCGAAATTGTTTCACGCTTACGCAAAATCTCCTCTGGATATAACAAGAAAATTTAATATTAGCAATACAGCTTAGTTTCTAGAATGTATACTGAAATAAAAATAAGTGTTAATCAGTAATGTGTACCTCGCAAATTTGTGAAAGTAGATACTTTTATGCTTCTACTCTCTACTAACGAGAGGGAATTGTATGTAACACCCTGGGTTGACATCACCATAACGGAACCATTTACGTTTTCTTTTCCTTAATTGAAATTCAGGTTTCTTTAATTTAAATAGTCATCATAAAAATCAGATATGCAGGTTTCTAAAGCATCTTCACTACCAAATATGTACAAAATAAAAACACCCATTGACAATTCTCACTGAGACCTTGAAAATATAGGTCAATATTAAATTAATATAGTGTGGTCTGAAGACTAAATGAGGTCAAAGATTGCAACTTAAATTCTTGGACCTTTAAAAAACATTTGAAAACAAGAGTCATCAGAAAGATGACATATCCCCCCGGTAGCTGTTTGTAAAGTAACCACAAGTAAATGTGAAAGTTCTTGAAGAAGCATACATTGTTTACCCACCAAGGATCCACTATGGTGGCATCCATATGAAATGTAAAGTAAAATAAGTGTGTTTCTGTGGGGTTTTTTATGCAAACAAATGACAAATTACAAGAAACAATAACTAAACAAGCGTATAGTCAACGAAGTCATCTATATCCCCCGCCCATTTTAACACGTTATGGTCCCAAACCAGGTAACTGACCCAACATTTCTCATAGCCCATGTCAAAATAGCTGCAATGGAAATTCTAAAATACACATTTCTAAAACTCCTTAATATCAAATGGCACCAGTTCAGTATGCACTTTATATATAGACATGCAATGTTTGGCAAGGAAATATTGAACAGTTTATTTGTTATACTCCATAAGTGAACCCACCCTATATTAAAACTTATATCCAACTTGTAGACATGCAAAGTTTTGTAAGAAAGTTTTGAATGGGTTTTGAGTTCTGCTCCGGAAACGAGCTCTACCCTATAGAACCTAAGTCAAACTTGTTGAAATTGAAACGGGGAAAAAAATTAAAAATAAGAATTCCTAAATAGCAAAAGGAACAACTTCAGTATGTGACAGATAGATTTGCAAAGTTTCGATCAAATACACTGAATTGTTTTCGAGTTCTGCCTCGGAAAAGGAAATGATTATGGACGGACAGACGGACGGACAGACAGACTGGCTGATCGCTATATCCCCCGCATTATATGCCGGGGGGATAAAAATCCATGCAGTGCAGTGACTCAACTGCAAAATATGTTTTTTTGAGATATGTGTCCTAAACAGAAACGGACATTTCAGATGAGTGTTGAAACATATATTGGAAATGTAAAAACATGGATAACTGATGTCTTAAAATGTAATAACCTGTAACAGCATTGACGGACATTAGAATAAAAGCAACAGTAGACGGATGGACTATCTGGTATACCAAAATGAGGTAGTCCTGATGAGGTTTAGATATTCTACCACCATTCACAAATTTAAAAGATTAAATGTTTCGAATAATTTCCATAACATACTTTGAGCAATTGTCAACCCATTATTTTGCTGGTTGTGTAAAGTTGGATGTGTCCTGCTTTGGCCCATCCAATTTGCAAAACATCTTTGTTCAATGAGCCGTGAAGGTGGCCACCCATATACATATATTTTTAGAGAACAAAGTTAAACTGTGAGCAATGTCAAAAGCAGAGCGTCAACCCGTCAATCCATGAGTGAGTCACTGATCGTCATCTTACGACACTGGCAGCAGTGCCAACAATACGGAAATGTTTCGCTATATGTTCTGAATGAAGGAGCTTTTAAACAAAAAACATGTTACTTAGGGAAATATAACTTGACAAAAAGGAAAGTTTTTGATGTCAATACATTTTGTGAGATAGGCTTCCAAAACCTTACACACATTGTAGGCATGTGCTCAGTGTCAAAGTATATATTTTGCTTGACCTTTAAATCGTCACGTGCCATGTAGCCCTTTTCTACCTTATTTCCAAAGATCAAAAGAGTTCAACGTAGCCAGCCATGGTCGATTTAGACCAATGAAATTTATGCCCGGTTAAAACTTAGCATCGAGCCGATTCCAGAAAATTAACAGACCTACGTGAAATTTTGTGCCTCATCATTCAAAAAATGTTTAAGCATTCTATTTGTTTCTTAATATCTTAAGTTAGTACATAAAAATTCCTTCGTCTGTTGAATACTAGTATATTTTTAGATTGTTGTCAAATACTTAATATACCTGATAAAACACATTATTCCTTGGTGAAAATAGAGAGTAAGTGTGTTTAATTATTGTCACCGTTACTTATATATGGATACGGGAGCATCTTGCATTGCTTTGGAACCTTTTATGAAAGGGGTCGGGAAACTCGCAAAAAGGTGGATTCCACAGGTCCATACACCTTTTCGACCAACTTTACTGATCAATGGAAATTATTTCAGACATTTTAAGAATTAATCGGTGAATAAATGATGGTTGTTGACAAATTGAATCAAGTGATTTTGCTGTGTAATAACAGCTACTAAAACATTGGAACCTATTGGAAGATTATATAGTGACAGGTTGATCTTTTTAACATTTTAAACATCATAATACCTAATCATATTGTCAAACTATCAAAGGTATTTGCCTTGGTGAATTCGGCATACAGAAAAGAGTGAATTGGATGGTAGTGACATATTTGGGGTCATAAGCTTCAGATGACATGTGTCACTGCTCTTGCTATTAACAATTTCTGGGATTCAGATTCGTTTTGTTTTAGGCTGAGATGATAAAGGTTTTATCATTATCATTTTGACGTGTATCCCTTTTGATGTAATCATGAATTGTGAAAATATGAACATGTGTGTTTGTGCTCATATGCCGACTGTCACTTGTACATAGCATGTGATTCTCAGGCTCTGTGACAATCAATATGACTATGTTCATTACTCAACACCTTTGTACAATCACACAACTCATTACAGGGATAGCCATATTTAATGCCAAATAGACAATAATAATAGTTCTGAGTTTGTTTTTAGGTAGCAAATATTTGACTATTTCCTTTTTGCTACACTTTTCCAACACATGGAAACTTCGTTCTTCGTCTTCTGTTATATACAAGGTCTACTCCGAGATGTTCTATAGCTGCAATCAGTACACTGGAAGCAGGATCCACTAAACATTACGCCATTTGGAACTTCAGCATTTTGACAACATATCCTCGATGTAAGGGACCATACCGGACAGGGTAGACCATCAGTTAATGATATGCAACAAAACCCTGGTTAGAATAAGACATCTCCAAAACCGGTTGCAACCTGACTTGAAGATAGCTCGGACATTTCCATAGCCTTCGCTTTTGGTCCAGTGTTGAGGTAATTTATTACAGCATGTCAGTTTTAAGTGGGAGGGGGCGGTGGGGTAGCTAATGTAGACTTCAACTTTCCAATGGTCAACTTTCCCTTCATGTCGAGCAATATTCCAGCAGCACCAGCCTTTGGTGTTTACATTTTGCAACTTTTGAGATACAATCAAGCATGCTTTTTCTAGCAAGGTTTCAAAGAGCGTTATACGACTCTTGCTAAGAATGTGTTTGATCAAGGTGACTACAATATTCAAGGCCTCAGTAAAGCTTTTAAAAAGCTTTAAGGTAGACATGTGGATGACATTTCCAAATTTGACGCATCAGTGACAAAAACGATGTCCAATGCAATTCCCAGTTTTGACTTGTACCATATTTTCCCATGTTTTTTTCAGGTGAACAGTTGACTTGCCTTTGTGACCGGTGCCACTGGTGGGGCAAGATACGCCCACCTTTTCGCGAACACCCGGTCTCATTGCTGTCTCATATTGATTCATAAACACACGCTCATGATATAGTCGAAATTGTACAATCGACTCTCCTTTATGCAGAGTGAGTGAGTGTGTTAAGATTTAACGTCACATCGGCAGTATTTCAGCCATATCGTGACGAGAAGTACATTATTAATACATTTATTTAGACAATATAAAACAGCTGTCAACGATGGACAGTACAGTAACTAGAATATCACAGAGTCGATTTAAAACTAGTTGAGAATATATAAAAGTCATAAGTATTAGTGAACAACACAATATAAAAATGGGCTAGAGATCGTCAGTAACTAAAGAGAGATCACCATACTAGGGACCATGGGGACTTACAGTGCCTTTGCTTCCTGCATGGACTTTAGGATTTATATCATTCCTTCAGTCACTGGCGACAGTGTACCAATTAATCCAAAGATTAAAATGACGAATATTCTACGTTCAAAAGCCTGGCATGCAGAGAAATACTTCGAATGATATGGGACTTACATACCCTCTTAGGGGGACAATAATTTTACGCTACTTCAACCTCCCTCGAGGGTACAGCCACTAACAATCTAAGTTATGAATTTTGCACTACCAATTTTTAAAAAAATACATTAAATACATCAAAATTTATGAATAAGGTATATTTCCTTTGAAAAACATAGTATTAAATGAGAATGAACTTTACTAAAAAGGTCCTTCACTGTTTTTACACTGAAATATTTATCCCTTGTGATGGAAAAATCAATACAGTCAAGCAGGACATGCTTGACCGTGATTCTTTCATCACAAGGGATACAAAACGGAGGATCCTCACCTTTTGATATATACTCATGTGTATATCTTGAGTGGCCAACACGACATCGTCGCATAATGACCTCTTCAAATCTGGACTGACAACCCAAGTAGGTGTAACTAATATTTGGTTTAATTTCATGTAATTTATTGATACCAACTTGGGTGTCCCACTTCTTTTGCATCAGATCACGGATGTAAGATCTAATTACAGGTTTATAATCACCGTATGATAATAGAAGTGGTGTCACAGATTTGTTGAGTGCTGCTTTTGCGGCAGCATCAGCCCTTGTGTTACCAACAATCCCAACATGGCTTGGTAACCAAAAAAAGCTATGTCATATTGGCCCGTCGCAAGATCATTAAATATCTCAAGAATTTCAATTAAAAATGGATGTTTACAAGACATATTTTTAATAGCCTAAAAGGCACGAAAGTGAATCTGAAAAAATAATGAATTCTTTATATTTGGATTTCTTCTTTATATATTTTAGTGCTCTTAAAATTGCGTGCGCTTCTGCTGTGAATATGGAACTATTATCGGGTAATCGTGAAGATACTGTTCTGGATCCAATGATGGTGGCACTAGCAACTGCGCCACCATCCTTGGATCCATCTGTAAATATAGATTTATAAGTGTCATGAGTGTTTCTTAATTGATTGTATTCTTGTTTATAAATAAGTGGATTTGTATCAGATTTCTTAAGTCTAGTTAATGTGAGGTCTACATTTGGCCTCACCATTTGCCAAGGAGGCGATGAAAAAAGTTGTGTGGGAGCTATATCCTGAAAGTTAATGTTCGCAGCAGAAACGACTGATTTAATTCTTATTCCTAGTGGTGGAACAAGAGATGTTTTCTTATTGTAAATATCTTCGTAAAGGGGATTAAATATGCAATTAAAAGCTGGATTTGACTGATTAGAATATAATTTAGTAATGTATTGTAAAGATAGTTTCAGACGGCATTGTTTAAGAGAAGGATCATCCGCTTCAACAGACAGATTCGGAATAGAAGAAGTGCGAAAGGCTCCAAGGCATAGCCTCAGTCCTTGGTGATGGATAGTATCAAGTTTTTTAAAATTACTTTTACAGGCTACACCATAGACGATGGAGCCATAATCAAGTTTTGAACGGATCAGTGACCTGTACAAGTGTAAGAGGGTTGTCTGATCCCCTCCCCATTTTGAAGTAGGTACAACTTTCAACAAATCGAGTGCCTTCAGACATTTAGCTTTAAGTGATTTAATGTGTGGTAAGAAAGTTAAATGGCTATCAAAGATGAGTCCCAAGAATTTGGCCTCTTTTACAACTTTGATAGGGGTGCCATTCAAAAATATTTCAGGGTCTCAATGCGACTTATATTTTCTGCAGAAGTGTATACAGTTGGTTTTATATTTAGAAAATTTAAACCTGTTTTCGAGAGACCACTTGTGAATTTTATTGAGACAGATTTGTAACTGCCTCTCTATGGTATGCATATTTTTAACACGACAAGATATATTAAAATCATCCACGAACAGTGATCCATCCACTGAATCACTTAAAACCTTGGACAGACTATTTATTTTAATACTAAACAAGGTAACAGACAAAATACTGCCTTGTGGGACACCCTGATCCTGATTATAATGGTCAGACAAGGCGGTACCCACTCGGACTTGAAATTGTCTGTCTGTTAAAAATTGTGATATGAAATGAGGTAAACGACCTCTCAAGCCAAAATCATAAAAAAATCCTTTAGAATGCCGTGCTTCCAGGTAGTGTCGTACTCCTTCTCAATATCGAAGAAACTGAGACTACATGTTGTTTGCTTACAATAGCCTTTTTGATAAAGGATTCTAGTCGTACTAAATGATGAATGGTACTTCGATCTTTGCGGAAACCACATTGAATATTTATAAGTAGAGTATTGGTTTCAAAATACGAAACTAATCTATTTTCACCATTCGTTCCATGGTTTTGCAAACACAACTGGTTAATGATATAGGGCGATAATTTGAGTGATCTGTATGATCCCGGCCAGGTTTATGCAGAGATTTCTATCGGATATGGAAAGGGGTTTTGTCACTTTATTATTATCATAATATCTCCAAATTCCATTTCCTTGCCCAAACTTCTGATCGATTTGCATGTTTCCAAAGAAACAGTGTCACATAAACCACAACAGATACATCTGATCAAAAACTAGATCCAACCCAATTGCATGCAAAGATCAATATTATATAATATACTGAACAACAAAAGTTCCTGTGACATTGCATAAGAGTTATGTTTTTTACCAATTCTGAAACAATCTCGGTCTGCAACAGATAAAAGACTTCTGTAAGTGTTCAAATGGTTTCATTTGCCATACTGACTTCAGAAAATGCGTGATTTCATTTAAAAAAACATGAACATGCCAAAATGTAAATTTACAAATTAATAGGGTGTGTGTCCACCTCTGGTTGCGATGCAAGCAAAACATCTTTGTCTCATGGAATGGACCAGGCGTCGCACAAAGTCTCGTGGGGTATCTGTCCTTATCTGCTGGAGCATGTTTTGAAGTTCCTGGAATGTCTGTGGAACACGTGGTTGACGTCGAATGTGCCGATCCCGCTCATCCCTCATGTGCTCGATTGGTGAGTGAGTGAGTGAGTCGGGTTTAACGCCGCTTTTAACAGTATTCCAGTTATATCACAGCGTGTCAGCTTAATGTGGGAGGAAAGCCCGAAGTGATGCAGGTCTCAGACGTTTACCACTTCGGTGAAAACCACGAGCACGGGTATGGAGCTGACAAACCTAGAAACATAATCGGGGCGAACCGGGATTCGAACCCACAATCATAGGTTTCTGGCGTGCGAATCGCGGCGGCTTAGACGACTGGGCCACCCGCGCCCCCGCTCGATTGGTGAGAGATCAGGGGAGCGAGCCGGCCAGGGGATTACCTTCACGTTGTTTTGTTGAAGAGAATCCTGAACAAGTCGAGCAATATGAGGCCAGGTGTTGTCATGTTGAAAGGTAATGCCTGGGCCATGACGACGCAAAAACGGTAGAGCAACAGGGCTGATGATCTCGTTGCGGTAGCGCTGTCCATTGAGGTTTCCCTCTACTACTATCAAACGGGTCCTCTGTTTTGCTGTAATCCCATCCCATCCCATAACGCTGGATAATGCGAGAAATGGTGGTGATAAACAAATAAGCGACAGGCGAAGTAACTTAAATAAAATCTATGGTATTGAGCAACTAGTATTCATATGCATCATAATTTGTCGTCTAAATTTGGATGCGTGTGTTTTGGTATCAGCTATCGCAAATAAACAGGCAGTAGATAAGTATGGTCCCCGAACACGCTGAAGATGTCCGTCATCTCGCCCATCCGCCCATCAAATCCCAGCAATCTTGGTAACTGAGTGGGGATCTGGTAATGCTATATGTTAATAAAATATGTATACATTAATATTATTGTTTAAATGTCACTCAGCCACAGACGAATCCTTTCTTTTGATATTGACTACATTTTTTTGTATTGGCCCTGTCATAAAAATTATTAGACAAATACTAGATCTATCTCTAAGAAGATTCTAACAGTGAATGAAATTAGCTCTATGACTGATAAGCTTCCCATTCGACTCCCATCAAATTACAATGAGAATACATACAAAATACATTTTTGATGAAAATTAATAATCTGTGGTGAAGGGGAATTATTGTGCATCAACTTCTTTATACGGATTACATTATCTGGAAACAAGCGTTGATTAAAACACTTCCCCGTTTTTCTTCTCGGCTACTGTCAGCCATGTTTCGCGAGCTGTGGCGACAGTAAGTGTTGTTGTCATTTGTCGAAATGTGGAATTTAACAGATGATCGAATGTGTTCCTTTGCCTGTGCGGTCAGTTCCAATAGTGATTCCAACGAGAACCGCAGTTTCAACGATAGTAACTGCATTTGTATTGCGTTTGAAACTATTCCTTTGCACTTGGTGGGTAAACACGCCATGTTGCTTACATTAATTCTGATAATGCGTCTTTTTAGTGAAATAGATAGAGGGGCCTGCTTTTAGTAGAGAATTCCTTTGAGAGAAAACAAATCGACTGTCCCTGTTTGTCTCAAATGCATACCTTGTTAAACAATATTATTACTGGATTAACTTTGACTCATTTCAAACTATGATTTGAAGGAAATGAGGTCAAATTTTGCATAAACAGTATCCTGTTAAAAATTGAAATGAATTTACATCATTTGGAAATTTACACACCAAATGAAAATGCCTGTCTTGCTATCAAAAACATCCCTGAGTCCCGGAAACCGCTCACATATGTCTTCCTTATAACTGTGCAAAGCTGTACAGTACAAGGAAACAACTTGGCATCTTGCCCCTGATTTAATAATCAACCTATCGCCAAAGCATAGTTCAAACAGGCCGGTAGCAGTCAGAGTGGAATAAATAATCCACATATACCGTATTTTCTTGTATTACGCACTATTCACACCCTCTATTGAGTACATGTTTCGAGAAAGAAGGGAAAATTTGACAATAAATTTTATATTGATAATACGTATCCTATCTCACTCTATGGATTCCACCTTCTTCTTTCGATCCCTTGCATGGTAACGTCCTTGACCAAATTATCAAGCTTCTAAGCTTCATTTGCCCAGCCATCCATGCATCACCATGATGACCATCCCAGTATCTAGGTCATGCACCCGGATTTCATGCAGCACCCTGTACTCAATCTGATCCATTGACTGCTTCATCATTGTCTTTCTCGGAGCTAATAGGCTAGTGTAACTGTGATGCGGGATTGGATGGGTGGGCAATGATCGTGTGAGATAGGATAAGTATTATAAATATAAAACTTATAGAAAAATTTACAACTTATCTTATCACACTCTTTGAATTTATCCCAGGGTTCGACGGTGGGTCGCAGATTACCCAAGTCTGTATTGTCTGTACCTGTGAGATGTACACGAGGAAGCTGGTGCTGACAGGCTTCAATCCTGGGACTGTCACACACCCACGTCTGTGATTTACTCATGTTTTGTATGGCTGAATCACTGCTATAGAGGGATATTGAAAACCCCTTTATGCTACTAGGACACAGTGATACGTCTACGGGTGTAACATATGCTTGTGTTTTTTTGTATTGGACATTGTACTATGACAACTACATGGTTTTGAATTAGGCAAGCTTTTGACCAAGACTTTTACAAAATTCGGAAGGGGTCTCCCGTCAAGTAGTTCTAGCCGGCCATTTTTTGTTTGGCATCCGATTTAATGCTTTGTCGAAGTCATTGATCCCACTGCAGGATCGAATTATACATATAGATGAGGAAACGATCGACAATACCCATAAGAGGATCTTCAAACCATCACTGATTCACATTCTCAAGGCAGCGGTTGGCTGATAATAAACTTGGTACACCATCAACGGCTGCATGTAGCACAACAGACGAATCGTTTCAGGGTTAAAACAGTTTCTTTAATAATTATAAAGCACGTATACTCTCTGGTCCTACAAATACTTTACCGGGGACATGGCAGAGACTGTGAGAGAGGCTGTGATGGTGTTCAGGAGTGACCAGGGAACAAGAGCTCGTCCGAGTGTGTTGGTCTTCTGCGAGCTGGGTTTACTGTTGGCTGTAAGTCTGTGGCTGTTAAAGTTCTTAGGCTGCTTTCCTGGACTGCTCTGTTGGTCTGGTTTGGTTGGTGTTCAGCGCATTCCTGTTCTTCTGTGCCTCTCTCTCGACCTCACTGACGGACCAGCTTGTATCTGGATAGCCTTGCTGGCCAGTTGGGACCCAACGCCTGCTTGCATCACGATTTCATCAACCTGTATCACAATTTATCAATCAGCTGGTGACAGTTATCAGTCTTTAACTGCCCAGTCGTGACTACTGGGTTACTGGAGAGTCAAAACACAACTATAATCAACAGTATCAAGCAGCTGGTGGCGGTTGTCAGTCATTAACTGTCCAATCGTGACCATTAGGTCACCAGAAATTCTTCAAAGTAGCGGTCGGGGGTTTCCTCATTTGTGGAGGGTGTATCCAAAAATTAATACGGTTCACTGACTGTTCACTGACACGCGCCTTACGGCAACTTTGTGGTGACAGATTTTTTTACAGTCTCTACAGATGATTTGTGCCTCTCGATTGAGGCCTCATTCTGGGAGCCCGCATAATGGTAATGAATGAAAGGGAGACAAATGTGGTGTAGCCCTAGGACATTGGTTACGAAGATATCATGAAGTAGTATTAGGCGAAGACCGTGTCGGAATTCCAGAAGCATCCTTCAATGATAGCACTTAGGAGCTATGTAGAGCAATGGTAGATGCAACAGCTCTCGTCTCATGAGGATTTGATGGGGTGGAGGCATTTGTGCAAAGTTGTAGGCACAGAGTATTGTAGATCATAACCAAAGGGGACTGGTGTTTGGGAGAGTTCTGAGAGATAGGGATAAACAATCTCTTCCGGGATCATCGCAGGGTCGATGAGGCTTGCAAGTAACTGCATAGAGCTCAAACTGGACATAGCAATATGTCCTCGTGATCCTCGGGATGTAGAATCAAAGCCAATGCTGGCATGGTGAATAGCTTGTTGGGTTGACTAGGAAGTTGGTTCTTAACGATGAAATCCCATCGTAGACCTATATGAACATTTCCGTAGCTGTGGTTCTCGAATCAAATCCTGTTTATATCCAAGGCGTATATTTAGCTGACCCTTGCAGCAGTAGCCAGGACTAGAAGAAAGACTGTCTGGATTTTGATCTGTTCAAAATCTTTTTCCGCCAAGCGTTCATATTTTGATGACATCAAGTGTGGTAGTATTACATTCAAGTCTCATTTTGGTCGACGAAATCTGGGCGATTGGTCGGCGAGTTTGTAAGAGCAGAGAAGCGCTTGGAATTCAGGGACTACAGCGATCTTTACGGGCGTTGCGGTGGTGATGACCAAAGTAAGACCTGCTATACATGTTGATAATGTAGAGCACTTCAACTTCCGAGTGGAGAGAAGATGCTGAAGGTATTGATCGATCTATCACAGATAAGCAATTTATTATCGGACAACACTTATGTTGAAGTACAATGAGCCTCCGTGATGGTCCTCACTACTCACCTTGAATGATCTTAAGTGACAAAGGACTTCTGTAAATGAGCCAGGCTCATAGATGTAGGGTGTCCAGAGATGGTTGTAGGAGGCTGGAGTGAGGTTGAAAGAAAGAGATTTCTTCACAAGGGAAGTGGAAAATAGTTTTCTTTTGTGAGGTCTACCAACATGGTGAACCAGCTGCTAGTTAGCCAGTAGAGAGTGATCAAAATCAGTTGTAAATGTTTTGTCGTTACGGTCTTCTGGATTACCCATGGTAGAAGCGCTGTTGGGGGAAATGTGTAGTCGTTGAGACTCTCCTATTATATGGCCAGAGCGACAAACGCATATGCCTTTTGATCGGGAATTAGAGAGACATAACTAATACAGAGTTGTCTGTTGAACCTGTGAAAAATAGGTCAATCTCTGGGCAATGGTAGAGGCAGCAAATCCCCTTAAAGATTTCCTGATGAATACGCCTTTCTGTTGAGGATGGTTGATCCGGACGTGACAGTGAGTCTGCTATGACATTGCTGACTTCCGGAATGTGTCAGGCTTGGGTGCTGATGTCCAAAACATCGATCAGCTGAAAGAATTCCATCGTCATCTTGTTGACGTATCAAACGACTGAGGCATTGTCGGACTGGATCATGAGTCCTGATTGCCAATGAACTTCTGCCCAAAGGGTGATCGATAGAATGGCCGCCTTGAATTCAAGATTGTTGATTTGGAGGGTCTATTCTATTGCACCCGACAATCGTCAATCTGAAGATAAGGTCTTTCATTGAATTATCGCTGAATTGGCCGTAGTTGTAGCCTACTTCTCTGGGTAAGAGCTTGTACCAACGTCAAAGGACAGAGTAACTGCTACCATTGTCGAAGATGTAAAGACTGTTTGAGTGCTAATGCCACGAGTAATTGTATCTTCTTCCACCTGTCCGGAGGACATGTTCTCGAGATCAGCGTCAAAAAGAGCTCCGATCAATTGCAGTGTACGAGACAGTGTGGTCTCAGACGTTTCTGTGTTGACTAACCAACTGCGATGATGACCCTTGGAAGATCGAACCCTTTTCCTGTCGATCATCTGCCTCTCTACATTCTCTACTTCTCCAATAACCAGCAGGTGATGTCAAAATCGTACAAGAAGAGTCAATAGTAGCTGTGGTGGATAAAACCAGTGGAACCTGAAGAAGGGAGACAGGACGCCATCTGGTCGAACTATCTCGTGAAATCCACTATAAATAACATCCAACTGATGATCTAGAGTTTTTACTGTGGGATGTTCGAATACTGTAAATGGGTCCGTAGCACTTACTGCAAAAACCATGTGCTTGTCTGAAGTAGTTGACTGAGAATTCGAAGTCAAACCTGTATCTTGTAAATCAAGGTTGACTATATTTTTCCCGGTTCGAATGATCACACAAAGCTGGGTAATCGGGACCATGTGGAAGTGCAGCAATACCAGAGACTTGAAGGGATGTAAAGCATATCTCGAATAAACGTCTATATGTACAAGCTCCATCTTGTATAAATGAGGAATGATTTGTCCTACCTGGTTGATCAGCGGTATACCGATGTGAAGCACTGGCAAAGACACCATGGATTCCATCACCTTGGGCCGTAAAAAAGTGCTGCCTATTCTTATTTTGAGGTGACGACAAAGGAGGTGCGAGGATGTTAAAGACTTCATGTGTAGTCATCAAAATACTACAGTAAATGCACCACATGGCTCGCTTGAGGTCAGTCTCTCCCAGCATCTCAGCCTTGTTTTGAAACAGGGAATCTTGACATGTGATATGTGAATCACACTTGCACAGGAACAGGAAACTCTGCAGGCTTGCCGAACAGTGTCCAAAAGCTCTGCACGCAACGAGTGGTGTTGCGAGTTCCGAAGAATAACAATGTATAGGCAGTCAGTTCATTATAGAATATGGGGTGAAACCGGTGCAGTAGCAAGTTGAGCCCTGTATGATGCTAGAACAGATCCTCATGTGTCGAAAACCTGCTGATAGTACTGATGAAAGGTCGACAGACTCTCTCGTCAAATGTTCCTGTTTGAATGGTGTAGGTTGTCCCCAGTGAGGGCAATAATACTCTAGTAGAAATATTTTGTGGGATAAGTGTTAGGTTTACAATCCATGTACACCAGGAGCAGTAGATAAAATCTGTTCCAAATCTTGAATCTCAGGCTGAGAGAGTGTCGATGATAAAGACCAGAGCGACGAGGACTGTCATAACGTCTAGGAAGCATCTTGATATCGATCCTCAGGATGATGTCTGCATGACGATTCAAACCTGAAGATGCGTGTGCATTCCTGACCCTGGCTTCTGGAGAAGTGAAGGGAAACACCAAAGTCCTGGCTTCCAACACCAACAAGTGACAACAAAGGAAACAACAAGAAGCCATTGACATTAGGAGACACTATGAACCGTGACCAGGGAATCTATCTGCCTAGTGTTTGGGCCTTATTGCTTTGATCTTTGATCACTGCTAATTACCTAGCTGGCTTCAATTTGCCCTTTGCTATGTCCATTCTTTCACCTATCAGTGCTAATTACCCCTCCCGTTTGCCCAATGTCAATTACCTATTACTTATCTATGATAACTTAAGTACTTGCTTCCATACCTTCCGTGCCAATTACTGTAAAGTGGTGGCTTCCATTGTCTATTGTTAATCACCAATCAGCGCCAATCATCTGTAGGCTTCCCTTGTTAGTTTCTACCCTTCGTATTTTTCCACCTACTGTCATCTTATTAATTGTGTTGTCCTTACATGTACATATATATGCTCTCTGCCTCATGGCATTAATTCATCTGATGAAGCAGTAAGCATATACTCCGAAACGTTGTGTTCCTCATAATACAGAAGTTGACATCCATATATTCTCTTCCTTATGTGTATCACTTCTAAATGCCTTTCAAAGACCTAATTATTTTTTATAGTTACTCAGTCTACTGTAAAATAAAGGGTTATCAGTTATACACTACGGTTAGGGTTAACTTTAAACCATCAACCATTATGTCTAAAATAACATAATCGGTGTCGGTGGTAATTCTGCAGCTTGTAAATATGTAAGTATTTTTAGAGTAGATAAGGTATCATGTCTTTTCTATTTCAGCTTGTTGATTCAACAGAGGGTTGTGTCATTTCCTGGTTTCCTATATATTATTATTTGTGTCCTTATCAGTATTTGCTACTGATAAGCATTTGCTACTGATAAGCTTTTTTCTCGATCTAAGGTCAATGGTCCAGTCTATTTTACTTCCAGGGGTGTTTTGTTCTATTGTTTGCTTAATCATTAGGTTTACCTGTTGTTAGCCAATTAGTATACCTTTCAATTCAGATCCCTTTCTCACCTGCCATTGCTTATCTTATGCTGCAAACACACCTGTACTGCACAGCAATTCATAATGGATTAAAGATCAAGTAATCAAGGTAAGTAATCATAATTTATCTATATCATTGTAAACATTATGCTTTTAATCATTAATTTAAATCAAGTATATAAGTAATAAAATAGGTTTTAAATAACTTGTAAACATAAACAAACGATAGGTTGAGTGAATGAGGTGAGTGTGATGGGATTAGGGTCATGAGTATTGCTTATCAAAACATATATACTCAACAACAAAAGTTCCTGTGACACCACTATTTTAGTGTATTTTTCAAACAAGTAATGTTTGGTTTTCAATATTGTAGAACATGTATGGAATCAAGTCACCAAAAACGCAGTTGCTACAGAAAAACATGCATTCCATGCAAAAGTTGACTTTATGCAAGCCCCATGCATTTCACTACCCAAGTATTGGTATAAAAACATGTGCGTTAACGGGATTCCATATGCATTGTTTAGCATCATGCTGACCAAAACCACACAGAAAAACAACAAAATTACGCAATTATTCAACATTACGAAATGCAACGCCTGTCCGAAAATTAGCGTCTGTGAGCCATTGTTATGCTTGAAGCAGGATCGAGTCAACGTGATGTTGCAAGACAATTTAACGCCCACAGAAACACCATTTGGTTTTTATGGCAACGTTCGCAACAGACGAATGCAGTCAGAGACCATCTTTGAAGTGGCAGGCCACGCGTAACCAATAATCGACAAGACAACTGGATTCGATCAATACACCTAACAAAATCGATTCCAGCCAGCAACAGTGACTGCAAGAAGCCTGGCCTTCGACGAATATCTTCACAAACCGTAAGTCACCGCCTCAGATGTGCATTGATTGTCGCCAGAAGACTACCAGATGTCCCATTTTGACAGGAAACCACCGTCAAGCACGTCTAAAGTGGTGCAGACAGCGTCTACGATCGAGGCCATGCAGTGGGGACAAGTTCTATTCACTGACGAGTCTCGTTTTCATCTCAGCCACTGTGACGGACGGATTCGAGTGTACCGACGTCGAGGTGAACGTTACGTCAATCATTTTGTCATGGAAGAAGATCGGTTTGGGGGCGGCAGCGTTATGGTATGGGGTGGGATTACAGCAAGACAGAGGACCCGATTGATAGTGGTAGAGGGAAACCTCAATGGACAGCGCTACCGCGACGAGATCATCGGCCCTGTTGTTCTACCGTTTTTGCGTCGTCATGGCCTAGGCATTACCTTTCAACATGACAACGCCCGGCCTCATATTGCTCGACTTATTCAGGAATCTCTTCAACAAAACAACGTGAAGGTAATCCCCTGGCCGGCTCGCTCCCCTGATCTCTCACCAATCGAGCACATGGGGGATGAGAGGGATCGGCACATTCGACGTGAACCACGTGTTCCACAGACATTCCAGGATCTTCGAAACATGCTCCAGCAGATATGGACAGATATCCCACAGAATTTTGTGCGATGCCTGGTCCATTCCATGAGACCAAGATGTGTTGCTTGCATCGAAACCAAAGGTGGACACACACGCTATTGATTTGTAAATTGATATTTTGGCATGTTCATGTTTTTTATGAAATCACACATTTTCCGAAGTCAGTATGGCAAGTTAAACCATTTGAACAATTACAGGAGTCTGTTAGCTGTTGCAAACCGAAATTGTTTCAGATTTGGTAAAAAAACATATCTTTGCATTAAATCTTATTCAATGTCACAGGAACTTGTGTTGTTCAGTATATTTTATATTTCATTGCATTGGTAGGTTGGTATTTTGTGTATTTGGCATTTGATGCATATTTGCTATTATTTAGTAAATCTGGTGTATTTCTAGACATTGTACACATCTCTCTAGATGTATGCATATCTTTATTGATAGTGAATGAATGATGAATAACTTAAGTTGAATTTCAGTGATGCGTGTTTATGTCTCAATTATTTATATGTTATTTACAATATTATAATTAATATTGTATCTGTATTTAGGGTCATGTGAATGTCGAATGAGACGACTGGCAGAAGGCATGTTACACTCTCGTGCAACACATAGGGTATGTTTTGTATATAGTTTCTCTATATAATATGATCATGTCGTGCATTCATTATGCATAATATGATTTTCTGACGATTTAATGATTTCCTAAGTTATGCGTTTAATAAGTGTAATTATATTGTCTTTGTATATAAAGGTACATCTGCACTGATTAAATATCGATGCAGGAATATATTTGTGTATCTGCTGTAAAGATGTAATGAGTTTTTAAGAAGCAGATCGACACTTTACATTTGATGTGTCATTGTACATATATTCTGAAACAAGTGATATATTGTGATCTTAAATTGTTTCAGGGGTGTCTTCTTTATGCCTTTGCTAAATAACACTGATATTCTCATAACCCCGTGGACTGTAATCACTTGACGACTAAGGGTAACATAAAAGGTCTACAACAATATTGTTAAATGAAGTCTTGTGTATTTTACATTCTATATTTTATAACACATCAAGAACCTTTTCGTTTTATATAAGATATGCATTATCTTTGGAAATATGGACATCCTGCACACAAAAGATAGGGAATTTCTTTTTTCTATATAAATTCATGACTTTATTTCGTTTTGACTTTTCGGCTATTTCTCTACATTTGGCCAACACTTTATGTATTTTATCAATTATCAATGTAATCAATATCATGGTATTATTTATGCCATGTTTATCTTGAAATAACGATGTGTAATGTACCCACTGGAATGATTTTTAGTTTTGTATAATGATAGAAGAGGATAAAAAGAATAAACACAAATAAATATCCCTTGTTGCCACAAGCTCAGGCTTTTGGGATGAAGGCAATGAGCTTCCCATGGATTAGCAGTATAGTCACAATAAACACGTTTACCCATATACACCTCTATATATACCTACATACACATACGACCCGTGAAGATTCCGGGGTAGAATAGGTCTTCAGCAACCCATACTTGCCGTAAAAGGCGACTAACGGGATCGGGTTGTCAGGCTCGCTGACTTGGTTGATACATGTCATCGATCCCATCGATCGATGCTCATGATATCAGTCACTGGATTTTCTGGTCCAGACTCGATTATTTACAGACCGCCGTCATATAGCTGGAATATTGCTGAGTGCGGCGTTAAACAACAAACAAATAAACAAACAAACAAACAAACAACAAACATACACATACACATACACATACACATACACATACACATACACATACACATGCACACACCTATACATATACCAATACGTGTACACACATATACATATACATATACATACGTGCACAAGGATGCCAGAACTTATTCACATAGGCATGTACACATTACAGTACTCAATATGTATTCCAAATTAAACCAAATAAGGTGTAAATCAATCAGTCTACAGATAAATTGTTTCACAATTTAACTTACATATTGTGTCGGTGAATAAGCAGTGCATAATGTACTCACAGATATACACTGATAAATATCAGTCGCCACAAAAATATGTCTTGTCTATGTCACATAACTGTGATAGTCCGTCAGGGTTTGCCCTGAGTTTACTCCTAACCTTTCCCTGGAAAACTTTGTCACAGGCAGCATTACCACTCTTCTCATGTTTGCTATCAGTGTATTTGGAGCCACCTTTTCTCAAAGTGCTGATTGAACCAATCAGCTGGAGGAAATCAACTAGCCCCAGATGTTAATATTTTTCAGTTTCACAATAGAATCTTCCCAAAACATGAAGGCATTGGGTCACACACTTATCAAAGAAGATAAGCTGTTAGAATACCTGGATTCCTATCTATTGTTAACTAAAGTCAGTATTTTCTGTTATGGTTTCACAGAAGGATTCACTTACATAAGACGGGTCCTAGAGGGGCCAGTTTAGTTTGTCTGCAAGAATCAGCGCAATATGGAACAAACTGTACTTGAGAAAATGTCAATGAAGTAAAGTTTAGTAAGAATGGCCAGTCCATATCGTAACACACTTTTTACGTTTTACGGTTATGCATGGTAAATCCTCATCATATTCACTTGCCTGGAATCAAGTCCTTGCACACATATTATAACAGCAAAGCATTACGATTCGCATGTAGTATAAGTTGCTCAATATTTGGAAAACAAAATCCACCTTCATTTAGTGGATAGTGCAAAGAAAGATACATTCCCAAGGGAGTTAATGCATTACTCGCGCGACTTTCTATGCAGAGGATCTGAAATGAATAAATCTGAATACCAATAAGTCATGTCTATATAATTAGCAACTTGCGATGAATTACGAATTCCAATAGCCAGCCACAAAACAGTAACACTAACCTCATTAACAAGTTCCCTTGGAATTCAGCTCGACACAGTCAGAATAGTGTGAACCATACCAGCAGTCAAAGGTCTTCTTAGTTCTCTAAATTACATAGGTAGGGCCATTCCCATTGGCAGGGCCTTCCTTCGAAGAATCAGTGATTCGATATTGTCATCTTAAGAAGCCTCATCATATCATCATTAGGTAAGGGTAACAAGAAATATGAAGAAGGATGACTTTCTGATTTGGCTTCCATTCCTAGACAATCTCAATGGAATGTCATTATTCCTGGATCAATGATGGATTACAAACGAAGCATTACAGACAGACATCAGGAGACATGACGTGGGTTCAGAGCATACTTTCCAGGACGCTGAACTAACGGTTCATGGGCGGAGCATTGGAAGAATATAGGTCTAACATGGAACCATCCCACTTCAGTCTAAGTTGCGCACAACATTTGGGCTGATGAGCTCAGGAGCAAAAAAAAATTAATAAACAGTGAAAACCAGGCAGTTGTTTCCATACTGAACAAGCAGTGAACTACATGTGGGAAGACTATGCAGTTTGTTGGGCAGTCTGTCCTTCATTGTCTCAACATTAATTTATTAGTCAAAGGTTAGTATAAATACTTTTTCAAAAAACAAACACATATGTTCCTTATCTGATGTTTCGTCAGCTGAAATCAGAAGCCAGAACCAAACAAACACCAGTTCCCAGGTATCTGTGGCTTATCTAAAATCTGAGGCCTCTGGGGCAATAAAAATAACCGGTGACGAGCAATACTCAACATACCTACGCAGCTGCATTAAGGTTATTTGACAAAGTTTGTCACCAACATAAAATATCTCATAGCCAGTATGTCAAGGACGGTTATCTCCAGCTTTGCACCGCTCAGCTCTTGTCAGACATCACAAAACTTTTTCGTTTGCAAATGCATGCGGGGATACAGAAATACAGCAGCTTTGATGACGACACCCAACGCTAGACACCCAATCATAACTGACATGTTAAAGAGACTACCTACTGCCCTCAAGTTTGTGTGTACATCAGGTTATCAATCTTCTTTACTGCCAATTTGCCAAGACACGTCACTAACCACACATCTGTCTTTAGGCTCAGCCCAACCAGGCCAGTTGTTCATGGGTATGAATGGTAAACCTATCATCAGATGTCAGTACACACACTAATTTAGGATTGGAGCCGCGGTAACACAGGGAATATCACATAACATACTTTACATACTGGGGTAGCTGGAAATCTGCTGTATATGGTAAGTATATTCGCAGAAATATGTTCTTACAGCTCATTTCTGACAGAAATATGGTTAGTCAACTCCAGTCTGATCTACGGGGCTCTCTTGGATGTGCTACAAATGGTGGGTTGGGATCTTACAAAACTTAACATGATGCCCTACATGCACATCATATGGTTAGATGTTCTGCAAAGACTCACATGACGGGGTATACCAGACGGCAGAGTGATAGAGTGCAAAGGAAGAGATTTAACAAATTCGGAAGAAAGGCGTCCTAGACCTTGGAGGGCATGTTCATGGACACAATATAATTAACATAGCCGACAGATTTCTTCAGACAGATTAGCACCCACATGTCAGACATTGGCAATGACATTTTTGTTTACCCATTTGAGGAGGGTCATTAGGTATTTGCTGGTTTGTCCGCATTTGGACGCAGCCGCTTATTTCCAATCTTGTGTCATTTTGCATTTCTGATCTAATCCTTAATCCACAGGGGAAAGAGCTTGCCATAAAGCAAGCTCAGTGGCAGAGGTCGTGGTATGTTTCTCATAAACTGTAAGTAGTTGACCCTCAACGTACATACTGCACATGAAGTGTACCAAAACCACAGCGGATGGCAGTGTGTGTAATTACACAGGATGGACTTGAGCTCACGCCTCATGTTGTGTTTAGCCACGGACGATGAACTGTACCGTGTAAATTCCATGGTCATTACGTCTATATTCCAGGCCATTTGGTAACAATGTGTATTGTCTACGCCCATTTGGTCATGACGTGTATTTTTCCGATACATCTGGTTATGATTTTGTAGTTACTCCATTGCGTAATCTGTGTACTGTGTAATACTGCTTGTCACGACCTCCGCCTGTATTATTATGTGATAAAGCTTTGTATTTTGCCACTTAGTTTGATTCATGTTATCTTTTGAATTAATTAATTCACAATTAAACTAAACATGTAAAGAATAATCTAGTCCACATATAGTACACATTGTACAGTTTATATATGCCATGAAAATAATAACATGAGGTTTTAGTTTATTTACAGTCTGCGTAATAACATTATCAGTAGTGAATTAAATGTAAACAGAGAGTCATCCTGTGTTCACGTCCTATCAACGTAGCACTGTCTACTGGTCACCCTTGCACCATGAGGATCCTGGTTCCTTGGTGTCTTTGGTGTCCAGGATTCTTTTGGCTGAAACCGCTTTCATCCTTGTCTAGATCTTGTTCATCTTCCCGAGGCAAGAGAGTTAACATACTATAAAAGTCCAGTTCCCACCCTTGCTGAACTAGGCTGGTATTGTGGGGTTAAATTTTGGCTGGGCTAACGATTCTATGCATAGACCAATCAAAATCGCGAAACGTAATCAAAACCCGGTTCGTAAACTGTCGTGCAGATTTCGGTCGATTTCAGGATTTGCAAAGCATGTGCACCGCCAACTAATTGTCAACACATATTTTCCAAATCTGTTCATGTTTTTAATCAAGGTGCTCACGTGACTTGATGCATTTCGCGATGTCATACTGGTGGTATCACAATATACCTTGAATATCGATCAGATCGTCTTGACTGGGTGCTACTGTTTTGTTTGAAGCAAATGCAAGTCATACGAGAGGTGGAATCTGATTGGTCTAAAGGAGAGGCTTAGAAGGGACCTAACTCGTAATAGCCACTGGTGGCGCTACGATAGAGCACAGGAATTCCAGTGTAGTTCGGCAAGGGTGGAAATTGGACTTTTAAAGTCAGTTAACTCTCTTGCCTCGGAAGATGGATCTTGCTATCAACATCACGAATTGATGCAGCCCCTCTACTCAGACTTGTACGTATCTTCTTAAGCTTGACTGGCAGATCAACTTGAATGCTGTTCCCGGTTTCTCTGCTAGTGTCCTGGCCCGATGGCCATCTCCCCGATCTGGGCATAATTGTATTGAGTGATATAGGGTGGTGTATTTTTTCTGATAATCCGATACAGGGAGACGATGAATCACCTGAAAGTATATTTTATTTTATTGACGAGGAAAGCCCGAACCTCCAGTTTTGTATTTTCTGCTCGGCATATTAGAATACCATAGATAAGCAAGTTTGGCTTCTTGTCATGGATTTGCTTGAGGGTAACTTGTTTGTATAGCTGAATATGATGGCTTATTTTGGCTGATAGCTTTTCACATAGTTCCTTGATTACACTATCGTGATTTGCAACGTCATGTTCAATTCCGCTCACATTTTCTTTCATGTCAGAAACTTCCCGTTTAAAGAGTTATTGGAATCGTGAACTTTCTTTTTTTGCACTTCTTATTAGCACAGCAACTCTCTTTTCAGAAGCATTAACATTCTCTTCATGCTAGCCACATTACTGTAAGGCGCTGTGTGTCCGACATGTATTTTGTTTTACAGAATTATCAAGTCATAAGAAACAGAAATAGATACCAAGGTAAATTGTTTACCCCACTTCCCTTGTTTTCTGACGTTTGTAGGTAGTATTTAGTTTGTTCGGATTTATCCATGGGTCCTCTGTGAGTCAGCAAAAAACGAGTAAGAAGCCAATCATGTGCAACCGGAAGTCACCCACTGAACATTTGGTTTGTTGTGCCATTGAGGACACCAGATTTTGTATCAATTGTGTGCATGAGGCAGACCCAAACCTGCATGTTGATACACCTGCAGGATTGTCACCCGAAACCAAAACGCAATCGCATTCTTTGTGACCTCAGCTATACTCAGCTGCCAGGAGGATACAACCTCTTGCTCTGTCTCCAGGAAGTTCTTGTCACTATCAAGTCTTAGAGCACGCAATGGAGTCAAAAACTAAAGATATCATGAACATCCACCAATCTTCTCATTGTTTTAAGGGGGGCACGGTTGGCCCAGTCGTCTAAGGCGCTGCGATTCGCTGTGCAGAGTTGCGTCCCTTGGGCGCGCCAGAAACCTATGATTATGGGTTCGAATCCCAGTTCGCCCCGATTATGTTTCTAGGTTTGTCAGCACCATAGCCGTGCTCGTGGGTTTCACCGAATAGGTAAACGTCTGAGACCTGCATTACTCAGGGCTTTCCTCCCACATCAAGCTGTCACGCCGTGATATAACTGGAATACTGTTAAAAGCGGCGTTAAATCAAACTCACTCACTCACTCACTCAATCTCATTGTTGTTGATTTTTGGCCACAGAATCCCACATGAGACCCGTGTGAACCTCGGCATCTGGTCCTCTGTCACATTTTATCTGGGTTTAGTCTAAAGTAAGTATTTCGCCAATACCCGCTGCAGTAGCCAAGCCTATTGTCTCTTACGACAGTGGCACGCTGACAATCATGTAATGAGCCAATGAAATTGGCTTTTGGGATCAAGAGTCTGGCGTCCTTCAGGCTTTGTGTTCAGTGATTTCTAGCAATATCCCAGCCAAGACCTCGTGGCTGTTGATGTGCAAGTCTTGCCTTAGAGTCTGTGAGAAATGGCTGTGTTTCACAATGAATAGGGACGTGCCGGTATGCTTCCTGTGAGTCCAATGATGTCATGAAATCCAACAGATGGATGGTTAGCGAGAGATAACATCCTGAATTATGGCAGAACAGGTGGCTGAAAATCTATAACTTGTAATCCGTTCACATCCTGTTGGAAACAAGCAATACCCTTAAAAAAATAGCCTGGCGTAAGCTGGCCAAAAGGATTTTCTCACGCCACTGACTTTCTGAGAAGATTGGCAACGTAGGTGGCCAACAAGATGGCATGATCCTCGAAGTAGTGGCAGACAGGGACATGGCCATAGTGAAAGGTCATGTTCAAAATATTAGACATTTCACCATGTATGCAGCTACCTGAAAGGATGCTGATAACAAGTCTAAAGCGATGGCCATAAGTGCCTTGTCATTCACAATCTTCAAAACAGACCTGGCAGGAGAACTGAGGTACACCACAGGTTCTGGGTAAGAAGGTGCGACCGGTGTAGATGATGTCATTGGCATAGACGTCTCAGTTCGCAGGAAAGCCTAAGCCATCAAAGGTGGCATTCTTTCAAACTTTGGAAGGACCCTATGAACCTAACTGTAAAACCCGTGGTAGCACTGATCCTGGAAAAAGGGGTCTGATTATGCTGAAACCCATAAGCCATAGAAAATAGCAGGTAACATCCAAGCGTGTGGTTGATTTTGATGAACAATGCCAGCGGTATGACAAGGTTTAGATTGATCCTATGTTTCATATTTCAATGGTCAAGTAATATAACTGCATCATATCGCAAGCATTGGCTTGATAATGCAACAACCACGTCAGTTAATATGAGTTAATATGGCGAGGAGATCCACTTTACCACAGACCATTGAAGTTTCCTGTGTACGCTCAGTGTATGTTAACCCAGACTTCATCGAGGCACTGCATTGAATTGTCATCAGGATGTAACTTAACAATGGCTTACAGGGTGGATAATGTGAAGGTTGTTAATAAGATGTTAAACTTTAATGTATTTATACACTCCCGACACACCCGCCTCCACCCCTTAACGTTTGTGTGCATGGGTCTTATGTCTTGAACCTTTTTACATAATCTAATAACTATTTAGTTGTGTTATGAAATTGTATGTTTATGTGTTAAGGAAATGGTTCATATTAGTGTGTTTCCATAAAGGTACAAATAAATCCTAGCCCCGACATCTGCCACCCCAAGATATTTTTACATAGAATGCAATACAAGAGAGTATTGATACAGAGATAGTGTACCTTTCCCTCACATTATCAACAAAATATACATACACTTGGAAGGGTGATATATATCATCAAACCATTTTCATTGTCATAATAATCATCTGTTACATTATACCTGATTTTGGTGTAAAATAATTTTGGCAATACGAAATCTGCTCTTAAAACGTCGTACAATGAAGGACCGGACCGGCACCGTGGCCTAGTGGAAAGAGTGTCTGCCTGGATACCCGTACTTGTGAATGTCTCCCACATTTGACAACAGCTGTAAAAACTGTTAGTCCCACTTTCCAATTTTGTATTCGGTATAACCAAACACATTGTTTGGTATGTGTATGTGAGTGTGCAATTCCCTTTTTAACTTGCACCATATGTTCCCGTGTTTTTCAGGTGAACAATTGACCTTCCTTTTCATGTGTTTGTGATGGGTGCCACATGTTTATGATATGATCAGCGTCGTACTGTGGACAATGCTATTAGCTGATAATACTTATGACCATGGACATGATTTGATCGCTTTTATCAACACACACTGATCTGTAACTCACATGTACCACAGAAAAAAAAAAAATTACCCTGACAAATTCGAGATATTGCACATTACCTTGTAACCTATCACCTGGTACATCAAATATAACATAAATACTGACACAGATCATGCTTCATAAATCAAACACGCCTTTCAAATGGTTATAACCATAAAATCTATACATGTAATGCTCTCTCTATGACATCTTGAATTTTTCTCACTTTAGATAAAGTCATGGAACATAATAAAACAAAATTATTACGTTGATGGCCGAGTTCACAATGAGCACCAAATACATCATACCATATTAAATGTCTTTTATTTCTTTGTGTATAATATGTTAGATAAACTGTAAAAAGCGCTTATTGAAATGCTGTCACTTCAGTTACCACACCATGTGACAATACTGTGTCTGCATACTTAGAAAAGTACCTCTCTTTGTAACGAATCGTCTTGACGGCCACGCATATTCCTCCATTGGATTCCACTTGTTACGTTCATGAAAATAACATAATTTTTCTTAACCATATTCATTTTCACGTCCCTCGTTACACTTGTATAACCTCTGAAGAAAGTCTATTTGTTTCGTTATGGTGGTCCAAAAGGAAGTAATACAAAGTTTCATTACGTTTGAAATACCGATGATTTGTAAAAGTGAATTTATTAGATCGGGGAAGTTGTGAAGTCACATGACCCAAAAAAAGCCTCGGTCGACATTTGCTACAGATGCCTTTTATGCTGTTTTGGAAGTATTTCAGCAATATAAATACATAAATCAATCAATCAAAATTGAGATAATCACCTAAAAGTGATTTTTAAAAACATTTTCTGGCACACGTCATGAATTTGTGCGATAGAGACTAGTACTCATGGAATAATAATGTTCAACAACATACAGCTGATACTGTTGCGTTTCAATAAGTTTTATTAATCTCTTTGAGAAGCATTCTAGCAAATTGAAAACGAATGCCATATAATGAACATATTTTCTTGTCAACGTTTTTGATGAGCTAAGAGAGCATTTGACAGGTATCCTAGTTATTGGAAACATGCTGTGTGTGCAGGCAATGGTACTACCATCAATAACATGACAGTCTAGTGTTAGCAATGTTTTGGTGAAAAATGCAATTTATTAAATTCCAAGATCGTACAGACATGCACTGGCCACATTCACATATGAAACACCTTTCCCAGTAGACACTTGCAATTATGACAATACACTTTTACATCTCTAACTGAAACAATAGACTTGTGCTTCTGAGTTATATGTGATGGTGAATTCCATATTTTACATTAACGCCTTGTCATGTATTTTATAGAAATATGTTCTGATCGTGATTTTATGTTTTTCTTTATAAGAAAATGAGGTTAGATGTTCAAAACTTAAAATTAGTAAATCAGTTACCAAAAACAGGTGATCCTTCCCATCCCAAAGACTATATTGTTTGTTTTGCGTACAGATGAAGCCAGATATTTATACTAAGTACCAACAATGGTCTCGATTATCCACAGAAGCATATTTCAGTGGGCGTAAAATGCAACACAGCGGTGAAAATGGTATGAGTGGATCCGGGAAAGTGTTTGCGAAAAGGATAAGCATATCCTTCCCTACCGGTAACATGCGCCACTCACTTGATTTGCATTAAAAAGTATGTGTGTGTTGCCTGACACCGCACATCCATACTAATGCCACGCGACGGCGGCATGTAAACAAACCAGACAATCAAGTGATGGACAAATTGAATTGCCCAGCTTGTTTTCTAATTTTAATTATTGCGTTAGACAATTATCTCTTGTCATATTGATATTTAAATCATCATTGAATAGTGTCCTTTGCTTTGTATCAAACAAAGAAATTATCTTAATTGATAACATCTAGTCAGACAACAGTTTGAGTGAGTGAGTGAGTATATTTTAGGCTGCTTTTAGCAATATTCAAGCAATGTTGAGCGGGGGACTACATACATTGTACCCAAGTTGGGAATCGAACCCGGGTTTTCGGCGTGGCGAGTTAACGCTGAAACCAAACGGGTACTGCACCGACTACCACCAACCTAAACATGCAGTGCACACAACACACTCACATTGTCATTGTTTAACCTACTCACGTTAATCTTTCTGATGTATGCAATTGTTGTTAGTCCTCTGCCTACTCTATATATACTAAACAACAAAAGTTCCTGTGACATTGAAAAAGATTTAATGCACAGTTATGTTTTTTACCAAATCTAAAACAATTTCGGTTTGCAACAGATAAAAGACTCCTGTAAGCGTTCAAATGGTTTAATTTGCCATACTGAATTCAGAAAATGCGTGATTTTAAAAAAAACACATGAACATGCTAAAATGTCAATTTACACATCAATAGCGTGTGTGTTCACCTCTGGTGGCGATGCAAGCAACACATCTTTGTCTCATGGAATGGACCAGGCGTCGCACAAAGTCCTGTGGGATATCTGTCCACATCTGCTGGAGCATGTTTCGAAGTTGCTGGAGTGTCTATGGAACACGTGGTTGACGTCGAAGGTGCTGATCCATCTCATCCCACATGTGCTCGATTGGTGAGAGATCAGGGGAGCGAACCGGCCAGGGGATGAAATTCACGTTGTTTGTTGAAAGGAATCCTGAACAAGTCGAGCAATATGAGGCCGGTCGTTGTCATGTTAAAAGGTAATGCCTAGGCCATGACGACGCAAAAATAGTAGAACAACAGGGCCGATGATCTCGTCGCGGTAGCGCTGTCCATTGAGATTTCCCTCTACCACTATCAAACGGGTCCTCTGTCTTGCTGTAATCCCACCCCATACCACAACGCCCCCAAACCGATCTTCTTCCATGACACAATGGCTGACGTAACGTTCACTCGAATCCGTCCATCGCTGTGGCTGAGGTGAAAACGAGACTCGTCAGTGAATAGAACTTGTCCCCACTGCATGGATGTCCAGCGTAGACGCTGCCTGCACCACTGCAGACGTGCTTGACGGTGGTTTCCTGTCAAAATTGGACGTCTGGCGGGTCTTCTGGCGACAATCCCTGCACATCTGAGGCGGCGACGTACGGTTTGTGAAGATATTCGTCGAAGGCCAGGGATTATTCTTCCAGTCACTGTTGCTGGCTGGAATCAATTTCGTAGGTGTGTTGTTCGAATCCAGTTGTCTTTTCGATTATTGGTTACGCGTGGCCTACCACTCCGAGGATGGTCTCTGAACGCATTCGTCTGTTGCCAACGTTGCCATAAACACCAAATGGTGTTTCTGTGAACGTTAAATTGTCGATCCTGCTTCAAGCATACCTATTGCACGCAGATGCTCATTTTCGGACAGGCGTGGCATCTCGTAAATTGAATTATTGCGTAATTTTGTTGTTTTCTGAGTGGTTGTTGTCAGTATGATGCTAAACAATGCATATTGAATCCCGTTAACACACATGTTTTTATACCCATTCTTGGTTAGTGAAGTACATGGGGCTTGCATACAAGTAAACCTTTGCATGGAATGCATGCGTTCCTGTAGCAGTTGCGTTTTTTGTGACTTGATTCCATACATGTACTACAATATTGAAAACCAAACTTTACTTGTTTGAAAAATACACTACAATATTGGTGTCACAGGAACTTTTGTTGTTGAGTATATATATATATATATATATATATATATATATATATATATATATATATATATATTCAACAACTCACTGGCACTACTGTACCTTATTTAATCTGTTCGTTTTTCAAAACTTGCGCTTATCAATATTTCCAAATTCTGTTAGACAATTATATGCACAGAGTAAATCCTATTTTGTCTGTAAAATGAAAACTGTTTGAAGGAAATGTGATTGAAAGAACGTATCAGTTTATGGATTCCAAATACATATCATCACATTATTACACGTAGTATTGTACAATCAGTGTGGCCATATACTTACGTATGACATCAAGCACCTGTCCACAGTCAGACATCTGATCCCCTCTAGATCCTGGTGAACCCCTGTAACATCTGTAGACACCACGGTCAGAATTCCACACAACATCATACAGCAGGAAACTGAACACGCCAGACCCTGACGAGTCAATGTTCCCTGTAAACTCTGCTCTTGTCCTGTACGTGCGAGTGATGTCCACCTTGTTGTAGTTGGTCACATGGAACAGAATATCTGATGAAAAACGTCTCACTGTAAACTCCCTGACAGCAGGCTGGGGTAGTCTCCAGGACAAGGTTGCATTACTTCCTTGGCGAGCATATACCACTGCAGCAGCTGAAACACAACACAGCGTCTGTACTTTTGGGAAGTGGTTAATCAACCAATTGACCATCAAGATTATTCGTTTTGTCTCAATTTGCTGTTTTTCAATGTAACTTTCAGTGATTCAAGATCAAAACTATCAAAAGAAACAAACACAACTACTTACTTCAGCCAAATATTTTTCAACATAGACAGACACTTTCTCACAAACAAGTTGTTGAGATAGATGGGAAAATGTTCTGTTTGATGATGTTAAATTGCATTCGATTTCTTGGACGTTTTGGACCTTCTATCAATCTTCGATTATGTCATCTAATCAGAACACCCTAGTCATCTGTTTGTGCACAGTATACAGAACATGTTTTCGGTTGAATAATACCAAATATTCTCAAATAGTTAAAACTAATATTTATTTTACTACGTAACAACTGGAGATTGAATATGTTCATGCTTATTTCTATATATTCACGTTATATTCTAAACACATCTCATCCTGTTCAGTGACCATATCTATCCTACCGTGAATGTTTAGAATAGCACACAACTCTTAAGTCCTCTATTTTCTTAGAATTCCCAAATCGTACTGGCGTTAAATTAGATCATGGGGCCATTGAAGCTTAATTCATTTTCATTCCCTATTAGAGATGAACAGCGGGACAGGCAATATCTATTGATATTTTATTTCATATAACTAAGATTATATTTCTAATGATCATATGAAAGTGGAGAGAGATAAATGTGCAAAATGTATTGACATTACACAATGGCATAGAAGAAAGATAATGGTATACTTTTGGTTGACTTAATACACTGGGTTGTTTTCAATGAGATAAGAAATGTTTTTTCACAAGTGACATCTACCATACTATTCAAGGTGTTTTCGTCTTATTTACTTCTTATACCAAGGATTCCAACGTTCCGGATCAAACGACTTTCAACAAGATTCACACATGAGACTGAAACTAGTTCCAATTTAGAGACATACAAAACAGATGAAAACAATGCTTATCTGAAAAACTAGAGTAAAAACAGATGGACGTAAAACATCAAAGGATATTCAAAGCATGCACATATCTAACAAATGATGACGTAAGAAAGGCATAAGAGAAAAATAATACTTGTACTGAAATCAGGACAACCGCCATTTTCAAAAAGCTTATCGTTTGCTTGTAAACATGCATTGTTTTCTATCAATGCGTAAAGAAGACCAGATCATAAATGTCTTAGTAGAAACAAATAATTTAGGTAATTAAACTTCAATTATCAGGTGCCAAGGGATCTCTACTAGTCATGAATTTTGCATAGTTGTCATGTGTCCATATAATCCAACCTTTTGCGTTCAAATATAACTGACGAAATAGTTACAACTTTAAAGACTAGCAGAAGCATGGAAGCACCTTAGTCGTATCCTTGATCCTTGTTGTGACAGACACCGAGTGATAACTTACATCCAGCGACAAGGGGGAACCATCTAAATGAGGTTAATCGCCCGGTTAATTACATATATTTTTTCAATCCCTTTTAAAATAAATGCAGATATATCAAATTTTCGACTGTCTTGTTGGTTGGAGAGAAATATATCTACTTTAATTAATCAACTTTTGTTAGTTTTGTTTTTATAAAAGGGCGTTTGGTACCGTAACAAGAGATAATTTGCAGTTCAAGCTGCATAAAGTGGGTGTAAAAGGTAAAATACTGGACGCCATGAAATCTCTTTATCGTGGTGCAAATTGTTTTGGCAAATTAAATTAATATTTCACTGAACGTTTTCCTGTTTGTCAAGGAGTAAAACAATGCTGTAAATTCTCCCCTACTTTATTTTCTGTGTACACTCATGATTTGGATGAATGTATTAATAATCTCAATTGTGGTATTCAAATAGATGATCTAATGTTATCTGTGTTGTTGTATGCTGTTGATGTCGCGCTCATTGTCGCGTTCAATTCAATTGTGGTGATGTTTCATTACAGAATGGAGAACGTTATAGACATATTGGCTTATGGTTCAATTACTTCTTAGATAAAGGAAAGACTGTTAGGAAACACTAAAATTCTGCCAGTCTCGCCTTATCATAGCTATTTAAGAAGTTCAAAGTGACAGGAGGTATGTCTAACCATGCATGTGTTAAGTTATATAAGTTCTCTGGTTGAACCAGTCATGTTTTCTGGATCATCAATGTGGAGTATAAACAAATGTATGCAAGTTAATGTCAGAGAAAACAGAGCATGTCGTATATTTTCTGGGTGTACATAAAACCACTTTCAATCGTGATGTTAATGGTGATATGGGATTTGCTTCACCTATTCATAAAGTTCACACTAATTTATTTAGACTTTTTACAAAGTTTGAACGACAGTCATGTGACAGAATTTGCTCTAAGGTTATTAATTGGTCTAAACATAACTGTAAATATTGGGCCAGTAGAGTAGACAAAAAGGCAATCAGCTGCAATTCAAAAATATTTCATATTCAATATATGCAAAATACAATCAAAATAGCTTTTTTCAACAACGCTTTCACAACGTTTATAACTGGAATAAATGATTTATGGGATGATCGCAGGAATGTAAATGGCAACAAATAAAGAACACTTAGATAATTTAAATCTATCTTTTAATGAGGTTGAACCTCATGTTTTGAATATTAATTTTAGAGACCAGCACCGAGTTTTAGCAATGTTTAGATGTGGTTCCCTGCCTCTTGCCTTTCTTGGTGGTCTTTTGTATTCTGATTTGAAAAGAAGAATTATTTCTAAAGCAACTATTGGTATTCCACATTTTACAAATCTCATCGAAAATGATCAGTTAATTGATTTAATGAAAAATATTTGTATTCAAGCAATTGTATCAAGAATTCTTCTAAATATGTATAAGCCAAAGCTTCCTTTATGTAAGCACCTCTTTTTATATCTGCATTCTAATTTAGAACATTTATTTATTTAATTTTATATATTTTAAATGTGAATTGTGATTCAAATGTATATACTTAAATCAATGGCACTCATGAAGAGCATATTCCACGTGGTGAGTGCTGGGCAGCGCCAATCGCTCTTCCTCCGTGTGTTCCTTTGCCCAACACACCACTTTGACCCTCACTTCATCTGGATAGGTGGTAGGATGGGCCCGATTCTATCAATCGGCTGGTCATGCCAAGCCCTGTGCAGGTCAATTTTTTAAAAAATATATCTGACCTCCTGTTCCAAACAGATACTATGGAAACAATCTAATTTTGTATAAATTAAAAACCTGCCAAGAATCAGGTGCCAGAATTCGGTTGCTCATTGGCCAATCTGGCATTATTGACCTCCGGGTTCAAACTGTCTTCAGATAATTGCAAAGAGCGGAAGGGCGGAACCAGCCTAATTTTAATTCTGTTTGACACTATTAGCTACCCGCGTCTGTATTGCTCGAGTAGACATCCCTCTAGCCCTGGTGTTTTGTTTACCAATGAATGCAAACAAGCAAGAAAGCGTACCGGGATTGCACGTATTTAAGCCCCGGTCCCGGTAGGAAGAAAGCGGAAAAAATATTTCCGTAAACATCCTACACTACATCACTTGAATAATGTTAAAATTACTAGTGCCAAGGCACGACGTCCTTATAAACATAATAAGCGTCAATCATGGAGGAATTATGTCTCCAAAATTAATTCACACACACTCATGTTCAAGGTGTGGAACATGGTTAAAAAAATAAAAGGTAAAGGTTCCAAATCGTCTGTGCACTATCTTAAAGACGGTGACAAATAAATAGTTGATAAATCTGACATTGTAAATAAACTTGGAGAAACTCTTGCCAAAATTTCTTCATCATCAAATTATGTTAAAAATGCAATTGTAAATAACCAACACATAGTATCAATTTTCTTTGATCTTGAGAAAGCATATGATACTACCTGGAAACATGGCATTTTAAAGGATCAACACGATTTTGGTTTGAGCGGTAGTTTACCTCATTTTACATCACAGTTTTTAGCACAGAGACAATTTCAAGTCCGACTGGGTTCCATCCTGTGTGACCATTATAATCATGATCAGGTTGTCCCACAAGGCAGTATTTTGTCTGTCACTTTGTTTAGTATTAAAATAATAGTCTGTTCTTGGGACTTATTTTTGACAGCCATCTAACTTTCTAACCGCACAGCCCATGGACCCTAGCATGGTGTTCTCTCTTCAGTGGCTGGCGATCTATAGCTCATTTTTATCTTGTATTGTTTCGTATGATGTTATATTTTTATGGCTCCCTACTAGTTTTAGATATAATCTGTGATACATCTAGTTATTTTACTGTCCTTCGTTGACAGGTTTTTATTTCGTATAAATATGTGTGTCGCAGGTTTAGTTTTACTAATATGTTAATTATGTCACCAACTTGTTCCCATATCTAATATTGGCTTGAACAGGCCACCTTAACTGTGGTCTGTCAGGTACATCCTGGGCCCTGGCACATGCAGTCCCTGCAAATGATGTAGAGGCAGGTCACATGACTGTCCTCTATATAGACTGCATGTGTTAGGAACCCAGCACACACCATGCCGGACCACCAAGCCATATAGCATGTCGCTTTGTTATAATTGCAGGTATGTTGAATGGGTTGTGTGAATGCTCTTTTAATCTTTTTTTTATTGAAATAGGTTCATTCTTGTGTGAATTATATTAGTCCAGATAACTGTTTTATTATTGAGATGAATATCAATAATATAGTAGATGACTGTTTTATTGTTGAGATGAATATCAATAATATGGTAGATAACTGTTTAATTATTGAAATGAATATCAATAATATGGTAGATAACTGTTTAATTATTGAAATGAATATCAATAATATAGTAGATGACTGTTTTATTATTGAGATGAATATCAATAATATAGTAGATAACTGTTTAATTATTGAAATGAATATCAATAATATAGTAGATAACTGTTTAATTATTGAAATGAATATCAATAATATAGTAGTTAAAAAACAACTACATGGTCAGCATGTGTTAGGAACCCAAGACACACCATGCCGGACCACCAAGCCATATAGCATGTCGCTTTGTTATAATTGCAGGACTCATCATAAATAAAACATCAGCCCAGAACGAGAACTTTGTTGTTCCTGTGACATTATGGCGCCCAACGTGGGGCTGATGTAGGAATGAAGACCTGTGGCTTGTGTGGCCGTGACGTCATCGTATCCCTGTGGTTGTAATCACAGCAGCTGCAGTCTCCGCATGGATGGAGCAATTCTTTTCTCGTGCTGAGATATTCAGTTGGAAGTGGTAGGGCCCGTACCCCATGGGGAAATTATGATTGACATCGCCGGCATCATGTGTACACTCGCGTTATCGCGTTCGCGTTCCTAAGTTGGTTGTTGTTCTTTTGGTTGTTTTTTTCTTTTTGTGCCCGGACAATAACTTTCTGTTCACGGACTTCGCTGAGGTGCAAGTGACTTTATACTTTTCATTGTGTTTACTTGACATTGTGATGTCAGCATGTGACTTTGCATTACCTTTGCTAGATAATTTTGTCAGCATGTGACATTGTTCTAGTCGGCAAAGTGAAGATTGTGTTTGTGTATGTTCATTCTTGATTATGAACCTAGCATGGCCATTTGAAATGTTTGTTGTTCGATTTTGTTATTTTTTTACTATGAATTCCGTTTTTGGAATACATTTGTGTGATTATTTGGTTAGCGTACTATAATCTGGGTGTTTAAAACAAATTCAGGTAGAAGTTTACTGTGAGTAAAAATGGAAAGAATGAATCTTTGACTGTATGGAAGGTTTATCTGCACTTCATTTTCACTCAATATCCCTTAACAAGTATTGCAATAATACTCACTGACACATTTTATATTGACTGATTCAAGTTGATGTCATTAATAATGACTTGTTTGTTTTCAGACAGCAGCTTGGTCCAGCATTTATAATTGAACTTCATGGATATATTTTCACTTCTAATGCTTGAGAAAGTCTTTGTTGTATTACTCTATTTGTTGATTACCAGTGCAGCCATGGCTGATGGTGGGAAAGAGGACTGGGAAGGCTTGAAGGAGGAAGAGGGGCACATTGGCCGTGAGGATCTCCAGAAAATGATCAGGTTTATGGAAACATCTGGCTACCGTGTGCTTCCACCAAGTTCAACACCTCACCGGGTGGCAAGTCATTCCTTTTCTTCTTCACCTAGTACACATTATGTGCAGCCACCTCGTATTTCAACATTTTCTGGCAGTGATGCTAAGGGGGAATCATCCTTCGAGAGTTGGGTTTTTGAGGTCAAATGCTTGCTTAGAGATAGAGATTATCCCACTTCCATCCTAACTCAGGCTGTTCGGAAATCTCTTAAAGGGGAGGCTGGAAAAGTTGTTCTCTTACTTGGAGAATCTGCCTCAGTTGAGGAAATCTTGGCTAAACTGGATAGCATATATGGTGTCGTTAGTTCAGCTGATACACTTCTTCAGGATTTTTTCACTGATTGTCAGAAGGATAGTGAGTCCGTGGCAACGTGGGCTTGTAGGCTTGAGGACACATTGATGAAAGTTAAGATGAAGGGCGACTTCATAAATGAAGGATCCGGGGATTGCATTCTAAAGACAAAGTTTTGGAGTGGTTTAAAAAATGACAGGCTTAAGGATGCCACACGTCACAAATTTGATGATTGTACAGATTTTGATTCTCTGCTTCGTGTTGTTCGAGAAACAGAACAAGAGCTCACTGGGTCTAATAGGGTTAAGGACTCTAAACAGAAGAAGCCTCAAGTTCATTCTCAGGTTGTTGATGCAGATATATCTCAATACTTGAAGGATATTATCAAGAGATTAGAGAACTTAGAGAAAAACCAGATAAGTTCAAATCAACATAAATCATCAAAATTGGAGAAGGATGTTGGGGAGATTGTAACTAGATTAACAAAACTTGAGTCCAAAGTTGGACAAGTTACTCAATCTGGTAGTAACTCTGGAAATTCTAGTTCACGTTGTAGTGGCCAGGGTCGTGGTAGAGGTATGGTCAGTAACCGGGCTTTAAACCAGTCTTGACTTCTGTTGAGGAGCAAACAGACGTCACTGATATTTCCAGCTCCAATGACTTGTATTCTAGGATGGTTGGTCCACGTGTAGAGGCTAATGTCTTTGTTAATGGCAGGGTCTGGTCTTGCTTGATACAGGTTCACAGGTAACAACCGTTGCAGAAACGTTTTATCATGAGCACATGAATGATCTTGAGTTGCGCAGTCTGGATGAGTTTCAATTGGAAGTGAGTGGTGCAACTGGTAACAAGCTGCCATATTTAGGTTATATTGAGGTTCCTATTGGCGTTGCATTTGATACTGGAACATATGACATTCCAGTCTTGGTAGTTGGGGATACAGAGTTTAATGCTAGAATTCCTGTAATTCTCGGTACCAATGCTCTCAAACTATTTCGCCATTGTCCACTGGATGTTGTCTCTGAACCTTGGCAGGCAATCTTGGCATATTTGAATGCCAGTGTAGGTATTGTCAGGTCTACCAGTAAGCATTCCTTTTCACTTAAGCCCATGGCAGTTGCTACATTGAGAGGCATAGTCCATACCCAGTCAGGCAGAATGACCGCTGTTACCGAACAGTTAGATAATGGCAGTTCACCTCAAGGGTTAGGTATCTGTCCAAGGGTAGTAGAAATAGGAGCTCAAGGCAAAAGTACTGTAGTTCATGTCAAAGTTTGTAATTTATCCGCAAGGGTTATTACACTCCCAGGTAGAGCTAAGTTGTGTAATTTGCAGGAGGTTCAGGTGATGGATTGTTCACCGTTGAACTTAGACAAGTTTTCTTCTGGTACTGTTAAAGAAAATCCTCCCATTACCATTGATTTAGAGGGCAGTCCACTGTCATGTGAACAGAAACACAAGGTCGAGGGTATGCTTAGTCATTGGTCAGACATTATGTCTCAACATTCATTAGATTTAGGGCATACTACAACAGTCCAACATGAAATAAACCTCACAGATGATAAACCATTTAAGGAGCCATACCGTAGGATACCCCCAGCCTTATTTGAAGAAGTAAGGCAACATCTTAAAAACATGCTCGAATGTGGAGCCAATCGTGAAAGTAGTAGCCCTTATTCTTCAAACATTGTCTTAGTACGCAAAAGGGACAACGGTCTGAGAGTATGCATTGACATGAGAAAACTTAATGCTAGGACTATTAGAGATTCATATTCTTTACCCAGGATAGATGAAACTCTTGATTGTCTTGTTGGTTCTCGGTGGTTCTCCAAGCTTGATTTGAGCTCTGGCTACTGGCAAGTAGAGTTAAAAGAACCGGATAAGGAAAAAACAGCATTTTCTGTAGGTCCTCTCGGCTTCTATGAGTGTAATAGAATGCCATTTGGGTTGACAAATGCACCAGCAACTTTTCAGAGATTAATGGAAAGATGTATGGGGGATTTACACCTTAAGGAATGCTTGATCTATATTGATGACATCATTATTTTCTCACAAACGTTTGAACAACATTTGGAGAGAGTAGAGGCTGTTTTTCAGAGGTTGCGAGAACATGGTCTAAAGTTGAAACCTTCAAAGTGTGAGCTTTTCAGAAATAAGGTTAAATACCTAGGGCATATTGTGTCATCACAGGGTGTAGAAACAGATCCAGAGAAAGTGGAAACACTGATAAATTGGCCAATTCCTAAGAACATTAAAGAGCTACAGAAGTTTCTGGGTTTCACCGGTTATTACCGTAGATTTGTCGAGAACTATGCCAGGATAGCGAAACCTTTGACTGATTTACTTCTTGGGAATCTGCAGAAAGGAAAGCCAAAAAAGAAGAGATATGACCGTAGAGTGAGGGAAGCTGTTCTATCTGAAGGTGACAGGGTTCTTGTGAGAAATGTAGGTTTTAAGGGAAAACATAAGTTAGCAGATTTTTGGTCTCGTGAGTCTTATGTTGTTCTTCACCAGCCCAACCGAGACATCCCGGTATACATCGTCAAAAGAGAAGATGGACGAGGCCCCACAAAAACTTTGCACAGAAATATGTTGCTTCCTTACATGTCTCTTCCAGTTCGACATGAGCAGGAACCTAGGCAAAGTCAACCAAGTCAATGTGAGATACCTGAATCCGATCATTCCTCGACGGAGGACAGTGATTGCGAGGACATGGTAGTTTTCTCTGTTGGGGGTGGTCATGGAAACCATGATATTTCCATCACTTCATCTTCCACTGAGACGGATAATACTGCATCACAGATTTCCAATGAGGTCAATGTTGGAAATACAACTCGGGAACAGAATATGGCTCTTGACCCAAATGTAAGCCCATTTGTTCCACGGCGATCCAGTCGTGAAAGAAGACCACCTGTCTGGTTCAATGATGGCAACTGGGTCATGCAGCATCAGGCTGATGCTGAAATCTTTATCTGATTTTCTCAAGTTGTTCAGACATTTTTTGTATCTATGTGCTAATTTGTTGGTTTTTATTTTCAGATGCTGTTCGTATTTGAAATGTCGGGGACGACATTTTACAGAAGGGGGGAAGGTGTCGCAGGTTAAGTTTTACTAATATGTTAATTATGTCACCAACTTGTTCCCATATCTAATATTGGCTTGAACAGGCCACCTTAACTGTGGTCTGTCAGGTACATCCTGGGCCCTGGCACATGCAGTCCCTGCAAATGATGTAGAGGCAGGTCACATGACTGTCCTCTATATAGACTGCATGTGTTAGGAACCCAGCACACACCATGCCGGACCACCAAGCCATATAGCATGTCGCTTTGTTATAATTGCAGGTATGTTGAATGGGTTGTGTGAATGCTCTTTTAATCTTTTTTTTATTGAAATAGGTTCATTCTTGTGTGAATTATATTAGTCCAGATAACTGTTTTATTATTGAGATGAATATCAATAATATAGTAGATGACTGTTTTATTGTTGAGATGAATATCAATAATATGGTAGATAACTGTTTAATTATTGAAATGAATATCAATAATATGGTAGATAACTGTTTAATTATTGAAATGAATATCAATAATATAGTAGATGACTGTTTTATTATTGAGATGAATATCAATAATATAGTAGATAACTGTTTAATTATTGAAATGAATATCAATAATATAGTAGATAACTGTTTAATTATTGAAATGAATATCAATAATATAGTAGTTAAAAAACAACTACATGGTCAGCATGTGTTAGGAACCCAAGACACACCATGCCGGACCACCAAGCCATATAGCATGTCGCTTTGTTATAATTGCAGGACTCATCATAAATAAAACATCAGCCCAGAACGAGAACTTTGTTGTTCCTGTGACATGTATTATAAATGTACTTCTCGTCATCACGATATGGCTGAAATACTGCCGATGTGACGTTAAATCTTAACTCACTCACACTCTAACCGCATATAAAATACCTTAAAGCTAAATGTCTGAAGGCATTCGATTTATTGAAAGTAGTTTCTAATTCTCAACAACACTCTTGCACTTGTATAGATCACTGACCCGTTACAAACTTGATTACGGCTCCATCGTCTATGGTGGAGCATGTAAAAGTAATTTACAAAAAATAGATACTACCCATCACCAAGGACTGAGCCTTTGCCTTGGAGCCTTTCACACTTCTCCTATTCAAAATCTGTCTGTTGAAGCGGATGAGCCTTCTCTTAAACAACACTGTCTGAAATTTTCTTTACTACAAATCACTAAATTATATTCTAATCAGTCAAATCCAGCTTTCAATTGCGTTTTTAATCCTCTTTCCGAAGATATTTGTTCCATCTTGTTCCATTCTTGTTCCATCACTTGGAATAGGAATTAAATCTGCCGTTTCTTCTGCTAAGATTAACTTTCAGGATAAAGCTCCCATACAACTGTTTTCATCGCCTCCTTGACAAATGGCAAGGCCAAACGTAGACCTCAAATTAACTGGACTTAAGAAATCCGCTACAAATCCACAAATTTATAAACAAGCATACGATCAATTAGAAAACACTAATGACGCTTATAAATCTATATTTACAGATGGATCCAAGGATGGTGGCGCAGTTGCTAGTGCCAATGTCAATGGATCCAGAACAATATCATCACGACTACCAGATAATAGTTAAATATTCACAGCAGAAGCAAACGCAATTTTAACAGCACCAAAATATATTAAGAAACAATCCAAATATAAACAATTCATTATTTTTTCAGATTCACTTTCGTGCCTTCAGGCTATTAAAAATATGTTCTCTAATCATCCATTTTTTAATTGAAATTCTTGAGTTATTTAATGATCTTGCTGCTTGCCAATATGACATCGTCTTTTGATGGTCACCGAGCCATGCTGGTATCTTTGGTAACACAATGGAAGATGCTGCTGCAAAAGCAGCACTCAACAAATCTGTGACACCACTTATGATCCCATACACTGACCATAAACCCGTGATTAGTTCTTACATTCGTGATCTAATGCAAAAGAAGTGGAACATCCAAGTAGGTATGAATAAGTTACATGAAATTAAACCAATTATCGGATATACCTTCTTTGGCTGTCAGTCAAGTCATTATGCGACGATGTCGTATCGGCCACAGCATATATACCAATGAATATCTAGTGAATGGTGAGGATCCTCCGTTTTGCATCCCTTGTGATGAAAGAATCAGTCAAGCATGTTCTGCTTGACTGTATTGATTTTTCCATCACAAGGGATAAATATCATTGTGTAAAAACAGTCAAGGACCTTTTTAGTCATGTAAATTCTCATTTCCACATCATTCGAAGTATTTTTATGTTCATCATTTTAATCTTTGGCTTAACTAGTACACTGTCGCCAGTGACTGAAGGGATGATATAAATCCTGCCGGGGTCCATGCAGGATGCAAAGGCATTGTAAGTCCCCATTGTCCCTAGTATGATGATCTCCCTTTAGCTGCTGACCCGTGAAGATCAGGGGTAGAATAGATCTTCAGCAACCCATGCTTGCCGTTAAGGGCGACTATGCTTGTCGTGAGAGGTGACTAATGGGATCGGCAACAGAATGGATCTTACATCCCCAGATTTTTGCTTGGATAACCACATTATGGGACACACCGCACATAGACCTATTTGTCACCTACAAGAACCTCAAGTCACTTCAACTCAGCAAGTGGAATCTGTCACCTTCAAGAACCATCAACTCAACAAGTGGAATCGTTTCTACTAGTCATTCTACTTGTCATGGCTACAGCAGCAAGAGTTTCGGAGTTACATGCCTTAGATTATACTAGTCTTACCCATGATCAACATTGGATCTCAAAAGCTCTAAGATCGCCCCCAGATTTCGTAGCCAAGAATCAATCTACCACAATGGGACCGTTGGTTGGGGGATAGGATCCGACACCAGCAGCATCAAAGGGTAAGTACATCCTTGATTATTTTGTTTATTAGGTGTAGAAGCACCTTAAATGTCAACTATTACCTTTTACCGGAAGTGGCCTCATAACTGGAAGTGATAGAAGAACCGAAAGTGACGTCGTCTGCACCGGACATAGCCGAACAAAGTCCTTCTAACCAGGAAATGACATACTTGGGGAAGACCTAGAGAGACGTCATTACCAAATGGGGAAGTGACATACCGGAATGACGTCATAACCGGAAGTGACGTAATCGCCGAAATCAAAAGTCACAAATTCAGGTTTATTATGATCAAGATCAGCAAATATAACAGTAAATCTAAATATATTTGACTGATTCTTGACACAGTTTTCTGATTTTCAAGTCCTCAAGGGGAATTTCTGAGGAAATTATCTCAAGTAGGATTAGAAACAGTACATAATGGTTTCCAGAAAAGGATTGCTGTCAATTACACAGGGAATTACTAGAGGCAGATCCCACCGGGGCCCCTCTGGTATATTCTGGCACATATGTAATAGGCGTGTCAGCTTAATGTGGGAGGAAAGCCCGAAGTGATGCAGGTCTCAGACGTTTACCACTTCGGTGAAACCCATGAGTACGGGTATGGTGCTGACAAATCTAGAAACATAATCGGGGCGAACCGGGATTCGAACTCACAATCATAGGTTTCTGGCGTGCCCAAGGGACGCAACTCTGCACAGCGAATCGCGGCGCCTTAGACCACTGGGCCACCCGTGCCCCCGCTGGTCACATGAAATGTGAAGAAATGTATAACCCTGCTTTATGAGAACTAGTTACTTCGAATAACATAACTAATTTATTCTTGAAAAAATCTTCATGTCTTGACAGCCAGCGTGGAGGGCACTTTGTATTTACATGGCACCAGGTAATCCAAGTACTTTTAGGAGATTTAAAGAGGACTTACGGAAGTGGTAAATAGGTAGTAGTATAGATAATGATGGTTCTGAGTGGAAGTGAGCCAGATCGAACCATCATTATCTTTACTACTTAGGTCTTTGCTGGGTTTGCTTGGGTTTCTGGTACCTTCATTCCCTTATTATTTATTCCATTTTGTATTAATAGAACATTGCACAAATGTGTGAGAGCTGCATTGGTTTAACTAGGGGGCTGTCGGGTAGCCTTGTGGTTAAAGCGTTCGCTCGTCACGCCGAAGACCCGGGTTCGATTCCTGACATGGGTACAATGTGTGAAGCCCATCTCTCGTGTCCCCTGTCGTGATATTGCTGGAATATTGCTAAAATCGGCGTCAAACCATACTCTCTCACTCACTAGATTTTAAGCATACAAATCTACGGCCCTCGACCATTGTTATTGTTCAGTGCATACACTACTGCCTAAAAGTTCATTCCCCTAACACGCGTTGAGAACGCGTGTAACACGCATGTGACACGGGTGCTCAACGGGTTGCACACGGGGTGCACACCCGTTGGACACGGGTGTGCAACGGGTGTGTAGCGCGTGTGCAACCCGTTGCACACGCGTGTGCCACGCGTGTAACACGGGACCGGGTTCCAGTTGAAGTTGACAAATTTATCAAATGAAAAAGTGAGATAAAACAAAACAGTGAGATGTGAAATTTGAGTTAATGAGCGGCAATTGAGCTGTGTTCACCAGACCGTCCAACAAGGTCGGCCCGTCTTTATTAGTGCTCGGTTGCTAGACTTTTATGGCATGAACCATTCCACTAGGGTCCAGTCTAGCCATTGTGGCTAGCCGACAGTAGAATAGTAGTGAATTTAGATGCGAGTTTATTGCTAGGGGAACCCCGGTGTTGACACGATTGTCGCGGGTTGGTAAATCTTCGCCATTAAGGAATGTGTCCCATTTCCCCACACCCCACTTTCTGTTTCGTATTTTAAAAGAATAAATAAAAGAAGGTTTTGTGTGGGACACTTTAATACTAATTATAAGAGGATGTTGTAAATGAATATATACAGCCATGCTGTCTGACTGTTGATAGAATTTGAGATCTTCACAATCACCGGGTGTGACCATGTAGACAGAATCTCGTTAGGGTTTGTGATTTTTACATTTGCCCAATGACCATAGTGAGTATTGCTGGGGATACCAAACGTAACAGTTTATTATTAGAGGTTTTGAGTACCTATACCACGTAGATAGGATATCTTTAGGATTTTAATCCTTCTTTGAGAGGCATTAAGAAGTTGGAGTACTAGGTTAGGATAAGATTTATGGGTGACTTTAATCCTTTCTTTCTCTGTGGGTAATCCTTTCACGTTAATTGGAGGAAGTCACTCAACCAGGTCATGACAGGTCGTGAGTTTACTCACTAACTACTGTGAGCGTTTTTGGCATGACATCTTTTCTTGTATAAACATAGAAACGATGCTCACTCACTGTTAATCTTCTGCAGTTTGCTGGCAAAGTGGGGATAAACCTCAGTGTCAAAGACGATCAAACTTAGTTCGAATCCTTGTTTATATGTGACATCTCCCGAATGGGGACATTACTTGGCAAGTGATGATGAATTTTAATATTAATATTATTATAGTTTATGAAATTGTTAATAAAACTTTAATAAAATTGTGCTTCACTCTCACTAAAAATATATTGTCTGTGAGTAAATTTATATGTCACGTTACATCCGCATTTTTCAGTGATATTGGGACTACATGAAACATGGCTGGTTTTATATTTCTGATACATGTGCTTGACTGACTGAGTAGTTCATGATCAATTAGATATGTTTAAATCAGTCAAGTTTGCAACAATAGATGAATAAGTTGATACATTTGGACTGCAATTACCGATTAACAACTTAAGACATAGAGACAGGGAGGAGATATATAACCAAACATATGGTCCTGTTGGGACAGTTGACAGTTAGAACGTTGGATTAAATGACAGTAACTAATGTGAACATTCCCCAGTAATATCATAAAATACATCATAACTCATAACAGTCCGAGAGACAGCTTCCAGCCATATACTAGTATTGAAGGGACAATCGCTTTTGACAGTTTAAAAATAAACTCACCTTAAGGTGCTTGGCAAGTCAAAACTGACCTCCCTCAATATGTTTTTTAGGTTTGACAGCAACTATGCTTGTGGATTTCAGATTTGTTAGCTAGATGTTATTACAATAAGCGAAAATGTCTTAAAAGTCCACAGTTTGTTTAATAGTAAAAAAAGTGTGTTATAGATCTATCAACGTTTTCTTTTATTGAACATAATATTTGCACTATATTGCTGTAAGCTGTAAATAATCTAGCCTATCCCATGTACGTAACTTACATATATTATGACCAGAACAGCAAATAAAGGTCTGGTAGATAGGTATCTCGGAGATTTAACGTGCGCTTTCCGACTTAAGCCTATATCGCACACGGGGAAGTACTTATACTATTAGGGTAAAAAAAGCGTAAAAAGAAGTGGGGGGGGGGGGGCCGTGGGAAGGCACGGCGTCGGCTGGCGAGCGTGTGTGTAGCGGCGGTATCCTTGTAGTACTCTATTGGTCAGCTTCTCATCCTGGGGGTCGGGATTCTGGTAGAGACTCTTGGCAAGGTGGGCGGCGGTATTGGCGACGAAGCGGTTTGAGGTCCTTACGCCACTACTCTGGAAGAAGTGGTACAAGTTTGTAATGTCGTACTCGATGTCCTTTCCCCCCTTCTTGTGCACCATGACGAAAGGGACTCCTTGTTTGGCGTAGAGATGTTCCTTTGGGGTGTTGACCTGGTCAACCTTGAGTTCCGGCCGGGCCTTGTAGTGGTTGGTCGGAATGTCTGACTTTTCCACTTGTTAATAAAGTTCTTTGGTATGACCTCTTTTATCCCTGCTGACGTTTTCTTAATGTTCAATTTCAGTCTGCCTCATCAAGCGTAAGAAAGCATTGTACATGTTCTGATAAACCACACTGATGCAATTAAGCAAATGAATATTTGCTGTGGGCAAATATCTATTTTCTATATATATTTGTGGATATGAAGCATTCTAGTTAATTGTGGATACACTGGGCAGACAGAATTGTGTTTACTTCCAGGCCATCCTGATCGTCGTTTACTACTATATGGTGTATGGTTGGAGGCAAGATCAAAGGCGCCGCACAGCATTTATTAGATAACAGAAGGGGTCGTCCGTTTTGCTTTGAACAACCACCCCACCCTCTCTGTAGGAGTTATATAATCGGTGCGCAAATAACTGTGTCAAGTCCACTGCCGGGCTGATGCGGTGTCAGTGTCAGCGATGAACATGAATGCTCAAATTATAGACCTGTAGCACTCACAAGTTGCTTAGCCAAAATATTTGAAAAGTGTATATTCAATTCTCTGATAACAGCAAATATAACCTTAGAAATAGATTCAACATACAAACAATCAAATGTAGAACACAGACCTATGCTTAAACATTTCTTCTTGATATGATCAACCTGCGAAGCCCTCTATCCGATGAAGTAACTAATGCTCGCTCATTAAAAGAAATCAAATCCTTAATTAATCGTTCTGATGCAATTATTAATAATTTTGACTTCTAATGTTTTCATAGATCATGCCAAATTGTCCACTGTCGCATTAGGCTCGGCTGCAGTGACTTAAACGCTGATAAGTTTAGACGACATGTATCAGACATACCAGACTGCACTTATGGATATCACCTTGAAGATGCATTTCACTTTTTCTATAACTGTCAAAAAATACCATAATATCAGAAACACTGTGTATTTCTACACACATGGGTATGGTCTAAAAATGATATTACATTGCAGTGGTTAAGCAGTTCTACGAACATGACTCTTCTTAAACCAGTTCACGACATTATTGTCAAAAGCAAAAGGTTTGAGTAGCTTAATTTTATGCATGTAGTAAAGGAAAACTGCATTACTTTATTTCACAGACACCACTTGCTTCAGTGTATTGGCTTCGTGTATTTCATTTGTGCATTTTGTATGTTTATGTTCATCACTCTCTTATATATATCCAGCTGTTGTTAGTTGTTACCTGGATAGGTATTACATAAGCAAGTTTTGCTTGTTTACCGATCCAGATTTCTTTTGAAATAAAAATATGTTTAAGCCAACACAGCTAACCCTAAAACACATGATTGTAAACTATTCAAAAAGGGGCACTAATCTCTGGCTTCTTCTCGGGTGTCGGACTCAAACTCAAACTCATTTATTCTTAGAATAACATGACATAAATTTATCTACAATTTTTATTATGTACAATTTAACAAAAATAATAAAAATAGGATACGTGGATACTAATACAATTTACCAATTGTATTGTACACATTGTTAAGGAATTTAGATAGGCCTTTTAGATTTCTTACACTGTTAGTGGTCATAATTTTCTTAAATGTTTGGAAACTTAAGATATTATTTAAGAGTTGGTGAAAAGCTTCACATCGGAATAAATAATGCAATTCATTTCCCACAGCGATAGAATCACAGAGTGGACACTGGCTGTCTTCCCTGGGAATGTTCAGCAGTCGACCAGTTTCAACTGGTAATCCTTGGTTAGAAAGTTCTGACTTTTAGTATTGGGAGAAATATTGATTTTGAGAGCAGTAGATATTTCTCAAATGAAGGTTGATTCTTCAGGTAATACGACCTTTGGATTTCCGCTTGGGCTTACTAGCTGCCGTGAGTCAATTTGCTCGTTAACGCAACCGAGCGTGACAAGAGACTGGGCTACCAGTCTGCAAGGACAGCTAAATAAACTTACGCATTTTTGAAAACTGATTGGTTACCCGTGATCTATGAAGATTTCGACAAAGGGCGCATGGTGATTAATTTCTTCAGCCTAAACAAACAGACAAATAACGGCGAAAGCTCATCGGATGTCGTTATTTGGAAATACCCCTGATGGTTACAGTTTAATAATAAAAAAGTATCCCTGAGTGAAAGCATTTGCGGATTTCGGATTGCGTGGATGATACAATTACTACTACCTTGTTGTCATCCACATTTTCTGGTATAACCCTACACTTGTGTATTTGTCGTAATTCACTTGCTGCTCAGTTAATGAATTTATAACATGTATACTTAGTTGTAGCACACCTCAGATTACCCGATAAAGGTTCAAATTTGGTCTTTCTTGTACCTGGGGTAATTATTCAATCTAAATCCAGGTTTGAAGTGAGGTGGAATGTGAGTTATGTGATATGCACGTGGCAGCCCAGCAAGAGATGTATGATCAATTGCTTTACTTTTTTTGTAAATCAACTGATCATTCCCAGACATCAAAGGATCAACTGGAAATACGCTGATTGATTAATTACTGTTATCTTGCACAGTGGATATGTCAAAAGTAAGTGTTGAAGTGTGTGTTCATGGTGTGAAGTACAGATGTAAAAACAACATACTTTGTTCAAAGGGTAACCGATAATACATTGACTGGTTGTTCATTGTTATCTAACTCAATGTATGTTTTTAAGAACCGTGGACATTATAAAAATAGTTGTCACGTGGGCTTTCTCAGCTAACTTGGCACCTATGTGAAACAATTGAAACAAACTAAGTGATCAGTTAAGAAACAAACACGGGTTATAATATTCGATACATTTAAATAACGTTTAAAAACGATATATTTAAATATTTTAATATATTTCATATATATTCCAAATATTGTTTCCAAATAATTATTATTAAAGTTTTTGATTCTCACATGGACATTTGACATCGAATAAGTATTTTTGTACAGCTGCAGACGCAATGGATATTGTTCCTTTATGTTGATATTCCCGGATGCATTATAACTTTGGTAGGTTGTAATAATGATATTTGCATTTTGTTTTCATTCATTCGCTGCAGCTTTGAACAGAATCATTCTTGTTCCTTTCCGTTTGGTTGGGAAGTTTTTCGATGCGCGATAGACGTTGTTTTCACAAGTATTTTCTTTTGTAAGCGTGTATATGTTACAGTCAAGTGTAAAATATGATTCACTCAGGCAATTTATTAAATATCTAAATATTTCAGTCATTTTACAAATTGACTGAATAATATATTCATTTATTTAACCGACTGATTAAAAATGATAAAGACGATCAAAAGAGCTTAAACACATCACAATATACTAATTATGCTAAGAAAAGAAGCCAAACAATACAAAACTGTACTTGGTGATGATATTAAACATAAACAAATAATTGGAATTCATTATCATATTAATAAAGATGGACATATTTTTCAGTTATTTGTAAAATATACTGAATATTTAGGCGTTTAATAAATTTCCTTTGTGAAATCTGTTTACATTTTGAATGTAAACATATACACACGGTAAAATAAGCAATGTTCAGATGAAATATTTACTTTGTGTTGCAAGTCAAAATAGTGTACGCGAAGATCGCACAATTACCAAGCACGTGACTTATCAAAACTGCATCACCATTACCGATGTTCCCCACTAATATACCTCCATTTCCAAAACTGTATTTCATTTTTGTTGATCAATGTGACCATACGTCCTTCTACTATCAATAAAAATGCGCTTACGAATGGCGAGCACAGGTCGCGAACAAGTCTAAATTTCTGCTATATCATCCGGGTACTCACTGGGAAAATACAGTAATGCACAGGTAACAACTACTCCCGCGGAATTGCTTCAGATCAGTGCTCCTTTGTACGTTGAACTAAAATGATGTATCAAGGATCAAGTAGAAGATACATTGACCGTAGTGCTGGGAGTTTATTCAACAGACCCGTGAAAATAACACTGCTGTGTCTTATTATTTATTTTAGATGACGCAGTCAAAGCTCACTTCTCCTGGCGGCCATTAAAAACACAACCCCGCGCTTACGTCTACAGGTCTCTTCCTGTAGTACGGTAATTAGTATTCTCTCCCTCAAGTGTATCCTCAATGATATAACCCATCCTCATTAATTACATGCTGCTCTTTTCAAGCCTCACGGCTATGGAGCTGAGATAAAGAGTCCAAGTCATCATAAAGTAATTAGGGTCCAATAAAAACAATGCGCCGCCAAACCTCTTACATATTATCACTGAAAGTCGTTCTACAGACGGTTCATGTCAAATCACAATAAAAGCATTTCAATTGCAATAACATGTTCCAGGACCATGTATTCTCTTAACACCATCGGATTTAGAAGCAATGGTCGTATAAAACAAGACAGATCTATTTAATCACAACAGTTTTCATGTTATTCCCACAAAATCACATAAAGAAAGGAGACATTAGCAAATACATGTGTATTATCATTTTTCGTCAGTATAACAAAATTTTCTCTCTTTGTTACCACCTCCAGGTTCTGCTTAACACGGGTCCTCCTTTGGTCAAAAGTTTGTTCCCCCTCTAATGAGTGTGTCACGCGTTGCACACGAGTGGCAGACGGGGTGCACACCCGTGTGCAACGCGTTGCACACGGGTCTCACACGCGTGACCAACCCGATGCACACTGGTTGCGTAACGCGTTGCCCATGCGTGTAAGGGGAATGAACTTCTAGGCAGTAGTGTAGTGTCTGCAATCGAGACTACTGAAGTTGGCTCATCTAAGAGAAACTTATTGAGACTGTGTTTGAGAATTGGTGCTACATACAATGTGTGAAGCCCATTTCTGTTGTCCCCCGCGATGATATTGCTGGAATATTCAATCATTAGTCCCACTTACATGTACCACATGTGAAGAAAGTCACAAGATGTTCGTCAAATTGTTAGGAGAAATTTACAGTTACACTGATTTGTAGATACATTGATAATAAGCTAACATTAACTGATAATAGACTGGTGAATGCGTGAAAAAGAGAGTTTAACGTCAATTTGAACCATATTCCAGTTATATCATGGCATTTCAGCTTAAGTGGGAGGAAGGCCCGAAGTGATGCATGTCTAAGATGTTTACCACTTTGGTGAAACCCACAGACACAGGTGTGGTGCAACACCCGAGGCAAGGTAGTTACCCGACTATGAAAGTCCAGTTTCAACACTTGCCGAACTTGGCTGGAATTATGGAGTTATATTTTGTCTGGACTAATGAGTTTATGCATAGTCCAATCAAAATCGCGTTACGAAATCGACATCCGGTTCGTAAAGCCCCGTGCAGATTTCGGTCGATTGCAGGATTTGCAAAGCATGTGAACTGCCAACTCGCCACCAACAGATATTGTTCAAAGTTTTCATGTTTTTAATCAAGATGCTTATATGATTTGAAGCACTTCCCAAAGTAAGACCCGTTATACAATATAGATTTTGATTATCGATCAGATTGTCTCGACTGTGAGCCGCCATTTTGTTTGAAGCAAATGCAAGTGATAGGAGTGGTGGATTCTGATTGGTAAATAGGAAGGTCATTGAAGGGACAAAACTTGCAAAAGCCACTGGTGGCACTACTAACGCGCCCAGAAATTCCAGCCTATTTCGGCAAGGGTGGACACTGGAATTTTAAAGTCAGTTCATTACCATGCCTCGGGAAAATGAGAAATGGTGCCGAAAAACCTAGAAACGTAATCGGAACGAACTGTGATTCGGGCCTAAAGGACGCAACTCTGCACAGAAAATATACCTCACTCTAACTATAAAATTAAGCAGAGATGTAGAATATTAAATTGCCTTTTTGATAGTGTAAATTTAACTGCATATATGAATCTGGTTTAAAAAAAAACTAAGTGCTAAGTGTTGTCCGAGATATTGTTCTGTGTTAAAAAAACAGCACATTTTTCCGCTTTTTATCATACACTGATAAAAGTACTGTGCGACGATTGGTGTTATTTAGCCGCTTTATGGAAAATGTGAGTGAACAAAATACTGCCTTATAGCTGATCGACATAAATATATATATCAAATGGATTTGTATGCTTATGTATAGCGTTATACATTCAATAAAAAGAATAGCTTGCTGTTTATTATGAAAACTGATTTTCCTCCATGACGTTCAAAGGCGCACAAAGAAAAGGACGCATAACTCCGGTATGCTATGCGCAGCACTTGTTGTAACTCGTTGTAATTTGATGTGGAAAAGGGTAATATATTTAAGTAATGTTTTGTTTACAAGGAACCAAACTCAAATATCGATATTGAAATTGCATACGTTAGGTATAAAACATAACATAAGAAATGAAGAAATCGTACTTCATGAAAAAGGAAGTAACAGCGAAATGGATTGCCCTATATAAATTAATCCTTAAAATCCAACATTCTCCTGACTGCTCAAGTGCAATTTGACTAATGTTGCACCATTATTAATGGAGCGCTAGCCCTATAATCAAATGTAGTGAATGTCTAAAAAAATGGCATAATTTCGTTTGACGTCAAGACTGGTTTATGTCTTTCATGACATCAGAGAAATACAACATTGGGATTTTGATTAATATATATCTCACAAAATTTCGTTCATGGTATGGAAAAGCTCGATGAGTAAATTGGAAATTAGACGATTTTTCGACAGAACATAAAATTACTGATTATACCATGTAAATAATGACTTCAATAGATAAATAATGGGATAGTGTATCTTAATTGAACAAGACACGCACCTGTTTCGTCTCATTTTTACGTAATCCAAGATCCAAAAGTATATTTCAAAACAAACAAAAATATTTTCAATTTTGGACATGTATTTGTTCGATGTTATCTGATTATTTCTATTCATCTCGACTTTTATACAATAAAAGATCCAAAGAAAGCATTTTTAGTAGAGAATTATCAGGTTCGATCAACGGGTAACATGGCATGGTTTATATTTTTTGTACTTTTTACAATTCCTGGAGAAATAAAGTAAACCCTTTAATATCATGTTATCACAATATTTCTAAAAGGGTGATCCCATTTATTAAATAATATAAAACGAAAGGAATAATTCGTAAATCATTTGTGACTAACGTGCCCTTGGCGAATCACTGTTCTGTCTGTCAAACGACATAAAAAACATTCCAAGACCAAGACAATTCTTCTAAAAATGTGTGCATATATATTTAACAAAAACATTATCTATTTTGTTGAAGTAATATGTTCAGTTTTAGTTATAAAATAAAATAAAACGGCTATTCACTAATCTGTTCATATGAAATTACAATATTGTCTTGTGCGCACCATATAAATACGCATATGATGCAGTTACATTTACATTTCATCTTTAATGGAAAAAGATATAATATACAACACATTAAATTTGTCAATTTCTTAAGTAAACAGTATTCAAACTTCATTGATAACTATCCATAGTGAAATTAAAAATCTGTAAAATCTACATCATAACTGAACACTGTTTGTCATTTACCGACCTTCACCTCAAATAATATACAAAATATGTACAACAATGTTGACGTATGACATCACTTCCATTCACCGACTTTTACAACATGGCATGTTCACAGACATAAGAACAGAGGAATTTACGAGGGTCTTTTGATGATTCGGGGATCGGAAATACATGAAGGTGACATGAAAACATTCTGTGTCCTGTTATTTGTTTTGAATTTTGTTCTTGTATCCAAGAGAAATAGAAATTAGGATAAATCCTGTTGTCGTTGTGCGTCATTTTGCGCCAGGAATGGCGTCACGCACGACAGAAACTTTGACAATTTCTGTTGAATTTACCAAATCTTTGCACTGTATCTAATTTTAATTCCCTAATTCTGGCAACGATTCCCTTCCTACGCAGAATGTTTGTAAACCTTCTGCATAGCTACGCAAACACTCCACGGAGCAACTGCGGAGTATCTGCAAAACTAATTGGCCCCTTTAGGGGACCAATTAGTTTCATGACCCCCCGGGCGTCGGCACAAGCGTGGTGTTGGAAGACAAGTTATACATGTACATCCGATATGGTGTCTGTTTTTTCACTGACCCGTGAAGATCCCGCGTAGAATAGGTCTTCTGCAACCCAGACTTGCTGTAAAAGGCGACTATGCTTGTAAGAGGCGACTAACGGGATCGGGTTATCAGGCTCGCTGACTTCATTGATGCATGTCATCGTATCCCAATTGAGTGGATCGATGCTCATGATGTCAATCACTGTCTGGTCCAGACTCGATTATTTACAGACCGCCGTCATATAGCTGGAATATTGCTGAGTGCGGCGTTAAACAACAAACAAAACCAAAACCAAAACTGTTTTGCACTATTCATATTCAACATTCAAAGACTCAGTAAAGCTTTCAAAAAGTTTTATGGTAGACATGTGGAGGACATTTCCAAATTTGACGTATCAGTGACAAAAATAATGCCCGATGCCATTCCCTATTTTGACTTGTAGCATATGTTCCCGTGTTTTTAGGTGAACAATTTACATGCCTTTGCACGGATGTCACCGGTGGGGCAGGATACGCTTAACTTTTTGCGACTACCTGATGTCATGACTATTTGATAGTGATTCATAAACACATGCTCATGATATAGTCGGAATCGAACAATCGACTTCACTTAATGCAGATATTCCTATTGGATATCTAAAGGGATTTGTCGCTTTATATAAAGGGTCTAGGGCCAAAATTTGATTCATCAGCTTAGAAAACCATAAACACCTCAAACGGTTTCATTCTATAAGGCTTGGAAGTAAATACGGATGTCATGATTAATGTGTACTTCTGCTTGTCCTGTAATCTCTTACATCTGTGAAGTGAATGGCAGGAAATGCTTAATAAGGCAATTCAAATGAGCTATGCAAATCAGCCGTGACTGTAAATCTTCTTAGAGCTATTTCAAGAGCTAAAGCGATCTTTTTAACTTAAATATGGAATGTTTACTGCTAATTACAGCATAGTAACACCTGCTCTTCCTGTACTTGGTAATGCCATTGTTTGGATTCGCATTTTATTGTCTTCAAATGACGAGATAAGACATGCGAGCTACGCCAGAGTTGCATGTACGATGATAATATGTATCAGCTGCTCCCGCTACGTGTATGTTGTTATACTGTGATGTCAGCCTTTCTACAAGGTATAGCAATTAGGTATCAAATTTGTGTGGGACAGGGATTTTAGATTAGGTTAGACATGATTCTGGATTAGAAAGAAATACGATCCTAACAAAGAGCTATATGCCTTGGTATTTCGCTTCAAATGTAGGTTCCAGATAGTAGATGTGACGTGTGCAGATGTACTGGTGAGTTAAAATTTAATGCTGATGCGACGTTAAATTTTAACTCACAATGTTAGGGCCATCCATTTCACTATTCCTTTTCTTTGTACGATATCACCATTTCTTATGATTTGTGATGTATAGCCAAATTTCACAGTGGTTAAGAATTGCAATGACCTAGTCCTAATCACAGTCGAGTTGTGGCCCTTTTTCCTATTGCACATCAACAGCTATCGAAGTGAAGCGAAAACCGATTTCGTCAGTTCTGCAAGTTATATTTTTAGCATTGAATGTGTAGTGCTTTACCTAGCCATTCAAATCCAGTACGTCATATAGATATTAAGCTGTAGTTTGTTCACAGACAGTCCCACATGCACGATTCTTTGGATACAAGATCATAGCAAGTAATGATTTAGATATACCTTTGAACTATCTTGTAAACTAAAGGAAACTAGATATCAACCAATCAGTTCACACGTGACTTCAAAGAAATTATTGTCAATAAAAGCAACACATCCCTTTCCAAATTTACCAAAATAATCCCTGCAAAAAGCAGAGTCTATAATTGAATTTTGACCATATCCTGAACATTCATGAAACACTATCAAATGGTGATGATACCAGGTGTTTGCGATAAGGTGAGACCACCGGTGGCACATGTGACAACAAACATGCAAAAGCAAGTCAAATGTTCACCTGAAAAAAGCACTGGAACATATGGAACAAGTCAAAACAGGGAATCGTATGTGTAAACACTAATGAATGTAATTTTGAATGAAAACAATAAACAACAGGATTAACTTGTATAATTCAGTACGGATTTGTTGATATGCTATTCAGCAAAAGAGTTTCAATAGAACAGGTGAGCATTTTCGGGTTGTGGGGTGGGGATGGGATGTTGTAGGGCATAAACTCTATTCAATCAGAATAATTATTGTAGTTATCAAACAAGTGTTACCATTGTCAATAATTCACAGAATACATGCACCTCTATCAATGCCATAAACCCTGAATTTCTGCTGTCATCACATTATAAAAGCTTTACATTTTCATCAGACGTCACCATCCTCAGAGGAAATATACGATCTAACCTTGTCAGCCCCCAAAACCAAAAGCCATAGAAAAAAACTCAACCAAAACGTAGCAAGCAAAAAACTAAACAACTTAGTCCTCCTACTAGCTTACATGTTAAAGCAGTCTAACCCAGAAGCCAGCTCCAAAGCCTTCTTTGGTGTAGCACATAAACTAAAACTCGTCACCATCCCTTTCGACCGTTTCAGCAGCAACCTTAATGGCCTACTAAAGTAAATACCTAAACCAAGCCTAAACCAAACATAGATCAACCCAGTTTCCCAATGGAAGGCCTAAACATTTTTCAATGGAATGCCAATGGCCTCGCCGGCCATGGTTCTGAACTTAAAGCTAAATTCAAAATAGATAAAGGTCCCCATGTAGCATGTATTCAAGAAACCAAATTCTCACATAAAACTAAATTCAACCTACCAAATTATAACTCCGTAAGAACCGACAGGTCAAAAACCATCCCAGGCAGAACAGGAGGAGGTCTAATCATCTACGTTAGAGAGGATATTAACAACGAGGAAGTTAAAGTAAACACTCCTGATCTAGAAGCTAATGGAATCCAAGTCACCATCAATAACCAAAAAATAAAAATCATTAACATCTATCACTCAAACACTAAAACCAATTAAAGATACAGACCTAGACATCCTTTCCAATTAGGAAATAAATCAACCATCTTCCTAGGAGACTTCAATGCCCATCATCCTACCTGGGGCATTGCAGATAAACTGGACAACTAATATCAGAGTGGATCGGAAAAAATGACCTAATACTATTAAAAAATAACCAACCAACTAGATACGACAAAATCCACCACACCATGTCGGCTATCGACTTAACGATATGTACGTCAGACTAAGCACAAAGTCTGATGTGGGACGTCCACCCAGTACCTCTAGGCAGCGACCACTTTCCCATAAATATAACCCTAAAATCTAAATCTAGTCCGTTTAGTTTACCTAAACGGACAGGTCCCATCCTCATGGAAGGAAGCTCTAGTAATCCCAATACCTAAACCAAATTAACCAGGAGATCAGGCTAACTCCTATAGGCCCATCTCCCTAACCTCAAATCTCTGCAAAATAATGGAACTTATGACTAAAAATAGGCTACAGCACTACCTAGACCAAAACAACATCATAAACCCCGACCAAAGCAGCTTCACTCCTGGCCGATCAACTCTCGATAACCTCGCCCGACTAGAACAGGATATAAAAACAGGACAGCTAAACAAGCAATACACCATAGGCATATTCCTCGAATTCTCTAAAGCTTTCGATATGGTATGGCACCACGGGCTAATACAAAAACTTTAAAAATAGGACTAAAAGGCCAAATAATAAACTTCATCCAAGATTTCCTAAACAATCGCAAAATAACCGTGGGTATAGACCATACGCTATCGGACCAGTGTCCCCTAGAAAATGGCACTCCCCAGGGCAGCATCCTCAGCCCAACCCTCTTCAATATAATGATAAACGATCTATTCGAGGGCTTATCCCCTAAACTAAACACTTCAAAATTCGCGGATGACGGGGCCCTATGGATCCGCACTAAAAGAATTAAAATGGCAGAAAACTTAATCAAAAAATCTCTAAAAGAATACAACAATGGGCAGACAAATTGGGCTTCTACCTTAACTCAGATATAACAACAGGAGTAGTATTCAAACATAAAAACATGAAACCTGCCTTCCCAATCCTCCAGCTAAACAACCAAACAATCAAATTCCAAAAACTAACCAAATCCTTAGTACTCATTTTCGATCAACACCTCACCTGGGAGGCTCACGTCCAAAACCTAAAAACTAGATGCAGCAAAGACCTTAACACACTAACATGTCTCACCGGCTCTAACTGGGGAGCCTCCAAAGATACCCTCCTCTCACTCCATACAGCACTAATTAGATCAAAACTAGACTACGGCTGCGCCATATACAATGCCCTAAACAACTCTCTATCTAAAAAACTTGACTCAATACAATACCAAGCCCTTAAACTAATTACAAGCACCCAACATGGCACCTCCTACACCTCACTTCAGGCACTTACAGGGGAAATGCCACTAAATCTACGCAGGGAACATCTAAGCCTTAATTTCTGGGCCACGTCCCAAACAAACCCTCTCATCCAAAACTTAATTAACCAAAACATTAGCCCAAGAAACCAAGCTCTAGCTCGCAAACACCCCTTACTCACCCCAATATCCCAAAGAATAACTAACTACCTCAATGAACACCAAACTCAAAATCTTAAACAAAACTGCAAAAAATCAAATATCTTCACCCCTAAACTCAAAGTACCCAAAATAGACACAACGCTAGCAAACCAAATAAATAAACAAACCGACCCAAACATAGCTAAAACGAACACACTCGCATACATACACGACAATTGGCCAAATTGGTGTCACATATACACTGACGGATCTTCAGACCCGATCTCCAACCACACAGGCTTCGGAGTCCATACCACACAACCAGTTATATCCACACAATCTTTACCGACTCCCAAACAACCAATCTATATTCACGGCCGAACTTATGGGCATGGCCTCAGCCCTGCATAACCAACAATCTAGAAACAACAATAAAATCCTAATTCTCACTGACTCCCTTAGTGGACTACAAGCCCTCCAAAACAAAAATACCAAAAAACGACCTAAATTAATAAACCAAATACTTAAAAGCTCCAACGACCTAACAAAAGCAGGCAAACAAATAACCTTCTTGTGGATCCCCGCCCACGTAGGAATTTACGGCAACGAAGGCGCCGATAAAGCAGCTAAATTATCTCTCAAAATACCAGAAATAAGCCTAAACCTACCCATCTCAAAATCAGAAATTAAAAGTGTAAACAAACAAAAATAACCAAAAAATGGCATAATCAAATAGCCAAATCAAAAAAGTTCTCAGAAAACCACTAGCAAAACCTAAAATCCTACACCCCTCCAAAAACATTGACAGATTAATTACAAAACTCCAAACAGGACACACTAACCTAAATAACCACCTAAAAAAAACTTTAAAGGCACACCACAGGCAACTGCCCCCACTGCAAACAACCCGAAACCACAGAACACGCACTCATCCACTGCACCCACTACCAAACACACAGAACCACACTACAAACCACCCTCAATCTAAATAAGGTTCCTACTCTAGATGAAATACTAAACCCTCAAAATAAACTAGAAAACTTCAAGGCCCTAGGCGTATTCCTAATCAAAACAGACCTAATTAAGCGCATCTAAAAACTTATTAATCTACCAATCCAAAAAACAATAAACATACAAACACCCACCTCACCCGGCTCCCTTAGTTCCCTCCTCCACCCACCTCGGCATTTATTCCAAATTTAAAAATTCCAAAAATTCAATATAATTAAGCAACCCCTAAAAGCCCCCTCTTGGGTTGCACACACCACTTTCACCCTTTTCGGAATACACTAAATGGTCTGGCCAGGCCCGTGTGCGAAATACGCTACAGTCGGAAAGCGCACGTTAAATCTTCTATATCAGTCAGTCAGAATCAGACGTTCTCTTCAGCTATCTATTAAACGTATCTCCCTTCAACTTTTTATCATAAGAATTATAAACTGTTGCTAAACTGATGAAGCGCTCATTAGTGTCATGTTATAGCAACACACAAGTGAGTGTAAAAGATAATGGAACTAAGGTACTGGCAACTGAACCCTTATTATTAATAATTATTATAATAAAACGTATCCCTATTAATATAAGGCAACAGTTGTTTGGCAGTTGTTAACTTACTAATCAAATGAAGAGTAACGGCCAACCCTTAAAAAGAGGCTTATTTAAGGAGTAACCCCTCCCCACAGTAGAACAAAGCACAACCACATTTTTCTTCACAAGATGTTATTTATGCATTAGATAACGATTGTTGTTGTGATTTCTTTTGGTGGCAGACATGTTTTTTGGAGGTTAAATGCATATTTGAGTGTCAAATTTAAGTAAATCACACAAATGACTCTAAACCAGTCAGTTATCGCAATGCTTATTTTTTAAACAAAATCAGTGTGCTGACTTAGGAATCCAACAATAGAACAAACAATTAGCAAAATTGTTTACGTCCAGTTATGGGCCAAAATGTGTCAAAAACAGGAAAAAATCACTCAATTTTCATTTTCAAATTATTCCAAAACTAAAGATAATGTAACTTCCATATTGACAATCATGTCGTGTGATATCACAAAATCTGTCTGAATGTTTGAGAAACTTACAAAAATAACCACAATTAATGTAGGTATAATATAATGTATGTAATTTAGTAAATGTGATCCTAGAAATTGAGAAATTTGATTTATCCAATATGGCGGACAAAATGGCATCCAAGGGTTTGCCAATTCAGGAAAATGACAATATTTCGTATTCACTTCGGAATGAAATTTAAATGTCAAAATTTAGGTTTCGACCAGGAGCTCCATCTTGTGTGTTATTGTCATATGTAAGATAATTATCGTCTATGTTATATACTATAATTGCTGATCATATTGACTTACTTTGAAATGTCAAAGTGAAGCACTTATATGCAACTGCTTCAATATTGTAAGTAACTCATTACTAAATCAATACAAAATCCATTATTTTTCTCCAATGCAGAAAGATACATTTAGTCTCTGCCACCACTGCCACTGTCACTCAAGCCTTCAGGTTCAAATGACATATGATCTGTCACTGCAGATGAGATGAGTGATATATCTGCAGCCAAACTGTTGTCTGACACATGGCACTCAACATGTGTTGCTTGAAAGCATCTTCTAAAGGTGGAACATTGTAGCTGCCTTGTCAGTGTTGGAGGCCTGGGCATAGCCTAGGTCGTCCAGGGTGTTCAAAAGTATGGCAGCAGGACGAATGCTCTAGCAAAATTTAGGGACATTTCTTGGGGGCTCACTTCAAACTGACAAATTCTTCAATATTTCATCATGTGTCAGCAATGTCGAGAAAGCTGTATTCTTTGAATTTATAACAAGCCATCACCATAAGAATATCACATTTCACAATGTTCTTCAGATCACAATTACAAGCGTGCAACTGCCTTTCACGATTCACTTACAAATAAATTATACCAAGGCTATTCTATTACATACCCCCGGCGTACCATCAACTCATCAAAGACCCCAATCAGCCATAATCCCTTTGTTTATATGACTGGCTTCATCCTTTGTTTATGTCACTGACTTCATCGATGATTGTCATCGCTACCCTTGTGTGTTCATAACAGGCTTCTCTACTCCAGTATAACAATATCTAATCTACTGTATAAACATTGTCTCCTACTTGTATATATACCTGCCAACCACACTCTGTAAAACTATCCCTCAAAAATCCAGAAATAAGCTTAAACTTACTCATCTCAAAATCAGAAATTAAAAGTGTAAACAAGCAAAAAATCACAAAAATGGCATAATCTATATCTAAACTTTAATAGCCAAATCAAAAAAGTGCTCAGCAAACCACTAACCAAACCAAAAATTCTCCATCCATCAAAAAAAATCGACAGAGTAATCACTAAACTCCAAACAGGACACACCAACCTAAATAACCACCTAACCACTCATCCACTGCACACACTACCTAACACATCGAACCGCATTACAAACCATCCTCAATCTAAACAAGGCTCTCACTCTAGAAGCAATACTAAACCCACAAAATAAACTAGAAAACTTCAAGGCCTTAGGCGTATTCTTAATAAAAACGGAACTAATAAAACGCATCTAAAAACACAATAACCTACCAAATCAAAATCACATAAACAAACAAACATCCACCATACCCAGCTCCCTTTGTTCTCCTCCCCAACCCCATCGGCATATATTCCAAATCTCAAAATTCCCAAATTCTATATAAGCAGCCCCTAAACCCCCTCTTGGGTTGCACAGACCACTTTCGCCCCTTTCGGAAACACATTAAATGGCCTGGCCGGGCCCGTGTGCGAAATACGCATCAGTCGGAAAGCGCACGTTAAATCTCCAAAGTAAGTAAGTAAGTAAGTAAGTAACTCTGTAAATCACATGCTTGATAACGGTGTTAGAACCTAAACCGAAACGTCGCTCTAAATTGTAATAAAGAAGTTGTTCATCCATAAATTCCTTCCTTACTTAGTACTCCAGCTTCTATATGCCTATCAAAGAAATTATACCCAGTCCAGATTAACTCAGCTCAGTGCAATTACGCTATATCGTTAAGTTACACAAGAATGTGAGTTCAAATGATTTTCATAAGATCTTATCCTTAACATTATCTCAGCTAATATTTAGTCATCTAATATGATCTCTGTCTTGATATCAGAGGTAGGCACACTCCACAAACCCTCTCTCTAACCCTCTAAAATGTTTGAACAGTTTTTTTATAGCTGTGGGTAAGGATAGTATATTTTCTTGGTGTTTTGTTCATGAGGAACCAAATTACTCCAACACAAATATCGATAAAGAAACTGTATACTTTATGTTAAAAAAAAACACATAAGAAATTATGAAATCGTACTTCATAAAAAAAGAGGTAATAGAGAAATGGATAGCCCTATCTGACCTGTAAGTGTAATTTGGCTAACGTTGCACCATTATAAATGGAACACTAGCCTTATCATCAAATGTAATGAAATACCCCCAAAATAACACCATTCTATTTGACGTCATGGCTGGTTTTATGTCTTTGATAACTGGTATTTTGATTAATATATATCTCCCCTAATTTTCGTTCATGGTATTGAAAATCTCGATATGTAAAACCGAATTTGACGCTTTTTCAACACAACATATTTAATGAATGCTTTCACCAAGTAAATAATGTCTTGTATATGTAAACAATTAGATAGTTTATCGTGTATCTTAATTGGACAAGACACGGTCCTGCACACGCATCAATGTACGTAATGAAATACCAAAAAGAATATTTCAAAATAACCAAAAATATATTCAATACTGCACATATATTTGTTCATTACTATGTTATTATTACCCTTTATCTCGTCTCAGAATTACACAATAAAAGATGGGAAGAAAGCTCTATTGGTATAGAATTATCAGGATAATCGTATAAGGTTGAACCAACGGGGTACCTGGCATGGATTTTATTTTTATACATTTTACAATTCCTTGAGAAATCAAGTAAACAGTTTAATATCCTGTGATCACAATATTGAAAAAAGAATGAACCTATTGATTATATAATGCAATACGAGATGAATAATTTGTAAATTGTTTGTGACTAACACGCACCTGGCGAATCGTTAGATCACTGTTCTGTGTATTAAACGACATAAAAAAACCAATTCTAAGACCAAGACAATTCTTTCAGAAATGTGTGCATATATTTTAACGAAAAATATTATCCGTTTTGTTAAAGTAATATATTCAGTTTTAGTTATAAAATAAAATGAAACGGCTATTCATGGACATTGGTTATATAAAGTTATAATACTGACTATTTCATGTCCCAAGAAATACGTAAATGCTGCAGTTACATTTACACTTCATCTTGTAACACTTGTCCAAAGGAAAGAAATATTGTATTCAACACTAAAAACTTATCAATTTTTATGCAAACAATGTTCAAACAAACAGGAGAGTATCAAAGGTTCGTTCATACATGTTGTGACCTTCATTTACGTATGATATCATTTTGAACATTGACAAATATCAAAAGTTAAATTAATTGTGTGAAAAAATGCATAAAAGATGTGCAAAATCTACATTATAACTGAAATTGTAAACAGCATGATACAATGATCGTGTGCACTCTCACCTCAAAAAAAGTACCAAATATGTTGAACAATGTTGACGTATGACATCACGACCGGCGACCGACTTTTATAAAATGGCGTGTTCACTGTCAACACTACGCGGGATTTTACGAGGGCACTTTCGTTGATTCAGGGATCGTATATACATAAATGTGACATGTAAGTAATCAGAAACATTCTGAAAATCTATGTACTGTTATTTGTTGTTACAATTTTCATTGAAACCAACGGAAATAGTCAGAAATGCCGATAAATGCCGTTGTCGTTGTGTGTGATTTTGCGTCAGTCATGGCGTCACACAGGAAGGTAACATTTCTGTTGAAAATATCAAATCATTGCAATGTATCTATTTTACATTCCCTAATTCTTCCAACGATTCTCTTCCCGTGCATATTCTGAAAATGTTGAGCCAATATCTAGAACGAATAGACGAATGGACAGCTCAACATAGGAGAAAATGCCACACTGTGTAAAATCTGAATTTTTTTTGGTTTACATTTCAAACAAGTGCAGTTTTTCTAGCACAGCGTTCGTTTTCACACCTAACTTATTTTGCTTGATTTCATCTAGCCACTTTGAATTGGTGACAAAGACCATTGGTCATTTGATTCTAAAATGTATGGGGAATTCAAGGATGTATGTATTGCAGCTAAGTTTGAAATATACGTGATGTTACAGGCGTCTCATAACCGGTGTACCTGAAACATGATTTTGTAAACACTATCCAACATGGCGGAAACTTCACTTCGGGGTTCGTGTTTGCGTATTTTCCAAAACATTCGAAACGATTCTAGGGTTATTGGAGACGTTTTGGAATGATCATTGGTGATTTCATATAAGACAGATACCCATGGTCACTAATATGCTGTTTTTGAAATTCATTTCTCCGAGTAAATATCCAAAATTCAGATATCAAAACGTGCTGTAAATCACGTCGTGACTGGTGATTTAGTATTATGTACAAAATGGCAACATTTTTTATGTACCTAATTTTCAGGGGTCATTATGAGTACTTTTGCTTGGCCTAAAATGCCAGTGGATGATATCACAGAACGGGGAATTTCCCATCTTATTCAAAACTGTGAAGTGTATTTGTGTGGGTGATGTATTTTGAATTTTTTCGACTTCAAAATGAGGGTTGTAGAGGAGGAACATATATGTCCCTCTGGCATCCAGAGGGTTAAATAAACCAGAGAATCAAGTAACGGATCAGACAGAAAGTCCAGTGACACCATAGTGCACTTACTGCTTTTGTGGAAACTAAAAAGCGATATGTTAATTTTTAATTACGTCTGCCGTGTACAAGTTCAGAAGTGTGTTTGAACCGCAGCATGGCTACATAGTCACAATATTGTTTCTATGCATCGAGTAAAGATATATCGCGGTTATATCTCGATCATATTCATTTGTTGTTACTCTTGACTGAATTTACACCGAACTATACGCGTTTTGTGGTTTAAATGACTTCCTATTATGAGGAATCATGTATGTCATTACAAATATAATCATAATAGTGCACTCCTTGGGTATTGAGAGGAATAGTGTATTCATAAATATTCTGATTTATATGTCAGATTATGAGGTTTAGATACCTTTATGTCGTCTTTGAATGGCATTTAGAAGTGGTACACATTAGGAAGAGAATTTAACTTCTTTATAATGAGGATCATTACGGAGTATATACTTATTCCTTCATCAGGTGAATTAATGCCATGAAGCAGAGAACATATATATGTACCTGTAAGAACAACAAAAGTAACAAGATGACAAAGGTGGAAACTAAACAAGGGAAGCCAATACTTAATTGGCGCTGATATGTGATGAGCAATGGACAAATGGAAGCCAAAACTTGCCTCAGTTGCAGGGGATCTGGTATATACATCCTCTGGGGTTGGGACTCGCGCTGCTGGTGCATCTGCCATTGGCTCGGAGACTGTAAACTGTTCCTTTTGTCCATTGCTAATCACCTATCAGAGCCAATTAAATGTTGGCTTCCCTTGTCTCCACCTTTGTTATCTTAATACTTTATTGTTCTCTGCTTCATAGCATTATTTCACCTGATGAAGCAGTAAGTTTATGCTCTTAAACGTTGTGTTCCTCATAATAAAGAAGTTGACCTTATTTCCTCATACCTTTATGTGTTTTGACAAAGATTGAGTCCACAGAATCATCTGCTTGTCTATTTTGAGGGCAAGCAGTTAAACGTATCAACTCATTTTGAGCTATCAAATGGCTTGGTAGATGATACTAATAATTCATTACAGTTCTTTTTCCAAAAATTGGAAAATAACAATAGAGCAAAATACACCATATTTTGGCTTATTTCTACAAATAACTCAATTTGTAAGAGGCTATAATTACGAAATTTATAATAATTCAAGAAAACTATCACATAAATGATGAAAATAAGGATTCAATGCATACACTACCTTAAAAAGCTTTTTTTGGGGGGACTATATTTGATTTTCTCTATTTTTACAACTGAAAAGTGCATTTTGACCCCAAAACAGTATCTGCCACCAAAACGTTTGACCACAACCACCATTTTCTAGTCTGTTGGATACAAAAACATAAGGAAAACCTAAGTTTGCTTTGTTCTACTATGGGGAGGGGTATGTTGTCAATTTGAGGGTCCGGCCACTACTCTATATATCAACACAAACGGGTTCATCACATCAACACTACATGGACAAATATATGCTCTCTGCATCCTATCATTCATTCACATGATACATGAGTAGGCAAATACTCCGAAACGATGAAATCCTCATATTAATGAAGTTGACATTCATAAATTCTCTCTGAACACAACAGAGGATACATAATGAGCAAATGAAGGTACCGGCAATCCAAGCAACTGGGGAAAGACCTATTTACTATATGTGTAAATCAATTTTGAACTTCCCAAAAACATTTTGATGGGGTTACTTATTGCCCTGCCAATACAAAGTGTTCTCCTCAATGGCTGTAGGCATGTTTTTTATTCAAGAATAAATCACAATGGCCAAAGAAACACACTAAGACGGTGCTTATTATAAATTTGTTACATTTCACTACTTTCTACAAGGCACTGTGTTTTCGTAGCTTTCGACAATGGGAGCAATGTCAAATCTACATTTGTCTGAGAGGTACACAAAGTACGTCATCTAGACTACAAGTTGTCGCACTTCTATTTCGTGTGGAAGCCTCGATGGTTGAGTGGGGTAGATTGCTGATGTTATGTACTGGCGATTAGGTGCCTCACTCTGTGTGTGTGGGTTCAAATCCCGAATGCGACTTAACACAAAACATACTGACATTTGTTACTTTACTAGGAAAGGGCAACCCTAAATATCATTTGTCCTAGAATCAAATAGTTTTGAGAAAGCAGGGTCACACACTTCAGCAGTCCGGTCTGAAATGAGAATGTACCAAACAGAGGCACGAGATAAGTATTCAATTTTTTCTGTAGCTTGATTCCATAAACTTATCTTCAGCTCATCTCTTGGCCAGATTACCAATGTCAGGTTGCATGAGCTGCAGGCGTTTTGGAAGAACACAATGTACAGCATGTTTTCACAAAGTATACACAAGCAACCATGACAACGACAAGCAACTATTATATGTACGGTATCATGGAAAGGATTAAAAGGAAGAACAAAGTAAAACAAAATATCAGAGAAGTACACATTTACATACCTGTCCACACCGCCTTAAATCCCTTCAAATTCCAACGACTTGTAGTAAACACAACCCGGTAGTAGACAGCTGACTGGACAATGTAGCCACGTCTGTCTCCACTAAGAAGGACAAGGAGGTTGTTGGAGGCGTCATAAACCTGCAGTTTACAAAAGGAGGATTGAGTCCCATTTTGACTACATTCCAATTTGCCTGAAAACTAACTGTTGACAAATTGGGATTGAAAAAACACTCCTACAGATTCTTACATGTGTAGATACTATAATGATAAAAATAAAAATATAATATATAAATAAAATATTAACATATTATGATTTTCGCAATACATACTAAAACCTAAATTATCGGGAACATGTAAGTTACTCTTGTTTTCAGTAACAGTTATTGTTTAATATAACCAAACATTAAACACACTCATAATGATTACAGGATAAATACATAGTTTACCAATCAACAAAGCTCCAGGAAACACATCTGGAAATATGTATACACAAGCAATGGGCGATCTTTTCCAGTTTATGTTCCCTTCACTAACCCTGAAAGTCCGTTGACCCTGCCTGTCCAACCTTAAGCTGACAGAATATATCGCATGTAGCATCCTTGTAAGTGATATGTGTTTCTGTAACACTTATAGATGGCTACCTAGTGTAGCCTTCACCTTTATTGGTAACGTTCATTTCGCTGGTGTATGGGCAGTATATCTTTTCGCCCCTAAACAATGCTAATCTATTGTCATGTCTATCCTCCGGTGATACATCACGGATAACCAGGTTTTCTTAAATAGAACAGTACACCATTCTAAGTCGTTTTGTCCTTAAATCTCACGCTTTTAAACATGATACATAGTGTAGTATGTGTCCATGGGTACGTCGTATTATCGTTAATAAGAATACATGCATGCATTCAGTGCAGTGGTTACAGGCGGTGGTACGCAAACTTTTAAGCTCACATGTATGCTGCATGTAAAGTCGGTCAGATAATTGTGAATTGTGACAGCAACACATGTATTTAGTAGGAATATAACTGAGGAATTGAGAAAATAAACGTTCAGGAGATTGTGAAGGAACAGGTACTAACAAATTATGTCATAAACAAATATCCAAAATAACAGAGATGGAAATAACTGAAATCATGTTTGTATTTGTACTATACATGGTTGGAGATTGTCCGGATGATCGGTGTCTGTTTCTAATGTGTAATCATAACCCCTTGAAATTTGCCCTTGTTCTGTCTGTAAAAGTATTTTCTGAAAGAATCATTGATCTGATATTTTAATTGCACGCTTCATTTCACTTTGGTTCTTATTGCTTTTCAAATAACATACATGTTTACATACCTTGACAACATCATACACTTCCACCGTAATGAAATCTTCAAACACGAGAGTGACCAGTGTCTCTCCTGCATCAATGATGTAGGTACAGTACAGGTAGTTGCCGTAATTGCCAGGATAGTTTGGTGAGGTGAAAGAACCAGAGGAGTCTGTGTAGCGCTCACCGCATCCTGAAGTAGAAACAATAAGGCTTGTCTGTGTCTGTAGTTGTTTCTAATGTTTCTTCTCATCAAGAAATTCGAAAAATCAAAGAAATCCAAAACTGTTGAATAGGTGAAAACGGTCGCCCAAAACGTAACAAAATATAGATATATTTTTCTCTGCAAATTATAGCATATCAAGAATAAGTTATTCAAAGTTTAGAGGCAGTTAATTTAGAGTTTAGGCTTAATGTTCATGTTGAAAGATATAAAACATATCCCCATGCAGAAAGGTTTTGTCATTATCTCACCAAAGAAAACAACTTTACTGAGGATGACTTACATGCCCTACATATGTGTGTGAGATAAACTGCTTCCAGAAATTCCAACTTCCACGCATATCTTAAAGCAAATCTGTGAGATGCTTTAATTGTACTATTACCTGTGAAAACACTGATATATTACAATAAACTTTTCTGTAGTTTTGCAACACTGAATAACTTAAGTTTGTCTGTCTGTACATGTATCACAGCAAAAAAAATGCAGTTTCCGGTATCCGGATACCTGCCGGATACCACCGGACACTTACCCAAAACGCGTCCGGGTATCCGGTGGCAGATACCTTGCCGGATACCAGATCTGTGGTATCCGGCATGGACACCTCACCGGAAAGTATGTCACCTGGAATCCGGGTATCCGGCACCGGATACCTCACCGGATACCTCAATCTGGGTGTCCAGGGATCCGGCACCGGATACCTCATTCTGAGTGTCCAAAAACATGTCACAATTTGGGGGGTGCATTTTGTTCAATTAAGTGTGAAACACCTAAAAATATATTGGAAACTAACCATGAAAATTGAACATTGCTGAAGGTATCCGGCAGGTATCCGGATGCAATTTTTCGAGATGTCTTTCTCCTAGTAAATAATGTTAGCCTGGGCATAGCAGATAGCTGTAGTAATATTCTGTGCTATTTTAGTTGTAAATATCCCCTTGAAGTTGAGATCTATGGGCATGTACTTTTGGTGAAAACATTTTTCAAGTTCATATATATTTCAATTTAGATGTTCAGAGTATTAAATGAAAAGCATTCAGTCCTGGTATGATGGTATCCTTACATTTCAACCTTATATTCCCAGTTTGTTCTAGCCTAGTAGTTGAAGCGTTCGATTCACCACATCGGTACATTGCTTGGTGTCACCCATCATGATATTGTTTGAATTTTTCTCATGAAGTGGCATAACACCATACTCACTCTGACAAAAAAATGAAAGTCATTGGCTATGTGCTCACTTGGGCCTTTGTTCCTGGTGAGATTAAAAGATTATTTTGGAACTGTATCAATACTTGTTACATCTTGACAGACGAGTTTCATTGAAGTTCGAAACAGAATATCATTAACCCAAATGGGTGCATAAGACTAATGGCATCCACAGAAAACACCTAATAAAGTACTGGTACATAAAAATATCAATGTAACTTTTCTACTGACATGGAACTAAAAACTTCGTTCAGTGAGCTGTATTAATTGTAGGAAAACATTCAGGGCATTAGTATATTTGATATATGTTAGCACCTATGTTATGAATGATCAATATCATATTTCATTAAAGAAGCAAAACAAAAAATTTGTTAAGATAAAAAATCATATTTATTGATTTTATGACATTTCATTGGTTCAGTAACCAGAGGTGTTTGCAAGAACATTCAAAAACAGAAACAGATGCTTCAATGCTATTTTCTAAATAAACAAATTAGTCAAATCTCAGAAGAATTTCAAGGTAGAAGAATATCTAAAGTCAATTATGATTGTGCAGTAAACCACAAAAGTCATTCAGATTTGTATATTCAGCGTCAGTGTACACCACATAAACATAGTCTCACTGCTGAGGTATTAATTCCTTTAGACTTGATTAATGTCGTAATAAAACAACCTACAGAATCACACTGATGTGGCATTATTCATTCAGAATCATCACTTTCTGAGGTGAACCTGTTAGTTGTTCTGGGGAGGATTATTCATCATCCGGAGAGTCCTTTGTATGACTTGTCTGATCTGGTGTCATTGTGAAATCCAGGTGCCTGAAACAATTTATAACATCTTTAAAAGCTTGTTATTAAAAATATAAGAAACACACATATATATTGACAAAGGGTAAAAAGTTGGTTTCTCAATGAGTAAGGTAATGACAATTTATCAAGCAACTGTTAACCAAACCATGTTAACCAATGTAAAAAAGCCATAGCAAACAGTAAATTTTACAGAAAATACAAAATTGTAATTGATCTTCTGAAAACAATTCCTGTAGTGCCATAAGGCAGGCTCACCTGAATTTTTCTCAAATGTTTGCATTACATCAAAACATAAGGAAAGGTAAACAAGGCAATGCAAATTGCATAAAATAGGTTCTTATACATAAAAACAAAACTAACGTATTGGACGTAATAAGCGCCTCGCTCTAATAAGCGCCCACGGGAATATTTGCTAATATATTGGCTAGTGAACAATCCCAATTAGCACCCTTTCCAATTAATCAATGTATACAAGACTTATTTATTTGCGTATAATACACACTTGTGTGTGATATGCATTATCATATTTTTATCATTTATCCTATCTTTAATTAAGATTAACAATAACGGCCAAAACTGCCAAATATATTGGTCAAGTGTAATCATAATTTAAATAGTTCTAATTGGTTTTGGAACTTTTCAAGGGTAATTGTAAATATATGTGTATTCCTATTTGAATACCGGTACTCATTTGATTGTTATAAAGTTACACAGTATTGCATCTATCGTCTGTTTCTAAATACAGTGGAACCTATCTTTGACTTGTGTGACATAATTGAATCATACCCAAGTTCATTATGCATTGTTATGCATCTGCACAGAGTGGTCAAAGTCCTTGTCACACACATAGTTTGCTACAAGGCAGAATCCAATAAGTACAGTTGAGACATCAGGTTGTATCCAGACAAACTGTCTGATAATCTCAAGTACGGTCTTGGTCGCATCAAGGGATGTAGCTAATCCTAAATAAACATTAACAAGTGACATAATCTCTTCTACAGAACACTTGATCAAAGCCTGCCCCACCTTTGATGTTTATCATCTCGTTACGGCAATTAGTGTCAGGTGGGTATTATCACTTGCAATTGTCTGTTAATTACTTAATTGAGTAGTGACGGCTTAGTTAGTTTCCAACCACACTGACTGCTATGCTACTTATCAAGTCAGTTTACTGGTAACATGTTTCTGTGGACCAAGGAAATGTATCATGCCAGATACTTAAAAAGTTCTACTCATAAGTAATAAAATAATGACAGTTTTGATATGCAATTCTCCCTACAAAGACATTTAACATTTGATATACATAAACTGTCTGTTGAAACTATGATGATGCTAATATACAAGTTGCACAAAACAACCTATTCATATACTGGTACCTAGCCAAACAAACATAATTTTTTTACGCGTATGCACATGCCTGTACACATATACCTCTACTGGCATATCACACATACAAACAATCATTAGATGGATGTAATCGTTCAAAAATATTTTACATACAAAAACAAGTGGTTAATATTGGGAGATGTTTTAGCATTTCCATTTTCACAGAATCGAAGGCATATCCTTTCATGACTCAGATCAGCTTGTAGTGATTTAAATTCACATCAAACTGATTCATGTCAAATGACCTATCCCGCATGTGTGGGACCTGTTATAAAAATACCATTCATTACTTATTTGTGTGTCCAAATTATGCTATTATTAGAAATAATAGGTATTATTATACAGCATGGATATGATATAAGAAAGCTTTATATGGAATTGTTGAAAATTATGTACAGGAAAACATTGAAATAAATCAATCAATACGTGCATTTATCTCAGAATCTGGTAAATTTAATCAATATGGACTTCTCCTTCATTATCTACTTATAATCAGATGATTACATTATTGCTCAACTGATAGTTTGCAATAGTATAGAATTAGTATTTTATTAATACTTATTTTGTATTTCAGCATCATTTAGATAAGCCATCGGCTTGTTTGCAAATCCAGTTCACTATGAAAAAAATATATGTTTAAAACACATGTAGTAGAACATATTGCAATAGTTAAGACCCGAAAAGAAGTTATGTGTAGGATCTTCAAAATGGTATCCACAAGAGCAGGTTGTAGAATCATGTTGGTGTTTGTTGTTTAACTCTGCACTCAGCCATATTCCAGCTATATGACGGCGGTCTGTAAATAATCAAGTCTGGACCAGTCTATCCAGTGATTGACATCATGAGCATCGATCCACACAATTGGGATACAATGACATGGATCAACCAAGTCAGCGAGCCTGATCACCCGATCCATTAAGTTATCTCTCACAACTAGCATAGGTTGATCATGTTGATGGGGACTAACTTCAACCTGGAATCCCCACGTGAGTAAGTATGTTAGCTTTGTTTGATGTTTAACGCCACACTCAGCGATATCGCAGCTATGTGGCAGGAATCAAACCTGGGTCTTCAGCACGAAGAGTGAACGCTTCAACCGCTAGGCTACCCCACCACCAAAAATTCCCCCATGATAAAGTTGTCATCATGGTTATTGTTCAACTAGTTCAAGTGAAAATTTTCATACCCTTAAAGTGTCTTATCTTCCACTTCACGATGATCTCTGATGCAAAACTTCCCTGTTATTAAAGCTGTTCTTGATTCTTCACATCTGGAAAAATATGTTGAGGCTATTAATCATTCTCACAGAGTACAGGGAGTATATGCAATAAGACATTGAGTCACATTAGCATACAAATTATCCAGTTAAAGTAAACATATTTCTACATTATATACATAAGCAAATACTAACATATGATAGACAGGCTACTTGTCATATAAAAATATAATTATACATTTACTTACATGTTGGCTATAAAAGTTATTGTGTCAAATATGACAGGCTTACATGTGGTAAATTACTTTAATACGTGATCATTGTAATATTCACATATTCCTTACCTTAATGTGTCACTTCAGCTGCCAGCATGACCTCAGCTGCAATCTCAATATTTGGCCAGTTTTGACGAAATGACCGATCGTGTTCAGTGTATAAGCTGGGCCTCGTCTCTAATATAACTTAGCGCAAGTTGACGACGCGCATAGAGAGCCGGGAACCAGCTTATGTCGTGTTAACCTGGTTCCCGGCTCCCTATGCGCGTCGTCAACTTGCGCCAAACAATAACGTGATATTAGAGACGGGGCCCAGCTTAGTGTTAACCCGGAACAAGCCATTTTACCCATATTCCCCTACGGTCCAAGGCGCCATTTTAGAACATGGATGTAAACAAACCTCGTGTATCGATATACACTGTGATGCTTGATTACGATAAGCTTACCTCGTGTATCGATACATTGTTCTCATTCACCTCCACCACGGAAATGCCGGCCGAAGTTCCTCTCAGCCATCCACAACGCGGAAGTCAACAGTTTTTGGAAAGGCGATTGGCATTGCCAGGTACGTAGCAGGGCTCCGAGACCTTATGATTTCTGTGCAGAGATCTTATGGAACGGATTGATGTAGATATTTTCCTGCTCTACATACTTTACCGTAAACGCCAAGGGTCTTTTTTTTAGTAATATGGTCAACTGTTTGTTAGCATAAGGGGCGTAATGGATTTGTGGTCAAAACAAGATGATCCAAATTAGATCCGCTTTTTTATAGATAATGAAGAAAAGTACCAAGATCTACATGATCTAGGAACGATTATTAACTCTAAACTTTCGTGGGATGCTAATACAGATTATAATTTACAATAATGGCCACCAAAGACTTTATTTTTTTTACGCTTAGGATATTGTTATTATTACACTGTTATGTCTTTGTTTTGTATAAGCTTCATAACTTAATAATTCAATATTTCATGGAATGACTCTGACCTTGGCGAGGATCTTTTTTGCAACAAGTGATTCCCTATGTAAAGTGTATGTTGAATGACCCTGGCTTTGTTGTCAAATAATTGTTTGACAGTTGTTAAAATGGGGTTATGTTTTATCTCTGAATGTTTGGGATGAAATATTTTAATAAGGACAGTTCTAAGTTGGAAACTCAACTGGGGCCTTTTCAATTGGATTCAATGTACAGCATGTACAGTTTGGACATTTCTGTAATGTGAATGCTACTTATGTTTGCAGAATGTCTGGATGAATGAATGAGTCAGTCATCTGCACAGCATCAATGGAAAAAGGGAAGCAATGAGGAACAAGTGAAGAGTAGCAGTGAGTGGTAAATATTTGAAATTATTGTGTTTGGTTCATCATGTAGCTATTCTGCAAATATTTCTTTAGTTTGCTTGTTCTTTATCACCTGTTGGCATGGATGGCCTAATTATCAAAGGCACCACAACTTGCTGTGCATAGTTGCATCTCTTGGGCTTGACAGAAACCGATGGTCGTGGGTTTGAATCGAGGGTAGCATCATACACTTGCTTGTGGGTTTCATCAAAGAGGTAAACATGTAAGACCTGCATCACTTCGGGCTTTCTTCCTACATCAAGCTTACATGCCGTGATATAACTGGAATACTGTTCAAAGAGGCGTTAAACCCAATTCACTCATTTAACACCACATCCAGCAATAGTTTGGCTAAATGACAAGGATTATAAATTAATCAAATCTCAAATCTCAACTAGACAAACCAGAGATTAATGTTATGAGCTCGATCCAGAAGCACCGATGATGACTGTTATGGACAACATCCCACGTTATTGGGTACGATGACGAGCTTTCAATGAGCCCACTTGCTACCTCATCTATTACTTTGGCATGTATGGCAAGCATAGGTTGCTAGGAACATTTTTAAGAGATGTCAGTTAATGATTGTTTCAACTCATCAGCATGGAACAATATATATCTCAAATGTTTGGTATATAACAAAACTCAAAGATGATAAATTAAGTGAATTTGCTGCCTTTTATTTGTAAGTACATGTTGCAACAATTCTTTTCTTTTGCTACAATCTTTACACATAATTTTGCAGAAACTGAAGTCCAGCTTGAGATACCCGGATGACAGGTTGACAGTCTGGAAGGACCCTTCCAGATATCCGAAGTGATTGGCAGACAGCGATGAGGAGAGTCCTGTTATTTCAATGTGAGCCTACCGAGAAGTTATATGCCAATTGACACTGGGACACACTCACAAAGGGTGGTCAGGCTAATGTGAGAAGACCAACCAATGCCAAGTCGGAGTGGGACCCTTCAAGGACGTTGAAGAATTTATTGTCTTTGGCCATGTGGTAATCACTTGAAAGGAATGATGTTTGCGACTACTTGTCTATAAATGTGGACCCAAACACCAAATAGAATGTTCACAATTCTACTAACACATACAAACAGGGATAGAGCCCATCTGGCCTCCCCTCATCCTGATTCCTGTTTTTCCATGGCAATATAGAAGGAAAAGGATGTTTGAGGGCAAGTAACTCAGAACTGGTGAGCATGGTCTGCTGATGCTTTCAAGCGAACAGTTATCCCGCTCTGTTATGAGTATTGAAGAATAGGAGGAAAGTGCATACTGCATCAGGAACCATTATGTGAACACTGTTCAATGTGTGATATATGCATATAAATAAAATAAATTGATAATTTGTTTGTTGTTTGTTTCTTTAGCCAGCTGTGTAAATGGGGATTTTCCAATATTTTGCCTCAGTTTGATAGCCACAGTTATCGTATGAAACCATGCATTGCTTGGACATCTTTGGAATAACACATTGATCTGCTATGTTAAAGGTCAATGTCACAGCCAGACAAAAAAATTGTTAATGGCCAAACTCTTCCTTAGGGCAGGGATAGAAGTTGGCAACAGGTCATACACTTACTTTCTATCCCCCCGGCATATAATACGGGGGATATAGCGATCAGCCTGTCTGTCCGTCTGTCCGTCCGTAATCATTTCCTTTTCCGGGGCAGGATTCCCAAACCATTCAGTGTATTTGATCGAAACTTGGCAACTCTTATCAGGCACATACTGAAGTGGTGCCTTTTGATATTTTGGGATTTTTCTAATTTTTATTTTTTTAAATTTTTATGGAATGAATTTGGACATAGACTCAATTGAGGATGGGGTTCGTTTCCGGGGCAGAATTCGAAAACTATTCAGTGTATTTGATCGAAACTTGCCAAAGGTATCAGGCACATACTGAAGTGGTGCCTTTTGATATTTTGGGATTTTTCTAATTTTTATTTTGTAATTTTTTTATGGAATGAAGTTGGACATAGACTCAATTGGGGATGGGGTTCGTTTCCGGGGCAGAATTCGAAAACCATTCTGTGTATTTGATCGAAACTTGGCAAAGCTATCAGGCACATACTGAAGTGGTGCCTTTCAAATTTTGGGATTTTTCTAATTTTTATTTTTTTATTTTTTTATGGAATGAAGTTGGACATAGACTCAATTGGGGATGAGGTTCATTTCTGGGGCAGAATTCGAAAAACATTCAATGTATTTGATCGAAACTTGGCATTCATATGGATGCGACCATGGTGGATCTTTTGTGGGTAAACAATGCATGCTTCTTAAAGAACATTCAACTGTTGACTCATTACATACAGAATTGCACATTTACTAGTGGTTACTTTACAGACAGCTGCCGGGGGGATATGTCATCTTTCTGATGACTCTTGTTCTCTAATGTGCCTTTTCCTGCAGAAGTCTAAATAACTCTTATACATATAGTTGTATATCATTGTCATATGTTTGTCAATATTACACTGAATGAAGCACTTTACAATTGTTTTTGAAATAGTCGCAACTGATATTGAAGGTCAAATTAGCTTTCAATGTCTTTCAGTAAAAATGTTCACAGTAACTGAGGAACAGCTCTCTGTAGTGTGATGAAATCTGGTACATGTCACCCTCAGAGTGAGGCATATTGTGTTTCAAACTTAAATGAAGCTGGTATGCTCATAACAAGTACTTGTACCTTTACAAATAATCATATTATCATCTCACTAGGACCAAAGGCCCAAGTGAGCACACGGTCGATGAGTTTATACTTTCACTCAGAATAATCTGGAAGTCTGAACATGAAATTTAAGGATATCATCATACATGTATTAGAACTGATGTTTGTTCATTAAACAGCTTAACATCTAAAAAGAATTATAGATGAAATTGAAAAAAATTGTCTTCTCCAAAAGTACATGCCCATAGATCTCAACTTTAAGGGGATATTTACAACTAAAATGACACAGAATATTACTACAGATATCTGATATGCCCAGGCTAACATTATTTACCAGAAATAAGACATCTCGAAAAATTGCATCCGGATACCTGCCGGATACCTGCCGGATACCTTCAGCAATGTTCACTTTTCATGGTTAGTTTCCAATATATATTTAGGTGTTTCACACTTAATTGAACAAAATGCACCCCCAAATTGTGACATGTTTTTGGAAACTCAGAATGAGGTATCCGGTGCCGGATCCTTGGTATCCGGTGCCGGATCCTTGGACACCCAGATTGAGGTATCCGGTGAGGTATCCGGTGCCGGATACCCGGATTCCAGGTGGCATACTTTCAGGTGAGGTGTCCATGCCGGATACCACGGATCTGGTATCCGGCAAGGTATCTGCCACCGGATACCCGGACGCGTTTTGGGTAAGTGTCCGGTGGTATCCGGCAGGTATCCGGATACCGGAAACTGCATTTTTTTGCTGTGTATATCTGTGACCACAAACCTCTGCTGATGTTGCACCTGCACGGTTGAAGTATTAGAGGACTATGGCTTCTGATATGAAACAAAACGTATGTCTGTCATGTTAAAGATCTGCCAATTCACATGACAAATAAACAGTGAATAATAACACTGGCACAAATCAACAACTCGGAACATTAGGCTACATGCACCCAGCAGTGACCAGGAATAACTTTCTGTAACTTTTACCCTGTTAACCTGTTGGGAACAAGTGACGAAGGGGGCAGAAGGCTGAGCGTGATATTTGAACATAACATAACCCTTCAGGTGATCAGCACCAGTTTGAAAAAGGTAGTACGACGTCTATGACCTGTTTCACTTTTGACACGCCCTGGTGAAACTAAATACTGCTCTAACCAGCATAAGTACCAACTGACACACTCACCATGTTAATATAAACGTGCAAAATGTAACGATTTGGACATCAGACGCTTTTTCATCATTCTCAATTGTTTCACAATTTCACAAAATAACATCTACATATAACCTGATAATTTAATATTAGCAAGACCGTTTAGTTTCAAGAATGCTTCCTGAACTAATATGAAACCAAGTCACATGACGCAAACAAGGAAGAATACTTTGTGAGGGTGGATTATATTTACCTTCTTGTTTCTCTATATAATTCAGGCTTCTTTAAGAATTAAATAGTCATCATAATAAACAGATAGGATCAAAATAAGTCAAAATGCTAAATAATAAAGAGCAGTCCACAACATGAGGTAAAGGTCGCAACATTATTTTGGACTTTCCAAAGAAACCTTTCAAGAAAAATCAATTAAGTCCATACAGTGCAGTGCTTTTGCTTCTTTAGGGAGATTTGGGACCTAGATTTTAAAAGATTAAATGTTATGAATACTTTCCATAACAGCCTTCAATCACTCATCAACCCACTGTTTTGCTGGTTATGCCATACCAAATGAGGTTTAGGTAGTCGAACAGCATTAACGAAATTAATAGATGAATTGTTATGAATACTTAACAGATTTCGAGCAGTAGCCAAGCCACTATTTTGCTATATGAATAAAGTTGACTCCCTGTTTGGCCATCTAATTGGTGCGGCTACCCAGACAGCAGCCAAGCCAACCAATACAAGTTAAACAATGTGTCCCATTAGTTTGTTTTTCTTTTTTATTGTTCGTTATATATCCAAAGAAGATGAGAGGTAACAAGTGCAAAAGTGAGCGCTGCTCACTAACACCCCCGACTCGCCTAGTGTGTCAAAATTCATTAAAAAAAATGGAAAATTAATAAAAACATTTTTTGACTGCACCCCGTCATATGACACAGATTATATGTACTAAGTTGAGATTAATCCCCTGAATAGTTTAAGAGAAATCGCGCGGACAAAGTTTTCGGACGGACGGACGGACGGACGGACGGACGGACGGACAGACGGACGGACGGAACCTTGGTATAACTATATATAAGGTATAATAAGTATAGTGCCCAGTTATGGGTTTAAACAGTTCAACACCATTAGATAACCTAACCATTTCAAGTAAGACTTGCCTTTAATTAACCAATTAGTCTCGCACCAGTCATTCAGAAAAATATAAAACTGGGAACTTATAGAAGTATTGCGTCCGGATCGTCCAGCAGTGTGAACAATACAGAAGTCTTTTGCTACATCTTTACAAAGAAAGAGTTTTTTCGAAAAAAAAAGATACATGTTACCAATGGAAAGATTACTTGGCGCAACGTACTCTGAAGTCTATACATTTTGTGAGATGTGGTTTCCAAAAACGTATTCACATTGTAGGCATGTGTTTTGCGTTAAAATATATTTTGCTAGAACCACTGTGTGAGCCGTTTTCACATTCTTTCTAAACTTCGAAAGAATGTGTTGTATCCAACCATGGATAATTCAATAAACCCACTCGAAAAACGGATCAGATAGGTTGGGATGAGATTCGACAGGTTCTGGTTTATCATCGACCAACTAGACCGATCCTTCGAAAATATTTTAGACATTTTGATAATTAATCAGCAAACTGCTGAATCTTAATCGATTGGATTTGTTGGGACAAATGTCATTAGAACATGTTCATGATTTCATCTATCTTTGATGGGACATTCTTAAACATCACTAACAAATTTTAATATTCTATAGGCCATTTTGGAAGGCAATCAGTCAGTGTTCTACAAAATGAACTGATCTTTTACCCCGGAATCATTGCAGTGTTTATCGAGATATCAGTAACAGTAATGAGGTAAAGACTGCTACTTTTAACTGGGGACCTATCATGTGATCTCCTGTAGCACGATATTTCAAACAAAGTCAATGCCAATGTTCTGGAGATATCTAGCAGACAGGCGAACACAATAACCATTAGGCTATCCCACCATCACACTTCCATTTTGACGTTCTGGAGAATGTCTGCTCAAAAACAAACAAATTGGTCAATTGCTTCCCACTACCCTGTAAATCATGTCAAGTTCGAAATCATCAATATTGGGCAAGACACTCTGACACCAAGTGTGATACAAATCAATTCAGATGTTCTGTAGGGGTCGACCCCATTGCTCAAATCCAAGTAGTCCACAGCTCATTTCGGACTAGTAGTTATTGTTACATGGATTTAAGTCCCTGAAGATTTTCACTAGCCTCGGACTAACGATGTACTGGCCGTGTCTGTGCCTGTATTCTGGATATATTGGACAAAATGAATGCATTCCATACAATTCCATCAAGATCATCATTATCAACAGAGGTCTGCAAGACACCTTGGCACCAACTCGGCAAACTTCAAACTTACCTTCCCACCTTCCCACCTAATATAGATGTGTTCTCCAAACGCACCTCTTGAAATATTTCACTAAGAAAAAAGGTCAGGTCGCCTCTTTCATTCAATGTCTGTGCACTTTCAAAATAACCTTTCAACACACCCAAATATAACTCACATTAACATAACTGTTTGCTATTTTTTTGGATTTCGTATGATTCGCATAAATGTTCAGCTTTCAGGAGTTTTTGTACCTCAAAAAGGAAATCCCACAAGTTAAAAAAGCGGTAGCCAAATATTTTAGCACCCGTAACGGCCACCCGTTGAGCATGTAGTCCGATATTTCTTTTTAATGTTACCCTTTTTTTCACATTTGATCAAACAGTTTTGATTTGTTGATGACAATGAGAACACTCAAGTTCCTCAATTTCTGTAGGCCCGTGAAGATCCGGGGTAGAATAGGTCTTCAGTAACCCATGCTCACCGTAAAAGGCAAATATGCTTGTCGTAAGAGGCGACTAACAAGATCGGGTGGTCAGGCTTGCTCACTTGGTTGGTGCATGTTATCGATCCCAATTGCGTGGATCGATGCTCATGATATTAATCACTGGATTGTCTGGTCCAGACTCGATTATTTACAGACCGCCGTCATATAGCAGTAATATTGCTGAGTGTGGCGTTAAACAATTCAAACCAAACAAATTTCTGTTAATTAGCAACTTTTGGTGTAACTTATTAGAGCATGTTTTAAATCAAACTTCGTACTACACCTCTACTGTTCACAGAACGTGTTCACTAAGTTTGAAAAGAATGCAGTAGTTTTCAAGTTATAGGTCGCACAAAAATGTCCTTGGAAGGATGGACGGACGGACGGAATTCCTTGATATCACTATATATTACCGCCCTTTTAGGTCGGAGAACACAAATCTGGATTGTTACATTATTGAAAGGATGGGACGGAAATACGCATCATGATTCTCTAATACTCTTACACTCCTTTTGAAAGATCTAACTTAGTTTTCCAAAATATCATGATTTCATTTTTAATTCATCTTATGTTAATTCCTTGGATAAATTTCCGCCAAGTACATGGAACTTAATTACATCCAAAATGAAATTCAGATCATCAAAGTTCTTTACAATATTGCGAGTTTATCCATCATTGCTGAAACCAAAAGCAAACATATCTTTCCCTTGCCAAATTCAAAAACAAGGAGCATATAGGGCATGTATCGGACGGGTGGACGACGGACGCCACGGTATGGCATAAGCTTACCTTGGTCCTTCGAACCTGGTGAGCTTATAAAAGACATAATTAACTAATTTATCATCTTCACTTGATAACTGTTTGTTGACCTTGGTAGCTCTCACAGTTGTCCTCATTTATTTGTTTTGTATTTTTGTATCCATGACAGCAACTGTAACGGTATGGATAATCATGTATCCAGGGACATTTTTGTTCACGCCACCCAGAATACTGATACAGCCAGTTTCTCCGGTCCTGGTTGTTTAACTAGATGCTTAACAACCATGACTGGTCTTCCGATCCCCCAGTTGACTTGTTCTGGATTTATCTGAGTTCTCCAGCCGTGGTACTATCTTCGGTTACAATTTGATTTGCTTGTTCTTGATCATAATCCAGGTCTCAGACAGTTTGTTTCTTTACTTCGACTCATTCTGAGATCTTTTCAGAGACTGATGACTTCTTCTTGGTTATGTGTTGCTCCTCGGCGGTTGATTCTTTCCCGAGGGTTAGGGAGAAACTTTCAGGCCAGTGGCCTCAAACAGGCACTCAACGCTAGGTTATCACTTTAGGATCTTCACTTCCTTTAAACAAACACCTGTCTCTTCCACATGAGGTTAAAATTGACAATGCTAATATCAGCAAGGTTGACATGGCTCATTATCGCAAATGAATGGCTTCAGGCATTCGTTTGATGATGTGTCAACACATGATTTGGTCGTTTTTTGTAGCCATTATGCTTAGGCTTGTCATGCATTGTTTGACTTTGTGGCCAAGTGTTTGAAGGATATAGTCCAAGAGATGGGAGCGATTTATTTCACCAAGAGGTCCCCACAAGTTAATACAAGTTTGAAGAGCGTTCTGATATATTTCTGGTGCAATAATACTTGTGTTGGCTCAACAAATTGCAAACATAATCAATGTTGACACTTTTCGTTCATTTCCCTTCCCTCATATTGAAAAGAAACATTGCATAGATTCTATTTACTATGACAGAAATGTGTCAGAAATTAAGATAATATTTTGTAACCATTCAATTAAAAGGTTATTGCGAAATAAGTGATGATGGTAATATTATAAATGTTGACAAAAGGAGATAACTCTTTCCAATGGTATTCATAAAAGTTGTCATTTGGATACATTTTAAGAAATATGAAAGCACCTCGGGTAAGAATCTTTAGTTAATGGATTATCAGTTAAAACAAGTTCCGTTTGAAGCTATAAAGAAAAGCAAAAAAACATTTCTCTCCAATGAGGTATTTTACAGCAGCTTCAATTTACAATACTTATCCTTTAGCGTACCTTTTAGCAGTTGCAATGAGAATGTCTGCATAAGAAGTTTCATGTCTTATTTGGCCAACACAAAACGTATTTAGTGTATGTGTAACTATGATAATTAATTTCATATTCATCATATTATATTATACACAATCTGTGTAATGTTAGTGAAAATCTTGATTCTCCAAACATATCTGTTAGGGCATCAGATACAGATGTACTTGTTTTGCTGCTTCATCACTTTCAACGCCTGGATGGGGGACCTGTCTGGGTTGATACAGGGAACAACTGCAACAACACAAGACGCTATATCGACATCAATCCAGTTGCTTCTGTAATTGGCAAGGACATGTGTCAAATACTTTCACACGGTGCGACTACACAGCTGCATTCCTTAGAAAGGGAAAGTGTTGACCCTTGTAAATGGTCCAGTTAGCAGATGCCTTCAAGTCAACATTTAAATGTGTAGGCTTGTCACAGACACGACCAGAAAACGTTGTTTCTGGACTTGAAAATCGTGTGTGCACCTTATGTACCAGCTTGGTATACATGTCACTTAGCATCCAGAGAACTAAAGTAAATAGCTTAAATAACAATTTGTGTCATACTAACATGACTCTTAGAGCAGGCAACAATTAAAGGGGTCAGTAACTGTTTGATTTATGGCTTCTAGATAGCCAAAATTTGAATAGTTGAAATACGTCTGAAATACAAACATGTGGTCATTTCGATTCTCAAGAAGAATCTCAAGATATTATGAATATGAAATTAATTATCATAGTTACATGTACACTAAGACATGAAACTTCTTATGCAGACATTCTCATTACAAGTGCTATAAGGGAGGCTAAAGAATAATTATTGTAAATTGAAGCTGCTGTAAAATACCTCTTTGGATTGAAATTTATTGAGCAATGTGTTTGTGCTCTTCTTTATATTTTCTATCAGAGCTTGTTTCTGGTAATCAATTAACTAAAGATTCTTATCTAAGGTGCTATTATTTTCCTAAAATGTATCCAAATGACAACTTTTATGAATACCAAATCAAAGAGTTATCTCCCTTGTGTCAGCATTTATAATATGACCGTGGTCACTCATTTCACAATAACCTTTTAATTACTTTAAATGGAATGGTTCAAATTTATCTTAATTTCTAACACATTTTTGTTACAGAAAATAGAATTGATGCAGGTTTTTTTAATGCGAAGGAAAGGAAATGAACGAAAAGTGTCAACAGTGATTATGTTCGCAATTTGTTGTGCCAGCAAAAGTATTATTGCATAAGAAATATATCAGAACGCTTAAGTTGTGTGTAAGACTGGTCATGTTATTGAATTCTATTTGTTTTGACACCAAATATTAAAATTGTCTATTTTAGTTTTGATGAAAACATCCATTTACTTGGAAGTAGTATAATGCAAAAAAGTCATGACTTCAGCGCCCCCTATTGTGAAAATGGACCATCAGATTTTTGTTAGAAAACATTTTTGGAAAATTCAGCCTTTTTTGTCTTCGAAACATGCATTTACTTGTTTGAATCTCTTGGGTGAAATAAATCGCTCCCATCTCTTGGACAAATATTCATTAGATTCAAATTTAGTATCGGTAGGCGACGTTAGAAATTTTTGAACATGCTCAAAAATTTCTGCTGTTGCACTGCCGGAGCGAGTAACGGGATTACAATGGCAGTACACCGGTATGGCTTCGTTAATGTTGGTAGAGCACCGGTAGTGGCCCGTAATGGATCGGCGGGTCTCCGGTGGCCTCAATTTGTACCGTATCGATGTGATACCGTAGTATGGCCGAATACCACCGAAGTAGTAACGATGCGCCGACGACGTGATACCGGAGCTCCATCGTCCCATCGGTAGTGCATCGGTAGCGCAACGGTATCAGTCTGCTATAGCTCAGGTCAACAGTCGTACATCGGTATAACATCGGCGACGGATCGGTAACACAAAGGTGACAAAAAAGCGGTATTCGGTAGCACATCGGCTCTTACATCGGTAGGACAACGATAGGACAACGGAATCACAACCGGAACGCCGGTACTACATCAGTATTGCTACGGTCAATTTTGATTTTTCAAGTGCTTTCTCGCCAGAGTTATTTTTTTGCTCTGGTTTAGTCCTGGTGAGGTACATCGGTAGTGTGTGACAGGCCCTTTACATCACAAGCAAATACAACCTTAATGGCAATATACAGGTATCAAAAGAGAGTAGGTATTATTATTTGTACTGATCTTTTCAGGATTTTGGATGCAATGGTTACACCAATATTTTGCTATGGGTCAGAAATCTGGGGAACAACATATTGTAAAACTACTGAAAATGTTCAGATAAGGATGTGAAAATGTTTCCTGAAAGTTGGTAAAAGTACATTTGTACATGCAATAGTATGGTACTGGGTGAATGTGGTGGAGCTCTACTTCAGCTTACATACATGTCAAGGGCAGTTAAGTACTGGTGTATATTAATTACTCCAGATAGATATAGGCTACCTCATCAATGTTATTTAATGTTGAAGTCTCTTGATGATGCTGGCAGAGTCACATGGGCTACACATTTCAAACATTCTACTTCAATTTGGGTTTGGTTTTGTATGGATTAGCAAGGATGAAGGGAATATTGACATTTTTATCAGATTATTTAAGATAAGACTTCTTGATAATTTTAAACAAAACTGATATTCTACACTACACTCTTCTCATACATTTATAACTACACTACTGCCTAAAAGTATATTCCCCTTTCATGCATGGGCAACGCGTTACGCAACCCACGTGCATCCCATTGACCACTTGTGTGGAACCCGTCCGCCACGCCTGTGACATCCATGCGCAACGCATTGAACATGGGTGTGCACCCCGTTCGTCAAACGAGTGCAACGCGTGTCATACTCATTACAGGGGAAACAAACTTTTGACCGAAGGAGGACCCATGTTAAGCTGCACTTGGAGGTGGTAACAAGGAGAGAATTTTTTGATATCCTGACGAAAAATGTAAATACACATTGTATCATATGTACTTGCTGATGTCTCATTTTTAGTTGTGATAGTGTTGGAAAATATGAGTACTATTGTGGCTTCTACATGATGTTTTGCGATAATGAGAATACATGATCCTTGTAAATGTTATTGGTATTTAAATGATTTTTTTAAATTTTGACATTTAACGTCTGTAGTACGACTTTCAGTGATCATGTTTATGAGGTTTGACGGAGCATTGTTTCTATTGGACCCTAATTACTTAATGATGGTTGGGTCTCTTTGTCAACCTCTCGTGAAGCATGATACACAACTTAGCGATTACATGAAAGCCATGAATGTTATATCGCACGCTCTCACTTCACGCATGGATAGAATCGAGGAGAACATGGGCAGATTTGAAGACAATGTTTTAAAAAAGCTAGAAAAGACGTTTAATGCCAAACTTATAGAGATTCGGGAAGATGTGACGAGGAAAGTGAAGGAGGTGTATTGAGCATATACAGTGCACAGAGAGAGACGTGCTCAATAGAGAGATCAATGAGAAACAGAGCTGTTGGTAGAGAGGAAGATGTCATAAAACTAAACATTGTGCTCAGAAATGTTGCAGAAACAGAGGGTGAGAACGTTAGAAATAACGTCAATGCCATGATCAAGGACGGGTTGAAACTGAGAGGTAAAGTGATAGACAAAGCTTTGGGAAATCTATCGACAGATACTCGCCACCCAGGGGTGATAGTTGCAAGTCAAATGAGGATAAAATTGAAATCCTGAAAGCTTGGAGATACCTGGAACTATAGTTACGTCTATGTGATAGCCGATAAAACCCGGCAACAACGCCAGTACAAATCAAATCTGAGAACAATAGCTACGGTGGTGGGGGGTG